>NC_064822.1:1834111-2445482 GCF_024166365.1 Elephas maximus indicus
TCAGGCAGAAAGAAAAGAGAATAGCAAGAGGCCTTTTCTCCCCGGCTGCTCTGCCAAGCCCTTCCAGCTCAAACTATGAAGTTGCTCCTCTGGAAGGATCCCTGCACCGCGGCGTAGTTTTTCCGAAGAAGCCCTGCGTTTGCAAGAGCAAATGAGGAATTCGTGGCAGGAAAGAGGAAGGAAAGAAAGTTTCTCTCCCTCTGCCTGCTTTGCTCAGAGGACTGGATGAAGTCAGGGACTTCTCCCTTTCACTGAGAAACGTGCGGGCTGCTGTTGCCTGGGCGCTCTCTTCTTTGCAAAAGAGTCTGCAGTTCCACGCTTTGAACCGTGGAAAGGCGCCGGGCTCTGCTAAGATTTCCACCGGCGCTTCGTTTGCCCTGGGCCAAAGCGAGCCTTCACAATAGCTGAACGCTAACACTGCATACTCGTTCCACTTCCAGAAGCGGCCTACGGCGAGGCAGTTCTCCGGGGGAAAACGGCCCTTCGCGAAGGGCAGATCTGCCGAGCTCATTGCGGGAAAGCGAAAGCAAAGGACGCTTTTCTCCCTCTAACCGCTTTCGTCAGAGGAACGGGGAAAGTCACAGTGTTCTTTCTCTCCCTGAGATACACACAATCTGACGTTGCCTCTGAGCTCCGTTGCTGGCAAAGAACTGAAACTGACATACATTCCTGTGGGGACACCCAGGGCTTTGCTAGGATTTCTCTAGGCAGTGTGTTTTCCCTGGGCCTCACTGTAGCAACACTATCTCGCCAGGGCAACACTGCATGGCATATCCTCTGCCAGGATAGAGCTGCTGCTTTGTAGTTTGTGCTGGGAAACCTTGCTTTGGCAAGTGCCAATTGACCGCATTCAGGCAGAAAGAAAAGAGAATAGCAAGAGGCCTTTTCTCCCCGGCTGCTCTGCCAAGCCCTTCCAGCTCAAACTATGAAGTTGCTCCTCTGGAAGGATCCCTGCACCGCGGCGTAGTTTTTCCGAAGAAGCCCTGCGTTTGCAAGAGCAAATGAGGAATTCGTGGCAGGAAAGAGGAAGGAAAGAAAGTTTCTCTCCCTCTGCCTGCTTTGCTCACAGGACTGGATGAAGTCAGGGACTTCTCCCTTTCACTGAGAAACGTACGGGCTGCTGTTGCCTGGGCGCTCTCTTCTTTGCAAAAGAGTCTGCAGTTCCACGCTTTGAACCGTGGAAAGGCGCCGGGCTCTGCTAAGATTTCCCCCGGCGCTTCGTTTGCCCTGGGCCAAAGCGAGCCTTCACAATAGCTGAACGCTAACACTGCATACTCGTTCCACTTCCAGAACCGGGCTACGGCGAGGCAGTTCTCCGGGGGAAAACGGCCCTTCGCGAAGGGCAGATCTGCCGAGCTCATTGCGGGAAAGCGAAAGCAAAGGACGCTTTTCTCCCTCTAACCGCTTTCGTCAGAGGAACGGGGAAAGTCACAGTGTTCTTTCTCTCCCTGAGATACACACAATCTGACGTTGCCTCTGAGCTCCGTTGCTGGCAAAGAACTGAAACGGACATACATTCCTGTGGGGAAACACAGGGCTTTGCTAGGATTTCTCTAGGCAGTGTGTTTTCCCTGGGCCTCACTGTAGCAACACTATCTCGCCAGGGCAACACTGCATGGGATTTCCTCTGCCAGGAGAGAGCTGCTGCTTTGTAGTTTGTGCTGGGAAACTTTGCTTTGGCAAGTGCCAATTGACCGCATTCAGGCAGAAAGAAAAGAGAATAGCAAGAGGCCTTTTCTCCCCGGCTGCTTTCCCAAGCCCTTCCAGCTCAAACTATGTCGTTGCTCCTCTGGAAGGATCCCTGCACCACGGCGTAGTTTTTCCGAAGAAGCCCTGCGTTTGCAAGAGCAAATGAGGAATTCGTGGCAGCAAAGAGGAAGGAAAGAAAGTTTCTCTCCCTCTGCCTGCTTTGCTCAGAGGACTGGATGAAGTCAGGGACTTCTCCCTTTCACTGAGAAACGTGCGGGCTGCTGTTGCCTGGGCGCTCTCTTCTTTGCAAAAGAGTCTGCAGTTCCACGCTTTGAACCGTGGAACGGCGCCGGGCTCTGCTAAGATTTCCCCCGGCGCTTCGTTTGCCCTGGGCCAAAGCGAGCCTTCACAATAGCTGAACGCTAACACTGCATACTCGTTCCACTTCCAGAACCGGGCTACGGCGAGGCAGTTCTCCGGGGGAAAACGGCCCTTCGCGAAGGGCAGATAGGCGAGCTCATTGCGGGAAAGCGAAAGCAAAGGACGCTTTTCTCCCTCTAACCGCTTTCGTCAGAGGAACGGGGGAAGTCACAGTGTTCTTTCTCTCACTGAGATACACACACTCTGACGTTGCCTCTGAGCTCCGTTGCTGGCAAAGAACTGAAACTGACATACATTCCTGTGGGGACACCCAGGGCTTTGCTAGGATTTCTCTAGGCAGTGTGTTTTCCCTGGGCCTCACTGTAGCAACACTATCTCGCCAGGGCAACACTGCATGGCATATCCTCTGCCAGGATAGAGCTGCTGCTTTGTAGTTTGTGCTGGGAAACCTTGCTTTGGCAAGTGCCAATTGACCGCATTCAGGCAGAAAGAAAAGAGAATAGCAAGAGGCCTTTTCTCCCCGGCTGCTCTGCCAAGCCCTTCCAGCTCAAACTATGAAGTTGCTCCTCTGGAAGGATCCCTGCACCGCGGCGTAGTTTTTCCGAAGAAGCCCTGCGTTTGCAAGAGCAAATGAGGAATTCGTGGCAGGAAAGAGGAAGGAAAGAAAGTTTCTCTCCCTCTGCCTGCTTTGCTCACAGGACTGGATGAAGTCAGGGACTTCTCCCTTTCACTGAGAAACGTACGGGCTGCTGTTGCCTGGGCGCTCTCTTCTTTGCAAAAGAGTCTGCAGTTCCACGCTTTGAACCGTGGAAAGGCGCCGGGCTCTGCTAAGATTTCCCCCGGCGCTTCGTTTGCCCTGGGCCAAAGCGAGCCTTCACAATAGCTGAACGCTAACACTGCATACTCGTTCCACTTCCAGAACCGGGCTACGGCGAGGCAGTTCTCCGGGGGAAAACGGCCCTTCGCGAAGGGCAGATCTGCCGAGCTCATTGCGGGAAAGCGAAAGCAAAGGACGCTTTTCTCCCTCTAACCGCTTTCGTCAGAGGAACGGGGAAAGTCACAGTGTTCTTTCTCTCCCTGAGATACACACAATCTGACGTTGCCTCTGAGCTCCATTGCTGGCAAAGAACTGAAACGGACATACATTCCTGTGGGGAAACACAGGGCTTTGCTAGGATTTCTCTAGGCAGTGTGTTTTCCCTGGGCCTCACTGTAGCAACACTATCTCGCCAGGGCAACACTGCATGGGATTTCCTCTGCCAGGAGAGAGCTGCTGCTTTGTAGTTTGTGCTGGGAAACTTTGCTTTGGCAAGTGCCAATTGACCGCATTCAGGCAGAAAGAAAAGAGAATAGCAAGAGGCCTTTTCTCCCCGGCTGCTTTCCCAAGCCCTTCCAGCTCAAACTATGTCGTTGCTCCTCTGGAAGGATCCCTGCACCACGGCGTAGTTTTTCTGAAGAAGCCCTGCGTTTGCAAGAGCAAATGAGGAATTCGTGGCAGCAAAGAGGAAGGAAAGAAAGTTTCTCTCCCTCTGCCTGCTTTGCTCAGAGGACTGGATGAAGTCAGGGACTTCTCCCTTTCACTGAGAAACGTGCGGGCTGCTGTTGCCTGGGCGCTCTCTTCTTTGCAAAAGAGTCTGCAGTTCCACGCTTTGAACCGTGGAACGGCGCCGGGCTCTGCTAAGATTTCCCCCGGCGCTTCGTTTGCCCTGGGCCAAAGCGAGCCTTCACAATAGCTGAACGCTAACACTGCATACTCGTTCCACTTCCAGAACCGGGCTACGGCGAGGCAGTTCTCCGGGGGAAAACGGCCCTTCGCGAAGGGCAGATCTGCCGAGCTCATTGCGGGAAAGCGAAAGCAAAGGACGCTTTTCTCCCTCTAACCGCTTTCGTCAGAGGAACGGGGAAAGTCACAGTGTTCTTTCTCTCCCTGAGATACACACAATCTGACGTTGCCTCTGAGCTCCGTTGCTGGCAAAGAACTGAAACGGACATACATTCCTGTGGGGAAACACAGGGCTTTGCTAGGATTTCTCTAGGCAGTGTGTTTTCCCTGGGCCTCACTGTAGCAACACTATCTCGCCAGGGCAACACTGCATGGGATTTCCTCTGCCAGGAGAGAGCTGCTGCTTTGTAGTTTGTGCTGGGAAACTTTGCTTTGGCAAGTGCCAATTGACCGCATTCAGGCAGAAAGAAAAGAGAATAGCAAGAGGCCTTTTCTCCCCGGCTGCTTTCCCAAGCCCTTCCAGCTCAAACTATGTCGTTGCTCCTCTGGAAGGATCCCTGCACCACGGCGTAGTTTTTCCGAAGAAGCCCTGCGTTTGCAAGAGCAAATGAGGAATTCGTGGCAGCAAAGAGGAAGGAAAGAAAGTTTCTCTCCCTCTGCCTGCTTTGCTCAGAGGACTGGATGAAGTCAGGGACTTCTCCCTTTCACTGAGAAACGTGCGGGCTGCTGTTGCCTGGGCGCTCTCTTCTTTGCAAAAGAGTCTGCAGTTCCACGCTTTGAACCGTGGAACGGCGCCGGGCTCTGCTAAGATTTCCCCCGGCGCTTCGTTTGCCCTGGGCCAAAGCGAGCCTTCACAATAGCTGAACGCTAACACTGCATACTCGTTCCACTTCCAGAACCGGGCTACGGCGAGGCAGTTCTCCGGGGGAAAACGGCCCTTCGCGAAGGGCAGATAGGCGAGCTCATTGCGGGAAAGCGAAAGCAAAGGACGCTTTTCTCCCTCTAACCGCTTTCGTCAGAGGAACGGGGGAAGTCACAGTGTTCTTTCTCTCACTGAGATACACACACTCGGACGTTGCCTCTGAGCTCCGTTGCTGGCAAAGAACTGAAACTGACATACATTCCTGTGGGGACACCCAGGGCTTTGCTAGGATTTCTCTAGGCAGTGTGTTTTCCCTGGGCCTCACTGTAGCAACACTATCTCGCCAGGGCAACACTGCATGGCATATCCTCTGCCAGGATAGAGCTGCTGCTTTGTAGTTTGTGCTGGGAAACCTTGCTTTGGCAAGTGCCAATTGACCGCATTCAGGCAGAAAGAAAAGAGAATAGCAAGAGGCCTTTTCTCCCCGGCTGCTCTGCCAAGCCCTTCCAGCTCAAACTATGAAGTTGCTCCTCTGGAAGGATCCCTGCACCGCGGCGTAGTTTTTCCGAAGAAGCCCTGCGTTTGCAAGAGCAAATGAGGAATTCGTGGCAGGAAAGAGGAAGGAAAGAAAGTTTCTCTCCCTCTGCCTGCTTTGCTCACAGGACTGGATGAAGTCAGGGACTTCTCCCTTTCACTGAGAAACGTACGGGCTGCTGTTGCCTGGGCGCTCTCTTCTTTGCAAAAGAGTCTGCAGTTCCACGCTTTGAACCGTGGAAAGGCGCCGGGCTCTGCTAAGATTTCCCCCGGCGCTTCGTTTGCCCTGGGCCAAAGCGAGCCTTCACAATAGCTGAACGCTAACACTGCATACTCGTTCCACTTCCAGAACCGGGCTACGGCGAGGCAGTTCTCCGGGGGAAAACGGCCCTTCGCGAAGGGCAGATCTGCCGAGCTCATTGCGGGAAAGCGAAAGCAAAGGACGCTTTTCTCCCTCTAACCGCTTTCGTCAGAGGAACGGGGAAAGTCACAGTGTTCTTTCTCTCCCTGAGATACACACAATCTGACGTTGCCTCTGAGCTCCGTTGCTGGCAAAGAACTGAAACGGACATACATTCCTGTGGGGAAACACAGGGCTTTGCTAGGATTTCTCTAGGCAGTGTGTTTTCCCTGGGCCTCACTGTAGCAACACTATCTCGCCAGGGCAACACTGCATGGGATTTCCTCTGCCAGGAGAGAGCTGCTGCTTTG
Source organism: Elephas maximus indicus (assembly GCF_024166365.1). Lineage (NCBI taxonomy): Eukaryota > Metazoa > Chordata > Mammalia > Proboscidea > Elephantidae > Elephas > Elephas maximus. Next base: position 1,840,012 of record NC_064822.1, read on the forward strand.
TAGTTTGTGCTGGGAAACTTTGCTTTGGCAAGTGCCAATTGACCGCATTCAGGCAGAAAGAAAAGAGAATAGCAAGAGGCCTTTTCTCCCCGGCTGCTTTCCCAAGCCCTTCCAGCTCAAACTATGTCGTTGCTCCTCTGGAAGGATCCCTGCACCACGGCGTAGTTTTTCTGAAGAAGCCCTGCGTTTGCAAGAGCAAATGAGGAATTCGTGGCAGCAAAGAGGAAGGAAAGAAAGTTTCTCTCCCTCTGCCTGCTTTGCTCAGAGGACTGGATGAAGTCAGGGACTTCTCCCTTTCACTGAGAAACGTGCGGGCTGCTGTTGCCTGGGCGCTCTCTTCTTTGCAAAAGAGTCTGCAGTTCCACGCTTTGAACCGTGGAACGGCGCCGGGCTCTGCTAAGATTTCCCCCGGCGCTTCGTTTGCCCTGGGCCAAAGCGAGCCTTCACAATAGCTGAACGCTAACACTGCATACTCGTTCCACTTCCAGAACCGGGCTACGGCGAGGCAGTTCTCCGGGGGAAAACGGCCCTTCGCGAAGGGCAGATCTGCCGAGCTCATTGCGGGAAAGCGAAAGCAAAGGACGCTTTTCTCCCTCTAACCGCTTTCGTCAGAGGAACGGGGAAAGTCACAGTGTTCTTTCTCTCCCTGAGATACACACAATCTGACGTTGCCTCTGAGCTCCGTTGCTGGCAAAGAACTGAAACGGACATACATTCCTGTGGGGAAACACAGGGCTTTGCTAGGATTTCTCTAGGCAGTGTGTTTTCCCTGGGCCTCACTGTAGCAACACTATCTCGCCAGGGCAACACTGCATGGGATTTCCTCTGCCAGGAGAGAGCTGCTGCTTTGTAGTTTGTGCTGGGAAACTTTGCTTTGGCAAGTGCCAATTGACCGCATTCAGGCAGAAAGAAAAGAGAATAGCAAGAGGCCTTTTCTCCCCGGCTGCTTTCCCAAGCCCTTCCAGCTCAAACTATGTCGTTGCTCCTCTGGAAGGATCCCTGCACCACGGCGTAGTTTTTCTGAAGAAGCCCTGCGTTTGCAAGAGCAAATGAGGAATTCGTGGCAGCAAAGAGGAAGGAAAGAAAGTTTCTCTCCCTCTGCCTGCTTTGCTCAGAGGACTGGATGAAGTCAGGGACTTCTCCCTTTCACTGAGAAACGTGCGGGCTGCTGTTGCCTGGGCGCTCTCTTCTTTGCAAAAGAGTCTGCAGTTCCACGCTTTGAACCGTGGAACGGCGCCGGGCTCTGCTAAGATTTCCCCCGGCGCTTCGTTTGCCCTGGGCCAAAGCGAGCCTTCACAATAGCTGAACGCTAACACTGCATACTCGTTCCACTTCCAGAACCGGGCTACGGCGAGGCAGTTCTCCGGGGAAAAACGGCCCTTCGCGAAGGGCAGATAGGCGAGCTCATTGCGGGAAAGCGAAAGCAAAGGACGCTTTTCTCCCTCTAACCGCTTTCGTCAGAGGAACGGGGGAAGTCACAGTGTTCTTTCTCTCCCTGAGATACACACAATCTGACGTTGCCTCTGAGCTCCGTTGCTGGCAAAGAACTGAAACTGACATACATTCCTGTGGGGACACCCAGGGCTTTGCTAGGATTTCTCTAGGCAGTGTGTTTTCCCTGGGCCTCACTGTAGCAACACTATCTCGCCAGGGCAACACTGCATGGCATATCCTCTGCCAGGATAGAGCTGCTGCTTTGTAGTTTGTGCTGGGAAACCTTGCTTTGGCAAGTGCCAATTGACCGCATTCAGGCAGAAAGAAAAGAGAATAGCAAGAGGCCTTTTCTCCCCGGCTGCTCTGCCAAGCCCTTCCAGCTCAAACTATGAAGTTGCTCCTCTGGAAGGATCCCTGCACCGCGGCGTAGTTTTTCCGAAGAAGCCCTGCGTTTGCAAGAGCAAATGAGGAATTCGTGGCAGGAAAGAGGAAGGAAAGAAAGTTTCTCTCCCTCTGCCTGCTTTGCTCAGAGGACTGGATGAAGTCAGGGACTTCTCCCTTTCACTGAGAAACGTGCGGGCTGCTGTTGCCTGGGCGCTCTCTTCTTTGCAAAAGAGTCTGCAGTTCCACGCTTTGAACCGTGGAAAGGCGCCGGGCTCTGCTAAGATTTCCCCCGGCGCTTCGTTTGCCCTGGGCCAAAGCGAGCCTTCACAATAGCTGAACGCTAACACTGCATACTCGTTCCACTTCCAGAACCGGGCTACGGCGAGGCAGTTCTCCGGGGGAAAACGGCCCTTCGCGAAGGGCAGATCTGCCGAGCTCATTGCGGGAAAGCGAAAGCAAAGGACGCTTTTCTCCCTCTAACCGCTTTCGTCAGAGGAACGGGGGAAGTCACAGTGTTCTTTCTCTCACTGAGATACACACAATCTGACGTTGCCTCTGAGCTCCGTTGCTGGCAAAGAACTGAAACTGACATACATTCCTGTGGGGACACCCAGGGCTTTGCTAGGATTTCTCTAGGCAGTGTGTTTTCCCTGGGCCTCACTGTAGCAACACTATCTCGCCAGGGCAACACTGCATGGCATATCCTCTGCCAGGATAGAGCTGCTGCTTTGTAGTTTGTGCTGGGAAACCTTGCTTTGGCAAGTGCGAATTGACCGCATTCAGGCAGAAAGAAAAGAGAATAGCAAGAGGCCTTTTCTCCCCGGCTGCTCTGCCAAGCCCTTCCAGCTCAAACTATGAAGTTGCTCCTCTGGAAGGATCCCTGCACCGCGGCGTAGTTTTTCCGAAGAAGCCCTGCGTTTGCAAGAGCAAATGAGGAATTCGTGGCAGGAAAGAGGAAGGAAAGAAAGTTTCTCTCCCTCTGCCTGCTTTGCTCACAGGACTGGATGAAGTCAGGGACTTCTCCCTTTCACTGAGAAACGTACGGGCTGCTGTTGCCTGGGCGCTCTCTTCTTTGCAAAAGAGTCTGCAGTTCCACGCTTTGAACCGTGGAAAGGCGCCGGGCTCTGCTAAGATTTCCCCCGGCGCTTCGTTTGCCCTGGGCCAAAGCGAGCCTTCACAATAGCTGAACGCTAACACTGCATACTCGTTCCACTTCCAGAACCGGGCTACGGCGAGGCAGTTCTCCGGGGGAAAACGGCCCTTCGCGAAGGGCAGATCTGCCGAGCTCATTGCGGGAAAGCGAAAGCAAAGGACGCTTTTCTCCCTCTAACCGCTTTCGTCAGAGGAACGGGGAAAGTCACAGTGTTCTTTCTCTCCCTGAGATACACACAATCTGACGTTGCCTCTGAGCTCCGTTGCTGGCAAAGAACTGAAACTGACATACATTCCTGTGGGGACACCCAGGGCTTTGCTAGGATTTCTCTAGGCAGTGTGTTTTCCCTGGGCCTCACTGTAGCAACACTATCTCGCCAGGGCAACACAGCATGGCATATCCTCTGCGAGGATAGAGCTGCTGCTTTGTAGTTTGTGCTGGGAAACCTTGCTTTGGCAAGTGCCAATTGACCGCATTCAGGCAGAAAGAAAAGAGAATAGCAAGAGGCCTTTTCTCCCCGGCTGCTCTGCCAAGCCCTTCCAGCTCAAACTATGAAGTTGCTCCTCTGGAAGGATCCCTGCACCGCGGCGTAGTTTTTCCGAAGAAGCCCTGCGTTTGCAAGAGCAAATGAGGAATTCGTGGCAGGAAAGAGGAAGGAAAGAAAGTTTCTCTCCCTCTGCCTGCTTTGCTCACAGGACTGGATGAAGTCAGGGACTTCTCCCTTTCACTGAGAAACGTACGGGCTGCTGTTGCCTGGGCGCTCTCTTCTTTGCAAAAGAGTCTGCAGTTCCACGCTTTGAACCGTGGAACGGCGCCGGGCTCTGCTAACATTTCCCCCGGCGCTTCGTTTGCCCTGGGCCAAAGCGAGCCTTCACAATAGCTGAACGCTAACACTGCATACTCGTTCCACTTCCAGAACCGGGCTACGGCGAGGCAGTTCTCCGGGGGAAAACGGCCCTTCGCGAAGGGCAGATCTGCCGAGCTCATTGCGGGAAAGCGAAAGCAAAGGACGCTTTTCTCCCTCTAACCGCTTTCGTCAGAGGAACGGGGAAAGTCACAGTGTTCTTTCTCTCCCTGAGATACACACAATCTGACGTTGCCTCTGAGCTCCGTTGCTGGCAAAGAACTGAAACGGACATACATTCCTGTGGGGAAACACAGGGCTTTGCTAGGATTTCTCTAGGCAGTGTGTTTTCCCTGGGCCTCACTGTAGCAACACTATCTCGCCAGGGCAACACTGCATGGGATTTCCTCTGCCAGGAGAGAGCTGCTGCTTTGTAGTTTGTGCTGGGAAACTTTGCTTTGGCAAGTGCCAATTGACCGCATTCAGGCAGAAAGAAAAGAGAATAGCAAGAGGCCTTTTCTCCCCGGCTGCTTTCCCAAGCCCTTCCAGCTCAAACTATGTCGTTGCTCCTCTGGAAGGATCCCTGCACCACGGCGTAGTTTTTCCGAAGAAGCCCTGCGTTTGCAAGAGCAAATGAGGAATTCGTGGCAGCAAAGAGGAAGGAAAGAAAGTTTCTCTCCCTCTGCCTGCTTTGCTCAGAGGACTGGATGAAGTCAGGGACTTCTCCCTTTCACTGAGAAACGTGCGGGCTGCTGTTGCCTGGGCGCTCTCTTCTTTGCAAAAGAGTCTGCAGTTCCACGCTTTGAACCGTGGAAAGGCGCCGGGCTCTGCTAAGATTTCCCCCGGCGCTTCGTTTGCCCTGGGCCAAAGCGAGCCTTCACAATAGCTGAACGCTAACACTGCATACTCGTTCCACTTCCAGAAGCGGGCTACGGCGAGGCAGTTCTCCGGGGGAAAACGGCCCTTCGCGAAGGGCAGATCTGCCGAGCTCATTGCGGGAAAGCGAAAGCAAAGGACGCTTTTCTCCCTCTAACCGCTTTCGTCAGAGGAACGGGGAAAGTCACAGTGTTCTTTCTCTCCCTGAGATACACACAATCTGACGTTGCCTCTGAGCTCCGTTGCTGGCAAAGAACTGAAACTGACATACATTCCTGTGGGGACACCCAGGGCTTTGCTAGGATTTCTCTAGGCAGTGTGTTTTCCCTGGGCCTCACTGTAGCAACACTATCTCGCCAGGGCAACACAGCATGGCATATCCTCTGCCAGGATAGAGCTGCTGCTTTGTAGTTTGTGCTGGGAAACCTTGCTTTGGCAAGTGCGAATTGACCGCATTCAGGCAGAAAGAAAAGAGAATAGCAAGAGGCCTTTTCTCCCCGGCTGCTCTGCCAAGCCCTTCCAGCTCAAACTATGAAGTTGCTCCTCTGGAAGGATCCCTGCACCGCGGCGTAGTTTTTCCGAAGAAGCCCTGCGTTTGCAAGAGCAAATGAGGAATTCGTGGCAGGAAAGAGGAAGGAAAGAAAGTTTCTCTCCCTCTGCCTGCTTTGCTCACAGGACTGGATGAAGTCAGGGACTTCTCCCTTTCACTGAGAAACGTACGGGCTGCTGTTGCCTGGGCGCTCTCTTCTTTGCAAAAGAGTCTGCAGTTCCACGCTTTGAACCGTGGAACGGCGCCGGGCTCTGCTAAGATTTCCCCCGGCGCTTCGTTTGCCCTGGGCCAAAGCGAGCCTTCACAATAGCTGAACGCTAACACTGCATACTCGTTCCACTTCCAGAACCGGGCTACGGCGAGGCAGTTCTCCGGGGGAAAACGGCCCTTCGCGAAGGGCAGATCTGCCGAGCTCATTGCGGGAAAGCGAAAGCAAAGGACGCTTTTCTCCCTCTAACCGCTTTCGTCAGAGGAACGGGGAAAGTCACAGTGTTCTTTCTCTCCCTGAGATACACACAATCTGACGTTGCCTCGGAGCTCCGTTGTTGGCAAAGAACTGAAACGGACATACATTCCTGTGGGGAAACCCAGGGCTTTGCTAGGATTTCTCTAGGCAGTGTGTTTTCCCTGGGCCTCACTGTAGCAACACTATCTCGCCAGGGCAACACTGCATGGGATTTCCTCTGCCAGGAGAGAGCTGCTGCTTTGTAGTTTGTGCTGGGAAACTTTGCTTTGGCAAGTGCCAATTGACCGCATTCAGGCAGAAAGAAAAGAGAATAGCAAGAGGCCTTTTCTCCCCGGCTGCTTTCCCAAGCCCTTCCAGCTCAAACTATGTCGTTGCTCCTCTGGAAGGATCCCTGCACCACGGCGTAGTTTTTCTGAAGAAGCCCTGCGTTTGCAAGAGCAAATGAGGAATTCGTGGCAGCAAAGAGGAAGGAAAGAAAGTTTCTCTCCCTCTGCCTGCTTTGCTCAGAGGACTGGATGAAGTCAGGGACTTCTCCCTTTCACTGAGAAACGTGCGGGCTGCTGTTGCCTGGGCGCTCTCTTCTTTGCAAAAGAGTCTGCAGTTCCACGCTTTGAACCGTGGAACGGCGCCGGGCTCTGCTAAGATTTCCCCCGGCGCTTCGTTTGCCCTGGGCCAAAGCGAGCCTTCACAATAGCTGAACGCTAACACTGCATACTCGTTCCACTTCCAGAACCGGGCTACGGCGAGGCAGTTCTCCGGGGGAAAACGGCCCTTCGCGAAGGGCAGATCTGCCGAGCTCATTGCGGGAAAGCGAAAGCAAAGGACGCTTTTCTCCCTCTAACCGCTTTCGTCAGAGGAACGGGGAAAGTCACAGTGTTCTTTCTCTCCCTGAGATACACACAATCTGACGTTGCCTCTGAGCTCCGTTGCTGGCAAAGAACTGAAACGGACATACATTCCTGTGGGGAAACACAGGGCTTTGCTAGGATTTCTCTAGGCAGTGTGTTTTCCCTGGGCCTCACTGTAGCAACACTATCTCGCCAGGGCAACACTGCATGGGATTTCCTCTGCCAGGAGAGAGCTGCTGCTTTGTAGTTTGTGCTGGGAAACTTTGCTTTGGCAAGTGCCAATTGACCGCATTCAGGCAGAAAGAAAAGAGAATAGCAAGAGGCCTTTTCTCCCCGGCTGCTTTCCCAAGCCCTTCCAGCTCAAACTATGTCGTTGCTCCTCTGGAAGGATCCCTGCACCACGGCGTAGTTTTTCCGAAGAAGCCCTGCGTTTGCAAGAGCAAATGAGGAATTCGTGGCAGCAAAGAGGAAGGAAAGAAAGTTTCTCTCCCTCTGCCTGCTTTGCTCAGAGGACTGGATGAAGTCAGGGACTTCTCCCTTTCACTGAGAAACGTGCGGGCTGCTGTTGCCTGGGCGCTCTCTTCTTTGCAAAAGAGTCTGCAGTTCCACGCTTTGAACCGTGGAACGGCGCCGGGCTCTGCTAAGATTTCCCCCGGCGCTTCGTTTGCCCTGGGCCAAAGCGAGCCTTCACAATAGCTGAACGCTAACACTGCATACTCGTTCCACTTCCAGAACCGGGCTACGGCGAGGCAGTTCTCCGGGGGAAAACGGCCCTTCGCGAAGGGCAGATCTGCCGAGCTCATTGCGGGAAAGCGAAAGCAAAGGACGCTTTTCTCCCTCTAACCGCTTTCGTCAGAGGAACGGGGGAAGTCACAGTGTTCTTTCTCTCACTGAGATACACACAATCTGACGTTGCCTCTGAGCTCCGTTGCTGGCAAAGAACTGAAACTGACATACATTCCTGTGGGGACACCCAGGGCTTTGCTAGGATTTCTCTAGGCAGTGTGTTTTCCCTGGGCCTCACTGTAGCAACACTATCTCGCCAGGGCAACACTGCATGGCATATCCTCTGCCAGGATAGAGCTGCTGCTTTGTAGTTTGTGCTGGGAAACCTTGCTTTGGCAAGTGCCAATTGACCGCATTCAGGCAGAAAGAAAAGAGAATAGCAAGAGGCCTTTTCTCCCCGGCTGCTCTGCCAAGCCCTTCCAGCTCAAACTATGAAGTTGCTCCTCTGGAAGGATCCCTGCACCGCGGCGTAGTTTTTCCGAAGAAGCCCTGCGTTTGCAAGAGCAAATGAGGAATTCGTGGCAGGAAAGAGGAAGGAAAGAAAGTTTCTCTCCCTCTGCCTGCTTTGCTCAGAGGACTGGATGAAGTCAGGGACTTCTCCCTTTCACTGAGAAACGTGCGGGCTGCTGTTGCCTGGGCGCTCTCTTCTTTGCAAAAGAGTCTGCAGTTCCACGCTTTGAACCGTGGAAAGGCGCCGGGCTCTGCTAAGATTTCCACCGGCGCTTCGTTTGCCCTGGGCCAAAGCGAGCCTTCACAATAGCTGAACGCTAACACTGCATACTCGTTCCACTTCCAGAAGCGGCCTACGGCGAGGCAGTTCTCCGGGGGAAAACGGCCCTTCGCGAAGGGCAGATCTGCCGAGCTCATTGCGGGAAAGCGAAAGCAAAGGACGCTTTTCTCCCTCTAACCGCTTTCGTCAGAGGAACGGGGAAAGTCACAGTGTTCTTTCTCTCCCTGAGATACACACAATCTGACGTTGCCTCTGAGCTCCATTGCTGGCAAAGAACTGAAACGGACATACATTCCTGTGGGGAAACACAGGGCTTTGCTAGGATTTCTCTAGGCAGTGTGTTTTCCCTGGGCCTCACTGTAGCAACTCTATCTCGCAAGGGCAGAACTGCATGGGATTTCCTCTGCCAGGAGAGAGCTGCTGCTTTGTAGTTTGTGCTGGGAAACCTTGCCTTGGCAAGTGCGAATTGACCGCATTCAGGCAGAAAGAAAAGAGAATAGCAAGAGGCCTTTTCTCCCCGGCTGCTCTGCCAAGCCCTTCCAGCTCAAACTATGAAGTTGCTCCTCTGGAAGGATCCCTGCACCGCGGCGTAGTTTTTCCGAAGAAGCCCTGCGTTTGCAAGAGCAAATGAGGAATTCGTGGCAGGAAAGAGGAAGGAAAGAAAGTTTCTCTCCCTCTGCCTGCTTTGCTCACAGGACTGGATGAAGTCAGGGACTTCTCCCTTTCACTGAGAAACGTACGGGCTGCTGTTGCCTGGGCGCTCTCTTCTTTGCAAAAGAGTCTGCAGTTCCACGCTTTGAACCGTGGAACGGCGCCGGGCTCTGCTAAGATTTCCCCCGGCGCTTCGTTTGCCCTGGGCCAAAGCGAGCCTTCACAATAGCTGAACGCTAACACTGCATACTCGTTCCACTTCCAGAACCGGGCTACGGCGAGGCAGTTCTCCGGGGGAAAACGGCCCTTCGCGAAGGGCAGATCTGCCGAGCTCATTGCGGGAAAGCGAAAGCAAAGGACGCTTTTCTCCCTCTAACCGCTTTCGTCAGAGGAACGGGGAAAGTCACAGTGTTCTTTCTCTCCCTGAGATACACACAATCTGACGTTGCCTCTGAGCTCCGTTGCTGGCAAAGAACTGAAACGGACATACATTCCTGTGGGGAAACACAGGGCTTTGCTAGGATTTCTCTAGGCAGTGTGTTTTCCCTGGGCCTCACTGTAGCAACACTATCTCGCCAGGGCAACACTGCATGGGATTTCCTCTGCCAGGAGAGAGCTGCTGCTTTGTAGTTTGTGCTGGGAAACTTTGCTTTGGCAAGTGCCAATTGACCGCATTCAGGCAGAAAGAAAAGAGAATAGCAAGAGGCCTTTTCTCCCCGGCTGCTTTCCCAAGCCCTTCCAGCTCAAACTATGTCGTTGCTCCTCTGGAAGGATCCCTGCACCACGGCGTAGTTTTTCCGAAGAAGCCCTGCGTTTGCAAGAGCAAATGAGGAATTCGTGGCAGCAAAGAGGAAGGAAAGAAAGTTTCTCTCCCTCTGCCTGCTTTGCTCAGAGGACTGGATGAAGTCAGGGACTTCTCCCTTTCACTGAGAAACGTGCGGGCTGCTGTTGCCTGGGCGCTCTCTTCTTTGCAAAAGAGTCTGCAGTTCCACGCTTTGAACCGTGGAACGGCGCCGGGCTCTGCTAAGATTTCCCCCGGCGCTTCGTTTGCCCTGGGCCAAAGCGAGCCTTCACAATAGCTGAACGCTAACACTGCATACTCGTTCCACTTCCAGAACCGGGCTACGGCGAGGCAGTTCTCCGGGGGAAAACGGCCCTTCGCGAAGGGCAGATAGGCGAGCTCATTGCGGGAAAGCGAAAGCAAAGGACGCTTTTCTCCCTCTAACCGCTTTCGTCAGAGGAACGGGGGAAGTCACAGTGTTCTTTCTCTCCCTGAGATACACACACTCTGACGTTGCCTCTGAGCTCCGTTGCTGGCAAAGAACTGAAACTGACATACATTCCTGTGGGGACACCCAGGGCTTTGCTAGGATTTCTCTAGGCAGTGTGTTTTCCCTGGGCCTCACTGTAGCAACACTATCTCGCCAGGGCAACACTGCATGGCATATCCTCTGCCAGGATAGAGCTGCTGCTTTGTAGTTTGTGCTGGGAAACCTTGCTTTGGCAAGTGCCAATTGACCGCATTCAGGCAGAAAGAAAAGAGAATAGCAAGAGGCCTTTTCTCCCCGGCTGCTCTGCCAAGCCCTTCCAGCTCAAACTATGAAGTTGCTCCTCTGGAAGGATCCCTGCACCGCGGCGTAGTTTTTCCGAAGAAGCCCTGCGTTTGCAAGAGCAAATGAGGAATTCGTGGCAGGAAAGAGGAAGGAAAGAAAGTTTCTCTCCCTCTGCCTGCTTTGCTCACAGGACTGGATGAAGTCAGGGACTTCTCCCTTTCACTGAGAAACGTACGGGCTGCTGTTGCCTGGGCGCTCTCTTCTTTGCAAAAGAGTCTGCAGTTCCACGCTTTGAACCGTGGAAAGGCGCCGGGCTCTGCTAAGATTTCCCCCGGCGCTTCGTTTGCCCTGGGCCAAAGCGAGCCTTCACAATAGCTGAACGCTAACACTGCATACTCGTTCCACTTCCAGAAGCGGGCTACGGCGAGGCAGTTCTCCGGGGGAAAACGGCCCTTCGCGAAGGGCAGATCTGCCGAGCTCATTGCGGGAAAGCGAAAGCAAAGGACGCTTTTCTCCCTCTAACCGCTTTCGTCAGAGGAACGGGGAAAGTCACAGTGTTCTTTCTCTCCCTGAGATACACACAATCTGACGTTGCCTCTGAGCTCCGTTGCTGGCAAAGAACTGAAACTGACATACATTCCTGTGGGGACACCCAGGGCTTTGCTAGGATTTCTCTAGGCAGTGTGTTTTCCCTGGGCCTCACTGTAGCAACACTATATCGCCAGGGCAACACTGCATGGCATATCCTCTGCCAGGATAGAGCTGCTGCTTTGTAGTTTGTGCTGGGAAACCTTGCTTTGGCAAGTGCGAATAGACCGCATTCAGGCAGAAAGAAAAGAGAATAGCAAGAGGCCTTTTCTCCCCGGCTGCTCTGCCAAGCCCTTCCAGCTCAAACTATGAAGTTGCTCCTCTGGAAGGATCCCTGCACCGCGGCGTAGTTTTTCCGAAGAAGCCCTGCGTTTGCAAGAGCAAATGAGGAATTCGTGGCAGGAAAGAGGAAGGAAAGAAAGTTTCTCTCCCTCTGCCTGCTTTGCTCACAGGACTGGATGAAGTCAGGGACTTCTCCCTTTCACTGAGAAACGTACGGGCTGCTGTTGCCTGGGCGCTCTCTTCTTTGCAAAAGAGTCTGCAGTTCCACGCTTTGAACCGTGGAACGGCGCCGGGCTCTGCTAAGATTTCCCCCGGCGCTTCGTTTGCCCTGGGCCAAAGCGAGCCTTCACAATAGCTGAACGCTAACACTGCATACTCGTTCCACTTCCAGAACCGGGCTACGGCGAGGCAGTTCTCCGGGGGAAAACGGCCCTTCGCGAAGGGCAGATCTGCCGAGCTCATTGCGGGAAAGCGAAAGCAAAGGACGCTTTTCTCCCTCTAACCGCTTTCGTCAGAGGAACGGGGGAAGTCACAGTGTTCTTTCTCTCACTGAGATACACACAATCTGACGTTGCCTCTGAGCTCCGTTGCTGGCAAAGAACTGAAACTGACATACATTCCTGTGGGGACACCCAGGGCTTTGCTAGGATTTCTCTAGGCAGTGTGTTTTCCCTGGGCCTCACTGTAGCAACACTATCTCGCCAGGGCAACACTGCATGGCATATCCTCTGCCAGGATAGAGCTGCTGCTTTGTAGTTTGTGCTGGGAAACCTTGCTTTGGCAAGTGCCAATTGACCGCATTCAGGCAGAAAGAAAAGAGAATAGCAAGAGGCCTTTTCTCCCCGGCTGCTCTGCCAAGCCCTTCCAGCTCAAACTATGAAGTTGCTCCTCTGGAAGGATCCCTGCACCGCGGCGTAGTTTTTCCGAAGAAGCCCTGCGTTTGCAAGAGCAAATGAGGAATTCGTGGCAGGAAAGAGGAAGGAAAGAAAGTTTCTCTCCCTCTGCCTGCTTTGCTCAGAGGACTGGATGAAGTCAGGGACTTCTCCCTTTCACTGAGAAACGGGCGGGCTGCTGTTGCCTGGGCGCTCTCTTCTTTGCAAAAGAGTCTGCAGTTCCACGCTTTGAACCGTGGAAAGGCGCCGGGCTCTGCTAAGATTTCCACCGGCGCTTCGTTTGCCCTGGGCCAAAGCGAGCCTTCACAATAGCTGAACGCTAACACTGCATACTCGTTCCACTTCCAGAAGCGGCCTACGGCGAGGCAGTTCTCCGGGGGAAAACGGCCCTTCGCGAAGGGCAGATCTGCCGAGCTCATTGCGGGAAAGCGAAAGCAAAGGACGCTTTTCTCCCTCTAACCGCTTTCGTCAGAGGAACGGGGAAAGTCACAGTGTTCTTTCTCTCCCTGAGATACACACAATCTGACGTTGCCTCTGAGCTCCATTGCTGGCAAAGAACTGAAACGGACATACATTCCTGTGGGGAAACACAGGGCTTTGCTAGGATTTCTCTAGGCAGTGTGTTTTCCCTGGGCCTCACTGTAGCAACTCTATCTCGCAAGGGCAGAACTGCATGGGATTTCCTCTGCCAGGAGAGAGCTGCTGCTTTGTAGTTTGTGCTGGGAAACCTTGCCTTGGCAAGTGCGAATTGACCGCATTCAGGCAGAAAGAAAAGAGAATAGCAAGAGGCCTTTTCTCCCCGGCTGCTCTGCCAAGCCCTTCCAGCTCAAACTATGTCGTTGCTCCTCTGGAAGGATCCCTGCACCGCGGCGTAGTTTTTCCGAAGAAGCCCGGCGTTTGCAAGAGCAAATGAGGAATTCGTGGCAGGAAAGAGGAAGGAAAGAAAGTTTCTCTCCCTCTGCCTGCTTTGCTCAGAGGACTGGATGAAGTCAGGGAGTTCTCCCTTTCACTGAGAAACGTGCGGGCTGCTGTTGCCTGGGCGCTCTCTTCTTTGCAAAAGAGTCTGCAGTTCCACGCTTTGAACCGTGGAAAGGCGCCGGGCTCTGCTAAGATTTCCCCCAGCGCTTCGTTTGCCCTGGGCCAAAGCGAGCCTTCACAATAGCTGAACGCTAACACTGCATACTCGTTCCACTTCCAGAAGCGGGCTACGGCGAGGCAGTTCTCCGGGGGAAAACGGCCCTTCGCGAAGGGCAGATCTGCCGAGCTCATTGCGGGAAAGCGAAAGCAAAGGACGCTTTTCTCCCTCTAACCGCTTTCGTCAGAGGAACGGGGAAAGTCACAGTGTTCTTTCTCTCCCTGAGATACACACAATCTGACGTTGCCTCTGAGCTCCGTTGCTGGCAAAGAACTGAAACTGACATACATTCCTGTGGGGACACCCAGGGCTTTGCTAGGATTTCTCTAGGCAGTGTGTTTTCCCTGGGCCTCACTGTAGCAACACTATCTCGCCGGGGGAACACTGCATGGCATATCCTCTGCCAGGAGAGAGCTGCTGCTTTGTACTTTGTGCTGGGAAACCTTGCTTTGGCAAGTGCCAATTGACCGCATTCAGGCAGAAAGAAAAGAGAATAGCAAGAGGCCTTTTCTCCCCGGCTGCTCTGCCAAGCCCTTCCAGCTCAAACTATGAAGTTGCTCCTCTGGAAGGATCCCTGCACCGCGGCGTAGTTTTTCCGAAGAAGCCCTGCGTTTGCAAGAGCAAATGAGGAATTCGTGGCAGGAAAGAGGAAGGAAAGAAAGTTTCTCTCCCTCTGCCTGCTTTGCTCACAGGACTGGATGAAGTCAGGGACTTCTCCCTTTCACTGAGAAGCGTACGGGCTGCTGTTGCCTGGGCGCTCTCTTCTTTGCAAAAGAGTCTGCAGTTCCACGCTTTGAACCGTGGAAAGGCGCCGGGCTCTGCTAAGATTTCCCCCGGCGCTTCGTTTGCCCTGGGCCAAAGCGAGCCTTCACAATAGCTGAACGCTAACACTGCATACTCGTTCCACTTCCAGAACCGGGCTACGGCGAGGCAGTTCTCCGGGGGAAAACGGCCCTTCGCGAAGGGCAGATCTGCCGAGCTCATTGCGGGAAAGCGAAAGCAAAGGACGCTTTTCTCCCTCTAACCGCTTTCGTCAGAGGAACGGGGAAAGTCACAGTGTTCTTTCTCTCCCTGAGATACACACAATCTGACGTTGCCTCTGAGCTCCGTTGCTGGCAAAGAACTGAAACGGACATACATTCCTGTGGGGAAACACAGGGCTTTGCTAGGATTTCTCTAGGCAGTGTGTTTTCCCTGGGCCTCACTGTAGCAACACTATCTCGCCAGGGCAACACTGCATGGGATTTCCTCTGCCAGGAGAGAGCTGCTGCTTTGTAGTTTGTGCTGGGAAACTTTGCTTTGGCAAGTGCCAATTGACCGCATTCAGGCAGAAAGAAAAGAGAATAGCAAGAGGCCTTTTCTCCCCGGCTGCTTTCCCAAGCCCTTCCAGCTCAAACTATGTCGTTGCTCCTCTGGAAGGATCCCTGCACCACGGCGTAGTTTTTCCGAAGAAGCCCTGCGTTTGCAAGAGCAAATGAGGAATTCGTGGCAGCAAAGAGGAAGGAAAGAAAGTTTCTCTCCCTCTGCCTGCTTTGCTCAGAGGACTGGATGAAGTCAGGGACTTCTCCCTTTCACTGAGAAACGTGCGGGCTGCTGTTGCCTGGGCGCTCTCTTCTTTGCAAAAGAGTCTGCAGTTCCACGCTTTGAACCGTGGAAAGGCGCCGGGCTCTGCTAAGATTTCCACCGGCGCTTCGTTTGCCCTGGGCCAAAGCGAGCCTTCACAATAGCTGAACGCTAACACTGCATACTCGTTCCACTTCCAGAAGCGGGCTACGGCGAGGCAGTTCTCCGGGGGAAAACGGCCCTTCGCGAAGGGCAGATCTGCCGAGCTCATTGCGGGAAAGCGAAAGCAAAGGACGCTTTTCTCCCTCTAACCGCTTTCGTCAGAGGAACGGGGAAAGTCACAGTGTTCTTTCTCTCCCTGAGATACACACAATCTGACGTTGCCTCTGAGCTCCATTGCTGGCAAAGAACTGAAACGGACATATATTCCTGTGGGGAAACACAGGGCTTTGCTAGGATTTCTCTAGGCAGTGTGTTTTCCCTGGGCCTCACTGTAGCAACTCTATCTCGCAAGGGCAGAACTGCATGGGATTTCCTCTGCCAGGAGAGAGCTGCTGCTTTGTAGTTTGTGCTGGGAAACCTTGCCTTGGCAAGTGCGAATTGACCGCATTCAGGCAGAAAGAAAAGAGAATAGCAAGAGGCCTTTTCTCCCCGGCTGCTCTGCCAAGCCCTTCCAGCTCAAACTATGTCGTTGCTCCTCTGGAAGGATCCCTGCACCGCGGCGTAGTTTTTCCGAAGAAGCCCTGCGTTTGCAAGAGCAAATGAGGAATTCGTGGCAGGAAAGAGGAAGGAAAGAAAGTTTCTCTCCCTCTGCCTGCTTTGCTCAGAGGACTGCATGAAGTCAGGGAGTTCTCCCTTTCACTGAGAAACGTGCGGGCTGCTGTTGCCTGGGCGCTCTCTTCTTTGCAAAAGAGTCTGCAGTTCCACGCTTTGAACCGTGGAAAGGCGCCGGGCTCTGCTAAGATTTCCCCCGGCGCTTCGTTTGCCCTGGGCCAAAGCGAGCCTTCACAATAGCTGAACGCTAACACTGCATACTCGTTCCACTTCCAGAACCGGGCTACGGCGAGGCAGTTCTCCGGGGGAAAACGGCCCTTCGCGAAGGGCAGATCTGCCGAGCTCATTGCGGGAAAGCGAAAGCAAAGGACGCTTTTCTCCCTCTAACCGCTTTCGTCAGAGGAACGGGGGAAGTCACAGTGTTCTTTCTCTCACTGAGATACACACAATCTGACGTTGCCTCTGAGCTCCGTTGCTGGCAAAGAACTGAAACTGTCATACATTCCTGTGGGGACACCCAGGGCTTTGCTAGGATTTCTCTAGGCAGTGTGTTTTCCCTGGGCCTCACTGTAGCAACACTATCTCGCCAGGGCAACACTGCATGGCATATCCTCTGCCAGGATAGAGCTGCTGCTTTGTAGTTTGTGCTGGGAAACCTTGCTTTGGCAAGTGCCAATTGACCGCATTCAGGCAGAAAGAAAAGAGAATAGCAAGAGGCCTTTCCTTCCCGGCTGCTTTCCCAAGCCCTTCCAGCTCAAACTATGTCGTTGCTCCTCTGGAAGGATCCCTGCACTGCGGCGTAGTTTTTCCGAAGAAGCCCTGCGTTTGCAAGAGCAAATGAGGAATTCGTTGCAGGAAAGAGGAAGGAAAGAAAGTTTCTCTCCCTCTGCCTGCTTTGCTCAGAGGACTGCATGAAGTCAGGGAGTTCTCCCTTTCACTGAGAAACGTGCGGGCTGCTGTTGCCTGGGCGCTCTCTTCTTTGCAAAAGAGTCTGCAGTTCCACGCTTTGAACCGTGGAAAGGCGCCGGGCTCTGCAAAGATTTCCCCCGGCGCTTCGTTTGCCCTGGGCCAAAGCGAGCCTTCACAATAGCTGAACGCTAACACTGCATACTCGTTCCACTTCCAGAAGCGGGCTACGGCGAGGCAGTTCTCCGGGGGAAAACGGCCCTTCGCGAAGGGCAGATCTGCCGAGCTCATTGCGGGAAAGCGAAAGCAAAGGACGCTTTTCTCCCTCTAACCGCTTTCGTCAGAGGAACGGGGAAAGTCACAGTGTTCTTTCTCTCCCTGAGATACACACAATCTGACGTTGCCTCTGAGCTCCGTTGCTGGCAAAGAACTGAAACGGACATACATTCCTGTGGGGAAACACAGGGCTTTGCTAGGATTTCTCTAGGCAGTGTGTTTTCCCTGGGCCTCACTGTAGCAACACTATCTCGCTGGGGCAACACTGCATGGCATATCCTCTGCCAGGAGAGAGCTGCTGCTTTGTACTTTGTGCTGGGAAACCTTGCTTTGGCAAGTGCCAATTGACCGCATTCAGGCAGAAAGAAAAGAGAATAGCAAGAGGCCTTTTCTCCCCGGCTGCTCTGCCAAGCCCTTCCAGCTCAAACTATGTCGTTGCTCCTCTGGAAGGATCCCTGCACCGCGGCGTAGTTTTTCCGAAGAAGCCCTGCGTTTGCAAGAGCAAATGAGGAATTCGTGGCAGGAAAGAGGAAGGAAAGAAAGTTTCTCTCCCTCTGCCTGCTTTGCTCAGAGGACTGCATGAAGTCAGGGAGTTCTCCCTTTCACTGAGAAACGTGCGGGCTGCTGTTGCCTGGGCGCTCTCTTCTTTGCAAAAGAGTCTGCAGTTCCACGCTTTGAACCGTGGAAAGGCGCCGGGCTCTGCTAAGATTTCCCCCGGCGCTTCGTTTGCCCTGGGCCAAAGCGAGCCTTCACAATAGCTGAACGCTAACACTGCATACTCGTTCCACTTCCAGAACCGGGCTACGGCGAGGCAGTTCTACGGGGGAAAACGGCCCTTCGCGAAGGGCAGATCTGCCGAGCTCATTGCGGGAAAGCGAAAGCAAAGGACGCTTTTCTCCCTCTAACCGCTTTCGTCAGAGGAACGGGGGAAGTCACAGTGTTCTTTCTCTCACTGAGATACACACAATCTGACGTTGCCTCTGAGCTCCGTTGCTGGCAAAGAACTGAAACGGACATACATTCCTGTGGGGAAACACAGGGCTTTGCTAGGATTTCTCTAGGCAGTGTGTTTTCCCTGGGCCTCACTGTAGCAACACTATCTCGCCAGAGCAACACTGCATGGGATTTCCTCTGCCAGGAGAGAGCTGCTGCTTTGTAGTTTGTGCTGGGAAACTTTACTTTGGCAAGTGCCAATTGACCGCATTCAGGCAGAAAGAAAAGAGAATAGCAAGAGGCCTTTTCTCCCCGGCTGCTCTGCCAAGCCCTTCCAGCTCAAACTATGTCGTTGCTCCTCTGGAAGGATCCCTGCACCGCGGCGTAGTTTTTCCGAAGAAGCCCTGCGTTTGCAAGAGCAAATGAGGAATTCGTGGCAGGAAAGAGGAAGGAAAGAAAGTTTCTCTCCCTCTGCCTGCTTTGCTCAGAGGACCGGATGAAGTCAGGGAGTTCTCCCTTTCACTGAGAAACGTGCGGGCTGCTGTTGCCTGGGCGCTCTCTTCTTTGCAAAAGAGTCTGCAGTTCCACGCTTTGAACCGTGGAAAGGCACCGGGCTCTGCTAAGAATTCCCCCGGCGCTTCGTTTGCCCTGGGCCAAAGCGAGCCTTCACAATAGCTGAACGCTAACACTGCATACTCGTTCCACTTCCAGAACCGGGCTACGGCGAGGCAGTTCTCCGGGGGAAAACGGCCCTTCGCGAAGGGCAGATCTGCCGAGCTCATTGCGGGAAAGCGAAAGCAAAGGACGCTTTTCTCCCTCTAACCGCTTTCGTCAGAGGAACGGGGAAAGTCACAGTGTTCTTTCTCTCCCTGAGATACACACAATCTGACGTTGCCTCTGAGCTCCGTTGCTGGCAAAGAACTGAAACGGACATACATTCCTGTGGGGAAACACAGGGCTTTGCTAGGATTTCTCTAGGCAGTGTGTTTTCCCTGGGCCTCACTGTAGCAACACTATCTCGCCAGGGCAACACTGCATGGGATTTCCTCTGCCAGGAGAGAGCTGCTGCTTTGTAGTTTGTGCTGGGAAACTTTGCTTTGGCAAGTGCCAATTGACCGCATTCAGGCAGAAAGAAAAGAGAATAGCAAGAGGCCTTTTCTCCCCGGCTGCTTTCCCAAGCCCTTCCAGCTCAAACTATGTCGTTGCTCCTCTGGAAGGATCCCTGCACCACGGCGTAGTTTTTCCGAAGAAGCCCTGCGTTTGCAAGAGCAAATGAGGAATTCGTGGCAGCAAAGAGGAAGGAAAGAAAGTTTCTCTCCCTCTGCCTGCTTTGCTCAGAGGACTGGATGAAGTCAGGGACTTCTCCCTTTCACTGAGAAACGTGCGGGCTGCTGTTGCCTGGGCGCTCTCTTCTTTGCAAAAGAGTCTGCAGTTCCACGCTTTGAACCGTGGAAAGGCGCCGGGCTCTGCTAAGATTTCCACCGGCGCTTCGTTTGCCCTGGGCCAAAGCGAGCCTTCACAATAGCTGAACGCTAACACTGCATACTCGTTCCACTTCCAGAAGCGGGCTACGGCGAGGCAGTTCTCCGGGGGAAAACGGCCCTTCGCGAAGGGCAGATCTGCCGAGCTCATTGCGGGAAAGCGAAAGCAAAGGACGCTTTTCTCCCTCTAACCGCTTTCGTCAGAGGAACGGGGAAAGTCACAGTGTTCTTTCTCTCCCTGAGATACACACAATCTGACGTTGCCTCTGAGCTCCATTGCTGGCAAAGAACTGAAACGGACATATATTCCTGTGGGGAAACACAGGGCTTTGCTAGGATTTCTCTAGGCAGTGTGTTTTCCCTGGGCCTCACTGTAGCAACTCTATCTCGCAAGGGCAGAACTGCATGGGATTTCCTCTGCCAGGAGAGAGCTGCTGCTTTGTAGTTTGTGCTGGGAAACCTTGCCTTGGCAAGTGCGAATTGACCGCATTCAGGCAGAAAGAAAAGAGAATAGCAAGAGGCCTTTTCTCCCCGGCTGCTCTGCCAAGCCCTTCCAGCTCAAACTATGTCGTTGCTCCTCTGGAAGGATCCCTGCACCGCGGCGTAGTTTTTCCGAAGAAGCCCTGCGTTTGCAAGAGCAAATGAGGAATTCGTGGCAGGAAAGAGGAAGGAAAGAAAGTTTCTCTCCCTCTGCCTGCTTTGCTCAGAGGACTGCATGAAGTCAGGGAGTTCTCCCTTTCACTGAGAAACGTGCGGGCTGCTGTTGCCTGGGCGCTCTCTTCTTTGCAAAAGAGTCTGCAGTTCCACGCTTTGAACCGTGGAAAGGCGCCGGGCTCTGCTAAGATTTCCCCCGGCGCTTCGTTTGCCCTGGGCCAAAGCGAGCCTTCACAATAGCTGAACGCTAACACTGCATACTCGTTCCACTTCCAGAACCGGGCTACGGCGAGGCAGTTCTCCGGGGGAAAACGGCCCTTCGCGAAGGGCAGATCTGCCGAGCTCATTGCGGGAAAGCGAAAGCAAAGGACGCTTTTCTCCCTCTAACCGCTTTCGTCAGAGGAACGGGGGAAGTCACAGTGTTCTTTCTCTCACTGAGATACACACAATCTGACGTTGCCTCTGAGCTCCGTTGCTGGCAAAGAACTGAAACTGACATACATTCCTGTGGGGACACCCAGGGCTTTGCTAGGATTTCTCTAGGCAGTGTGTTTTCCCTGGGCCTCACTGTAGCAACACTATCTCGCCAGGGCAACACTGCATGGCATATCCTCTGCCAGGATAGAGCTGCTGCTTTGTAGTTTGTGCTGGGAAACCTTGCTTTGGCAAGTGCCAATTGACCGCATTCAGGCAGAAAGAAAAGAGAATAGCAAGAGGCCTTTCCTTCCCGGCTGCTTTCCCAAGCCCTTCCAGCTCAAACTATGTCGTTGCTCCTCTGGAAGGATCCCTGCACTGCGGCGTAGTTTTTCCGAAGAAGCCCTGCGTTTGCAAGAGCAAATGAGGAATTCGTTGCAGGAAAGAGGAAGGAAAGAAAGTTTCTCTCCCTCTGCCTGCTTTGCTCAGAGGACTGCATGAAGTCAGGGAGTTCTCCCTTTCACTGAGAAACGTGCGGGCTGCTGTTGCCTGGGCGCTCTCTTCTTTGCAAAAGAGTCTGCAGTTCCACGCTTTGAACCGTGGAAAGGCGCCGGGCTCTGCAAAGATTTCCCCCGGCGCTTCGTTTGCCCTGGGCCAAAGCGAGCCTTCACAATAGCTGAACGCTAACACTGCATACTCGTTCCACTTCCAGAAGCGGGCTACGGCGAGGCAGTTCTCCGGGGGAAAACGGCCCTTCGCGAAGGGCAGATCTGCCGAGCTCATTGCGGGAAAGCGAAAGCAAAGGACGCTTTTCTCCCTCTAACCGCTTTCGTCAGAGGAACGGGGGAAGTCACAGTGTTCTTTCTCTCACTGAGATACACACAATCTGACGTTGCCTCTGAGCTCCGTTGCTGGCAAAGAACTGAAACGGACATACATTCCTGTGGGGAAACACAGGGCTTTGCTAGGATTTCTCTAGGCAGTGTGTTTTCCCTGGGCCTCACTGTAGCAACACTATCTCGCCGGGGCAACACTGCATGGCATATCCTCTGCCAGGAGAGAGCTGCTGCTTTGTACTTTGTGCTGGGAAACCTTGCTTTGGCAAGTGCCAATTGACCGCATTCAGGCAGAAAGAAAAGAGAATAGCAAGAGGCCTTTTCTCCCCGGCTGCTCTGCCAAGCCCTTCCAGCTCAAACTATGTCGTTGCTCCTCTGGAAGGATCCCTGCACCGCGGCGTAGTTTTTCCGAAGAAGCCCTGCGTTTGCAAGAGCAAATGAGGAATTCGTGGCAGGAAAGAGGAAGGAAAGAAAGTTTCTCTCCCTCTGCCTGCTTTGCTCAGAGGACTGCATGAAGTCAGGGAGTTCTCCCTTTCACTGAGAAACGTGCGGGCTGCTGTTGCCTGGGCGCTCTCTTCTTTGCAAAAGAGTCTGCAGTTCCACGCTTTGAACCGTGGAAAGGCGCCGGGCTCTGCTAAGATTTCCCCCGGCGCTTCGTTTGCCCTGGGCCAAAGCGAGCCTTCACAATAGCTGAACGCTAACACTGCATACTCGTTCCACTTCCAGAACCGGGCTACGGCGAGGCAGTTCTACGGGGGAAAACGGCCCTTCGCGAAGGGCAGATCTGCCGAGCTCATTGCGGGAAAGCGAAAGCAAAGGACGCTTTTCTCCCTCTAACCGCTTTCGTCAGAGGAACGGGGGAAGTCACAGTGTTCTTTCTCTCACTGAGATACACACAATCTGACGTTGCCTCTGAGCTCCGTTGCTGGCAAAGAACTGAAACGGACATACATTCCTGTGGGGAAACACAGGGCTTTGCTAGGATTTCTCTAGGCAGTGTGTTTTCCCTGGGCCTCACTGTAGCAACACTATCTCGCCAGAGCAACACTGCATGGGATTTCCTCTGCCAGGAGAGAGCTGCTGCTTTGTAGTTTGTGCTGGGAAACTTTACTTTGGCAAGTGCCAATTGACCGCATTCAGGCAGAAAGAAAAGAGAATAGCAAGAGGCCTTTTCTCCCCGGCTGCTCTGCCAAGCCCTTCCAGCTCAAACTATGTCGTTGCTCCTCTGGAAGGATCCCTGCACCGCGGCGTAGTTTTTCCGAAGAAGCCCTGCGTTTGCAAGAGCAAATGAGGAATTCGTGGCAGGAAAGAGGAAGGAAAGAAAGTTTCTCTCCCTCTGCCTGCTTTGCTCAGAGGACCGGATGAAGTCAGGGAGTTCTCCCTTTCACTGAGAAACGTGCGGGCTGCTGTTGCCTGGGCGCTCTCTTCTTTGCAAAAGAGTCTGCAGTTCCACGCTTTGAACCGTGGAAAGGCGCCGGGCTCTGCTAAGAATTCCCCCGGCGCTTCGTTTGCCCTGGGCCAAAGCGAGCCTTCACAATAGCTGAACGCTAACACTGCATACTCGTTCCACTTCCAGAACCGGGCTACGGCGAGGCAGTTCTCCGGGGGAAAACGTCCCTTCGCGAAGGGCAGATCTGCCGAGCTCATTGCGGGAAAGCGAAAGCAAAGGACCCTTTTCTCCCTCTAACCGCCTTCGTCAGAGGAACGGGGGAAGTCACAGTGTTCTTTCTCTCACTGAGATACACACAATCTGACGTTGCCTCTGAGCTCCGTTGCTGGCAAAGAACTGAAACGGACATACATTCCTGTGGGGAAACACAGGGTTTCGCTAGGATTTCTCTAGGCAGTGTGTTTTCCCTGGGCTTCACTGTAGCAACACTATCTCGCCAGGGCAACACTGCATGGCACTTCCTCTGCCAGGAGAGAGCTGCTGCTTTGTAGTTTGTGCTGGGAAACCTTGCTTTGGCAAGTGCCAATTGACCGCATTCAGGCAGAAAGAAAAGAGAATAGCAAGAGGCCTTTCCTTCCCGGCTGCTTTCCCAAGCCCTTCCAGCTCAAACTATGTCGTTGCTCCTCTGGAAGGATCCCTGCACTGCGGCGTAGTTTTTCCGAAGAAGCCCTGCGTTTGCAAGAGCAAATGAGGAATTCGTTGCAGGAAAGAGGAAGGAAAGAAAGTTTCTCTCCCTCTGCCTGCTTTGCTCAGAGGACTGCATGAAGTCAGGGAGTTCTCCCTTTCACTGAGAAACGTGCGGGCTGCTGTTGCCTGGGCGCTCTCTTCTTTGCAAAAGAGTCTGCAGTTCCACGCTTTGAACCGTGGAAAGGCGCCGGGCTCTGCAAAGATTTCCCCCGGCGCTTCGTTTGCCCTGGGCCAAAGCGAGCCTTCACAATAGCTGAACGCTAACACTGCATACTCGTTCCACTTCCAGAAGCGGGCTACGGCGAGGCAGTTCTCCGGGGGAAAACGGCCCTTCGCGAAGGGCAGATCTGCCGAGCTCATTGCGGGAAAGCGAAAGCAAAGGACGCTTTTCTCCCTCTAACCGCTTTCGTCAGAGGAACGGGGAAAGTCACAGTGTTCTTTCTCTCCCTGAGATACACACAATCTGACGTTGCCTCTGAGCTCCGTTGCTGGCAAAGAACTGAAACGGACATACATTCCTGTGGGGAACCCAGGGCTTTGCTAGGATTTCTCTAGGCAGTGTGTTTTCCCTGGGCCTCACTGTAGCAACACTATCTCGCTGGGGCAACACTGCATGGCATATCCTCTGCCAGGAGAGAGCTGCTGCTTTGTACTTTGTGCTGGGAAACCTTGCTTTGGCAAGTGCCAATTGACCGCATTCAGGCAGAAAGAAAAGAGAATAGCAAGAGGCCTTTTCTCCCCGGCTGCTCTGCCAAGCCCTTCCAGCTCAAACTATGTCGTTGCTCCTCTGGAAGGATCCCTGCACCGCGGCGTAGTTTTTCCGAAGAAGCCCTGCGTTTGCAAGAGCAAATGAGGAATTCGTGGCAGGAAAGAGGAAGGAAAGAAAGTTTCTCTCCCTCTGCCTGCTTTGCTCAGAGGACTGCATGAAGTCAGGGAGTTCTCCCTTTCACTGAGAAACGTGCGGGCTGCTGTTGCCTGGGCGCTCTCTTCTTTGCAAAAGAGTCTGCAGTTCCACGCTTTGAACCGTGGAAAGGCGCCGGGCTCTGCTAAGATTTCCCCCGGCGCTTCGTTTGCCCTGGGCCAAAGCGAGCCTTCACAATAGCTGAACGCTAACACTGCATACTCGTTCCACTTCCAGAACCGGGCTACGGCGAGGCAGTTCTACGGGGGAAAACGGCCCTTCGCGAAGGGCAGATCTGCCGAGCTCATTGCGGGAAAGCGAAAGCAAAGGACGCTTTTCTCCCTCTAACCGCTTTCGTCAGAGGAACGGGGGAAGTCACAGTGTTCTTTCTCTCACTGAGATACACACAATCTGACGTTGCCTCTGAGCTCCGTTGCTGGCAAAGAACTGAAACGGACATACATTCCTGTGGGGAAACACAGGGCTTTGCTAGGATTTCTCTAGGCAGTGTGTTTTCCCTGGGCCTCACTGTAGCAACACTATCTCGCCAGAGCAACACTGCATGGGATTTCCTCTGCCAGGAGAGAGCTGCTGCTTTGTAGTTTGTGCTGGGAAACTTTACTTTGGCAAGTGCCAATTGACCGCATTCAGGCAGAAAGAAAAGAGAATAGCAAGAGGCCTTTTCTCCCCGGCTGCTCTGCCAAGCCCTTCCAGCTCAAACTATGTCGTTGCTCCTCTGGAAGGATCCCTGCACCGCGGCGTAGTTTTTCCGAAGAAGCCCTGCGTTTGCAAGAGCAAATGAGGAATTCGTGGCAGGAAAGAGGAAGGAAAGAAAGTTTCTCTCCCTCTGCCTGCTTTGCTCAGAGGACCGGATGAAGTCAGGGAGTTCTCCCTTTCACTGAGAAACGTGCGGGCTGCTGTTGCCTGGGCGCTCTCTTCTTTGCAAAAGAGTCTGCAGTTCCACGCTTTGAACCGTGGAAAGGCGCCGGGCTCTGCTAAGAATTCCCCCGGCGCTTCGTTTGCCCTGGGCCAAAGCGAGCCTTCACAATAGCTGAACGCTAACACTGCATACTCGTTCCACTTCCAGAACCGGGCTACGGCGAGGCAGTTCTCCGGGGGAAAACGGCCCTTCGCGAAGGGCAGATCTGCCGAGCTCATTGCGGGAAAGCGAAAGCAAAGGACGCTTTTCTCCCTCTAACCGCTTTCGTCAGAGGAACGGGGAAAGTCACAGTGTTCTTTCTCTCCCTGAGATACACACAATCTGACGTTGCCTCTGAGCTCCGTTGCTGGCAAAGAACTGAAACGGACATACATTCCTGTGGGGAAACACAGGGCTTTGCTAGGATTTCTCTAGGCAGTGTGTTTTCCCTGGGCCTCACTGTAGCAACACTATCTCGCCAGGGCAACACTGCATGGGATTTCCTCTGCCAGGAGAGAGCTGCTGCTTTGTAGTTTGTGCTGGGAAACTTTGCTTTGGCAAGTGCCAATTGACCGCATTCAGGCAGAAAGAAAAGAGAATAGCAAGAGGCCTTTTCTCCCCGGCTGCTTTCCCAAGCCCTTCCAGCTCAAACTATGTCGTTGCTCCTCTGGAAGGATCCCTGCACCACGGCGTAGTTTTTCCGAAGAAGCCCTGCGTTTGCAAGAGCAAATGAGGAATTCGTGGCAGCAAAGAGGAAGGAAAGAAAGTTTCTCTCCCTCTGCCTGCTTTGCTCAGAGGACTGGATGAAGTCAGGGACTTCTCCCTTTCACTGAGAAACGTGCGGGCTGCTGTTGCCTGGGCGCTCTCTTCTTTGCAAAAGAGTCTGCAGTTCCACGCTTTGAACCGTGGAAAGGCGCCGGGCTCTGCTAAGATTTCCACCGGGGCTTCGTTTGCCCTGGGCCAAAGCGAGCCTTCACAATAGCTGAACGCTAACACTGCATACTCGTTCCACTTCCAGAAGCGGGCTACGGCGAGGCAGTTCTCCGGGGGAAAACGGCCCTTCGCGAAGGGCAGATCTGCCGAGCTCATTGCGGGAAAGCGAAAGCAAAGGACGCTTTTCTCCCTCTAACCGCTTTCGTCAGAGGAACGGGGAAAGTCACAGTGTTCTTTCTCTCCCTGAGATACACACAATCTGACGTTGCCTCTGAGCTCCATTGCTGGCAAAGAACTGAAACGGACATATATTCCTGTGGGGAAACACAGGGCTTTGCTAGGATTTCTCTAGGCAGTGTGTTTTCCCTGGGCCTCACTGTAGCAACTCTATCTCGCAAGGGCAGAACTGCATGGGATTTCCTCTGCCAGGAGAGAGCTGCTGCTTTGTAGTTTGTGCTGGGAAACCTTGCCTTGGCAAGTGCGAATTGACCGCATTCAGGCAGAAAGAAAAGAGAATAGCAAGAGGCCTTTTCTCCCCGGCTGCTCTGCCAAGCCCTTCCAGCTCAAACTATGTCGTTGCTCCTCTGGAAGGATCCCTGCACCGCGGCGTAGTTTTTCCGAAGAAGCCCTGCGTTTGCAAGAGCAAATGAGGAATTCGTGGCAGGAAAGAGGAAGGAAAGAAAGTTTCTCTCCCTCTGCCTGCTTTGCTCAGAGGACTGCATGAAGTCAGGGAGTTCTCCCTTTCACTGAGAAACGTGCGGGCTGCTGTTGCCTGGGCGCTCTCTTCTTTGCAAAAGAGTCTGCAGTTCCACGCTTTGAACCGTGGAAAGGCGCCGGGCTCTGCTAAGATTTCCCCCGGCGCTTCGTTTGCCCTGGGCCAAAGCGAGCCTTCACAATAGCTGAACGCTAACACTGCATACTCGTTCCACTTCCAGAACCGGGCTACGGCGAGGCAGTTCTCCGGGGGAAAACGGCCCTTCGCGAAGGGCAGATCTGCCGAGCTCATTGCGGGAAAGCGAAAGCAAAGGACGCTTTTCTCCCTCTAACCGCTTTCGTCAGAGGAACGGGGGAAGTCACAGTGTTCTTTCTCTCACTGAGATACACACAATCTGACGTTGCCTCTGAGCTCCGTTGCTGGCAAAGAACTGAAACTGACATACATTCCTGTGGGGACACCCAGGGCTTTGCTAGGATTTCTCTAGGCAGTGTGTTTTCCCTGGGCCTCACTGTAGCAACACTATCTCGCCAGGGCAACACTGCATGGCATATCCTCTGCCAGGATAGAGCTGCTGCTTTGTAGTTTGTGCTGGGAAACCTTGCTTTGGCAAGTGCCAATTGACCGCATTCAGGCAGAAAGAAAAGAGAATAGCAAGAGGCCTTTCCTTCCCGGCTGCTTTCCCAAGCCCTTCCAGCTCAAACTATGTCGTTGCTCCTCTGGAAGGATCCCTGCACTGCGGCGTAGTTTTTCCGAAGAAGCCCTGCGTTTGCAAGAGCAAATGAGGAATTCGTTGCAGGAAAGAGGAAGGAAAGAAAGTTTCTCTCCCTCTGCCTGCTTTGCTCAGAGGACTGCATGAAGTCAGGGAGTTCTCCCTTTCACTGAGAAACGTGCGGGCTGCTGTTGCCTGGGCGCTCTCTTCTTTGCAAAAGAGTCTGCAGTTCCACGCTTTGAACCGTGGAAAGGCGCCGGGCTCTGCAAAGATTTCCCCCGGCGCTTCGTTTGCCCTGGGCCAAAGCGAGCCTTCACAATAGCTGAACGCTAACACTGCATACTCGTTCCACTTCCAGAAGCGGGCTACGGCGAGGCAGTTCTCCGGGGGAAAACGGCCCTTCGCGAAGGGCAGATCTGCCGAGCTCATTGCGGGAAAGCGAAAGCAAAGGACGCTTTTCTCCCTCTAACCGCTTTCGTCAGAGGAACGGGGAAAGTCACAGTGTTCTTTCTCTCCCTGAGATACACACAATCTGACGTTGCCTCTGAGCTCCGTTGCTGGCAAAGAACTGAAACGGACATACATTCCTGTGGGGAAACACAGGGCTTTGCTAGGATTTCTCTAGGCAGTGTGTTTTCCCTGGGCCTCACTGTAGCAACACTATCTCGCCGGGGCAACACTGCATGGCATATCCTCTGCCAGGAGAGAGCTGCTGCTTTGTACTTTGTGCTGGGAAACCTTGCTTTGGCAAGTGCCAATTGACCGCATTCAGGCAGAAAGAAAAGAGAATAGCAAGAGGCCTTTTCTCCCCGGCTGCTCTGCCAAGCCCTTCCAGCTCAAACTATGTCGTTGCTCCTCTGGAAGGATCCCTGCACCGCGGCGTAGTTTTTCCGAAGAAGCCCTGCGTTTGCAAGAGCAAATGAGGAATTCGTGGCAGGAAAGAGGAAGGAAAGAAAGTTTCTCTCCCTCTGCCTGCTTTGCTCAGAGGACTGCATGAAGTCAGGGAGTTCTCCCTTTCACTGAGAAACGTGCGGGCTGCTCTTGCCTGGGCGCTCTCTTCTTTGCAAAAGAGTCTGCAGTTCCACGCTTTGAACCGTGGAAAGGCGCCGGGCTCTGCTAAGATTTCCCCCGGCGCTTCGTTTGCCCTGGGCCAAAGCGAGCCTTCACAATAGCTGAACGCTAACACTGCATACTCGTTCCACTTCCAGAACCGGGCTACGGCGAGGCAGTTCTACGGGGGAAAACGGCCCTTCGCGAAGGGCAGATCTGCCGAGCTCATTGCGGGAAAGCGAAAGCAAAGGACGCTTTTCTCCCTCTAACCGCTTTCGTCAGAGGAACGGGGGAAGTCACAGTGTTCTTTCTCTCACTGAGATACACACAATCTGACGTTGCCTCTGAGCTCCGTTGCTGGCAAAGAACTGAAACGGACATACATTCCTGTGGGGAAACACAGGGCTTTGCTAGGATTTCTCTAGGCAGTGTGTTTTCCCTGGGCCTCACTGTAGCAACACTATCTCGCCAGAGCAACACTGCATGGGATTTCCTCTGCCAGGAGAGAGCTGCTGCTTTGTAGTTTGTGCTGGGAAACTTTACTTTGGCAAGTGCCAATTGACCGCATTCAGGCAGAAAGAAAAGAGAATAGCAAGAGGCCTTTTCTCCCCGGCTGCTCTGCCAAGCCCTTCCAGCTCAAACTATGTCGTTGCTCCTCTGGAAGGATCCCTGCACCGCGGCGTAGTTTTTCCGAAGAAGCCCTGCGTTTGCAAGAGCAAATGAGGAATTCGTGGCAGGAAAGAGGAAGGAAAGAAAGTTTCTCTCCCTCTGCCTGCTTTGCTCAGAGGACCGGATGAAGTCAGGGAGTTCTCCCTTTCACTGAGAAACGTGCGGGCTGCTGTTGCCTGGGCGCTCTCTTCTTTGCAAAAGAGTCTGCAGTTCCACGCTTTGAACCGTGGAAAGGCGCCGGGCTCTGCTAAGAATTCCCCCGGCGCTTCGTTTGCCCTGGGCCAAAGCGAGCCTTCACAATAGCTGAACGCTAACACTGCATACTCGTTCCACTTCCAGAACCGGGCTACGGCGAGGCAGTTCTCCGGGGGAAAACGTCCCTTCGCGAAGGGCAGATCTGCCGAGCTCATTGCGGGAAAGCGAAAGCAAAGGACCCTTTTCTCCCTCTAACCGCCTTCGTCAGAGGAACGGGGGAAGTCACAGTGTTCTTTCTCTCACTGAGATACACACAATCTGACGTTGCCTCTGAGCTCCGTTGCTGGCAAAGAACTGAAACGGACATACATTCCTGTGGGGAAACACAGGGTTTCGCTAGGATTTCTCTAGGCAGTGTGTTTTCCCTGGGCTTCACTGTAGCAACACTATCTCGCCAGGGCAACACTGCATGGCACTTCCTCTGCCAGGAGAGAGCTGCTGCTTTGTAGTTTGTGCTGGGAAACCTTGCTTTGGCAAGTGCCAATTGACCGCATTCAGGCAGAAAGAAAAGAGAATAGCAAGAGGCCTTTTCTCCCCGGCTGCTTTCCCAAGCCCTTCCAGCTCAAACTATGTCGTTGCTCCTCTGGAAGGATCCCTGCACTGCGGCGTAGTTTTTCCGAAGAAGCCCTGCGTTTGCAAGAGCAAATGAGGAATTCGTTGCAGGAAAGAGGAAGGAAAGAAAGTTTCTCTCCCTCTGCCTGCTTTGCTCAGAGGACTGGATGAAGTCAGGGAGTTCTCCCTTTCACTGAGAAACGTGCGGGCTGCTGTTGCCTGGGCGCTCTCTTCTTTGCAAAAGAGTCTGCAGTTCCACGCTTTGAACCGTGGAAAGGCGCCGGGCTCTGCTAAGATTTCCCCCGGCGCTTCGTTTGCCCTGGGCCAAAGCGAGCCTTCACAATAGCTGAACGCTAACACTGCATACTCGTTCCACTTCCAGAAGCGGGCTACGGCGAGGCAGTTCTCCGGGGGAAAACGGCCCTTCGCGAAGGGCAGATCTGCCGAGCTCATTGCGGGAAAGCGAAAGCAAAGGACGCTTTTCTCCCTCTAACCGCTTTCGTCAGAGGAACGGGGAAAGTCACAGTGTTCTTTCTCTCCCTGAGATACACACAATCTGACGTTGCCTCTGAGCTCCGTTGCTGGCAAAGAACTGAAACTGACATACATTCCTGTGGGGACACCCAGGGCTTTGCTAGGATTTCTCTAGGCAGTGTGTTTTCCCTGGGCCTCACTGTAGCAACACTATCTCGCCAGGGCAGAACTGCATGGGATTTCCTCTGCCAGGAGAGAGCTGCTGCTATGTAGTTTGTGCTGGGAAACCTTGCTTTGGCAAGTGCCAATTGACCGCATTCAGGCAGAAAGAAAAGAGAATAGCAAGAGGCCTTTTCTCCCCGGCTGCTCTGCCAAGCCCTTCCAGCTCAAACTATGTCGTTGCTCCTCTGGAAGGATCCCTGCACCGCGGCGTAGTTTTTCCGAAGAAGCCCTGCGTTTGCAAGAGCAAATGAGGAATTCGTGGCAGGAAAGAGGAAGGAAAGAAAGTTTCTCTCCCTCTGCCTGCTTTGCTCAGAGGACTGCATGAAGTCAGGGAGTTCTCCCTTTCACTGAGAAACGTGCGGGCTGCTGTTGCCTGGGCGCTCTCTTCTTTGCAAAAGAGTCTGCAGTTCCACGCTTTGAACCGTGGAAAGGCGCCGGGCTCTGCTAAGATTTCCCCCGGCGCTTCGTTTGCCCTGGGCCAAAGCGAGCCTTCACAATAGCTGAACGCTAACACTGCATACTCGTTCCACTTCCAGAACCGGGCTACGGCGAGGCAGTTCTCCGGGGGAAAACGGCCCTTCGCGAAGGGCAGATCTGCCGAGCTCATTGCGGGAAAGCGAAAGCAAAGGACCCTTTTCTCCCTCTAACCGCCTTCGTCAGAGGAACGGGGGAAGTCACAGTGTTCTTTCTCTCCCTGAGATACACACAATCTGACGTTGCCTCTGAGCTCCGTTGCTGGCAAAGAACTGAAACGGACATACATTCCTGTGGGGAAACACAGGGTTTCGCTAGGATTTCTCTAGGCAGTGTGTTTTCCCTGGGCTTCACTGTAGCAACACTATCTCGCCAGGGCAACACTGCATGGCACTTCCTCTGCCAGGAGAGAGCTGCTGCTTTGTAGTTTGTGCTGGGAAACCTTGCTTTGGCAAGTGCCAATTGACCGCATTCAGGCAGAAAGAAAAGAGAATAGCAAGAGGCCTTTTCTCCCCGGCTGCTTTCCCAAGCCCTTCCAGCTCAAACTATGTCGTTGCTCCTCTGGAAGGATCCCTGCACTGCGGCGTAGTTTTTCCGAAGAAGCCCTGCGTTTGCAAGAGCAAATGAGGAATTCGTTGCAGGAAAGAGGAAGGAAAGAAAGTTTCTCTCCCTCTGCCTGCTTTGCTCAGAGGACTGGATGAAGTCAGGGAGTTCTCCCTTTCACTGAGAAACGTGCGGGCTGCTGTTGCCTGGGCGCTCTCTTCTTTACAAAAGAGTCTGCAGTTCCACGCTTTGAACCGTGGAAAGGCGCCGGGCTCTGCTAAGATTTCCCCCGGCGCTTCGTTTGCCCTGGGCCAAAGCGAGCCTTCACAATAGCTGAACGCTAACACTGCATACTCGTTCCACTTCCAGAAGCGGGCTACGGCGAGGCAGTTCTCCGGGGGAAAACGGCCCTTCGCGAAGGGCAGATCTGCCGAGCTCATTGCGGGAAAGCGAAAGCAAAGGACGCTTTTCTCCCTCTAACCGCTTTCGTCAGAGGAACGGGGAAAGTCACAGTGTTCTTTCTCTCCCTGAGATACACACAATCTGACGTTGCCTCTGAGCTCCGTTGCTGGCAAAGAACTGAAACTGACATACATTCCTGTGGGGACACCCAGGGCTTTGCTAGGATTTCTCTAGGCAGTGTGTTTTCCCTGGGCCTCACTGTAGCAACACTATCTCGCCAGGGCAGAACTGCATGGGATTTCCTCTGCCAGGAGAGAGCTGCTGCTATGTAGTTTGTGCTGGGAAACCTTGCTTTGGCAAGTGCCAATTGACCGCATTCAGGCAGAAAGAAAAGAGAATAGCAAGAGGCCTTTTCTCCCCGGCTGCTCTGCCAAGCCCTTCCAGCTCAAACTATGTCGTTGCTCCTCTGGAAGGATCCCTGCACCGCGGCGTAGTTTTTCCGAAGAAGCCCTGCGTTTGCAAGAGCAAATGAGGAATTCGTGGCAGGAAAGAGGAAGGAAAGAAAGTTTCTCTCCCTCTGCCTGCTTTGCTCAGAGGACTGCATGAAGTCAGGGAGTTCTCCCTTTCACTGAGAAACGTGCGGGCTGCTGTTGCCTGGGCGCTCTCTTCTTTGCAAAAGAGTCTGCAGTTCCACGCTTTGAACCGTGGAAAGGCGCCGGGCTCTGCTAAGATTTCCCCCGGCGCTTCGTTTGCCCTGGGCCAAAGCGAGCCTTCACAATAGCTGAACGCTAACACTGCATACTCGTTCCACTTCCAGAACCGGGCTACGGCGAGGCAGTTCTCCGGGGGAAAACGGCCCTTCGCGAAGGGCAGATCTGCCGAGCTCATTGCGGGAAAGCGAAAGCAAAGGACCCTTTTCTCCCTCTAACCGCCTTCGTCAGAGGAACGGGGGAAGTCACAGTGTTCTTTCTCTCCCTGAGATACACACAATCTGACGTTGCCTCTGAGCTCCGTTGCTGGCAAAGAACTGAAACGGACATACATTCCTGTGGGGAAACACAGGGTTTCGCTAGGATTTCTCTAGGCAGTGTGTTTTCCCTGGGCTTCACTGTAGCAACACTATCTCACCAGGGCAACACTGCATGGCACTTCCTCTGCCAGGAGAGAGCTGCTGCTTTGTAGTTTGTGCTGGGAAACCTTGCTTTGGCAAGTGCCAATTGACCGCATTCAGGCAGAAAGAAAAGAGAATAGCAAGAGGCCTTTTCTCCCCGGCTGCTCTGCCAAGCCCTTCCAGCTCAAACTATGTCGTTGCTCCTCTGGAAGGATCCCTGCACCGCGGCGTAGTTTTTCCGAAGAAGCCCTGCGTTTGCAAGAGCAAATGAGGAATTCGTGGCAGGAAAGAGGAAGGAAAGAAAGTTTCTCTCCCTCTGCCTGCTTTGCTCAGAGGACTGCATGAAGTCAGGGAGTTCTCCCTTTCACTGAGAAACGTGCGGGCTGCTGTTGCCTGGGCGCTCTCTTCTTTGCAAAAGAGTCTGCAGTTCCACGCTTTGAACCGTGGAAAGGCGCCGGGCTCTGCTAAGATTTCCCCCGGCGCTTCGTTTGCCCTGGGCCAAAGCGAGCCTTCACAATAGCTGAACGCTAACACTGCATACTCGTTCCACTTCCAGAACCGGGCTACGGCGAGGCAGTTCTACGGGGGAAAACGGCCCTTCGCGAAGGGCAGATCTGCCGAGCTCATTGCGGGAAAGCGAAAGCAAAGGACGCTTTTCTCCCTCTAACCGCTTTCGTCAGAGGAACGGGGGAAGTCACAGTGTTCTTTCTCTCACTGAGATACACACAATCTGACGTTGCCTCTGAGCTCCGTTGCTGGCAAAGAACTGAAACGGACATACATTCCTGTGGGGAAACACAGGGCTTTGCTAGGATTTCTCTAGGCAGTGTGTTTTCCCTGGGCCTCACTGTAGCAACACTATCTCGCCAGAGCAACACTGCATGGGATTTCCTCTGCCAGGAGAGAGCTGCTGCTTTGTAGTTTGTGCTGGGAAACTTTACTTTGGCAAGTGCCAATTGACCGCATTCAGGCAGAAAGAAAAGAGAATAGCAAGAGGCCTTTTCTCCCCGGCTGCTCTGCCAAGCCCTTCCAGCTCAAACTATGTCGTTGCTCCTCTGGAAGGATCCCTGCACCGCGGCGTAGTTTTTCCGAAGAAGCCCTGCGTTTGCAAGAGCAAATGAGGAATTCGTGGCAGGAAAGAGGAAGGAAAGAAAGTTTCTCTCCCTCTGCCTGCTTTGCTCAGAGGACCGGATGAAGTCAGGGAGTTCTCCCTTTCACTGAGAAACGTGCGGGCTGCTGTTGCCTGGGCGCTCTCTTCTTTGCAAAAGAGTCTGCAGTTCCACGCTTTGAACCGTGGAAAGGCGCCGGGCTCTGCTAAGAATTCCCCCGGCGCTTCGTTTGCCCTGGGCCAAAGCGAGCCTTCACAATAGCTGAACGCTAACACTGCATACTCGTTCCACTTCCAGAACCGGGCTACGGCGAGGCAGTTCTCCGGGGGAAAACGGCCCTTCGCGAAGGGCAGATCTGCCGAGCTCATTGCGGGAAAGCGAAAGCAAAGGACGCTTTTCTCCCTCTAACCGCTTTCGTCAGAGGAACGGGGAAAGTCACAGTGTTCTTTCTCTCCCTGAGATACACACAATCTGACGTTGCCTCTGAGCTCCGTTGCTGGCAAAGAACTGAAACGGACATACATTCCTGTGGGGAAACACAGGGCTTTGCTAGGATTTCTCTAGGCAGTGTGTTTTCCCTGGGCCTCACTGTAGCAACACTATCTCGCCAGGGCAACACTGCATGGGATTTCCTCTGCCAGGAGAGAGCTGCTGCTTTGTAGTTTGTGCTGGGAAACTTTGCTTTGGCAAGTGCCAATTGACCGCATTCAGGCAGAAAGAAAAGAGAATAGCAAGAGGCCTTTTCTCCCCGGCTGCTTTCCCAAGCCCTTCCAGCTCAAACTATGTCGTTGCTCCTCTGGAAGGATCCCTGCACCACGGCGTAGTTTTTCCGAAGAAGCCCTGCGTTTGCAAGAGCAAATGAGGAATTCGTGGCAGCAAAGAGGAAGGAAAGAAAGTTTCTCTCCCTCTGCCTGCTTTGCTCAGAGGACTGGATGAAGTCAGGGACTTCTCCCTTTCACTGAGAAACGTGCGGGCTGCTGTTGCCTGGGCGCTCTCTTCTTTGCAAAAGAGTCTGCAGTTCCACGCTTTGAACCGTGGAAAGGCGCCGGGCTCTGCTAAGATTTCCACCGGCGCTTCGTTTGCCCTGGGCCAAAGCGAGCCTTCACAATAGCTGAACGCTAACACTGCATACTCGTTCCACTTCCAGAAGCGGGCTACGGCGAGGCAGTTCTCCGGGGGAAAACGGCCCTTCGCGAAGGGCAGATCTGCCGAGCTCATTGCGGGAAAGCGAAAGCAAAGGACGCTTTTCTCCCTCTAACCGCTTTCGTCAGAGGAACGGGGAAAGTCACAGTGTTCTTTCTCTCCCTGAGATACACACAATCTGACGTTGCCTCTGAGCTCCGTTGCTGGCAAAGAACTGAAACGGACATACATTCCTGTGGGGAAACACAGGGCTTTGCTAGGATTTCTCTAGGCAGTGTGTTTTCCCTGGGCCTCACTGTAGCAACACTATCTCGCCGGGGCAACACTGCATGGCATATCCTCTGCCAGGAGAGAGCTGCTGCTTTGTACTTTGTGCTGGGAAACCTTGCTTTGGCAAGTGCCAATTGACCGCATTCAGGCAGAAAGAAAAGAGAATAGCAAGAGGCCTTTTCTCCCCGGCTGCTCTGCCAAGCCCTTCCAGCTCAAACTATGTCGTTGCTCCTCTGGAAGGATCCCTGCACCGCGGCGTAGTTTTTCCGAAGAAGCCCTGCGTTTGCAAGAGCAAATGAGGAATTCGTGGCAGGAAAGAGGAAGGAAAGAAAGTTTCTCTCCCTCTGCCTGCTTTGCTCAGAGGACTGCATGAAGTCAGGGAGTTCTCCCTTTCACTGAGAAACGTGCGGGCTGCTGTTGCCTGGGCGCTCTCTTCTTTGCAAAAGAGTCTGCAGTTCCACGCTTTGAACCGTGGAAAGGCGCCGGGCTCTGCTAAGATTTCCCCCGGCGCTTCGTTTGCCCTGGGCCAAAGCGAGCCTTCACAATAGCTGAACGCTAACACTGCATACTCGTTCCACTTCCAGAACCGGGCTACGGCGAGGCAGTTCTACGGGGGAAAACGGCCCTTCGCGAAGGGCAGATCTGCCGAGCTCATTGCGGGAAAGCGAAAGCAAAGGACGCTTTTCTCCCTCTAACCGCTTTCGTCAGAGGAACGGGGGAAGTCACAGTGTTCTTTCTCTCACTGAGATACACACAATCTGACGTTGCCTCTGAGCTCCGTTGCTGGCAAAGAACTGAAACGGACATACATTCCTGTGGGGAAACACAGGGCTTTGCTAGGATTTCTCTAGGCAGTGTGTTTTCCCTGGGCCTCACTGTAGCAACACTATCTCGCCAGAGCAACACTGCATGGGATTTCCTCTGCCAGGAGAGAGCTGCTGCTTTGTAGTTTGTGCTGGGAAACTTTACTTTGGCAAGTGCCAATTGACCGCATTCAGGCAGAAAGAAAAGAGAATAGCAAGAGGCCTTTTCTCCCCGGCTGCTCTGCCAAGCCCTTCCAGCTCAAACTATGTCGTTGCTCCTCTGGAAGGATCCCTGCACCGCGGCGTAGTTTTTCCGAAGAAGCCCTGCGTTTGCAAGAGCAAATGAGGAATTCGTGGCAGGAAAGAGGAAGGAAAGAAAGTTTCTCTCCCTCTGCCTGCTTTGCTCAGAGGACTGGATGAAGTCAGGGAGTTCTCCCTTTCACTGAGAAACGTGCGGGCTGCTGTTGCCTGGGCGCTCTCTTCTTTGCAAAAGAGTCTGCAGTTCCACGCTTTGAACCGTGGAAAGGCGCCGGGCTCTGCTAAGAATTCCCCCGGCGCTTCGTTTGCCCTGGGCCAAAGCGAGCCTTCACAATAGCTGAACGCTAACACTGCATACTCGTTCCACTTCCAGAACCGGGCTACGGCGAGGCAGTTCTCCGGGGGAAAACGTCCCTTCGCGAAGGGCAGATCTGCCGAGCTCATTGCGGGAAAGCGAAAGCAAAGGACCCTTTTCTCCCTCTAACCGCCTTCGTCAGAGGAACGGGGGAAGTCACAGTGTTCTTTCTCTCACTGAGATACACACAATCTGACGTTGCCTCTGAGCTCCGTTGCTGGCAAAGAACTGAAACGGACATACATTCCTGTGGGGAAACACAGGGTTTCGCTAGGATTTCTCTAGGCAGTGTGTTTTCCCTGGGCTTCACTGTAGCAACACTATCTCGCCAGGGCAACACTGCATGGCACTTCCTCTGCCAGGAGAGAGCTGCTGCTTTGTAGTTTGTGCTGGGAAACCTTGCTTTGGCAAGTGCCAATTGACCGCATTCAGGCAGAAAGAAAAGAGAATAGCAAGAGGCCTTTTCTCCCCGGCTGCTTTCCCAAGCCCTTCCAGCTCAAACTATGTCGTTGCTCCTCTGGAAGGATCCCTGCACTGCGGCGTAGTTTTTCCGAAGAAGCCCTGCGTTTGCAAGAGCAAATGAGGAATTCGTTGCAGGAAAGAGGAAGGAAAGAAAGTTTCTCTCCCTCTGCCTGCTTTGCTCAGAGGACTGGATGAAGTCAGGGAGTTCTCCCTTTCACTGAGAAACGTGCGGGCTGCTGTTGCCTGGGCGCTCTCTTCTTTGCAAAAGAGTCTGCAGTTCCACGCTTTGAACCGTGGAAAGGCGCCGGGCTCTGCTAAGATTTCCCCCGGCGCTTCGTTTGCCCTGGGCCAAAGCGAGCCTTCACAATAGCTGAACGCTAACACTGCATACTCGTTCCACTTCCAGAAGCGGGCTACGGCGAGGCAGTTCTCCGGGGGAAAACGGCCCTTCGCGAAGGGCAGATCTGCCGAGCTCATTGCGGGAAAGCGAAAGCAAAGGACGCTTTTCTCCCTCTAACCGCTTTCGTCAGAGGAACGGGGAAAGTCACAGTGTTCTTTCTCTCCCTGAGATACACACAATCTGACGTTGCCTCTGAGCTCCGTTGCTGGCAAAGAACTGAAACTGACATACATTCCTGTGGGGACACCCAGGGCTTTGCTAGGATTTCTCTAGGCAGTGTGTTTTCCCTGGGCCTCACTGTAGCAACACTATCTCGCCAGGGCAGAACTGCATGGGATTTCCTCTGCCAGGAGAGAGCTGCTGCTATGTAGTTTGTGCTGGGAAACCTTGCTTTGGCAAGTGCCAATTGACCGCATTCAGGCAGAAAGAAAAGAGAATAGCAAGAGGCCTTTTCTCCCCGGCTGCTCTGCCAAGCCCTTCCAGCTCAAACTATGTCGTTGCTCCTCTGGAAGGATCCCTGCACCGCGGCGTAGTTTTTCCGAAGAAGCCCTGCGTTTGCAAGAGCAAATGAGGAATTCGTGGCAGGAAAGAGGAAGGAAAGAAAGTTTCTCTCCCTCTGCCTGCTTTGCTCAGAGGACTGCATGAAGTCAGGGAGTTCTCCCTTTCACTGAGAAACGTGCGGGCTGCTGTTGCCTGGGCGCTCTCTTCTTTGCAAAAGAGTCTGCAGTTCCACGCTTTGAACCGTGGAAAGGCGCCGGGCTCTGCTAAGATTTCCCCCGGCGCTTCGTTTGCCCTGGGCCAAAGCGAGCCTTCACAATAGCTGAACGCTAACACTGCATACTCGTTCCACTTCCAGAACCGGGCTACGGCGAGGCAGTTCTCCGGGGGAAAACGGCCCTTCGCGAAGGGCAGATCTGCCGAGCTCATTGCGGGAAAGCGAAAGCAAAGGACCCTTTTCTCCCTCTAACCGCCTTCGTCAGAGGAACGGGGGAAGTCACAGTGTTCTTTCTCTCCCTGAGATACACACAATCTGACGTTGCCTCTGAGCTCCGTTGCTGGCAAAGAACTGAAACGGACATACATTCCTGTGGGGAAACACAGGGTTTCGCTAGGATTTCTCTAGGCAGTGTGTTTTCCCTGGGCTTCACTGTAGCAACACTATCTCGCCAGGGCAACACTGCATGGCACTTCCTCTGCCAGGAGAGAGCTGCTGCTTTGTAGTTTGTGCTGGGAAACCTTGCTTTGGCAAGTGCCAATTGACCGCATTCAGGCAGAAAGAAAAGAGAATAGCAAGAGGCCTTTTCTCCCCGGCTGCTTTCCCAAGCCCTTCCAGCTCAAACTATGTCGTTGCTCCTCTGGAAGGATCCCTGCACTGCGGCGTAGTTTTTCCGAAGAAGCCCTGCGTTTGCAAGAGCAAATGAGGAATTCGTTGCAGGAAAGAGGAAGGAAAGAAAGTTTCTCTCCCTCTGCCTGCTTTGCTCAGAGGACTGGATGAAGTCAGGGAGTTCTCCCTTTCACTGAGAAACGTGCGGGCTGCTGTTGCCTGGGCGCTCTCTTCTTTACAAAAGAGTCTGCAGTTCCACGCTTTGAACCGTGGAAAGGCGCCGGGCTCTGCTAAGATTTCCCCCGGCGCTTCGTTTGCCCTGGGCCAAAGCGAGCCTTCACAATAGCTGAACGCTAACACTGCATACTCGTTCCACTTCCAGAAGCGGGCTACGGCGAGGCAGTTCTCCGGGGGAAAACGGCCCTTCGCGAAGGGCAGATCTGCCGAGCTCATTGCGGGAAAGCGAAAGCAAAGGACGCTTTTCTCCCTCTAACCGCTTTCGTCAGAGGAACGGGGAAAGTCACAGTGTTCTTTCTCTCCCTGAGATACACACAATCTGACGTTGCCTCTGAGCTCCGTTGCTGGCAAAGAACTGAAACTGACATACATTCCTGTGGGGACACCCAGGGCTTTGCTAGGATTTCTCTAGGCAGTGTGTTTTCCCTGGGCCTCACTGTAGCAACACTATCTCGCCAGGGCAGAACTGCATGGGATTTCCTCTGCCAGGAGAGAGCTGCTGCTATGTAGTTTGTGCTGGGAAACCTTGCTTTGGCAAGTGCCAATTGACCGCATTCAGGCAGAAAGAAAAGAGAATAGCAAGAGGCCTTTTCTCCCCGGCTGCTCTGCCAAGCCCTTCCAGCTCAAACTATGTCGTTGCTCCTCTGGAAGGATCCCTGCACCGCGGCGTAGTTTTTCCGAAGAAGCCCTGCGTTTGCAAGAGCAAATGAGGAATTCGTGGCAGGAAAGAGGAAGGAAAGAAAGTTTCTCTCCCTCTGCCTGCTTTGCTCAGAGGACTGCATGAAGTCAGGGAGTTCTCCCTTTCACTGAGAAACGTGCGGGCTGCTGTTGCCTGGGCGCTCTCTTCTTTGCAAAAGAGTCTGCAGTTCCACGCTTTGAACCGTGGAAAGGCGCCGGGCTCTGCTAAGATTTCCCCCGGCGCTTCGTTTGCCCTGGGCCAAAGCGAGCCTTCACAATAGCTGAACGCTAACACTGCATACTCGTTCCACTTCCAGAACCGGGCTACGGCGAGGCAGTTCTCCGGGGGAAAACGGCCCTTCGCGAAGGGCAGATCTGCCGAGCTCATTGCGGGAAAGCGAAAGCAAAGGACCCTTTTCTCCCTCTAACCGCCTTCGTCAGAGGAACGGGGGAAGTCACAGTGTTCTTTCTCTCCCTGAGATACACACAATCTGACGTTGCCTCTGAGCTCCGTTGCTGGCAAAGAACTGAAACGGACATACATTCCTGTGGGGAAACACAGGGTTTCGCTAGGATTTCTCTAGGCAGTGTGTTTTCCCTGGGCTTCACTGTAGCAACACTATCTCACCAGGGCAACACTGCATGGCACTTCCTCTGCCAGGAGAGAGCTGCTGCTTTGTAGTTTGTGCTGGGAAACCTTGCTTTGGCAAGTGCCAATTGACCGCATTCAGGCAGAAAGAAAAGAGAATAGCAAGAGGCCTTTTCTCCCCGGCTGCTCTGCCAAGCCCTTCCAGCTCAAACTATGTCGTTGCTCCTCTGGAAGGATCCCTGCACCGCGGCGTAGTTTTTCCGAAGAAGCCCTGCGTTTGCAAGAGCAAATGAGGAATTCGTGGCAGGAAAGAGGAAGGAAAGAAAGTTTCTCTCCCTCTGCCTGCTTTGCTCAGAGGACTGCATGAAGTCAGGGAGTTCTCCCTTTCACTGAGAAACGTGCGGGCTGCTGTTGCCTGGGCGCTCTCTTCTTTGCAAAAGAGTCTGCAGTTCCACGCTTTGAACCGTGGAAAGGCGCCGGGCTCTGCTAAGATTTCCCCCGGCGCTTCGTTTGCCCTGGGCCAAAGCGAGCCTTCACAATAGCTGAACGCTAACACTGCATACTCGTTCCACTTCCAGAACCGGGCTACGGCGAGGCAGTTCTCCGGGGGAAAACGGCCCTTCGCGAAGGGCAGATCTGCCGAGCTCATTGCGGGAAAGCGAAAGCAAAGGACGCTTTTCTCCCTCTAACCGCTTTCGTCAGAGGAACGGGGGAAGTCACAGTGTTCTTTCTCTCACTGAGATACACACAATCTGACGTTGCCTCTGAGCTCCGTTGCTGGCAAAGAACTGAAACGGACATACATTCCTGTGGGGAAACACAGGGCTTTGCTAGGATTTCTCTAGGCAGTGTGTTTTCCCTGGGCCTCACTGTAGCAACACTATCTCGCCAGAGCAACACTGCATGGGATTTCCTCTGCCAGGAGAGAGCTGCTGCTTTGTAGTTTGTGCTGGGAAACTTTACTTTGGCAAGTGCCAATTGACCGCATTCAGGCAGAAAGAAAAGAGAATAGCAAGAGGCCTTTTCTCCCCGGCTGCTCTGCCAAGCCCTTCCAGCTCAAACTATGTCGTTGCTCCTCTGGAAGGATCCCTGCACCGCGGCGTAGTTTTTCCGAAGAAGCCCTGCGTTTGCAAGAGCAAATGAGGAATTCGTGGCAGGAAAGAGGAAGGAAAGAAAGTTTCTCTCCCTCTGCCTGCTTTGCTCAGAGGACCGGATGAAGTCAGGGAGTTCTCCCTTTCACTGAGAAACGTGCGGGCTGCTGTTGCCTGGGCGCTCTCTTCTTTGCAAAAGAGTCTGCAGTTCCACGCTTTGAACCGTGGAAAGGCGCCGGGCTCTGCTAAGAATTCCCCCGGCGCTTCGTTTGCCCTGGGCCAAAGCGAGCCTTCACAATAGCTGAACGCTAACACTGCATACTCGTTCCACTTCCAGAACCGGGCTACGGCGAGGCAGTTCTCCGGGGGAAAACGTCCCTTCGCGAAGGGCAGATCTGCCGAGCTCATTGCGGGAAAGCGAAAGCAAAGGACCCTTTTCTCCCTCTAACCGCCTTCGTCAGAGGAACGGGGGAAGTCACAGTGTTCTTTCTCTCACTGAGATACACACAATCTGACGTTGCCTCTGAGCTCCGTTGCTGGCAAAGAACTGAAACGGACATACATTCCTGTGGGGAAACACAGGGTTTCGCTAGGATTTCTCTAGGCAGTGTGTTTTCCCTGGGCTTCACTGTAGCAACACTATCTCGCCGGGGCAACACTGCATGGCACTTCCTCTGCCAGGAGAGAGCTGCTGCTTTGTAGTTTGTGCTGGGAAACCTTGCTTTGGCAAGTGCCAATTGACCGCATTCAGGCAGAAAGAAAAGAGAATAGCAAGAGGCCTTTTCTCCCCGGCTGCTTTCCCAAGCCCTTCCAGCTCAAACTATGTCGTTGCTCCTCTGGAAGGATCCCTGCACTGCGGCGTAGTTTTTCCGAAGAAGCCCTGCGTTTGCAAGAGCAAATGAGGAATTCGTTGCAGGAAAGAGGAAGGAAAGAAAGTTTCTCTCCCTCTGCCTGCTTTGCTCAGAGGACTGCATGAAGTCAGGGAGTTCTCCCTTTCACTGAGAAACGTGCGGGCTGCTGTTGCCTGGGCGCTCTCTTCTTTGCAAAAGAGTCTGCAGTTCCACGCTTTGAACCGTGGAAAGGCGCCGGGCTCTGCTAAGATTTCCCCCGGCGCTTCGTTTGCCCTGGGCCAAAGCGAGCCTTCACAATAGCTGAACGCTAACACTGCATACTCGTTCCACTTCCAGAACCGGGCTACGGCGAGGCAGTTCTCCGGGGGAAAACGGCCCTTCGCGAAGGGCAGATCTGCCGAGCTCATTGCGGGAAAGCGAAAGCAAAGGACGCTTTTCTCCCTCTAACCGCTTTCGTCAGAGGAACGGGGAAAGTCACAGTGTTCTTTCTCTCCCTGAGATACACACAATCTGACGTTGCCTCTGAGCTCCGTTGCTGGCAAAGAACTGAAACGGACATACATTCCTGTGGGGACACCCAGGGCTTTGCTAGGATTTCTCTAGGCAGTGTGTTTTCCCTGGGCCTCACTGTAGCAACACTATCTCGCCAGGGCAGAACTGCATGGGATTTCCTCTGCCAGGAGAGAGCTGCTGCTATGTAGTTTGTGCTGGGAAACCTTGCTTTGGCAAGTGCCAATTGACCGCATTCAGGCAGAAAGAAAAGAGAATAGCAAGAGGCCTTTTCTCCCCGGCTGCTCTGCCAAGCCCTTCCAGCTCAAACTATGTCGTTGCTCCTCTGGAAGGATCCCTGCACCGCGGCGTAGTTTTTCCGAAGAAGCCCTGCGTTTGCAAGAGCAAATGAGGAATTCGTGGCAGGAAAGAGGAAGGAAAGAAAGTTTCTCTCCCTCTGCCTGCTTTGCTCAGAGGACTGCATGAAGTCAGGGAGTTCTCCCTTTCACTGAGAAACGTGCGGGCTGCTGTTGCCTGGGCGCTCTCTTCTTTGCAAAAGAGTCTGCAGTTCCACGCTTTGAACCGTGGAAAGGCGCCGGGCTCTGCTAAGATTTCCCCCGGCGCTTCGTTTGCCCTGGGCCAAAGCGAGCCTTCACAATAGCTGAACGCTAACACTGCATACTCGTTCCACTTCCAGAACCGGGCTACGGCGAGGCAGTTCTCCGGGGGAAAACGGCCCTTC
Organism: Elephas maximus indicus; assembly: GCF_024166365.1. NCBI lineage: Eukaryota > Metazoa > Chordata > Mammalia > Proboscidea > Elephantidae > Elephas > Elephas maximus. The sequence goes on from NC_064822.1 coordinate 1,883,892, forward strand.
GCGAAGGGCAGATCTGCCGAGCTCATTGCGGGAAAGCGAAAGCAAAGGACGCTTTTCTCCCTCTAACCGCTTTCGTCAGAGGAACGGGGGAAGTCACAGTGTTCTTTCTCTCACTGAGATACACACAATCTGACGTTGCCTCTGAGCTCCGTTGCTGGCAAAGAACTGAAACGGACATACATTCCTGTGGGGAAACACAGGGCTTTGCTAGGATTTCTCTAGGCAGTGTGTTTTCCCTGGGCCTCACTGTAGCAACACTATCTCGCCAGAGCAACACTGCATGGGATTTCCTCTGCCAGGAGAGAGCTGCTGCTTTGTAGTTTGTGCTGGGAAACTTTACTTTGGCAAGTGCCAATTGACCGCATTCAGGCAGAAAGAAAAGAGAATAGCAAGAGGCCTTTTCTCCCCGGCTGCTCTGCCAAGCCCTTCCAGCTCAAACTATGTCGTTGCTCCTCTGGAAGGATCCCTGCACCGCGGCGTAGTTTTTCCGAAGAAGCCCTGCGTTTGCAAGAGCAAATGAGGAATTCGTGGCAGGAAAGAGGAAGGAAAGAAAGTTTCTCTCCCTCTGCCTGCTTTGCTCAGAGGACCGGATGAAGTCAGGGAGTTCTCCCTTTCACTGAGAAACGTGCGGGCTGCTGTTGCCTGGGCGCTCTCTTCTTTGCAAAAGAGTCTGCAGTTCCACGCTTTGAACCGTGGAAAGGCACCGGGCTCTGCTAAGAATTCCCCCGGCGCTTCGTTTGCCCTGGGCCAAAGCGAGCCTTCACAATAGCTGAACGCTAACACTGCATACTCGTTCCACTTCCAGAACCGGGCTACGGCGAGGCAGTTCTCCGGGGGAAAACGGCCCTTCGCGAAGGGCAGATCTGCCGAGCTCATTGCGGGAAAGCGAAAGCAAAGGACGCTTTTCTCCCTCTAACCGCTTTCGTCAGAGGAACGGGGAAAGTCACAGTGTTCTTTCTCTCCCTGAGATACACACAATCTGACGTTGCCTCTGAGCTCCGTTGCTGGCAAAGAACTGAAACGGACATACATTCCTGTGGGGAAACACAGGGCTTTGCTAGGATTTCTCTAGGCAGTGTGTTTTCCCTGGGCCTCACTGTAGCAACACTATCTCGCCAGGGCAACACTGCATGGGATTTCCTCTGCCAGGAGAGAGCTGCTGCTTTGTAGTTTGTGCTGGGAAACTTTGCTTTGGCAAGTGCCAATTGACCGCATTCAGGCAGAAAGAAAAGAGAATAGCAAGAGGCCTTTTCTCCCCGGCTGCTTTCCCAAGCCCTTCCAGCTCAAACTATGTCGTTGCTCCTCTGGAAGGATCCCTGCACCACGGCGTAGTTTTTCCGAAGAAGCCCTGCGTTTGCAAGAGCAAATGAGGAATTCGTGGCAGCAAAGAGGAAGGAAAGAAAGTTTCTCTCCCTCTGCCTGCTTTGCTCAGAGGACTGGATGAAGTCAGGGACTTCTCCCTTTCACTGAGAAACGTGCGGGCTGCTGTTGCCTGGGCGCTCTCTTCTTTGCAAAAGAGTCTGCAGTTCCACGCTTTGAACCGTGGAAAGGCGCCGGGCTCTGCTAAGATTTCCACCGGCGCTTCGTTTGCCCTGGGCCAAAGCGAGCCTTCACAATAGCTGAACGCTAACACTGCATACTCGTTCCACTTCCAGAAGCGGGCTACGGCGAGGCAGTTCTCCGGGGGAAAACGGCCCTTCGCGAAGGGCAGATCTGCCGAGCTCATTGCGGGAAAGCGAAAGCAAAGGACGCTTTTCTCCCTCTAACCGCTTTCGTCAGAGGAACGGGGAAAGTCACAGTGTTCTTTCTCTCCCTGAGATACACACAATCTGACGTTGCCTCTGAGCTCCATTGCTGGCAAAGAACTGAAACGGACATATATTCCTGTGGGGAAACACAGGGCTTTGCTAGGATTTCTCTAGGCAGTGTGTTTTCCCTGGGCCTCACTGTAGCAACTCTATCTCGCAAGGGCAGAACTGCATGGGATTTCCTCTGCCAGGAGAGAGCTGCTGCTTTGTAGTTTGTGCTGGGAAACCTTGCCTTGGCAAGTGCGAATTGACCGCATTCAGGCAGAAAGAAAAGAGAATAGCAAGAGGCCTTTTCTCCCCGGCTGCTCTGCCAAGCCCTTCCAGCTCAAACTATGTCGTTGCTCCTCTGGAAGGATCCCTGCACCGCGGCGTAGTTTTTCCGAAGAAGCCCTGCGTTTGCAAGAGCAAATGAGGAATTCGTGGCAGGAAAGAGGAAGGAAAGAAAGTTTCTCTCCCTCTGCCTGCTTTGCTCAGAGGACTGCATGAAGTCAGGGAGTTCTCCCTTTCACTGAGAAACGTGCGGGCTGCTGTTGCCTGGGCGCTCTCTTCTTTGCAAAAGAGTCTGCAGTTCCACGCTTTGAACCGTGGAAAGGCGCCGGGCTCTGCTAAGATTTCCCCCGGCGCTTCGTTTGCCCTGGGCCAAAGCGAGCCTTCACAATAGCTGAACGCTAACACTGCATACTCGTTCCACTTCCAGAACCGGGCTACGGCGAGGCAGTTCTCCGGGGGAAAACGGCCCTTCGCGAAGGGCAGATCTGCCGAGCTCATTGCGGGAAAGCGAAAGCAAAGGACGCTTTTCTCCCTCTAACCGCTTTCGTCAGAGGAACGGGGGAAGTCACAGTGTTCTTTCTCTCACTGAGATACACACAATCTGACGTTGCCTCTGAGCTCCGTTGCTGGCAAAGAACTGAAACTGACATACATTCCTGTGGGGACACCCAGGGCTTTGCTAGGATTTCTCTAGGCAGTGTGTTTTCCCTGGGCCTCACTGTAGCAACACTATCTCGCCAGGGCAACACTGCATGGCATATCCTCTGCCAGGATAGAGCTGCTGCTTTGTAGTTTGTGCTGGGAAACCTTGCTTTGGCAAGTGCCAATTGACCGCATTCAGGCAGAAAGAAAAGAGAATAGCAAGAGGCCTTTCCTTCCCGGCTGCTTTCCCAAGCCCTTCCAGCTCAAACTATGTCGTTGCTCCTCTGGAAGGATCCCTGCACTGCGGCGTAGTTTTTCCGAAGAAGCCCTGCGTTTGCAAGAGCAAATGAGGAATTCGTTGCAGGAAAGAGGAAGGAAAGAAAGTTTCTCTCCCTCTGCCTGCTTTGCTCAGAGGACTGCATGAAGTCAGGGAGTTCTCCCTTTCACTGAGAAACGTGCGGGCTGCTGTTGCCTGGGCGCTCTCTTCTTTGCAAAAGAGTCTGCAGTTCCACGCTTTGAACCGTGGAAAGGCGCCGGGCTCTGCAAAGATTTCCCCCGGCGCTTCGTTTGCCCTGGGCCAAAGCGAGCCTTCACAATAGCTGAACGCTAACACTGCATACTCGTTCCACTTCCAGAAGCGGGCTACGGCGAGGCAGTTCTCCGGGGGAAAACGGCCCTTCGCGAAGGGCAGATCTGCCGAGCTCATTGCGGGAAAGCGAAAGCAAAGGACGCTTTTCTCCCTCTAACCGCTTTCGTCAGAGGAACGGGGGAAGTCACAGTGTTCTTTCTCTCACTGAGATACACACAATCTGACGTTGCCTCTGAGCTCCGTTGCTGGCAAAGAACTGAAACGGACATACATTCCTGTGGGGAAACACAGGGCTTTGCTAGGATTTCTCTAGGCAGTGTGTTTTCCCTGGGCCTCACTGTAGCAACACTATCTCGCCGGGGCAACACTGCATGGCATATCCTCTGCCAGGAGAGAGCTGCTGCTTTGTACTTTGTGCTGGGAAACCTTGCTTTGGCAAGTGCCAATTGACCGCATTCAGGCAGAAAGAAAAGAGAATAGCAAGAGGCCTTTTCTCCCCGGCTGCTCTGCCAAGCCCTTCCAGCTCAAACTATGTCGTTGCTCCTCTGGAAGGATCCCTGCACCGCGGCGTAGTTTTTCCGAAGAAGCCCTGCGTTTGCAAGAGCAAATGAGGAATTCGTGGCAGGAAAGAGGAAGGAAAGAAAGTTTCTCTCCCTCTGCCTGCTTTGCTCAGAGGACTGCATGAAGTCAGGGAGTTCTCCCTTTCACTGAGAAACGTGCGGGCTGCTGTTGCCTGGGCGCTCTCTTCTTTGCAAAAGAGTCTGCAGTTCCACGCTTTGAACCGTGGAAAGGCGCCGGGCTCTGCTAAGATTTCCCCCGGCGCTTCGTTTGCCCTGGGCCAAAGCGAGCCTTCACAATAGCTGAACGCTAACACTGCATACTCGTTCCACTTCCAGAACCGGGCTACGGCGAGGCAGTTCTACGGGGGAAAACGGCCCTTCGCGAAGGGCAGATCTGCCGAGCTCATTGCGGGAAAGCGAAAGCAAAGGACGCTTTTCTCCCTCTAACCGCTTTCGTCAGAGGAACGGGGGAAGTCACAGTGTTCTTTCTCTCACTGAGATACACACAATCTGACGTTGCCTCTGAGCTCCGTTGCTGGCAAAGAACTGAAACGGACATACATTCCTGTGGGGAAACACAGGGCTTTGCTAGGATTTCTCTAGGCAGTGTGTTTTCCCTGGGCCTCACTGTAGCAACACTATCTCGCCAGAGCAACACTGCATGGGATTTCCTCTGCCAGGAGAGAGCTGCTGCTTTGTAGTTTGTGCTGGGAAACTTTACTTTGGCAAGTGCCAATTGACCGCATTCAGGCAGAAAGAAAAGAGAATAGCAAGAGGCCTTTTCTCCCCGGCTGCTCTGCCAAGCCCTTCCAGCTCAAACTATGTCGTTGCTCCTCTGGAAGGATCCCTGCACCGCGGCGTAGTTTTTCCGAAGAAGCCCTGCGTTTGCAAGAGCAAATGAGGAATTCGTGGCAGGAAAGAGGAAGGAAAGAAAGTTTCTCTCCCTCTGCCTGCTTTGCTCAGAGGACCGGATGAAGTCAGGGAGTTCTCCCTTTCACTGAGAAACGTGCGGGCTGCTGTTGCCTGGGCGCTCTCTTCTTTGCAAAAGAGTCTGCAGTTCCACGCTTTGAACCGTGGAAAGGCGCCGGGCTCTGCTAAGAATTCCCCCGGCGCTTCGTTTGCCCTGGGCCAAAGCGAGCCTTCACAATAGCTGAACGCTAACACTGCATACTCGTTCCACTTCCAGAACCGGGCTACGGCGAGGCAGTTCTCCGGGGGAAAACGTCCCTTCGCGAAGGGCAGATCTGCCGAGCTCATTGCGGGAAAGCGAAAGCAAAGGACCCTTTTCTCCCTCTAACCGCCTTCGTCAGAGGAACGGGGGAAGTCACAGTGTTCTTTCTCTCACTGAGATACACACAATCTGACGTTGCCTCTGAGCTCCGTTGCTGGCAAAGAACTGAAACGGACATACATTCCTGTGGGGAAACACAGGGTTTCGCTAGGATTTCTCTAGGCAGTGTGTTTTCCCTGGGCTTCACTGTAGCAACACTATCTCGCCAGGGCAACACTGCATGGCACTTCCTCTGCCAGGAGAGAGCTGCTGCTTTGTAGTTTGTGCTGGGAAACCTTGCTTTGGCAAGTGCCAATTGACCGCATTCAGGCAGAAAGAAAAGAGAATAGCAAGAGGCCTTTCCTTCCCGGCTGCTTTCCCAAGCCCTTCCAGCTCAAACTATGTCGTTGCTCCTCTGGAAGGATCCCTGCACTGCGGCGTAGTTTTTCCGAAGAAGCCCTGCGTTTGCAAGAGCAAATGAGGAATTCGTTGCAGGAAAGAGGAAGGAAAGAAAGTTTCTCTCCCTCTGCCTGCTTTGCTCAGAGGACTGCATGAAGTCAGGGAGTTCTCCCTTTCACTGAGAAACGTGCGGGCTGCTGTTGCCTGGGCGCTCTCTTCTTTGCAAAAGAGTCTGCAGTTCCACGCTTTGAACCGTGGAAAGGCGCCGGGCTCTGCAAAGATTTCCCCCGGCGCTTCGTTTGCCCTGGGCCAAAGCGAGCCTTCACAATAGCTGAACGCTAACACTGCATACTCGTTCCACTTCCAGAAGCGGGCTACGGCGAGGCAGTTCTCCGGGGGAAAACGGCCCTTCGCGAAGGGCAGATCTGCCGAGCTCATTGCGGGAAAGCGAAAGCAAAGGACGCTTTTCTCCCTCTAACCGCTTTCGTCAGAGGAACGGGGAAAGTCACAGTGTTCTTTCTCTCCCTGAGATACACACAATCTGACGTTGCCTCTGAGCTCCGTTGCTGGCAAAGAACTGAAACGGACATACATTCCTGTGGGGAACCCAGGGCTTTGCTAGGATTTCTCTAGGCAGTGTGTTTTCCCTGGGCCTCACTGTAGCAACACTATCTCGCTGGGGCAACACTGCATGGCATATCCTCTGCCAGGAGAGAGCTGCTGCTTTGTACTTTGTGCTGGGAAACCTTGCTTTGGCAAGTGCCAATTGACCGCATTCAGGCAGAAAGAAAAGAGAATAGCAAGAGGCCTTTTCTCCCCGGCTGCTCTGCCAAGCCCTTCCAGCTCAAACTATGTCGTTGCTCCTCTGGAAGGATCCCTGCACCGCGGCGTAGTTTTTCCGAAGAAGCCCTGCGTTTGCAAGAGCAAATGAGGAATTCGTGGCAGGAAAGAGGAAGGAAAGAAAGTTTCTCTCCCTCTGCCTGCTTTGCTCAGAGGACTGCATGAAGTCAGGGAGTTCTCCCTTTCACTGAGAAACGTGCGGGCTGCTGTTGCCTGGGCGCTCTCTTCTTTGCAAAAGAGTCTGCAGTTCCACGCTTTGAACCGTGGAAAGGCGCCGGGCTCTGCTAAGATTTCCCCCGGCGCTTCGTTTGCCCTGGGCCAAAGCGAGCCTTCACAATAGCTGAACGCTAACACTGCATACTCGTTCCACTTCCAGAAGCGGGCTACGGCGAGGCAGTTCTCCGGGGGAAAACGGCCCTTCGCGAAGGGCAGATCTGCCGAGCTCATTGCGGGAAAGCGAAAGCAAAGGACGCTTTTCTCCCTCTAACCGCTTTCGTCAGAGGAACGGGGGAAGTCACAGTGTTCTTTCTCTCACTGAGATACACACAATCTGACGTTGCCTCTGAGCTCCGTTGCTGGCAAAGAACTGAAACGGACATACATTCCTGTGGGGAAACACAGGGCTTTGCTAGGATTTCTCTAGGCAGTGTGTTTTCCCTGGGCCTCACTGTAGCAACACTATCTCGCCAGAGCAACACTGCATGGGATTTCCTCTGCCAGGAGAGAGCTGCTGCTTTGTAGTTTGTGCTGGGAAACTTTACTTTGGCAAGTGCCAATTGACCGCATTCAGGCAGAAAGAAAAGAGAATAGCAAGAGGCCTTTTCTCCCCGGCTGCTCTGCCAAGCCCTTCCAGCTCAAACTATGTCGTTGCTCCTCTGGAAGGATCCCTGCACCGCGGCGTAGTTTTTCCGAAGAAGCCCTGCGTTTGCAAGAGCAAATGAGGAATTCGTGGCAGGAAAGAGGAAGGAAAGAAAGTTTCTCTCCCTCTGCCTGCTTTGCTCAGAGGACCGGATGAAGTCAGGGAGTTCTCCCTTTCACTGAGAAACGTGCGGGCTGCTGTTGCCTGGGCGCTCTCTTCTTTGCAAAAGAGTCTGCAGTTCCACGCTTTGAACCGTGGAAAGGCGCCGGGCTCTGCTAAGAATTCCCCCGGCGCTTCGTTTGCCCTGGGCCAAAGCGAGCCTTCACAATAGCTGAACGCTAACACTGCATACTCGTTCCACTTCCAGAACCGGGCTACGGCGAGGCAGTTCTCCGGGGGAAAACGGCCCTTCGCGAAGGGCAGATCTGCCGAGCTCATTGCGGGAAAGCGAAAGCAAAGGACGCTTTTCTCCCTCTAACCGCTTTCGTCAGAGGAACGGGGAAAGTCACAGTGTTCTTTCTCTCCCTGAGATACACACAATCTGACGTTGCCTCTGAGCTCCGTTGCTGGCAAAGAACTGAAACGGACATACATTCCTGTGGGGAAACACAGGGCTTTGCTAGGATTTCTCTAGGCAGTGTGTTTTCCCTGGGCCTCACTGTAGCAACACTATCTCGCCAGGGCAACACTGCATGGGATTTCCTCTGCCAGGAGAGAGCTGCTGCTTTGTAGTTTGTGCTGGGAAACTTTGCTTTGGCAAGTGCCAATTGACCGCATTCAGGCAGAAAGAAAAGAGAATAGCAAGAGGCCTTTTCTCCCCGGCTGCTTTCCCAAGCCCTTCCAGCTCAAACTATGTCGTTGCTCCTCTGGAAGGATCCCTGCACCACGGCGTAGTTTTTCCGAAGAAGCCCTGCGTTTGCAAGAGCAAATGAGGAATTCGTGGCAGCAAAGAGGAAGGAAAGAAAGTTTCTCTCCCTCTGCCTGCTTTGCTCAGAGGACTGGATGAAGTCAGGGACTTCTCCCTTTCACTGAGAAACGTGCGGGCTGCTGTTGCCTGGGCGCTCTCTTCTTTGCAAAAGAGTCTGCAGTTCCACGCTTTGAACCGTGGAAAGGCGCCGGGCTCTGCTAAGATTTCCACCGGGGCTTCGTTTGCCCTGGGCCAAAGCGAGCCTTCACAATAGCTGAACGCTAACACTGCATACTCGTTCCACTTCCAGAAGCGGGCTACGGCGAGGCAGTTCTCCGGGGGAAAACGGCCCTTCGCGAAGGGCAGATCTGCCGAGCTCATTGCGGGAAAGCGAAAGCAAAGGACGCTTTTCTCCCTCTAACCGCTTTCGTCAGAGGAACGGGGAAAGTCACAGTGTTCTTTCTCTCCCTGAGATACACACAATCTGACGTTGCCTCTGAGCTCCATTGCTGGCAAAGAACTGAAACGGACATATATTCCTGTGGGGAAACACAGGGCTTTGCTAGGATTTCTCTAGGCAGTGTGTTTTCCCTGGGCCTCACTGTAGCAACTCTATCTCGCAAGGGCAGAACTGCATGGGATTTCCTCTGCCAGGAGAGAGCTGCTGCTTTGTAGTTTGTGCTGGGAAACCTTGCCTTGGCAAGTGCGAATTGACCGCATTCAGGCAGAAAGAAAAGAGAATAGCAAGAGGCCTTTTCTCCCCGGCTGCTCTGCCAAGCCCTTCCAGCTCAAACTATGTCGTTGCTCCTCTGGAAGGATCCCTGCACCGCGGCGTAGTTTTTCCGAAGAAGCCCTGCGTTTGCAAGAGCAAATGAGGAATTCGTGGCAGGAAAGAGGAAGGAAAGAAAGTTTCTCTCCCTCTGCCTGCTTTGCTCAGAGGACTGCATGAAGTCAGGGAGTTCTCCCTTTCACTGAGAAACGTGCGGGCTGCTGTTGCCTGGGCGCTCTCTTCTTTGCAAAAGAGTCTGCAGTTCCACGCTTTGAACCGTGGAAAGGCGCCGGGCTCTGCTAAGATTTCCCCCGGCGCTTCGTTTGCCCTGGGCCAAAGCGAGCCTTCACAATAGCTGAACGCTAACACTGCATACTCGTTCCACTTCCAGAACCGGGCTACGGCGAGGCAGTTCTCCGGGGGAAAACGGCCCTTCGCGAAGGGCAGATCTGCCGAGCTCATTGCGGGAAAGCGAAAGCAAAGGACGCTTTTCTCCCTCTAACCGCTTTCGTCAGAGGAACGGGGGAAGTCACAGTGTTCTTTCTCTCACTGAGATACACACAATCTGACGTTGCCTCTGAGCTCCCTTGCTGGCAAAGAACTGAAACTGACATACATTCCTGTGGGGACACCCAGGGCTTTGCTAGGATTTCTCTAGGCAGTGTGTTTTCCCTGGGCCTCACTGTAGCAACACTATCTCGCCAGGGCAACACTGCATGGCATATCCTCTGCCAGGATAGAGCTGCTGCTTTGTAGTTTGTGCTGGGAAACCTTGCTTTGGCAAGTGCCAATTGACCGCATTCAGGCAGAAAGAAAAGAGAATAGCAAGAGGCCTTTCCTTCCCGGCTGCTTTCCCAAGCCCTTCCAGCTCAAACTATGTCGTTGCTCCTCTGGAAGGATCCCTGCACTGCGGCGTAGTTTTTCCGAAGAAGCCCTGCGTTTGCAAGAGCAAATGAGGAATTCGTTGCAGGAAAGAGGAAGGAAAGAAAGTTTCTCTCCCTCTGCCTGCTTTGCTCAGAGGACTGCATGAAGTCAGGGAGTTCTCCCTTTCACTGAGAAACGTGCGGGCTGCTGTTGCCTGGGCGCTCTCTTCTTTGCAAAAGAGTCTGCAGTTCCACGCTTTGAACCGTGGAAAGGCGCCGGGCTCTGCAAAGATTTCCCCCGGCGCTTCGTTTGCCCTGGGCCAAAGCGAGCCTTCACAATAGCTGAACGCTAACACTGCATACTCGTTCCACTTCCAGAAGCGGGCTACGGCGAGGCAGTTCTCCGGGGGAAAACGGCCCTTCGCGAAGGGCAGATCTGCCGAGCTCATTGCGGGAAAGCGAAAGCAAAGGACGCTTTTCTCCCTCTAACCGCTTTCGTCAGAGGAACGGGGAAAGTCACAGTGTTCTTTCTCTCCCTGAGATACACACAATCTGACGTTGCCTCTGAGCTCCGTTGCTGGCAAAGAACTGAAACGGACATACATTCCTGTGGGGAAACACAGGGCTTTGCTAGGATTTCTCTAGGCAGTGTGTTTTCCCTGGGCCTCACTGTAGCAACACTATCTCGCCGGGGCAACACTGCATGGCATATCCTCTGCCAGGAGAGAGCTGCTGCTTTGTACTTTGTGCTGGGAAACCTTGCTTTGGCAAGTGCCAATTGACCGCATTCAGGCAGAAAGAAAAGAGAATAGCAAGAGGCCTTTTCTCCCCGGCTGCTCTGCCAAGCCCTTCCAGCTCAAACTATGTCGTTGCTCCTCTGGAAGGATCCCTGCACCGCGGCGTAGTTTTTCCGAAGAAGCCCTGCGTTTGCAAGAGCAAATGAGGAATTCGTGGCAGGAAAGAGGAAGGAAAGAAAGTTTCTCTCCCTCTGCCTGCTTTGCTCAGAGGACTGCATGAAGTCAGGGAGTTCTCCCTTTCACTGAGAAACGTGCGGGCTGCTCTTGCCTGGGCGCTCTCTTCTTTGCAAAAGAGTCTGCAGTTCCACGCTTTGAACCGTGGAAAGGCGCCGGGCTCTGCTAAGATTTCCCCCGGCGCTTCGTTTGCCCTGGGCCAAAGCGAGCCTTCACAATAGCTGAACGCTAACACTGCATACTCGTTCCACTTCCAGAACCGGGCTACGGCGAGGCAGTTCTACGGGGGAAAACGGCCCTTCGCGAAGGGCAGATCTGCCGAGCTCATTGCGGGAAAGCGAAAGCAAAGGACGCTTTTCTCCCTCTAACCGCTTTCGTCAGAGGAACGGGGGAAGTCACAGTGTTCTTTCTCTCACTGAGATACACACAATCTGACGTTGCCTCTGAGCTCCGTTGCTGGCAAAGAACTGAAACGGACATACATTCCTGTGGGGAAACACAGGGCTTTGCTAGGATTTCTCTAGGCAGTGTGTTTTCCCTGGGCCTCACTGTAGCAACACTATCTCGCCAGAGCAACACTGCATGGGATTTCCTCTGCCAGGAGAGAGCTGCTGCTTTGTAGTTTGTGCTGGGAAACTTTACTTTGGCAAGTGCCAATTGACCGCATTCAGGCAGAAAGAAAAGAGAATAGCAAGAGGCCTTTTCTCCCCGGCTGCTCTGCCAAGCCCTTCCAGCTCAAACTATGTCGTTGCTCCTCTGGAAGGATCCCTGCACCGCGGCGTAGTTTTTCCGAAGAAGCCCTGCGTTTGCAAGAGCAAATGAGGAATTCGTGGCAGGAAAGAGGAAGGAAAGAAAGTTTCTCTCCCTCTGCCTGCTTTGCTCAGAGGACCGGATGAAGTCAGGGAGTTCTCCCTTTCACTGAGAAACGTGCGGGCTGCTGTTGCCTGGGCGCTCTCTTCTTTGCAAAAGAGTCTGCAGTTCCACGCTTTGAACCGTGGAAAGGCGCCGGGCTCTGCTAAGAATTCCCCCGGCGCTTCGTTTGCCCTGGGCCAAAGCGAGCCTTCACAATAGCTGAACGCTAACACTGCATACTCGTTCCACTTCCAGAACCGGGCTACGGCGAGGCAGTTCTCCGGGGGAAAACGTCCCTTCGCGAAGGGCAGATCTGCCGAGCTCATTGCGGGAAAGCGAAAGCAAAGGACCCTTTTCTCCCTCTAACCGCCTTCGTCAGAGGAACGGGGGAAGTCACAGTGTTCTTTCTCTCACTGAGATACACACAATCTGACGTTGCCTCTGAGCTCCGTTGCTGGCAAAGAACTGAAACGGACATACATTCCTGTGGGGAAACACAGGGTTTCGCTAGGATTTCTCTAGGCAGTGTGTTTTCCCTGGGCTTCACTGTAGCAACACTATCTCGCCAGGGCAACACTGCATGGCACTTCCTCTGCCAGGAGAGAGCTGCTGCTTTGTAGTTTGTGCTGGGAAACCTTGCTTTGGCAAGTGCCAATTGACCGCATTCAGGCAGAAAGAAAAGAGAATAGCAAGAGGCCTTTTCTCCCCGGCTGCTTTCCCAAGCCCTTCCAGCTCAAACTATGTCGTTGCTCCTCTGGAAGGATCCCTGCACTGCGGCGTAGTTTTTCCGAAGAAGCCCTGCGTTTGCAAGAGCAAATGAGGAATTCGTTGCAGGAAAGAGGAAGGAAAGAAAGTTTCTCTCCCTCTGCCTGCTTTGCTCAGAGGACTGGATGAAGTCAGGGAGTTCTCCCTTTCACTGAGAAACGTGCGGGCTGCTGTTGCCTGGGCGCTCTCTTCTTTGCAAAAGAGTCTGCAGTTCCACGCTTTGAACCGTGGAAAGGCGCCGGGCTCTGCTAAGATTTCCCCCGGCGCTTCGTTTGCCCTGGGCCAAAGCGAGCCTTCACAATAGCTGAACGCTAACACTGCATACTCGTTCCACTTCCAGAAGCGGGCTACGGCGAGGCAGTTCTCCGGGGGAAAACGGCCCTTCGCGAAGGGCAGATCTGCCGAGCTCATTGCGGGAAAGCGAAAGCAAAGGACGCTTTTCTCCCTCTAACCGCTTTCGTCAGAGGAACGGGGAAAGTCACAGTGTTCTTTCTCTCCCTGAGATACACACAATCTGACGTTGCCTCTGAGCTCCGTTGCTGGCAAAGAACTGAAACTGACATACATTCCTGTGGGGACACCCAGGGCTTTGCTAGGATTTCTCTAGGCAGTGTGTTTTCCCTGGGCCTCACTGTAGCAACACTATCTCGCCAGGGCAGAACTGCATGGGATTTCCTCTGCCAGGAGAGAGCTGCTGCTATGTAGTTTGTGCTGGGAAACCTTGCTTTGGCAAGTGCCAATTGACCGCATTCAGGCAGAAAGAAAAGAGAATAGCAAGAGGCCTTTTCTCCCCGGCTGCTCTGCCAAGCCCTTCCAGCTCAAACTATGTCGTTGCTCCTCTGGAAGGATCCCTGCACCGCGGCGTAGTTTTTCCGAAGAAGCCCTGCGTTTGCAAGAGCAAATGAGGAATTCGTGGCAGGAAAGAGGAAGGAAAGAAAGTTTCTCTCCCTCTGCCTGCTTTGCTCAGAGGACTGCATGAAGTCAGGGAGTTCTCCCTTTCACTGAGAAACGTGCGGGCTGCTGTTGCCTGGGCGCTCTCTTCTTTGCAAAAGAGTCTGCAGTTCCACGCTTTGAACCGTGGAAAGGCGCCGGGCTCTGCTAAGATTTCCCCCGGCGCTTCGTTTGCCCTGGGCCAAAGCGAGCCTTCACAATAGCTGAACGCTAACACTGCATACTCGTTCCACTTCCAGAACCGGGCTACGGCGAGGCAGTTCTCCGGGGGAAAACGGCCCTTCGCGAAGGGCAGATCTGCCGAGCTCATTGCGGGAAAGCGAAAGCAAAGGACCCTTTTCTCCCTCTAACCGCCTTCGTCAGAGGAACGGGGGAAGTCACAGTGTTCTTTCTCTCCCTGAGATACACACAATCTGACGTTGCCTCTGAGCTCCGTTGCTGGCAAAGAACTGAAACGGACATACATTCCTGTGGGGAAACACAGGGTTTCGCTAGGATTTCTCTAGGCAGTGTGTTTTCCCTGGGCTTCACTGTAGCAACACTATCTCGCCAGGGCAACACTGCATGGCACTTCCTCTGCCAGGAGAGAGCTGCTGCTTTGTAGTTTGTGCTGGGAAACCTTGCTTTGGCAAGTGCCAATTGACCGCATTCAGGCAGAAAGAAAAGAGAATAGCAAGAGGCCTTTTCTCCCCGGCTGCTTTCCCAAGCCCTTCCAGCTCAAACTATGTCGTTGCTCCTCTGGAAGGATCCCTGCACTGCGGCGTAGTTTTTCCGAAGAAGCCCTGCGTTTGCAAGAGCAAATGAGGAATTCGTTGCAGGAAAGAGGAAGGAAAGAAAGTTTCTCTCCCTCTGCCTGCTTTGCTCAGAGGACTGGATGAAGTCAGGGAGTTCTCCCTTTCACTGAGAAACGTGCGGGCTGCTGTTGCCTGGGCGCTCTCTTCTTTACAAAAGAGTCTGCAGTTCCACGCTTTGAACCGTGGAAAGGCGCCGGGCTCTGCTAAGATTTCCCCCGGCGCTTCGTTTGCCCTGGGCCAAAGCGAGCCTTCACAATAGCTGAACGCTAACACTGCATACTCGTTCCACTTCCAGAAGCGGGCTACGGCGAGGCAGTTCTCCGGGGGAAAACGGCCCTTCGCGAAGGGCAGATCTGCCGAGCTCATTGCGGGAAAGCGAAAGCAAAGGACGCTTTTCTCCCTCTAACCGCTTTCGTCAGAGGAACGGGGAAAGTCACAGTGTTCTTTCTCTCCCTGAGATACACACAATCTGACGTTGCCTCTGAGCTCCGTTGCTGGCAAAGAACTGAAACTGACATACATTCCTGTGGGGACACCCAGGGCTTTGCTAGGATTTCTCTAGGCAGTGTGTTTTCCCTGGGCCTCACTGTAGCAACACTATCTCGCCAGGGCAGAACTGCATGGGATTTCCTCTGCCAGGAGAGAGCTGCTGCTATGTAGTTTGTGCTGGGAAACCTTGCTTTGGCAAGTGCCAATTGACCGCATTCAGGCAGAAAGAAAAGAGAATAGCAAGAGGCCTTTTCTCCCCGGCTGCTCTGCCAAGCCCTTCCAGCTCAAACTATGTCGTTGCTCCTCTGGAAGGATCCCTGCACCGCGGCGTAGTTTTTCCGAAGAAGCCCTGCGTTTGCAAGAGCAAATGAGGAATTCGTGGCAGGAAAGAGGAAGGAAAGAAAGTTTCTCTCCCTCTGCCTGCTTTGCTCAGAGGACTGCATGAAGTCAGGGAGTTCTCCCTTTCACTGAGAAACGTGCGGGCTGCTGTTGCCTGGGCGCTCTCTTCTTTGCAAAAGAGTCTGCAGTTCCACGCTTTGAACCGTGGAAAGGCGCCGGGCTCTGCTAAGATTTCCCCCGGCGCTTCGTTTGCCCTGGGCCAAAGCGAGCCTTCACAATAGCTGAACGCTAACACTGCATACTCGTTCCACTTCCAGAACCGGGCTACGGCGAGGCAGTTCTCCGGGGGAAAACGGCCCTTCGCGAAGGGCAGATCTGCCGAGCTCATTGCGGGAAAGCGAAAGCAAAGGACCCTTTTCTCCCTCTAACCGCCTTCGTCAGAGGAACGGGGGAAGTCACAGTGTTCTTTCTCTCCCTGAGATACACACAATCTGACGTTGCCTCTGAGCTCCGTTGCTGGCAAAGAACTGAAACGGACATACATTCCTGTGGGGAAACACAGGGTTTCGCTAGGATTTCTCTAGGCAGTGTGTTTTCCCTGGGCTTCACTGTAGCAACACTATCTCACCAGGGCAACACTGCATGGCACTTCCTCTGCCAGGAGAGAGCTGCTGCTTTGTAGTTTGTGCTGGGAAACCTTGCTTTGGCAAGTGCCAATTGACCGCATTCAGGCAGAAAGAAAAGAGAATAGCAAGAGGCCTTTTCTCCCCGGCTGCTCTGCCAAGCCCTTCCAGCTCAAACTATGTCGTTGCTCCTCTGGAAGGATCCCTGCACCGCGGCGTAGTTTTTCCGAAGAAGCCCTGCGTTTGCAAGAGCAAATGAGGAATTCGTGGCAGGAAAGAGGAAGGAAAGAAAGTTTCTCTCCCTCTGCCTGCTTTGCTCAGAGGACTGCATGAAGTCAGGGAGTTCTCCCTTTCACTGAGAAACGTGCGGGCTGCTGTTGCCTGGGCGCTCTCTTCTTTGCAAAAGAGTCTGCAGTTCCACGCTTTGAACCGTGGAAAGGCGCCGGGCTCTGCTAAGATTTCCCCCGGCGCTTCGTTTGCCCTGGGCCAAAGCGAGCCTTCACAATAGCTGAACGCTAACACTGCATACTCGTTCCACTTCCAGAACCGGGCTACGGCGAGGCAGTTCTACGGGGGAAAACGGCCCTTCGCGAAGGGCAGATCTGCCGAGCTCATTGCGGGAAAGCGAAAGCAAAGGACGCTTTTCTCCCTCTAACCGCTTTCGTCAGAGGAACGGGGGAAGTCACAGTGTTCTTTCTCTCACTGAGATACACACAATCTGACGTTGCCTCTGAGCTCCGTTGCTGGCAAAGAACTGAAACGGACATACATTCCTGTGGGGAAACACAGGGCTTTGCTAGGATTTCTCTAGGCAGTGTGTTTTCCCTGGGCCTCACTGTAGCAACACTATCTCGCCAGAGCAACACTGCATGGGATTTCCTCTGCCAGGAGAGAGCTGCTGCTTTGTAGTTTGTGCTGGGAAACTTTACTTTGGCAAGTGCCAATTGACCGCATTCAGGCAGAAAGAAAAGAGAATAGCAAGAGGCCTTTTCTCCCCGGCTGCTCTGCCAAGCCCTTCCAGCTCAAACTATGTCGTTGCTCCTCTGGAAGGATCCCTGCACCGCGGCGTAGTTTTTCCGAAGAAGCCCTGCGTTTGCAAGAGCAAATGAGGAATTCGTGGCAGGAAAGAGGAAGGAAAGAAAGTTTCTCTCCCTCTGCCTGCTTTGCTCAGAGGACCGGATGAAGTCAGGGAGTTCTCCCTTTCACTGAGAAACGTGCGGGCTGCTGTTGCCTGGGCGCTCTCTTCTTTGCAAAAGAGTCTGCAGTTCCACGCTTTGAACCGTGGAAAGGCGCCGGGCTCTGCTAAGAATTCCCCCGGCGCTTCGTTTGCCCTGGGCCAAAGCGAGCCTTCACAATAGCTGAACGCTAACACTGCATACTCGTTCCACTTCCAGAACCGGGCTACGGCGAGGCAGTTCTCCGGGGGAAAACGGCCCTTCGCGAAGGGCAGATCTGCCGAGCTCATTGCGGGAAAGCGAAAGCAAAGGACGCTTTTCTCCCTCTAACCGCTTTCGTCAGAGGAACGGGGAAAGTCACAGTGTTCTTTCTCTCCCTGAGATACACACAATCTGACGTTGCCTCTGAGCTCCGTTGCTGGCAAAGAACTGAAACGGACATACATTCCTGTGGGGAAACACAGGGCTTTGCTAGGATTTCTCTAGGCAGTGTGTTTTCCCTGGGCCTCACTGTAGCAACACTATCTCGCCAGGGCAACACTGCATGGGATTTCCTCTGCCAGGAGAGAGCTGCTGCTTTGTAGTTTGTGCTGGGAAACTTTGCTTTGGCAAGTGCCAATTGACCGCATTCAGGCAGAAAGAAAAGAGAATAGCAAGAGGCCTTTTCTCCCCGGCTGCTTTCCCAAGCCCTTCCAGCTCAAACTATGTCGTTGCTCCTCTGGAAGGATCCCTGCACCACGGCGTAGTTTTTCCGAAGAAGCCCTGCGTTTGCAAGAGCAAATGAGGAATTCGTGGCAGCAAAGAGGAAGGAAAGAAAGTTTCTCTCCCTCTGCCTGCTTTGCTCAGAGGACTGGATGAAGTCAGGGACTTCTCCCTTTCACTGAGAAACGTGCGGGCTGCTGTTGCCTGGGCGCTCTCTTCTTTGCAAAAGAGTCTGCAGTTCCACGCTTTGAACCGTGGAAAGGCGCCGGGCTCTGCTAAGATTTCCACCGGCGCTTCGTTTGCCCTGGGCCAAAGCGAGCCTTCACAATAGCTGAACGCTAACACTGCATACTCGTTCCACTTCCAGAAGCGGGCTACGGCGAGGCAGTTCTCCGGGGGAAAACGGCCCTTCGCGAAGGGCAGATCTGCCGAGCTCATTGCGGGAAAGCGAAAGCAAAGGACGCTTTTCTCCCTCTAACCGCTTTCGTCAGAGGAACGGGGAAAGTCACAGTGTTCTTTCTCTCCCTGAGATACACACAATCTGACGTTGCCTCTGAGCTCCGTTGCTGGCAAAGAACTGAAACGGACATACATTCCTGTGGGGAAACACAGGGCTTTGCTAGGATTTCTCTAGGCAGTGTGTTTTCCCTGGGCCTCACTGTAGCAACACTATCTCGCCGGGGCAACACTGCATGGCATATCCTCTGCCAGGAGAGAGCTGCTGCTTTGTACTTTGTGCTGGGAAACCTTGCTTTGGCAAGTGCCAATTGACCGCATTCAGGCAGAAAGAAAAGAGAATAGCAAGAGGCCTTTTCTCCCCGGCTGCTCTGCCAAGCCCTTCCAGCTCAAACTATGTCGTTGCTCCTCTGGAAGGATCCCTGCACCGCGGCGTAGTTTTTCCGAAGAAGCCCTGCGTTTGCAAGAGCAAATGAGGAATTCGTGGCAGGAAAGAGGAAGGAAAGAAAGTTTCTCTCCCTCTGCCTGCTTTGCTCAGAGGACTGCATGAAGTCAGGGAGTTCTCCCTTTCACTGAGAAACGTGCGGGCTGCTGTTGCCTGGGCGCTCTCTTCTTTGCAAAAGAGTCTGCAGTTCCACGCTTTGAACCGTGGAAAGGCGCCGGGCTCTGCTAAGATTTCCCCCGGCGCTTCGTTTGCCCTGGGCCAAAGCGAGCCTTCACAATAGCTGAACGCTAACACTGCATACTCGTTCCACTTCCAGAACCGGGCTACGGCGAGGCAGTTCTACGGGGGAAAACGGCCCTTCGCGAAGGGCAGATCTGCCGAGCTCATTGCGGGAAAGCGAAAGCAAAGGACGCTTTTCTCCCTCTAACCGCTTTCGTCAGAGGAACGGGGGAAGTCACAGTGTTCTTTCTCTCACTGAGATACACACAATCTGACGTTGCCTCTGAGCTCCGTTGCTGGCAAAGAACTGAAACGGACATACATTCCTGTGGGGAAACACAGGGCTTTGCTAGGATTTCTCTAGGCAGTGTGTTTTCCCTGGGCCTCACTGTAGCAACACTATCTCGCCAGAGCAACACTGCATGGGATTTCCTCTGCCAGGAGAGAGCTGCTGCTTTGTAGTTTGTGCTGGGAAACTTTACTTTGGCAAGTGCCAATTGACCGCATTCAGGCAGAAAGAAAAGAGAATAGCAAGAGGCCTTTTCTCCCCGGCTGCTCTGCCAAGCCCTTCCAGCTCAAACTATGTCGTTGCTCCTCTGGAAGGATCCCTGCACCGCGGCGTAGTTTTTCCGAAGAAGCCCTGCGTTTGCAAGAGCAAATGAGGAATTCGTGGCAGGAAAGAGGAAGGAAAGAAAGTTTCTCTCCCTCTGCCTGCTTTGCTCAGAGGACCGGATGAAGTCAGGGAGTTCTCCCTTTCACTGAGAAACGTGCGGGCTGCTGTTGCCTGGGCGCTCTCTTCTTTGCAAAAGAGTCTGCAGTTCCACGCTTTGAACCGTGGAAAGGCGCCGGGCTCTGCTAAGAATTCCCCCGGCGCTTCGTTTGCCCTGGGCCAAAGCGAGCCTTCACAATAGCTGAACGCTAACACTGCATACTCGTTCCACTTCCAGAACCGGGCTACGGCGAGGCAGTTCTCCGGGGGAAAACGTCCCTTCGCGAAGGGCAGATCTGCCGAGCTCATTGCGGGAAAGCGAAAGCAAAGGACCCTTTTCTCCCTCTAACCGCCTTCGTCAGAGGAACGGGGGAAGTCACAGTGTTCTTTCTCTCACTGAGATACACACAATCTGACGTTGCCTCTGAGCTCCGTTGCTGGCAAAGAACTGAAACGGACATACATTCCTGTGGGGAAACACAGGGTTTCGCTAGGATTTCTCTAGGCAGTGTGTTTTCCCTGGGCTTCACTGTAGCAACACTATCTCGCCAGGGCAACACTGCATGGCACTTCCTCTGCCAGGAGAGAGCTGCTGCTTTGTAGTTTGTGCTGGGAAACCTTGCTTTGGCAAGTGCCAATTGACCGCATTCAGGCAGAAAGAAAAGAGAATAGCAAGAGGCCTTTTCTCCCCGGCTGCTTTCCCAAGCCCTTCCAGCTCAAACTATGTCGTTGCTCCTCTGGAAGGATCCCTGCACTGCGGCGTAGTTTTTCCGAAGAAGCCCTGCGTTTGCAAGAGCAAATGAGGAATTCGTTGCAGGAAAGAGGAAGGAAAGAAAGTTTCTCTCCCTCTGCCTGCTTTGCTCAGAGGACTGGATGAAGTCAGGGAGTTCTCCCTTTCACTGAGAAACGTGCGGGCTGCTGTTGCCTGGGCGCTCTCTTCTTTGCAAAAGAGTCTGCAGTTCCACGCTTTGAACCGTGGAAAGGCGCCGGGCTCTGCTAAGATTTCCCCCGGCGCTTCGTTTGCCCTGGGCCAAAGCGAGCCTTCACAATAGCTGAACGCTAACACTGCATACTCGTTCCACTTCCAGAAGCGGGCTACGGCGAGGCAGTTCTCCGGGGGAAAACGGCCCTTCGCGAAGGGCAGATCTGCCGAGCTCATTGCGGGAAAGCGAAAGCAAAGGACGCTTTTCTCCCTCTAACCGCTTTCGTCAGAGGAACGGGGAAAGTCACAGTGTTCTTTCTCTCCCTGAGATACACACAATCTGACGTTGCCTCTGAGCTCCGTTGCTGGCAAAGAACTGAAACTGACATACATTCCTGTGGGGACACCCAGGGCTTTGCTAGGATTTCTCTAGGCAGTGTGTTTTCCCTGGGCCTCACTGTAGCAACACTATCTCGCCAGGGCAGAACTGCATGGGATTTCCTCTGCCAGGAGAGAGCTGCTGCTATGTAGTTTGTGCTGGGAAACCTTGCTTTGGCAAGTGCCAATTGACCGCATTCAGGCAGAAAGAAAAGAGAATAGCAAGAGGCCTTTTCTCCCCGGCTGCTCTGCCAAGCCCTTCCAGCTCAAACTATGTCGTTGCTCCTCTGGAAGGATCCCTGCACCGCGGCGTAGTTTTTCCGAAGAAGCCCTGCGTTTGCAAGAGCAAATGAGGAATTCGTGGCAGGAAAGAGGAAGGAAAGAAAGTTTCTCTCCCTCTGCCTGCTTTGCTCAGAGGACTGCATGAAGTCAGGGAGTTCTCCCTTTCACTGAGAAACGTGCGGGCTGCTGTTGCCTGGGCGCTCTCTTCTTTGCAAAAGAGTCTGCAGTTCCACGCTTTGAACCGTGGAAAGGCGCCGGGCTCTGCTAAGATTTCCCCCGGCGCTTCGTTTGCCCTGGGCCAAAGCGAGCCTTCACAATAGCTGAACGCTAACACTGCATACTCGTTCCACTTCCAGAACCGGGCTACGGCGAGGCAGTTCTCCGGGGGAAAACGGCCCTTCGCGAAGGGCAGATCTGCCGAGCTCATTGCGGGAAAGCGAAAGCAAAGGACCCTTTTCTCCCTCTAACCGCCTTCGTCAGAGGAACGGGGGAAGTCACAGTGTTCTTTCTCTCCCTGAGATACACACAATCTGACGTTGCCTCTGAGCTCCGTTGCTGGCAAAGAACTGAAACGGACATACATTCCTGTGGGGAAACACAGGGTTTCGCTAGGATTTCTCTAGGCAGTGTGTTTTCCCTGGGCTTCACTGTAGCAACACTATCTCGCCAGGGCAACACTGCATGGCACTTCCTCTGCCAGGAGAGAGCTGCTGCTTTGTAGTTTGTGCTGGGAAACCTTGCTTTGGCAAGTGCCAATTGACCGCATTCAGGCAGAAAGAAAAGAGAATAGCAAGAGGCCTTTTCTCCCCGGCTGCTTTCCCAAGCCCTTCCAGCTCAAACTATGTCGTTGCTCCTCTGGAAGGATCCCTGCACTGCGGCGTAGTTTTTCCGAAGAAGCCCTGCGTTTGCAAGAGCAAATGAGGAATTCGTTGCAGGAAAGAGGAAGGAAAGAAAGTTTCTCTCCCTCTGCCTGCTTTGCTCAGAGGACTGGATGAAGTCAGGGAGTTCTCCCTTTCACTGAGAAACGTGCGGGCTGCTGTTGCCTGGGCGCTCTCTTCTTTACAAAAGAGTCTGCAGTTCCACGCTTTGAACCGTGGAAAGGCGCCGGGCTCTGCTAAGATTTCCCCCGGCGCTTCGTTTGCCCTGGGCCAAAGCGAGCCTTCACAATAGCTGAACGCTAACACTGCATACTCGTTCCACTTCCAGAAGCGGGCTACGGCGAGGCAGTTCTCCGGGGGAAAACGGCCCTTCGCGAAGGGCAGATCTGCCGAGCTCATTGCGGGAAAGCGAAAGCAAAGGACGCTTTTCTCCCTCTAACCGCTTTCGTCAGAGGAACGGGGAAAGTCACAGTGTTCTTTCTCTCCCTGAGATACACACAATCTGACGTTGCCTCTGAGCTCCGTTGCTGGCAAAGAACTGAAACTGACATACATTCCTGTGGGGACACCCAGGGCTTTGCTAGGATTTCTCTAGGCAGTGTGTTTTCCCTGGGCCTCACTGTAGCAACACTATCTCGCCAGGGCAGAACTGCATGGGATTTCCTCTGCCAGGAGAGAGCTGCTGCTATGTAGTTTGTGCTGGGAAACCTTGCTTTGGCAAGTGCCAATTGACCGCATTCAGGCAGAAAGAAAAGAGAATAGCAAGAGGCCTTTTCTCCCCGGCTGCTCTGCCAAGCCCTTCCAGCTCAAACTATGTCGTTGCTCCTCTGGAAGGATCCCTGCACCGCGGCGTAGTTTTTCCGAAGAAGCCCTGCGTTTGCAAGAGCAAATGAGGAATTCGTGGCAGGAAAGAGGAAGGAAAGAAAGTTTCTCTCCCTCTGCCTGCTTTGCTCAGAGGACTGCATGAAGTCAGGGAGTTCTCCCTTTCACTGAGAAACGTGCGGGCTGCTGTTGCCTGGGCGCTCTCTTCTTTGCAAAAGAGTCTGCAGTTCCACGCTTTGAACCGTGGAAAGGCGCCGGGCTCTGCTAAGATTTCCCCCGGCGCTTCGTTTGCCCTGGGCCAAAGCGAGCCTTCACAATAGCTGAACGCTAACACTGCATACTCGTTCCACTTCCAGAACCGGGCTACGGCGAGGCAGTTCTCCGGGGGAAAACGGCCCTTCGCGAAGGGCAGATCTGCCGAGCTCATTGCGGGAAAGCGAAAGCAAAGGACCCTTTTCTCCCTCTAACCGCCTTCGTCAGAGGAACGGGGGAAGTCACAGTGTTCTTTCTCTCCCTGAGATACACACAATCTGACGTTGCCTCTGAGCTCCGTTGCTGGCAAAGAACTGAAACGGACATACATTCCTGTGGGGAAACACAGGGTTTCGCTAGGATTTCTCTAGGCAGTGTGTTTTCCCTGGGCTTCACTGTAGCAACACTATCTCACCAGGGCAACACTGCATGGCACTTCCTCTGCCAGGAGAGAGCTGCTGCTTTGTAGTTTGTGCTGGGAAACCTTGCTTTGGCAAGTGCCAATTGACCGCATTCAGGCAGAAAGAAAAGAGAATAGCAAGAGGCCTTTTCTCCCCGGCTGCTCTGCCAAGCCCTTCCAGCTCAAACTATGTCGTTGCTCCTCTGGAAGGATCCCTGCACCGCGGCGTAGTTTTTCCGAAGAAGCCCTGCGTTTGCAAGAGCAAATGAGGAATTCGTGGCAGGAAAGAGGAAGGAAAGAAAGTTTCTCTCCCTCTGCCTGCTTTGCTCAGAGGACTGCATGAAGTCAGGGAGTTCTCCCTTTCACTGAGAAACGTGCGGGCTGCTGTTGCCTGGGCGCTCTCTTCTTTGCAAAAGAGTCTGCAGTTCCACGCTTTGAACCGTGGAAAGGCGCCGGGCTCTGCTAAGATTTCCCCCGGCGCTTCGTTTGCCCTGGGCCAAAGCGAGCCTTCACAATAGCTGAACGCTAACACTGCATACTCGTTCCACTTCCAGAACCGGGCTACGGCGAGGCAGTTCTCCGGGGGAAAACGGCCCTTCGCGAAGGGCAGATCTGCCGAGCTCATTGCGGGAAAGCGAAAGCAAAGGACGCTTTTCTCCCTCTAACCGCTTTCGTCAGAGGAACGGGGGAAGTCACAGTGTTCTTTCTCTCACTGAGATACACACAATCTGACGTTGCCTCTGAGCTCCGTTGCTGGCAAAGAACTGAAACGGACATACATTCCTGTGGGGAAACACAGGGCTTTGCTAGGATTTCTCTAGGCAGTGTGTTTTCCCTGGGCCTCACTGTAGCAACACTATCTCGCCAGAGCAACACTGCATGGGATTTCCTCTGCCAGGAGAGAGCTGCTGCTTTGTAGTTTGTGCTGGGAAACTTTACTTTGGCAAGTGCCAATTGACCGCATTCAGGCAGAAAGAAAAGAGAATAGCAAGAGGCCTTTTCTCCCCGGCTGCTCTGCCAAGCCCTTCCAGCTCAAACTATGTCGTTGCTCCTCTGGAAGGATCCCTGCACCGCGGCGTAGTTTTTCCGAAGAAGCCCTGCGTTTGCAAGAGCAAATGAGGAATTCGTGGCAGGAAAGAGGAAGGAAAGAAAGTTTCTCTCCCTCTGCCTGCTTTGCTCAGAGGACCGGATGAAGTCAGGGAGTTCTCCCTTTCACTGAGAAACGTGCGGGCTGCTGTTGCCTGGGCGCTCTCTTCTTTGCAAAAGAGTCTGCAGTTCCACGCTTTGAACCGTGGAAAGGCGCCGGGCTCTGCTAAGAATTCCCCCGGCGCTTCGTTTGCCCTGGGCCAAAGCGAGCCTTCACAATAGCTGAACGCTAACACTGCATACTCGTTCCACTTCCAGAACCGGGCTACGGCGAGGCAGTTCTCCGGGGGAAAACGTCCCTTCGCGAAGGGCAGATCTGCCGAGCTCATTGCGGGAAAGCGAAAGCAAAGGACCCTTTTCTCCCTCTAACCGCCTTCGTCAGAGGAACGGGGGAAGTCACAGTGTTCTTTCTCTCACTGAGATACACACAATCTGACGTTGCCTCTGAGCTCCGTTGCTGGCAAAGAACTGAAACGGACATACATTCCTGTGGGGAAACACAGGGTTTCGCTAGGATTTCTCTAGGCAGTGTGTTTTCCCTGGGCTTCACTGTAGCAACACTATCTCGCCGGGGCAACACTGCATGGCACTTCCTCTGCCAGGAGAGAGCTGCTGCTTTGTAGTTTGTGCTGGGAAACCTTGCTTTGGCAAGTGCCAATTGACCGCATTCAGGCAGAAAGAAAAGAGAATAGCAAGAGGCCTTTTCTCCCCGGCTGCTTTCCCAAGCCCTTCCAGCTCAAACTATGTCGTTGCTCCTCTGGAAGGATCCCTGCACTGCGGCGTAGTTTTTCCGAAGAAGCCCTGCGTTTGCAAGAGCAAATGAGGAATTCGTTGCAGGAAAGAGGAAGGAAAGAAAGTTTCTCTCCCTCTGCCTGCTTTGCTCAGAGGACTGCATGAAGTCAGGGAGTTCTCCCTTTCACTGAGAAACGTGCGGGCTGCTGTTGCCTGGGCGCTCTCTTCTTTGCAAAAGAGTCTGCAGTTCCACGCTTTGAACCGTGGAAAGGCGCCGGGCTCTGCTAAGATTTCCCCCGGCGCTTCGTTTGCCCTGGGCCAAAGCGAGCCTTCACAATAGCTGAACGCTAACACTGCATACTCGTTCCACTTCCAGAACCGGGCTACGGCGAGGCAGTTCTCCGGGGGAAAACGGCCCTTCGCGAAGGGCAGATCTGCCGAGCTCATTGCGGGAAAGCGAAAGCAAAGGACGCTTTTCTCCCTCTAACCGCTTTCGTCAGAGGAACGGGGAAAGTCACAGTGTTCTTTCTCTCCCTGAGATACACACAATCTGACGTTGCCTCTGAGCTCCGTTGCTGGCAAAGAACTGAAACGGACATACATTCCTGTGGGGACACCCAGGGCTTTGCTAGGATTTCTCTAGGCAGTGTGTTTTCCCTGGGCCTCACTGTAGCAACACTATCTCGCCAGGGCAGAACTGCATGGGATTTCCTCTGCCAGGAGAGAGCTGCTGCTATGTAGTTTGTGCTGGGAAACCTTGCTTTGGCAAGTGCCAATTGACCGCATTCAGGCAGAAAGAAAAGAGAATAGCAAGAGGCCTTTTCTCCCCGGCTGCTCTGCCAAGCCCTTCCAGCTCAAACTATGTCGTTGCTCCTCTGGAAGGATCCCTGCACCGCGGCGTAGTTTTTCCGAAGAAGCCCTGCGTTTGCAAGAGCAAATGAGGAATTCGTGGCAGGAAAGAGGAAGGAAAGAAAGTTTCTCCCCCTCTGCCTGCTTTGCTCAGAGGACTGCATGAAGTCAGGGAGTTCTCCCTTTCACTGAGAAACGTGCGGGCTGCTGTTGCCTGGGCGCTCTCTTCTTTGCAAAAGAGTCTGCAGTTCCACGCTTTGAACCGTGGAAAGGCGCCGGGCTCTGCTAAGATTTCCCCCGGCGCTTCGTTTGCCCTGGGCCAAAGCGAGCCTTCACAATAGCTGAACGCTAACACTGCATACTCGTTCCACTTCCAGAACCGGGCTACGGCGAGGCAGTTCTCCGGGGGAAAACGGCCCTTCGCGAAGGGCAGATCTGCCGAGCTCATTGCGGGAAAGCGAAAGCAAAGGACCCTTTTCTCCCTCTAACCGCCTTCGTCAGAGGAACGGGGGAAGTCACAGTGTTCTTTCTCTCCCTGAGATACACACAATCTGACGTTGCCTCTGAGCTCCGTTGCTGGCAAAGAACTGAAACGGACATACATTCCTGTGGGGAAACACAGGGTTTCGCTAGGATTTCTCTAGGCAGTGTGTTTTCCCTGGGCTTCACTGTAGCAACACTATCTCGCCAGGGCAACACTGCATGGCACTTCCTCTGCCAGGAGAGAGCTGCTGCTTTGTAGTTTGTGCTGGGAAACCTTGCTTTGGCAAGTGCCAATTGACCGCATTCAGGCAGAAAGAAAAGAGAATAGCAAGAGGCCTTTCCTTCCCGGCTGCTTTCCCAAGCCCTTCCAGCTCAAACTATGTCGTTGCTCCTCTGGAAGGATCCCTGCACTGCGGCGTAGTTTTTCCGAAGAAGCCCTGCGTTTGCAAGAGCAAATGAGGAATTCGTTGCAGGAAAGAGGAAGGAAAGAAAGTTTCTCTCCCTCTGCCTGCTTTGCTCAGAGGACTGCATGAAGTCAGGGAGTTCTCCCTTTCACTGAGAAACGTGCGGGCTGCTGTTGCCTGGGCGCTCTCTTCTTTGCAAAAGAGTCTGCAGTTCCACGCTTTGAACCGTGGAACGGCGCCGGGCTCTGCTAAGATTTCCCCCGGCGCTTCGTTTGCCCTGGGCCAAAGCGAGCCTTCACAATAGCTGAACGCTAACACTGCATACTCGTTCCACTTCCAGAACCGGGCTACGGCGAGGCAGTTCTCCGGGGGAAAACGGCCCTTCGCGAAGGGCAGATCTGCCGAGCTCATTGCGGGAAAGCGAAAGCAAAGGACGCTTTTCTCCCTCTAACCGCTTTCGTCAGAGGAACGGGGAAAGTCACAGTGTTCTTTCTCTCCCTGAGATACACACAATCTGACGTTGCCTCTGAGCTCCGTTGCTGGCAAAGAACTGAAACGGACATACATTCCTGTGGGGAAACACAGGGCTTTGCTAGGATTTCTCTAGGCAGTGTGTTTTCCCTGGGCCTCACTGTAGCAACACTATCTCGCCGGGGCAACACTGCATGGCATATCCTCTGCCAGGAGAGAGCTGCTGCTTTGTACTTTGTGCTGGGAAACCTTGCTTTGGCAAGTGCCAATTGACCGCATTCAGGCAGAAAGAAAAGAGAATAGCAAGAGGCCTTTTCTCCCCGGCTGCTCTGCCAAGCCCTTCCAGCTCAAACTATGTCGTTGCTCCTCTGGAAGGATCCCTGCACCGCGGCGTAGTTTTTCCGAAGAAGCCCTGCGTTTGCAAGAGCAAATGAGGAATTCGTGGCAGGAAAGAGGAAGGAAAGAAAGTT
Source organism: Elephas maximus indicus (assembly GCF_024166365.1). NCBI lineage: Eukaryota > Metazoa > Chordata > Mammalia > Proboscidea > Elephantidae > Elephas > Elephas maximus. The sequence continues at coordinate 1,911,647 of NC_064822.1, forward strand.
TCTCTCCCTCTGCCTGCTTTGCTCAGAGGACTGCATGAAGTCAGGGAGTTCTCCCTTTCACTGAGAAACGTGCGGGCTGCTGTTGCCTGGGCGCTCTCTTCTTTGCAAAAGAGTCTGCAGTTCCACGCTTTGAACCGTGGAAAGGCGCCGGGCTCTGCTAAGATTTCCCCCGGCGCTTCGTTTGCCCTGGGCCAAAGCGAGCCTTCACAATAGCTGAACGCTAACACTGCATACTCGTTCCACTTCCAGAACCGGGCTACGGCGAGGCAGTTCTCCGGGGGAAAACGGCCCTTCGCGAAGGGCAGATCTGCCGAGCTCATTGCGGGAAAGCGAAAGCAAAGGACGCTTTTCTCCCTCTAACCGCTTTCGTCAGAGGAACGGGGGAAGTCACAGTGTTCTTTCTCTCACTGAGATACACACAATCTGACGTTGCCTCTGAGCTCCGTTGCTGGCAAAGAACTGAAACGGACATACATTCCTGTGGGGAAACACAGGGCTTTGCTAGGATTTCTCTAGGCAGTGTGTTTTCCCTGGGCCTCACTGTAGCAACACTATCTCGCCAGAGCAACACTGCATGGGATTTCCTCTGCCAGGAGAGAGCTGCTGCTTTGTAGTTTGTGCTGGGAAACTTTACTTTGGCAAGTGCCAATTGACCGCATTCAGGCAGAAAGAAAAGAGAATAGCAAGAGGCCTTTTCTCCCCGGCTGCTTTCCCAAGCCCTTCCAGCTCAAACTATGTCGTTGCTCCTCTGGAAGGATCCCTGCACCGCGGCGTAGTTTTTCCGAAGAAGCCCTGCGTTTGCAAGAGCAAATGAGGAATTCGTGGCAGGAAAGAGGAAGGAAAGAAAGTTTCTCTCCCTCTGCCTGCTTTGCTCAGAGGACTGCATGAAGTCAGGGAGTTCTCCCTTTCACTGAGAAACGTGCGGGCTGCTGTTGCCTGGGCGCTCTCTTCTTTGCAAAAGAGTCTGCAGTTCCACGCTTTGAACCGTGGAACGGCGCCGGGCTCTGCTAAGATTTCCCCCGGCGCTTCGTTTGCCCTGGGCCAAAGCGAGCCTTCACAATAGCTGAACGCTAACACTGCATACTCGTTCCACTTCCAGAACCGGGCTACGGCGAGGCAGTTCTCCGGGGGAAAACGGCCCTTCGCGAAGGGCAGATCTGCCGAGCTCATTGCGGGAAAGCGAAAGCAAAGGACGCTTTTCTCCCTCTAACCGCTTTCGTCAGAGGAACGGGGGAAGTCACAGTGTTCTTTCTCTCACTGAGATACACACAATCTGACGTTGCCTCTGAGCTCCGTTGCTGGCAAAGAACTGAAACTGACATACATTCCTGTGGGGAAACACAGGGCTTTGCTAGGATTTCTCTAGGCAGTGTGTTTTCCCTGGGCCTCACTGTAGCAACACTATCTCGCCAGGGCAACACTGCATGGCACTTCCTCTGCCAGGAGAGAGCTGCTGCTTTGTAGTTTGTGCTGGGAAACCTTGCTTTGGCAAGTGCCAATAGACCGCATTCAGGCAGAAAGAAAAGAGAATAGCAAGAGGCCTTTTCTCCCCGGCTGCTCTGCCAAGCCCTTCCAGCTCAAACTATGTCGTTGCTCCTCTGGAAGGATCCCTGCACCGCGGCGTAGTTTTTCCGAAGAAGCCCTGCGTTTGCAAGAGCAAATGAGGAATTCGTGGCAGGAAAGAGGAAGGAAAGAAAGTTTCTCTCCCTCTGACTGCTTTGCTCAGAGGACTGCATGAAGTCAGGGAGTTCTCCCTTTCACTGAGAAACGTGCGGGCTGCTGTTGCCTGGGCGCTCTCTTCTTTGCAAAAGAGTCTGCAGTTCCACGTTTTGAACCGTGGAAAGGCGCCGGGCTCTGCTAAGAATTCCCCCGGCGCTTCGTTTGCCCTGGGCCAAAGCGAGCCTTCACAATAGCTGAACGCTAACACTGCATACTCGTTCCACTTCCAGAACCGGGCTACGGCGAGGCAGTTCTCCGGGGGAAAACGGCCCTTCGCGAAGGGCAGATCTGCCGAGCTCATTGCGGGAAAGCGAAAGCAAAGGACCCTTTTCTCCCTCTAACCGCCTTCGTCAGAGGAACGGGGGAAGTCACAGTGTTCTTTCTCTCCCTGAGATACACACAATCTGACGTTGCCTCTGAGCTCCGTTGCTGGCAAAGAACTGAAACGGACATACATTCCTGTGGGGAAACACAGGGTTTCGCTAGGATTTCTCTAGGCAGTGTGTTTTCCCTGGGCTTCACTGTAGCAACACTATCTCGCCAGGGCAACACTGCATGGCACTTCCTCTGCCAGGAGAGAGCTGCTGCTTTGTACTTTGTGCTGGGAAACCTTGCTTTGGCAAGTGCCAATTGACCGCATTCAGGCAGAAAGAAAAGAGAATAGCAAGAGGCCTTTCCTTCCCGGCTGCTTTCCCAAGCCCTTCCAGCTCAAACTATGTCGTTGCTCCTCTGGAAGGATCCCTGCACTGCGGCGTAGTTTTTCCGAAGAAGCCCTGCGTTTGCAAGAGCAAATGAGGAATTCGTTGCAGGAAAGAGGAAGGAAAGAAAGTTTCTCTCCCACTGCCTGCTTTGCTCAGAGGACTGGATGAAGTCAGGGAGTTCTCCCTTTCACTGAGAAACGTGCGGGCTGCTGTTGCCTGGGCGCTCTCTTCTTTGCAAAAGAGTCTGCAGTTCCACGCTTTGAACCGTGGAAAGGCGCCGGGCTCTGCTAAGATTTCCCCCGGCGCTTCGTTTGCCCTGGGCCAAAGCGAGCCTTCACAATAGCTGAACGCTAACACTGCATACTCGTTCCACTTCCAGAACCGGGCTACGGCGAGGCAGTTCTCCGGGGGAAAACGGCCCTTCGCGAAGGGCAGATCTGCCGAGCTCATTGCGGGAAAGCGAAAGCAAAGGACGCTTTTCTCCCTCTAACCGCTTTCGTCAGAGGAACGGGGAAAGTCACAGTGTTCTTTCTCTCCCTGAGATACACACAATCTGACGTTGCCTCTGAGCTCCGTTGCTGGCAAAGAACTGAAACGGACATACATTCCTGTGGGGAAACACAGGGCTTTGCTAGGATTTCTCTAGGCAGTGTGTTTTCCCTGGGCCTCACTGTAGCAACACTATCTCGCCGGGGCAACACTGCATGGCATGTCCTCTGCCAGGAGAGAGCTGCTGCTTTGTACTTTGTGCTGGGAAACCTTGCTTTGGCAAGTGCCAATTGACCGCATTCAGGCAGAAAGAAAAGAGAATAGCAAGAGGCCTTTTCTCCCCGGCTGCTCTGCCAAGCCCTTCCAGCTCAAACTATGTCGTTGCTCCTCTGGAAGGATCCCTGCACCGCGGCGTAGTTTTTCCGAAGAAGCCCTGCGTTTGCAAGAGCAAATGAGGAATTCGTGGCAGGAAAGAGGAAGGAAAGAAAGTTTCTCTCCCTCTGCCTGCTTTGCTCAGAGGACTGCATGAAGTCAGGGAGTTCTCCCTTTCACTGAGAAACGTGCGGGCTGCTGTTGCCTGGGCGCTCTCTTCTTTGCAAAAGAGTCTGCAGTTCCACGCTTTGAACCGTGGAAAGGCGCCGGGCTCTGCTAAGATTTCCCCCGGCGCTTCGTTTGCCCTGGGCCAAAGCGAGCCTTCACAATAGCTGAACGCTAACACTGCATACTCGTTCCACTTCCAGAACCGGGCTACGGCGAGGCAGTTCTCCGGGGGAAAACGGCCCTTCGCGAAGGGCAGATCTGCCGAGCTCATTGCGGGAAAGCGAAAGCAAAGGACGCTTTTCTCCCTCTAACCGCTTTCGTCAGAGGAACGGGGGAAGTCACAGTGTTCTTTCTCTCACTGAGATACACACAATCTGACGTTGCCTCTGAGCTCCGTTGCTGGCAAAGAACTGAAACGGACATACATTCCTGTGGGGAAACACAGGGCTTTGCTAGGATTTCTCTAGGCAGTGTGTTTTCCCTGGGCCTCACTGTAGCAACACTATCTCGCCAGGGCAACACTGCATGGGATTTCCTCTGCCAGGAGAGAGCTGCTGCTTTGTAGTTTGTGCTGGGAAACTTTGCTTTGGCAAGTGCCAATTGACCGCATTCAGGCAGAAAGAAAAGAGAATAGCAAGAGGCCTTTTCTCCCCGGCTGCTTTCCCAAGCCCTTCCAGCTCAAACTATGTCGTTGCTCCTCTGGAAGGATCCCTGCACCGCGGCGTAGTTTTTCCGAAGAAGCCCTGCGTTTGCAAGAGCAAATGAGGAATTCGTGGCAGGAAAGAGGAAGGAAAGAAAGTTTCTCTCCCTCTGCCTGCTTTGCTCAGAGGACTGGATGAAGTCAGGGACTTCTCCCTTTCACTGAGAAACGTGCGGGCTGCTGTTGCCTGGGCGCTCTCTTCTTTGCAAAAGAGTCTGCAGTTCCACGCTTTGAACCGTGGAACGGCGCCGGGCTCTGCTAAGATTTCCCCCGGCGCTTCGTTTGCCCTGGGCCAAAGCGAGCCTTCACAATAGCTGAACGCTAACACTGCATACTCGTTCCACTTCCAGAACCGGGCTACGGCGAGGCAGTTCTCCGGGGGAAAACGGCCCTTCGCGAAGGGCAGATCTGCCGAGCTCATTGCGGGAAAGCGAAAGCAAAGGACGCTTTTCTCCCTCTAACCGCTTTCGTCAGAGGAACGGGGGAAGTCACAGTGTTCTTTCTCTCCCTGAGATACACACAATCTGACGTTGCCTCTGAGCTCCGTTGCTGGCAAAGAACTGAAACTGACATACATTCCTGTGGGGACACCCAGGGCTTTGCTAGGATTTCTCTAGGCAGTGTGTTTTCCCTGGGCCTCACTGTAGCAACACTATCTCGCCAGGGCAACACTGCATGGCATATCCTCTGCCAGGAGAGAGCTGCTGCTTTGTACTTTGTGCTGGGAAACCTTGCTTTGGCAAGTGCCAATTGACCGCATTCAGGCAGAAAGAAAAGAGAATAGCAAGAGGCCTTTTCTCCCCGGCTGCTCTGCCAAGCCCTTCCAGCTCAAACTATGTCGTTGCTCCTCTGGAAGGATCCCTGCACCGCGGCGTAGTTTTTCCGAAGAAGCCCTGCGTTTGCAAGAGCAAATGAGGAATTCGTGGCAGGAAAGAGGAAGGAAAGAAAGTTTCTCTCCCTCTGCCTGCTTTGCTCAGAGGACTGCATGAAGTCAGGGAGTTCTCCCTTTCACTGAGAAACGTGCGGGCTGCTGTTGCCTGGGCGCTCTCTTCTTTGCAAAAGAGTCTGCAGTTCCACGCTTTGAACCGTGGAAAGGCGCCGGGCTCTGCTAAGATTTCCCCCGGCGCTTCGTTTGCCCTGGGCCAAAGCGAGCCTTCACAATAGCTGAACGCTAACACTGCATACTCGTTCCACTTCCAGAACCGGGCTACGGCGAGGCAGTTCTCCGGGGGAAAACGGCCCTTCGCGAAGGGCAGATCTGCCGAGCTCATTGCGGGAAAGCGAAAGCAAAGGACGCTTTTCTCCCTCTAACCGCTTTCGTCAGAGGAACGGGGGAAGTCACAGTGTTCTTTCTCTCACTGAGATACACACAATCTGACGTTGCCTCTGAGCTCCGTTGCTGGCAAAGAACTGAAACGGACATACATTCCTGTGGGGAAACACAGGGCTTTGCTAGGATTTCTCTAGGCAGTGTGTTTTCCCTGGGCCTCACTGTAGCAACACTATCTCGCCAGGGCAACACTGCATGGGATTTCCTCTGCCAGGAGAGAGCTGCTGCTTTGTAGTTTGTGCTGGGAAACTTTGCTTTGGCAAGTGCCAATTGACCGCATTCAGGCAGAAAGAAAAGAGAATAGCAAGAGGCCTTTTCTCCCCGGCTGCTTTCCCAAGCCCTTCCAGCTCAAACTATGTCGTTGCTCCTCTGGAAGGATCCCTGCACCGCGGCGTAGTTTTTCCGAAGAAGCCCTGCGTTTGCAAGAGCAAATGAGGAATTCGTGGCAGGAAAGAGGAAGGAAAGAAAGTTTCTCTCCCTCTGCCTGCTTTGCTCAGAGGACTGGATGAAGTCAGGGACTTCTCCCTTTCACTGAGAAACGTGCGGGCTGCTGTTGCCTGGGCGCTCTCTTCTTTGCAAAAGAGTCTGCAGTTCCACGCTTTGAACCGTGGAACGGCGCCGGGCTCTGCTAAGATTTCCCCCGGCGCTTCGTTTGCCCTGGGCCAAAGCGAGCCTTCACAATAGCTGAACGCTAACACTGCATACTCGTTCCACTTCCAGAACCGGGCTACGGCGAGGCAGTTCTCCGGGGGAAAACGGCCCTTCGCGAAGGGCAGATCTGCCGAGCTCATTGCGGGAAAGCGAAAGCAAAGGACGCTTTTCTCCCTCTAACCGCTTTCGTCAGAGGAACGGGGGAAGTCACAGTGTTCTTTCTCTCCCTGAGATACACACAATCTGACGTTGCCTCTGAGCTCCGTTGCTGGCAAAGAACTGAAACTGACATACATTCCTGTGGGGACACCCAGGGCTTTGCTAGGATTTCTCTAGGCAGTGTGTTTTCCCTGGGCCTCACTGTAGCAACACTATCTCGCCAGGGCAACACTGCATGGCATATCCTCTGCCAGGAGAGAGCTGCTGCTTTGTACTTTGTGCTGGGAAACCTTGCTTTGGCAAGTGCCAATTGACCGCATTCAGGCAGAAAGAAAAGAGAATAGCAAGAGGCCTTTTCTCCCCGGCTGCTCTGCCAAGCCCTTCCAGCTCAAACTATGTCGTTGCTCCTCTGGAAGGATCCCTGCACCGCGGCGTAGTTTTTCCGAAGAAGCCCTGCGTTTGCAAGAGCAAATGAGGAATTCGTGGCAGGAAAGAGGAAGGAAAGAAAGTTTCTCTCCCTCTGCCTGCTTTGCTCAGAGGACTGCATGAAGTCAGGGAGTTCTCCCTTTCACTGAGAAACGTGCGGGCTGCTGTTGCCTGGGCGCTCTCTTCTTTGCAAAAGAGTCTGCAGTTCCACGCTTTGAACCGTGGAAAGGCGCCGGGCTCTGCTAAGATTTCCCCCGGCGCTTCGTTTGCCCTGGGCCAAAGCGAGCCTTCACAATAGCTGAACGCTAACACTGCATACTCGTTCCACTTCCAGAACCGGGCTACGGCGAGGCAGTTCTCCGGGGGAAAACGGCCCTTCGCGAAGGGCAGATCTGCCGAGCTCATTGCGGGAAAGCGAAAGCAAAGGACGCTTTTCTCCCTCTAACCGCTTTCGTCAGAGGAACGGGGGAAGTCACAGTGTTCTTTCTCTCACTGAGATACACACAATCTGACGTTGCCTCTGAGCTCCGTTGCTGGCAAAGAACTGAAACGGACATACATTCCTGTGGGGAAACACAGGGCTTTGCTAGGATTTCTCTAGGCAGTGTGTTTTCCCTGGGCCTCACTGTAGCAACACTATCTCGCCAGGGCAACACTGCATGGGATTTCCTCTGCCAGGAGAGAGCTGCTGCTTTGTAGTTTGTGCTGGGAAACTTTGCTTTGGCAAGTGCCAATTGACCGCATTCAGGCAGAAAGAAAAGAGAATAGCAAGAGGCCTTTTCTCCCCGGCTGCTTTCCCAAGCCCTTCCAGCTCAAACTATGTCGTTGCTCCTCTGGAAGGATCCCTGCACCGCGGCGTAGTTTTTCCGAAGAAGCCCTGCGTTTGCAAGAGCAAATGAGGAATTCGTGGCAGGAAAGAGGAAGGAAAGAAAGTTTCTCTCCCTCTGCCTGCTTTGCTCAGAGGACTGGATGAAGTCAGGGACTTCTCCCTTTCACTGAGAAACGTGCGGGCTGCTGTTGCCTGGGCGCTCTCTTCTTTGCAAAAGAGTCTGCAGTTCCACGCTTTGAACCGTGGAACGGCGCCGGGCTCTGCTAAGATTTCCCCCGGCGCTTCGTTTGCCCTGGGCCAAAGCGAGCCTTCACAATAGCTGAACGCTAACACTGCATACTCGTTCCACTTCCAGAACCGGGCTACGGCGAGGCAGTTCTCCGGGGGAAAACGGCCCTTCGCGAAGGGCAGATCTGCCGAGCTCATTGCGGGAAAGCGAAAGCAAAGGACGCTTTTCTCCCTCTAACCGCTTTCGTCAGAGGAACGGGGGAAGTCACAGTGTTCTTTCTCTCACTGAGATACACACAATCTGACGTTGCCTCTGAGCTCCGTTGCTGGCAAAGAACTGAAACTGACATACATTCCTGTGGGGACACCCAGGGCTTTGCTAGGATTTCTCTAGGCAGTGTGTTTTCCCTGGGCCTCACTGTAGCAACACTATCTCGCCAGGGCAACACTGCATGGCATATCCTCTGCCAGGATAGAGCTGCTGCTTTGTAGTTTGTGCTGGGAAACCTTGCTTTGGCAAGTGCCAATTGACCGCATTCAGGCAGAAAGAAAAGAGAATAGCAAGAGGCCTTTTCTCCCCGGCTGCTCTGCCAAGCCCTTCCAGCTCAAACTATGAAGTTGCTCCTCTGGAAGGATTCCTGCACCGCGGCGTAGTTTTTCCGAAGAAGCCCTGCGTTTGCAAGAGCAAATGAGGAATTCGTGGCAGGAAAGAGGAAGGAAAGAAAGTTTCTCTCCCTCTGCCTGCTTTGCTCACAGGACTGGATGAAGTCAGGGACTTCTCCCTTTCACTGAGAAACGTACGGGCTGCTGTTGCCTGGGCGCTCTCTTCTTTGCAAAAGAGTCTGCAGTTCCACGCTTTGAACCGTGGAAAGGCGCCGGGCTCTGCTAAGATTTCCCCCGGCGCTTCGTTTGCCCTGGGCCAAAGCGAGCCTTCACAATAGCTGAACGCTAACACTGCATACTCGTTCCACTTCCAGAACCGGGCTACGGCGAGGCAGTTCTCCGGGGGAAAACGGCCCTTCGCGAAGGGCAGATCTGCCGAGCTCATTGCGGGAAAGCGAAAGCAAAGGACGCTTTTCTCCCTCTAACCGCTTTCGTCAGAGGAACGGGGAAAGTCACAGTGTTCTTTCTCTCCCTGAGATACACACAATCTGACGTTGCCTCTGAGCTCCGTTGCTGGCAAAGAACTGAAACTGACATACATTCCTGTGGGGACACCCAGGGCTTTGCTAGGATTTCTCTAGGCAGTGTGTTTTCCCTGGGCCTCACTGTAGCAACACTATCTCGCCAGGGCAACACTGCATGGCACTTCCTCTGCCAGGAGAGAGCTGCTGCTTTGTAGTTTGTGCTGGGAAACCTTGCTTTGGCAAGTGCCAATAGACCGCATTCAGGCAGAAAGAAAAGAGAATAGCAAGAGGCCTTTTCTCCCCGGCTGCTCTGCCAAGCCCTTCCAGCTCAAACTATGTCGTTGCTCCTCTGGAAGGATCCCTGCACCGCGGCGTAGTTTTTCCGAAGAAGCCCTGCGTTTGCAAGAGCAAATGAGGAATTCGTGGCAGGAAAGAGGAAGGAAAGAAAGTTTCTCTCCCTCTGACTGCTTTGCTCAGAGGACTGCATGAAGTCAGGGAGTTCTCCCTTTCACTGAGAAACGTGCGGGCTGCTGTTGCCTGGGCGCTCTCTTCTTTGCAAAAGAGTCTGCAGTTCCACGTTTTGAACCGTGGAAAGGCGCCGGGCTCTGCTAAGAATTCCCCCGGCGCTTCGTTTGCCCTGGGCCAAAGCGAGCCTTCACAATAGCTGAACGCTAACACTGCATACTCGTTCCACTTCCAGAACCGGGCTACGGCGAGGCAGTTCTCCGGGGGAAAACGGCCCTTCGCGAAGGGCAGATCTGCCGAGCTCATTGCGGGAAAGCGAAAGCAAAGGACCCTTTTCTCCCTCTAACCGCCTTCGTCAGAGGAACGGGGGAAGTCACAGTGTTCTTTCTCTCCCTGAGATACACACAATCTGACGTTGCCTCTGAGCTCCGTTGCTGGCAAAGAACTGAAACGGACATACATTCCTGTGGGGAAACACAGGGTTTCGCTAGGATTTCTCTAGGCAGTGTGTTTTCCCTGGGCTTCACTGTAGCAACACTATCTCGCCAGGGCAACACTGCATGGCACTTCCTCTGCCAGGAGAGAGCTGCTGCTTTGTAGTTTGTGCTGGGAAACCTTGCTTTGGCAAGTGCCAATTGACCGCATTCAGGCAGAAAGAAAAGAGAATAGCAAGAGGCCTTTCCTTCCCGGCTGCTTTCCCAAGCCCTTCCAGCTCAAACTATGTCGTTGCTCCTCTGGAAGGATCCCTGCACTGCGGCGTAGTTTTTCCGAAGAAGCCCTGCGTTTGCAAGAGCAAATGAGGAATTCGTTGCAGGAAAGAGGAAGGAAAGAAAGTTTCTCTCCCTCTGCCTGCTTTGCTCAGAGGACTGGATGAAGTCAGGGAGTTCTCCCTTTCACTGAGAAACGTGCGGGCTGCTGTTGCCTGGGCGCTCTCTTCTTTGCAAAAGAGTCTGCAGTTCCACGCTTTGAACCGTGGAAAGGCGCCGGGCTCTGCTAAGATTTCCCCCGGCGCTTCGTTTGCCCTGGGCCAAAGCGAGCCTTCACAATAGCTGAACGCTAACACTGCATACTCGTTCCACTTCCAGAACCGGGCTACGGCGAGGCAGTTCTCCGGGGGAAAACGGCCCTTCGCGAAGGGCAGATCTGCCGAGCTCATTGCGGGAAAGCGAAAGCAAAGGACGCTTTTCTCCCTCTAACCGCTTTCGTCAGAGGAACGGGGAAAGTCACAGTGTTCTTTCTCTCCCTGAGATACACACAATCTGACGTTGCCTCTGACCTCCATTGCTGGCAAAGAACTGAAACGGACATACATTCCTGTGGGGAAACACAGGGCTTTGCTAGGATTTCTCTAGGCAGTGTGTTTTCCCTGGGCCTCACTGTAGCAACACTATCTCGCCGGGGCAACACTGCATGGCATATCCTCTGCCAGGAGAGAGCTGCTGCTTTGTACTTTGTGCTGGGAAACCTTGCTTTGGCAAGTGCCAATTGACCGCATTCAGGCAGAAAGAAAAGAGAATAGCAAGAGGCCTTTTCTCCCCGGCTGCTCTGCCAAGCCCTTCCAGCTCAAACTATGTCGTTGCTCCTCTGGAAGGATCCCTGCACCGCGGCGTAGTTTTTCCGAAGAAGCCCTGCGTTTGCAAGAGCAAATGAGGAATTCGTGGCAGGAAAGAGGAAGGAAAGAAAGTTTCTCTCCCTCTGCCTGCTTTGCTCAGAGGACTGCATGAAGTCAGGGAGTTCTCCCTTTCACTGAGAAACGTGCGGGCTGCTGTTGCCTGGGCGCTCTCTTCTTTGCAAAAGAGTCTGCAGTTCCACGCTTTGAACCGTGGAAAGGCGCCGGGCTCTGCTAAGATTTCCCCCGGCGCTTCGTTTGCCCTGGGCCAAAGCGAGCCTTCACAATAGCTGAACGCTAACACTGCATACTCGTTCCACTTCCAGAACCGGGCTACGGCGAGGCAGTTCTCCGGGGGAAAACGGCCCTTCGCGAAGGGCAGATCTGCCGAGCTCATTGCGGGAAAGCGAAAGCAAAGGACGCTTTTCTCCCTCTAACCGCTTTCGTCAGAGGAACGGGGGAAGTCACAGTGTTCTTTCTCTCCCTGAGATACACACAATCTGACGTTGCCTCTGAGCTCCGTTGCTGGCAAAGAACTGAAACGGACATACATTCCTGTGGGGAAACACAGGGTTTCGCTAGGATTTCTCTAGGCAGTGTGTTTTCCCTGGGCTTCACTGTAGCAACACTATCTCGCCAGGGCAACACTGCATGGCACTTCCTCTGCCAGGAGAGAGCTGCTGCTTTGTAGTTTGTGCTGGGAAACCTTGCTTTGGCAAGTGCCAATTGACCGCATTCAGGCAGAAAGAAAAGAGAATAGCAAGAGGCCTTTCCTTCCCGGCTGCTTTCCCAAGCCCTTCCAGCTCAAACTATGTCGTTGCTCCTCTGGAAGGATCCCTGCACCGCGGCGTAGTTTTTCCGAAGAAGCCCTGCGTTTGCAAGAGCAAATGAGGAATTCGTGGCAGGAAAGAGGAAGGAAAGAAAGTTTCTCTCCCTCTGCCTGCTTTGCTCAGAGGACTGGATGAAGTCAGGGACTTCTCCCTTTCACTGAGAAACGTGCGGGCTGCTGTTGCCTGGGCGCTCTCTTCTTTGCAAAAGAGTCTGCAGTTCCACGCTTTGAACCGTGGAACGGCGCCGGGCTCTGCTAAGATTTCCCCCGGCGCTTCGTTTGCCCTGGGCCAAAGCGAGCCTTCACAATAGCTGAACGCTAACACTGCATACTCGTTCCACTTCCAGAACCGGGCTACGGCGAGGCAGTTCTCCGGGGGAAAACGGCCCTTCGCGAAGGGCAGATCTGCCGAGCTCATTGCGGGAAAGCGAAAGCAAAGGACGCTTTTCTCCCTCTAACCGCTTTCGTCAGAGGAACGGGGAAAGTCACAGTGTTCTTTCTCTCCCTGAGATACACACAATCTGACGTTGCCTCTGAGCTCCGTTGCTGGCAAAGAACTGAAACTGACATACATTCCTGTGGGGACACCCAGGGCTTTGCTAGGATTTCTCTAGGCAGTGTGTTTTCCCTGGGCCTCACTGTAGCAACACTATCTCGCCAGGGCAACACTGCATGGCATATCCTCTGCCAGGAGAGAGCTGCTGCTTTGTACTTTGTGCTGGGAAACCTTGCTTTGGCAAGTGCCAATTGACCGCATTCAGGCAGAAAGAAAAGAGAATAGCAAGAGGCCTTTTCTCCCCGGCTGCTCTGCCAAGCCCTTCCAGCTCAAACTATGTCGTTGCTCCTCTGGAAGGATCCCTGCACCGCGGCGTAGTTTTTCCGAAGAAGCCCTGCGTTTGCAAGAGCAAATGAGGAATTCGTGGCAGGAAAGAGGAAGGAAAGAAAGTTTCTCTCCCTCTGCCTGCTTTGCTCAGAGGACTGCATGAAGTCAGGGAGTTCTCCCTTTCACTGAGAAACGTGCGGGCTGCTGTTGCCTGGGCGCTCTCTTCTTTGCAAAAGAGTCTGCAGTTCCACGCTTTGAACCGTGGAAAGGCGCCGGGCTCTGCTAAGATTTCCCCCGGCGCTTCGTTTGCCCTGGGCCAAAGCGAGCCTTCACAATAGCTGAACGCTAACACTGCATACTCGTTCCACTTCCAGAACCGGGCTACGGCGAGGCAGTTCTCCGGGGGAAAACGGCCCTTCGCGAAGGGCAGATCTGCCGAGCTCATTGCGGGAAAGCGAAAGCAAAGGACGCTTTTCTCCCTCTAACCGCTTTCGTCAGAGGAACGGGGGAAGTCACAGTGTTCTTTCTCTCACTGAGATACACACAATCTGACGTTGCCTCTGAGCTCCGTTGCTGGCAAAGAACTGAAACGGACATACATTCCTGTGGGGAAACACAGGGCTTTGCTAGGATTTCTCTAGGCAGTGTGTTTTCCCTGGGCCTCACTGTAGCAACACTATCTCGCCAGGGCAACACTGCATGGGATTTCCTCTGCCAGGAGAGAGCTGCTGCTTTGTAGTTTGTGCTGGGAAACTTTGCTTTGGCAAGTGCCAATTGACCGCATTCAGGCAGAAAGAAAAGAGAATAGCAAGAGGCCTTTTCTCCCCGGCTGCTTTCCCAAGCCCTTCCAGCTCAAACTATGTCGTTGCTCCTCTGGAAGGATCCCTGCACCGCGGCGTAGTTTTTCCGAAGAAGCCCTGCGTTTGCAAGAGCAAATGAGGAATTCGTGGCAGGAAAGAGGAAGGAAAGAAAGTTTCTCTCCCTCTGCCTGCTTTGCTCAGAGGACTGGATGAAGTCAGGGACTTCTCCCTTTCACTGAGAAACGTGCGGGCTGCTGTTGCCTGGGCGCTCTCTTCTTTGCAAAAGAGTCTGCAGTTCCACGCTTTGAACCGTGGAACGGCGCCGGGCTCTGCTAAGATTTCCCCCGGCGCTTCGTTTGCCCTGGGCCAAAGCGAGCCTTCACAATAGCTGAACGCTAACACTGCATACTCGTTCCACTTCCAGAACCGGGCTACGGCGAGGCAGTTCTCCGGGGGAAAACGGCCCTTCGCGAAGGGCAGATCTGCCGAGCTCATTGCGGGAAAGCGAAAGCAAAGGACGCTTTTCTCCCTCTAACCGCTTTCGTCAGAGGAACGGGGGAAGTCACAGTGTTCTTTCTCTCACTGAGATACACACAATCTGACGTTGCCTCTGAGCTCCGTTGCTGGCAAAGAACTGAAACTGACATACATTCCTGTGGGGACACCCAGGGCTTTGCTAGGATTTCTCTAGGCAGTGTGTTTTCCCTGGGCCTCACTGTAGCAACACTATCTCGCCAGGGCAACACTGCATGGCATATCCTCTGCCAGGATAGAGCTGCTGCTTTGTAGTTTGTGCTGGGAAACCTTGCTTTGGCAAGTGCCAATTGACCGCATTCAGGCAGAAAGAAAAGAGAATAGCAAGAGGCCTTTTCTCCCCGGCTGCTCTGCCAAGCCCTTCCAGCTCAAACTATGAAGTTGCTCCTCTGGAAGGATTCCTGCACCGCGGCGTAGTTTTTCCGAAGAAGCCCTGCGTTTGCAAGAGCAAATGAGGAATTCGTGGCAGGAAAGAGGAAGGAAAGAAAGTTTCTCTCCCTCTGCCTGCTTTGCTCACAGGACTGGATGAAGTCAGGGACTTCTCCCTTTCACTGAGAAACGTACGGGCTGCTGTTGCCTGGGCGCTCTCTTCTTTGCAAAAGAGTCTGCAGTTCCACGCTTTGAACCGTGGAAAGGCGCCGGGCTCTGCTAAGATTTCCCCCGGCGCTTCGTTTGCCCTGGGTCAAAGCGAGCCTTCACAATAGCTGAACGCTAACACTGCATACTCGTTCCACTTCCAGAACCGGGCTACGGCGAGGCAGTTCTCCGGGGGAAAACGGCCCTTCGCGAAGGGCAGATCTGCCGAGCTCATTGCGGGAAAGCGAAAGCAAAGGACGCTTTTCTCCCTCTAACCGCTTTCGTCAGAGGAACGGGGAAAGTCACAGTGTTCTTTCTCTCCCTGAGATACACACAATCTGACGTTGCCTCTGAGCTCCGTTGCTGGCAAAGAACTGAAACTGACATACATTCCTGTGGGGACACCCAGGGCTTTGCTAGGATTTCTCTAGGCAGTGTGTTTTCCCTGGGCCTCACTGTAGCAACACTATCTCGCCAGGGCAACACTGCATGGCACTTCCTCTGCCAGGAGAGAGCTGCTGCTTTGTAGTTTGTGCTGGGAAACCTTGCTTTGGCAAGTGCCAATAGACCGCATTCAGGCAGAAAGAAAAGAGAATAGCAAGAGGCCTTTTCTCCCCGGCTGCTCTGCCAAGCCCTTCCAGCTCAAACTATGTCGTTGCTCCTCTGGAAGGATCCCTGCACCGCGGCGTAGTTTTTCCGAAGAAGCCCTGCGTTTGCAAGAGCAAATGAGGAATTCGTGGCAGGAAAGAGGAAGGAAAGAAAGTTTCTCTCCCTCTGACTGCTTTGCTCAGAGGACTGCATGAAGTCAGGGAGTTCTCCCTTTCACTGAGAAACGTGCGGGCTGCTGTTGCCTGGGCGCTCTCTTCTTTGCAAAAGAGTCTGCAGTTCCACGTTTTGAACCGTGGAAAGGCGCCGGGCTCTGCTAAGAATTCCCCCGGCGCTTCGTTTGCCCTGGGCCAAAGCGAGCCTTCACAATAGCTGAACGCTAACACTGCATACTCGTTCCACTTCCAGAACCGGGCTACGGCGAGGCAGTTCTCCGGGGGAAAACGGCCCTTCGCGAAGGGCAGATCTGCCGAGCTCATTGCGGGAAAGCGAAAGCAAAGGACCCTTTTCTCCCTCTAACCGCCTTCGTCAGAGGAACGGGGGAAGTCACAGTGTTCTTTCTCTCCCTGAGATACACACAATCTGACGTTGCCTCTGAGCTCCGTTGCTGGCAAAGAACTGAAACGGACATACATTCCTGTGGGGAAACACAGGGTTTCGCTAGGATTTCTCTAGGCAGTGTGTTTTCCCTGGGCTTCACTGTAGCAACACTATCTCGCCAGGGCAACACTGCATGGGATTTCCTCTGCCAGGAGAGAGCTGCTGCTTTGTAGTTTGTGCTGGGAAACTTTGCTTTGGCAAGTGCCAATTGACCGCATTCAGGCAGAAAGAAAAGAGAATAGCAAGAGGCCTTTTCTCCCCGGCTGCTTTCCCAAGCCCTTCCAGCTCAAACTATGTCGTTGCTCCTCTGGAAGGATCCCTGCACCGCGGCGTAGTTTTTCCGAAGAAGCCCTGCGTTTGCAAGAGCAAATGAGGAATTCGTGGCAGGAAAGAGGAAGGAAAGAAAGTTTCTCTCCCTCTGCCTGCTTTGCTCACAGGACTGGATGAAGTCAGGGACTTCTCCCTTTCACTGAGAAACGTGCGGGCTGCTGTTGCCTGGGCGCTCTCTTCTTTGCAAAAGAGTCTGCAGTTCCACGCTTTGAACCGTGGAACGGCGCCGGGCTCTGCTAAGATTTCCCCCGGCGCTTCGTTTGCCCTGGGCCAAAGCGAGCCTTCACAATAGCTGAACGCTAACACTGCATACTCGTTCCACTTCCAGAACCGGGCTACGGCGAGGCAGTTCTCCGGGGGAAAACGGCCCTTCGCGAAGGGCAGATCTGCCGAGCTCATTGCGGGAAAGCGAAAGCAAAGGACGCTTTTCTCCCTCTAACCGCTTTCGTCAGAGGAACGGGGGAAGTCACAGTGTTCTTTCTCTCACTGAGATACACACAATCTGACGTTGCCTCTGAGCTCCGTTGCTGGCAAAGAACTGAAACTGACATACATTCCTGTGGGGACACCCAGGGCTTTGCTAGGATTTCTCTAGGCAGTGTGTTTTCCCTGGGCCTCACTGTAGCAACACTATCTCGCCAGGGCAACACTGCATGGCATATCCTCTGCCAGGAGAGAGCTGCTGCTTTGTACTTTGTGCTGGGAAACCTTGCTTTGGCAAGTGCCAATTGACCGCATTCAGGCAGAAAGAAAAGAGAATAGCAAGAGGCCTTTTCTCCCCGGCTGCTCTGCCAAGCCCTTCCAGCTCAAACTATGTCGTTGCTCCTCTGGAAGGATCCCTGCACCGCGGCGTAGTTTTTCCGAAGAAGCCCTGCGTTTGCAAGAGCAAATGAGGAATTCGTGGCAGGAAAGAGGAAGGAAAGAAAGTTTCTCTCCCTCTGCCTGCTTTGCTCAGAGGACTGCATGAAGTCAGGGAGTTCTCCCTTTCACTGAGAAACGTGCGGGCTGCTGTTGCCTGGGCGCTCTCTTCTTTGCAAAAGAGTCTGCAGTTCCACGCTTTGAACCGTGGAAAGGCGCCGGGCTCTGCTAAGATTTCCCCCGGCGCTTCGTTTGCCCTGGGCCAAAGCGAGCCTTCACAATAGCTGAACGCTAACACTGCATACTCGTTCCACTTCCAGAACCGGGCTACGGCGAGGCAGTTCTCCGGGGGAAAACGGCCCTTCGCGAAGGGCAGATCTGCCGAGCTCATTGCGGGAAAGCGAAAGCAAAGGACGCTTTTCTCCCTCTAACCGCTTTCGTCAGAGGAACGGGGGAAGTCACAGTGTTCTTTCTCTCACTGAGATACACACAATCTGACGTTGCCTCTGAGCTCCGTTGCTGGCAAAGAACTGAAACGGACATACATTCCTGTGGGGAAACACAGGGCTTTGCTAGGATTTCTCTAGGCAGTGTGTTTTCCCTGGGCCTCACTGTAGCAACACTATCTCGCCAGGGCAACACTGCATGGGATTTCCTCTGCCAGGAGAGAGCTGCTGCTTTGTAGTTTGTGCTGGGAAACTTTGCTTTGGCAAGTGCCAATTGACCGCATTCAGGCAGAAAGAAAAGAGAATAGCAAGAGGCCTTTTCTCCCCGGCTGCTTTCCCAAGCCCTTCCAGCTCAAACTATGTCGTTGCTCCTCTGGAAGGATCCCTGCACTGCGGCGTAGTTTTTCCGAAGAAGCCCTGCGTTTGCAAGAGCAAATGAGGAATTCGTGGCAGGAAAGAGGAAGGAAAGAAAGTTTCTCTCCCTCTGCCTGCTTTGCTCAGAGGACTGGATGAAGTCAGGGACTTCTCCCTTTCACTGAGAAACGTGCGGGCTGCTGTTGCCTGGGCGCTCTCTTCTTTGCAAAAGAGTCTGCAGTTCCACGCTTTGAACCGTGGAACGGCGCCGGGCTCTGCTAAGATTTCCCCCGGCGCTTCGTTTGCCCTGGGCCAAAGCGAGCCTTCACAATAGCTGAACGCTAACACTGCATACTCGTTCCACTTCCAGAACCGGGCTACGGCGAGGCAGTTCTCCGGGGGAAAACGGCCCTTCGCGAAGGGCAGATCTGCCGAGCTCATTGCGGGAAAGCGAAAGCAAAGGACGCTTTTCTCCCTCTAACCGCTTTCGTCAGAGGAACGGGGGAAGTCACAGTGTTCTTTCTCTCACTGAGATACACACAATCTGACGTTGCCTCTGAGCTCCGTTGCTGGCAAAGAACTGAAACTGACATACATTCCTGTGGGGACACCCAGGGCTTTGCTAGGATTTCTCTAGGCAGTGTGTTTTCCCTGGGCCTCACTGTAGCAACACTATCTCGCCAGGGCAACACTGCATGGCATATCCTCTGCCAGGATAGAGCTGCTGCTTTGTAGTTTGTGCTGGGAAACCTTGCTTTGGCAAGTGCCAATTGACCGCATTCAGGCAGAAAGAAAAGAGAATAGCAAGAGGCCTTTTCTCCCCGGCTGCTCTGCCAAGCCCTTCCAGCTCAAACTATGAAGTTGCTCCTCTGGAAGGATCCCTGCACCGCGGTGTAGTTTTTCCGAAGAAGCCCTGCGTTTGCAAGAGCAAATGAGGAATTCGTGGCAGGAAAGAGGAAGGAAAGAAAGTTTCTCTCCCTCTGCCTGCTTTGCTCACAGGACTGGATGAAGTCAGGGACTTCTCCCTTTCACTGAGAAACGTACGGGCTGCTGTTGCCTGGGCGCTCTCTTCTTTGCAAAAGAGTCTGCAGTTCCACGCTTTGAACCGTGGAAAGGCGCCGGGCTCTGCTAAGATTTCCCCCGGCGCTTCGTTTGCCCTGGGCCAAAGCGAGCCTTCACAATAGCTGAACGCTAACACTGCATACTCGTTCCACTTCCAGAACCGGGCTACGGCGAGGCAGTTCTCCGGGGGAAAACGGCCCTTCGCGAAGGGCAGATCTGCCGAGCTCATTGCGGGAAAGCGAAAGCAAAGGACGCTTTTCTCCCTCTAACCGCTTTCGTCAGAGGAACGGGGGAAGTCACAGTGTTCTTTCTCTCACTGAGATACACACAATCTGACGTTGCCTCTGAGCTCCGTTGCTGGCAAAGAACTGAAACGGACATACATTCCTGTGGGGAAACACAGGGCTTTGCTAGGATTTCTCTAGGCAGTGTGTTTTCCCTGGGCCTCACTGTAGCAACACTATCTCGCCAGGGCAACACTGCATGGGATTTCCTCTGCCAGGAGAGAGCTGCTGCTTTGTAGTTTGTGCTGGGAAACTTTGCTTTGGCAAGTGCCAATTGACCGCATTCAGGCAGAAAGAAAAGAGAATAGCAAGAGGCCTTTTCTCCCCGGCTGCTTTCCCAAGCCCTTCCAGCTCAAACTATGTCGTTGCTCCTCTGGAAGGATCCCTGCACTGCGGCGTAGTTTTTCCGAAGAAGCCCTGCGTTTGCAAGAGCAAATGAGGAATTCGTGGCAGGAAAGAGGAAGGAAAGAAAGTTTCTCTCCCTCTGCCTGCTTTGCTCAGAGGACTGGATGAAGTCAGGGACTTCTCCCTTTCACTGAGAAACGTGCGGGCTGCTGTTGCCTGGGCGCTCTCTTCTTTGCAAAAGAGTCTGCAGTTCCACGCTTTGAACCGTGGAACGGCGCCGGGCTCTGCTAAGATTTCCCCCGGCGCTTCGTTTGCCCTGGGCCAAAGCGAGCCTTCACAATAGCTGAACGCTAACACTGCATACTCGTTCCACTTCCAGAACCGGGCTACGGCGAGGCAGTTCTCCGGGGGAAAACGGCCCTTCGCGAAGGGCAGATCTGCCGAGCTCATTGCGGGGAAAGCGAAAGCAAAGGACGCTTTTCTCCCTCTAACCGCTTTCGTCAGAGGAACGGGGGAAGTCACAGTGTTCTTTCTCTCACTGAGATACACACAATCTGACGTTGCCTCTGAGCTCCGTTGCTGGCAAAGAACTGAAACTGACATACATTCCTGTGGGGACACCCAGGGCTTTGCTAGGATTTCTCTAGGCAGTGTGTTTTCCCTGGGCCTCACTGTAGCAACACTATCTCGCCAGGGCAACACTGCATGGCATATCCTCTGCCAGGATAGAGCTGCTGCTTTGTAGTTTGTGCTGGGAAACCTTGCTTTGGCAAGTGCCAATTGACCGCATTCAGGCAGAAAGAAAAGAGAATAGCAAGAGGCCTTTTCTCCCCGGCTGCTCTGCCAAGCCCTTCCAGCTCAAACTATGAAGTTGCTCCTCTGGAAGGATCCCTGCACCGCGGCGTAGTTTTTCCGAAGAAGCCCTGCGTTTGCAAGAGCAAATGAGGAATTCGTGGCAGGAAAGAGGAAGGAAAGAAAGTTTCTCTCCCTCTGCCTGCTTTGCTCACAGGACTGGATGAAGTCAGGGACTTCTCCCTTTCACTGAGAAACGTACGGGCTGCTGTTGCCTGGGCGCTCTCTTCTTTGCAAAAGAGTCTGCAGTTCCACGCTTTGAACCGTGGAAAGGCGCCGGGCTCTGCTAAGATTTCCCCCGGCGCTTCGTTTGCCCTGGGCCAAAGCGAGCCTTCACAATAGCTGAACGCTAACACTGCATACTCGTTCCACTTCCAGAACCGGGCTACGGCGAGGCAGTTCTCCGGGGGAAAACGGCCCTTCGCGAAGGGCAGATCTGCCGAGCTCATTGCGGGAAAGCGAAAGCAAAGGACGCTTTTCTCCCTCTAACCGCTTTCGTCAGAGGAACGGGGAAAGTCACAGTGTTCTTTCTCTCCCTGAGATACACACAATCTGACGTTGCCTCTGAGCTCCGTTGCTGGCAAAGAACTGAAACTGACATACATTCCTGTGGGGACACCCAGGGCTTTGCTAGGATTTCTCTAGGCAGTGTGTTTTCCCTGGGCCTCACTGTAGCAACACTATCTCGCCAGGGCAACACTGCATGGCACTTCCTCTGCCAGGAGAGAGCTGCTGCTTTGTAGTTTGTGCTGGGAAACCTTGCTTTGGCAAGTGCCAATAGACCGCATTCAGGCAGAAAGAAAAGAGAATAGCAAGAGGCCTTTTCTCCCCGGCTGCTCTGCCAAGCCCTTCCAGCTCAAACTATGTCGTTGCTCCTCTGGAAGGATCCCTGCACCGCGGCGTAGTTTTTCCGAAGAAGCCCTGCGTTTGCAAGAGCAAATGAGGAATTCGTGGCAGGAAAGAGGAAGGAAAGAAAGTTTCTCTCCCTCTGACTGCTTTGCTCAGAGGACTGCATGAAGTCAGGGACTTCTCCCTTTCACTGAGAAACGTGCGGGCTGCTGTTGCCTGGGCGCTCTCTTCTTTGCAAAAGAGTCTGCAGTTCCACGTTTTGAACCGTGGAAAGGCGCCGGGCTCTGCTAAGAATTCCCCCGGCGCTTCGTTTGCCCTGGGCCAAAGCGAGCCTTCACAATAGCTGAACGCTAACACTGCATACTCGTTCCACTTCCAGAACCGGGCTACGGCGAGGCAGTTCTCCGGGGAAAAACGGCCCTTCGCGAAGGGCAGATCTGCCGAGCTCATTGCGGGAAAGCGAAAGCAAAGGACCCTTTTCTCCCTCTAACCGCCTTCGTCAGAGGAACGGGGGAAGTCACAGTGTTCTTTCTCTCCCTGAGATACACACAATCTGACGTTGCCTCTGAGCTCCGTTGCTGGCAAAGAACTGAAACGGACATACATTCCTGTGGGGAAACACAGGGTTTCGCTAGGATTTCTCTAGGCAGTGTGTTTTCCCTGGGCTTCACTGTAGCAACACTATCTCGCCGGGGCAACACTGCATGGCACTTCCTCTGCCAGGAGAGAGCTGCTGCTTTGTAGTTTGTGCTGGGAAACCTTGCTTTGGCAAGTGCCAATTGACCGCATTCAGGCAGAAAGAAAAGAGAATAGCAAGAGGCCTTTCCTTCCCGGCTGCTTTCCCAAGCCCTTCCAGCTCAAACTATGTCGTTGCTCCTCTGGAAGGATCCCTGCACTGCGGCGTAGTTTTTCCGAAGAAGCCCTGCGTTTGCAAGAGCAAATGAGGAATTCGTTGCAGGAAAGAGGAAGGAAAGAAAGTTTCTCTCCCTCTGCCTGCTTTGCTCAGAGGACCGGATGAAGTCAGGGAGTTCTCCCTTTCACTGAGAAACGTGCGGGCTGCTGTTGCCTGGGCGCTCTCTTCTTTGCAAAAGAGTCTGCAGTTCCACGCTTTGAACCGTGGAAAGGCGCCGGGCTCTGCTAAGATTTCCCCCGGCGCTTCGTTTGCCCTGGGCCAAAGCGAGCCTTCACAATAGCTGAACGCTAACACTGCATACTCGTTCCACTTCCAGAACCGGGCTACGGCGAGGCAGTTCTCCGGGGGAAAACGGCCCTTCGCGAAGGGCAGATCTGCCGAGCTCATTGCGGGAAAGCGAAAGCAAAGGACGCTTTTCTCCCTCTAACCGCTTTCGTCAGAGGAACGGGGAAAGTCACAGTGTTCTTTCTCTCCCTGAGATACACACAATCTGACGTTGCCTCTGACCTCCATTGCTGGCAAAGAACTGAAACGGACATACATTCCTGTGGGGAAACACAGGGCTTTGCTAGGATTTCTCTAGGCAGTGTGTTTTCCCTGGGCCTCACTGTAGCAACACTATCTCGCCGGGGCAACACTGCATGGCATATCCTCTGCCAGGAGAGAGCTGCTGCTTTGTACTTTGTGCTGGGAAACCTTGCTTTGGCAAGTGCCAATTGACCGCATTCAGGCAGAAAGAAAAGAGAATAGCAAGAGGCCTTTTCTCCCCGGCTGCTCTGCCAAGCCCTTCCAGCTCAAACTATGTCGTTGCTCCTCTGGAAGGATCCCTGCACCGCGGCGTAGTTTTTCCGAAGAAGCCCTGCGTTTGCAAGAGCAAATGAGGAATTCGTGGCAGGAAAGAGGAAGGAAAGAAAGTTTCTCTCCCTCTGCCTGCTTTGCTCAGAGGACTGCATGAAGTCAGGGAGTTCTCCCTTTCACTGAGAAACGTGCGGGCTGCTGTTGCCTGGGCGCTCTCTTCTTTGCAAAAGAGTCTGCAGTTCCACGCTTTGAACCGTGGAAAGGCGCCGGGCTCTGCTAAGATTTCCCCCGGCGCTTCGTTTGCCCTGGGCCAAAGCGAGCCTTCACAATAGCTGAACGCTAACACTGCATACTCGTTCCACTTCCAGAACCGGGCTACGGCGAGGCAGTTCTCCGGGGGAAAACGGCCCTTCGCGAAGGGCAGATCTGCCGAGCTCATTGCGGGAAAGCGAAAGCAAAGGACGCTTTTCTCCCTCTAACCGCTTTCGTCAGAGGAACGGGGAAAGTCACAGTGTTCTTTCTCTCCCTGAGATACACACAATCTGACGTTGCCTCTGAGCTCCGTTGCTGGCAAAGAACTGAAACTGACATACATTCCTGTGGGGACACCCAGGGCTTTGCTAGGATTTCTCTAGGCAGTGTGTTTTCCCTGGGCCTCACTGTAGCAACACTATCTCGCCAGGGCAACACTGCATGGCACTTCCTCTGCCAGGAGAGAGCTGCTGCTTTGTAGTTTGTGCTGGGAAACCTTGCTTTGGCAAGTGCCAATAGACCGCATTCAGGCAGAAAGAAAAGAGAATAGCAAGAGGCCTTTTCTCCCCGGCTGCTCTGCCAAGCCCTTCCAGCTCAAACTATGTCGTTGCTCCTCTGGAAGGATCCCTGCACCGCGGCGTAGTTTTTCCGAAGAAGCCCTGCGTTTGCAAGAGCAAATGAGGAATTCGTGGCAGGAAAGAGGAAGGAAAGAAAGTTTCTCTCCCTCTGACTGCTTTGCTCAGAGGACTGCATGAAGTCAGGGAGTTCTCCCTTTCACTGAGAAACGTGCGGGCTGCTGTTGCCTGGGCGCTCTCTTCTTTGCAAAAGAGTCTGCAGTTCCACGTTTTGAACCGTGGAAAGGCGCCGGGCTCTGCTAAGAATTCCCCCGGCGCTTCGTTTGCCCTGGGCCAAAGCGAGCCTTCACAATAGCTGAACGCTAACACTGCATACTCGTTCCACTTCCAGAACCGGGCTACGGCGAGGCAGTTCTCCGGGGGAAAACGGCCCTTCGCGAAGGGCAGATCTGCCGAGCTCATTGCGGGAAAGCGAAAGCAAAGGACCCTTTTCTCCCTCTAACCGCCTTCGTCAGAGGAACGGGGGAAGTCACAGTGTTCTTTCTCTCCCTGAGATACACACAATCTGACGTTGCCTCTGAGCTCCGTTGCTGGCAAAGAACTGAAACGGACATACATTCCTGTGGGGAAACACAGGGTTTCGCTAGGATTTCTCTAGGCAGTGTGTTTTCCCTGGGCTTCACTGTAGCAACACTATCTCGCCAGGGCAACACTGCATGGCACTTCCTCTGCCAGGAGAGAGCTGCTGCTTTGTAGTTTGTGCTGGGAAACCTTGCTTTGGCAAGTGCCAATTGACCGCATTCAGGCAGAAAGAAAAGAGAATAGCAAGAGGCCTTTCCTTCCCGGCTGCTTTCCCAAGCCCTTCCAGCTCAAACTATGTCGTTGCTCCTCTGGAAGGATCCCTGCACTGCGGCGTAGTTTTTCCGAAGAAGCCCTGCGTTTGCAAGAGCAAATGAGGAATTCGTTGCAGGAAAGAGGAAGGAAAGAAAGTTTCTCTCCCTCTGCCTGCTTTGCTCAGAGGACTGGATGAAGTCAGGGAGTTCTCCCTTTCACTGAGAAACGTGCGGGCTGCTGTTGCCTGGGCGCTCTCTTCTTTGCAAAAGAGTCTGCAGTTCCACGCTTTGAACCGTGGAAAGGCGCCGGGCTCTGCTAAGATTTCCCCCGGCGCTTCGTTTGCCCTGGGCCAAAGCGAGCCTTCACAATAGCTGAACGCTAACACTGCATACTCGTTCCACTTCCAGAACCGGGCTACGGCGAGGCAGTTCTCCGGGGGAAAACGGCCCTTCGCGAAGGGCAGATCTGCCGAGCTCATTGCGGGAAAGCGAAAGCAAAGGACGCTTTTCTCCCTCTAACCGCTTTCGTCAGAGGAACGGGGAAAGTCACAGTGTTCTTTCTCTCCCTGATATACACACAATCTGACGTTGCCTCTGACCTCCATTGCTGGCAAAGAACTGAAACGGACATACATTCCTGTGGGGAAACACAGGGCTTTGCTAGGATTTCTCTAGGCAGTGTGTTTTCCCTGGGCCTCACTGTAGCAACACTATCTCGCCGGGGCAACACTGCATGGCATATCCTCTGCCAGGAGAGAGCTGCTGCTTTGTACTTTGTGCTGGGAAACCTTGCTTTGGCAAGTGCCAATTGACCGCATTCAGGCAGAAAGAAAAGAGAATAGCAAGAGGCCTTTTCTCCCCGGCTGCTCTGCCAAGCCCTTCCAGCTCAAACTATGTCGTTGCTCCTCTGGAAGGATCCCTGCACCGCGGCGTAGTTTTTCCGAAGAAGCCCTGCGTTTGCAAGAGCAAATGAGGAATTCGTGGCAGGAAAGAGGAAGGAAAGAAAGTTTCTCTCCCTCTGCCTGCTTTGCTCAGAGGACTGCATGAAGTCAGGGAGTTCTCCCTTTCACTGAGAAACGTGCGGGCTGCTGTTGCCTGGGCGCTCTCTTCTTTGCAAAAGAGTCTGCAGTTCCACGCTTTGAACCGTGGAAAGGCGCCGGGCTCTGCTAAGATTTCCCCCGGCGCTTCGTTTGCCCTGGGCCAAAGCGAGCCTTCACAATAGCTGAACGCTAACACTGCATACTCGTTCCACTTCCAGAACCGGGCTACGGCGAGGCAGTTCTCCGGGGGAAAACGGCCCTTCGCGAAGGGCAGATCTGCCGAGCTCATTGCGGGAAAGCGAAAGCAAAGGACGCTTTTCTCCCTCTAACCGCTTTCGTCAGAGGAACGGGGGAAGTCACAGTGTTCTTTCTCTCCCTGAGATACACACAATCTGACGTTGCCTCTGAGCTCCGTTGCTGGCAAAGAACTGAAACGGACATACATTCCTGTGGGGAAACACAGGGTTTCGCTAGGATTTCTCTAGGCAGTGTGTTTTCCCTGGGCTTCACTGTAGCAACACTATCTCGCCAGGGCAACACTGCATGGCACTTCCTCTGCCAGGAGAGAGCTGCTGCTTTGTAGTTTGTGCTGGGAAACCTTGCTTTGGCAAGTGCCAATTGACCGCATTCAGGCAGAAAGAAAAGAGAATAGCAAGAGGCCTTTCCTTCCCGGCTGCTTTCCCAAGCCCTTCCAGCTCAAACTATGTCGTTGCTCCTCTGGAAGGATCCCTGCACTGCGGCGTAGTTTTTCCGAAGAAGCCCTGCGTTTGCAAGAGCAAATGAGGAATTCGTTGCAGGAAAGAGGAAGGAAAGAAAGTTTCTCTCCCACTGCCTGCTTTGCTCAGAGGACTGGATGAAGTCAGGGAGTTCTCCCTTTCACTGAGAAACGTGCGGGCTGCTGTTGCCTGGGCGCTCTCTTCTTTGCAAAAGAGTCTGCAGTTCCACGCTTTGAACCGTGGAAAGGCGCCGGGCTCTGCTAAGATTTCCCCCGGCGCTTCGTTTGCCCTGGGCCAAAGCGAGCCTTCACAATAGCTGAACGCTAACACTGCATACTCGTTCCACTTCCAGAACCGGGCTACGGCGAGGCAGTTCTCCGGGGGAAAACGGCCCTTCGCGAAGGGCAGATCTGCCGAGCTCATTGCGGGAAAGCGAAAGCAAAGGACGCTTTTCTCCCTCTAACCGCTTTCGTCAGAGGAACGGGGAAAGTCACAGTGTTCTTTCTCTCCCTGAGATACACACAATCTGACGTTGCCTCTGAGCTCCGTTGCTGGCAAAGAACTGAAACGGACATACATTCCTGTGGGGAAACACAGGGCTTTGCTAGGATTTCTCTAGGCAGTGTGTTTTCCCTGGGCCTCACTGTAGCAACACTATCTCGCCGGGGCAACACTGCATGGCATATCCTCTGCCAGGAGAGAGCTGCTGCTTTGTACTTTGTGCTGGGAAACCTTGCTTTGGCAAGTGCCAATTGACCGCATTCAGGCAGAAAGAAAAGAGAATAGCAAGAGGCCTTTTCTCCCCGGCTGCTCTGCCAAGCCCTTCCAGCTCAAACTATGTCGTTGCTCCTCTGGAAGGATCCCTGCACCGCGGCGTAGTTTTTCCGAAGAAGCCCTGCGTTTGCAAGAGCAAATGAGGAATTCGTGGCAGGAAAGAGGAAGGAAAGAAAGTTTCTCTCCCTCTGCCTGCTTTGCTCAGAGGACTGCATGAAGTCAGGGAGTTCTCCCTTTCACTGAGAAACGTGCGGGCTGCTGTTGCCTGGGCGCTCTCTTCTTTGCAAAAGAGTCTGCAGTTCCACGCTTTGAACCGTGGAAAGGCGCCGGGCTCTGCTAAGATTTCCCCCGGCGCTTCGTTTGCCCTGGGCCAAAGCGAGCCTTCACAATAGCTGAACGCTAACACTGCATACTCGTTCCACTTCCAGAACCGGGCTACGGCGAGGCAGTTCTCCGGGGGAAAACGGCCCTTCGCGAAGGGCAGATCTGCCGAGCTCATTGCGGGAAAGCGAAAGCAAAGGACGCTTTTCTCCCTCTAACCGCTTTCGTCAGAGGAACGGGGGAAGTCACAGTGTTCTTTCTCTCCCTGAGATACACACAATCTGACGTTGCCTCTGAGCTCCGTTGCTGGCAAAGAACTGAAACGGACATACATTCCTGTGGGGAAACACAGGGCTTTGCTAGGATTTCTCTAGGCAGTGTGTTTTCCCTGGGCCTCACTGTAGCAACACTATCTCGCCAGGGCAACACTGCATGGGATTTCCTCTGCCAGGAGAGAGCTGCTGCTTTGTAGTTTGTGCTGGGAAACTTTGCTTTGGCAAGTGCCAATTGACCGCATTCAGGCAGAAAGAAAAGAGAATAGCAAGAGGCCTTTTCTCCCCGGCTGCTTTCCCAAGCCCTTCCAGCTCAAACTATGTCGTTGCTCCTCTGGAAGGATCCCTGCACCGCGGCGTAGTTTTTCCGAAGAAGCCCTGCGTTTGCAAGAGCAAATGAGGAATTCGTGGCAGGAAAGAGGAAGGAAAGAAAGTTTCTCTCCCTCTGCCTGCTTTGCTCAGAGGACTGGATGAAGTCAGGGACTTCTCCCTTTCACTGAGAAACGTGCGGGCTGCTGTTGCCTGGGCGCTCTCTTCTTTGCAAAAGAGTCTGCAGTTCCACGCTTTGAACCGTGGAAAGGCGCCGGGCTCTGCTAAGATTTCCCCCGGCGCTTCGTTTGCCCTGGGCCAAAGCGAGCCTTCACAATAGCTGAACGCTAACACTGCATACTCGTTCCACTTCCAGAACCGGGCTACGGCGAGGCAGTTCTCCGGGGGAAAACGGCCCTTCGCGAAGGGCAGATCTGCCGAGCTCATTGCGGGAAAGCGAAAGCAAAGGACGCTTTTCTCCCTCTAACCGCTTTCGTCAGAGGAACGGGGGAAGTCACAGTGTTCTTTCTCTCACTGAGATACACACAATCTGACGTTGCCTCTGAGCTCCGTTGCTGGCAAAGAACTGAAACTGACATACATTCCTGTGGGGACACCCAGGGCTTTGCTAGGATTTCTCTAGGCAGTGTGTTTTCCCTGGGCCTCACTGTAGCAACACTATCTCGCCAGGGCAACACTGCATGGCATATCCTCTGCCAGGAGAGAGCTGCTGCTTTGTACTTTGTGCTGGGAAACCTTGCTTTGGCAAGTGCCAATTGACCGCATTCAGGCAGAAAGAAAAGAGAATAGCAAGAGGCCTTTTCTCCCCGGCTGCTCTGCCAAGCCCTTCCAGCTCAAACTATGTCGTTGCTCCTCTGGAAGGATCCCTGCACCGCGGCGTAGTTTTTCCGAAGAAGCCCTGCGTTTGCAAGAGCAAATGAGGAATTCGTGGCAGGAAAGAGGAAGGAAAGAAAGTTTCTCTCCCTCTGCCTGCTTTGCTCAGAGGACTGCATGAAGTCAGGGAGTTCTCCCTTTCACTGAGAAACGTGCGGGCTGCTGTTGCCTGGGCGCTCTCTTCTTTGCAAAAGAGTCTGCAGTTCCACGCTTTGAACCGTGGAAAGGCGCCGGGCTCTGCTAAGATTTCCCCCGGCGCTTCGTTTGCCCTGGGCCAAAGCGAGCCTTCACAATAGCTGAACGCTAACACTGCATACTCGTTCCACTTCCAGAACCGGGCTACGGCGAGGCAGTTCTCCGGGGGAAAACGGCCCTTCGCGAAGGGCAGATCTGCCGAGCTCATTGCGGGAAAGCGAAAGCAAAGGACGCTTTTCTCCCTCTAACCGCTTTCGTCAGAGGAACGGGGAAAGTCACAGTGTTCTTTCTCTCCCTGAGATACACACAATCTGACGTTGCCTCTGAGCTCCGTTGCTGGCAAAGAACTGAAACGGACATACATTCCTGTGGGGAAACACAGGGCTTTGCTAGGATTTCTCTAGGCAGTGTGTTTTCCCTGGGCCTCACTGTAGCAACACTATCTCGCCAGGGCAACACTGCATGGGATTTCCTCTGCCAGGAGAGAGCTGCTGCTTTGTAGTTTGTGCTGGGAAACTTTGCTTTGGCAAGTGCCAATTGACCGCATTCAGGCAGAAAGAAAAGAGAATAGCAAGAGGCCTTTTCTCCCCGGCTGCTCTGCCAAGCCCTTCCAGCTCAAACTATGTCGTTGCTCCTCTGGAAGGATCCCTGCACCGCGGCGTAGTTTTTCCGAAGAAGCCCTGCGTTTGCAAGAGCAAATGAGGAATTCGTGGCAGGAAAGAGGAAGGAAAGAAAGTTTCTCTCCCTCTGCCTGCTTTGCTCAGAGGACTGCATGAAGTCAGGGACTTCTCCCTTTCACTGAGAAACGTGCGGGCTGCTGTTGCCTGGGCGCTCTCTTCTTTGCAAAAGAGTCTGCAGTTCCACGCTTTGAACCGTGGAACGGCGCCGGGCTCTGCTAAGATTTCCCCCGGCGCTTCGTTTGCCCTGGGCCAAAGCGAGCCTTCACAATAGCTGAACGCTAACACTGCATACTCGTTCCACTTCCAGAAGCGGGCTACGGCGAGGCAGTTCTCCGGGGGAAAACGGCCCTTCGCGAAGGGCAGATCTGCCGAGCTCATTGCGGGAAAGCGAAAGCAAAGGACGCTTTTCTCCTCTAACCGCTTTCGTCAGAGGAACGGGGAAAGTCACAGTGTTCTTTCTCTCCCTGAGATACACACAATCTGACGTTGCCTCTGAGCTCCGTTGCTGGCAAAGAACTGAAACTGACATACATTCCTGTGGGGACACCCAGGGCTTTGCTAGGATTTCTCTAGGCAGTGTGTTTTCCCTGGGCCTCACTGTAGCAACACTATCTCGCCGGGGCAACACTGCATGGCATATCCTCTGCCAGGAGAGAGCTGCTGCTTTGTACTTTGTGCTGGGAAACCTTGCTTTGGCAAGTGCCAATTGACCGCATTCAGGCAGAAAGAAAAGAGAATAGCATGAGGCCTTTTCTCCCCGGCTGCTCTGCCAAGCCCTTCCAGCTCAAACTATGTCGTTGCTCCTCTGGAAGGATCCCTGCACCGCGGCGTAGTTTTTCCGAAGAAGCCCTGCGTTTGCAAGAGCAAATGAGGAATTCGTGGCAGGAAAGAGGAAGGAAAGAAAGTTTCTCTCCCTCTGACTGCTTTGCTCAGAGGACTGCATGAAGTCAGGGAGTTCTTCCTTTCACTGAGAAACGTGCGGGCTGCTGTTGCCTGGGCGCTCTCTTCTTTGCAAAAGAGTCTGCAGTTCCACGCTTTGAACCGTGGAAAGGCGCCGGGCTCTGCTAAGAATTCCCCCGGCGCTTCGTTTGCCCTGGGCCAAAGCGAGCCTTCACAATAGCTGAACGCTAACACTGCATACTCGTTCCACTTCCAGAACCGGGCTACGGCGAGGCAGTTCTCCGGGGGAAAACGGCCCTTCGCGAAGGGCAGATCTGCCGAGCTCATTGCGGGAAAGCGAAAGCAAAGGACCCTTTTCTCCCTCTAACCGCCTTCGTCAGAGGAACGGGGGAAGTCACAGTGTTCTTTCTCTCCCTGAGATACACACAATCTGACGTTGCCTCTGAGCTCCGTTGCTGGCAAAGAACTGAAACGGACATACATTCCTGTGGGGAAACACAGGGTTTCGCTAGGATTTCTCTAGGCAGTGTGTTTTCCCTGGGCTTCACTGTAGCAACACTATCTCGCCAGGGCAACACTGCATGGCACTTCCTCTGCCAGGAGAGAGCTGCTGCTTTGTAGTTTGTGCTGGGAAACCTTGCTTTGGCAAGTGCCAATTGACCGCATTCAGGCAGAAAGAAAAGAGAATAGCAAGAGGCCTTTCCTTCCCGGCTGCTTTCCCAAGCCCTTCCAGCTCAAACTATGTCGTTGCTCCTCTGGAAGGATCCCTGCACTGCGGCGTAGTTTTTCCGAAGAAGCCCTGCGTTTGCAAGAGCAAATGAGGAATTCGTTGCAGGAAAGAGGAAGGAAAGAAAGTTTCTCTCCCTCTGCCTGCTTTGCTCAGAGGACTGGATGAAGTCAGGGAGTTCTCCCTTTCACTGAGAAACGTGCGGGCTGCTGTTGCCTGGGCGCTCTCTTCTTTGCAAAAGAGTCTGCAGTTCCACGCTTTGAACCGTGGAAAGGCGCCGGGCTCTGCTAAGATTTCCCCCGGCGCTTCGTTTGCCCTGGGCCAAAGCGAGCCTTCACAATAGCTGAACGCTAACACTGCATACTCGTTCCACTTCCAGAACCGGGCTACGGCGAGGCAGTTCTCCGGGGGAAAACGGCCCTTCGCGAAGGGCAGATCTGCCGAGCTCATTGCGGGAAAGCGAAAGCAAAGGACGCTTTTCTCCCTCTAACCGCTTTCGTCAGAGGAACGGGGAAAGTCACAGTGTTCTTTCTCTCCCTGAGATACACACAATCTGACGTTGCCTCTGACCTCCATTGCTGGCAAAGAACTGAAACGGACATACATTCCTGTGGGGAAACACAGGGCTTTGCTAGGATTTCTCTAGGCAGAGTGTTTTCCCTGGGCCTCACTGTAGCAACACTATCTCGCCGGGGCAACACTGCATGGCATATCCTCTGCCAGGAGAGAGCTGCTGCTTTGTACTTTGTGCTGGGAAACCTTGCTTTGGCAAGTGCCAATTGACCGCATTCAGGCAGAAAGAAAAGAGAATAGCAAGAGGCCTTTTCTCCCCGGCTGCTCTGCCAAGCCCTTCCAGCTCAAACTATGTCGTTGCTCCTCTGGAAGGATCCCTGCACCGCGGCGTAGTTTTTCCGAAGAAGCCCTGCGTTTGCAAGAGCAAATGAGGAATTCGTGGCAGGAAAGAGGAAGGAAAGAAAGTTTCTCTCCCTCTGCCTGCTTTGCTCAGAGGACTGCATGAAGTCAGGGAGTTCTCCCTTTCACTGAGAAACGTGCGGGCTGCTGTTGCCTGGGCGCTCTCTTCTTTGCAAAAGAGTCTGCAGTTCCACGCTTTGAACCGTGGAAAGGCGCCGGGCTCTGCTAAGATTTCCCCCGGCGCTTCGTTTGCCCTGGGCCAAAGCGAGCCTTCACAATAGCTGAACGCTAACACTGCATACTCGTTCCACTTCCAGAACCGGGCTACGGCGAGGCAGTTCTCCGGGGGAAAACGGCCCTTCGCGAAGGGCAGATCTGCCGAGCTCATTGCGGGAAAGCGAAAGCAAAGGACGCTTTTCTCCCTCTAACCGCTTTCGTCAGAGGAACGGGGGAAGTCACAGTGTTCTTTCTCTCCCTGAGATACACACAATCTGACGTTGCCTCTGAGCTCCGTTGCTGGCAAAGAACTGAAAGTGACATACATTCCTGTGGGGAAACACAGGGCTTTGCTAGGATTTCTCTAGGCAGTGTGTTTTCCCTGGGCCTCACTGTAGCAACTCTATCTCGCAAGGGCAGAACTGCATGGGATTTCCTCTGCCAGGAGAGAGCTGCTGCTTTGTAGTTTGTGCTGGGAAACCTTGCCTTGGCAAGTGCGAATTGACCGCATTCAGGCAGAAAGAAAAGAGAATAGCAAGAGGCCTTTTCTCCCCGGCTGCTCTGCCAAGCCCTTCCAGCTCAAACTATGTCGTTGCTCCTCTGGAAGGATCCCTGCACCGCGGCGTAGTTTTTCCGAAGAAGCCCTGCGTTTGCAAGAGCAAATGAGGAATTCGTGGCAGGAAAGAGGAAGGAAAGAAAGTTTCTCTCCCTCTGCCTGCTTTGCTCAGAGGACTGCATGAAGTCAGGGACTTCTCCCTTTCACTGAGAAACGTGCGGGCTGCTGTTGCCTGGGCGCTCTCTTCTTTGCAAAAGAGTCTGCAGTTCCACGCTTTGAACCGTGGAACGGCGCCGGGCTCTGCTAAGATTTCCCCCAGCGCTTCGTTTGCCCTGGGCCAAAGCGAGCCTTCACAATAGCTGAACGCTAACACTGCATACTCGTTCCACTTCCAGAAGCGGGCTACGGCGAGGCAGTTCTCCGGGGGAAAACGGCCCTTCGCGAAGGGCAGATCTGCCGAGCTCATTGCGGGAAAGCGAAAGCAAAGGACGCTTTTCTCCTCTAACCGCTTTCGTCAGAGGAACGGGGAAAGTCACAGTGTTCTTTCTCTCCCTGAGATACACACAATCTGACGTTGCCTCTGAGCTCCGTTGCTGGCAAAGAACTGAAACTGACATACATTCCTGTGGGGACACCCAGGGCTTTGCTAGGATTTCTCTAGGCAGTGTGTTTTCCCTGGGCCTCACTGTAGCAACACTATCTCGCCGGGGCAACACTGCATGGCATATCCTCTGCCAGGAGAGAGCTGCTGCTTTGTACTTTGTGCTGGGAAACCTTGCTTTGGCAAGTGCCAATTGACCGCATTCAGGCAGAAAGAAAAGAGAATAGCATGAGGCCTTTTCTCCCCGGCTGCTCTGCCAAGCCCTTCCAGCTCAAACTATGTCGTTGCTCCTCTGGAAGGATCCCTGCACCGCGGCGTAGTTTTTCCGAAGAAGCCCTGCGTTTGCAAGAGCAAATGAGGAATTCGTGGCAGGAAAGAGGAAGGAAAGAAAGTTTCTCTCCCTCTGACTGCTTTGCTCAGAGGACTGCATGAAGTCAGGGAGTTCTTCCTTTCACTGAGAAACGTGCGGGCTGCTGTTGCCTGGGCGCTCTCTTCTTTGCAAAAGAGTCTGCAGTTCCACGCTTTGAACCGTGGAAAGGCGCCGGGCTCTGCTAAGAATTCCCCCGGCGCTTCGTTTGCCCTGGGCCAAAGCGAGCCTTCACAATAGCTGAACGCTAACACTGCATACTCGTTCCACTTCCAGAACCGGGCTACGGCGAGGCAGTTCTCCGGGGGAAAACGGCCCTTCGCGAAGGGCAGATCTGCCGAGCTCATTGCGGGAAAGCGAAAGCAAAGGACCCTTTTCTCCCTCTAACCGCCTTCGTCAGAGGAACGGGGGAAGTCACAGTGTTCTTTCTCTCCCTGAGATACACACAATCTGACGTTGCCTCTGAGCTCCGTTGCTGGCAAAGAACTGAAACGGACATACATTCCTGTGGGGAAACACAGGGTTTCGCTAGGATTTCTCTAGGCAGTGTGTTTTCCCTGGGCTTCACTGTAGCAACACTATCTCGCCAGGGCAACACTGCATGGCACTTCCTCTGCCAGGAGAGAGCTGCTGCTTTGTAGTTTGTGCTGGGAAACCTTGCTTTGGCAAGTGCCAATTGACCGCATTCAGGCAGAAAGAAAAGAGAATAGCAAGAGGCCTTTCCTTCCCGGCTGCTTTCCCAAGCCCTTCCAGCTCAAACTATGTCGTTGCTCCTCTGGAAGGATCCCTGCACTGCGGCGTAGTTTTTCCGAAGAAGCCCTGCGTTTGCAAGAGCAAATGAGGAATTCGTTGCAGGAAAGAGGAAGGAAAGAAAGTTTCTCTCCCTCTGCCTGCTTTGCTCAGAGGACTGGATGAAGTCAGGGAGTTCTCCCTTTCACTGAGAAACGTGCGGGCTGCTGTTGCCTGGGCGCTCTCTTCTTTGCAAAAGAGTCTGCAGTTCCACGCTTTGAACCGTGGAAAGGCGCCGGGCTCTGCTAAGATTTCCCCCGGCGCTTCGTTTGCCCTGGGCCAAAGCGAGCCTTCACAATAGCTGAACGCTAACACTGCATACTCGTTCCACTTCCAGAACCGGGCTACGGCGAGGCAGTTCTCCGGGGGAAAACGGCCCTTCGCGAAGGGCAGATCTGCCGAGCTCATTGCGGGAAAGCGAAAGCAAAGGACGCTTTTCTCCCTCTAACCGCTTTCGTCAGAGGAACGGGGAAAGTCACAGTGTTCTTTCTCTCCCTGAGATACACACAATCTGACGTTGCCTCTGACCTCCATTGCTGGCAAAGAACTGAAACGGACATACATTCCTGTGGGGAAACACAGGGCTTTGCTAGGATTTCTCTAGGCAGTGTGTTTTCCCTGGGCCTCACTGTAGCAACACTATCTCGCAAGGGCAGAACTGCATGGGATTTCCTCTGCCAGGAGAGAGCTGCTGCTTTGTAGTTTGTGCTGGGAAACCTTGCTTTGGCAAGTGCCAATTGACCGCATTCAGGCAGAAAGAAAAGAGAATAGCAAGAGGCCTTTTCTCCCCGGCTGCTTTCCCAAGCCCTTCCAGCTCAAAGTATGTCGTTGCTCCTCTGGAAGGATCCCTGCACCGCGGCGTAGTTTTTCCGAAGAAGCCCTGCGTTTGCAAGAGCAAATGAGGAATTCGTGGCAGGAAAGAGGAAGGAAAGAAAGTTTCTCTCCCTCTGCCTGCTTTGCTCAGAGGACTGCATGAAGTCAGGGAGTTCTCCCTTTCACTGAGAAACGTGCGGGCTGCTGTTGCCTGGGCGCTCTCTTCTTTGCAAAAGAGTCTGCAGTTCCACGCTTTGAACCGTGGAAAGGCGCCGGGCTCTGCTAAGATTTCCCCCGGCGCTTCGTTTGCCCTGGGCCAAAGCGAGCCTTCACAATAGCTGAACGCTAACACTGCATACTCGTTCCACTTCCAGAACCGGGCTACGGCGAGGCAGTTCTCCGGGGGAAAACGGCCCTTCGCGAAGGGCAGATCTGCCGAGCTCATTGCGGGAAAGCGAAAGCAAAGGACGCTTTTCTCCCTCTAACCGCTTTCGTCAGAGGAACGGGGAAAGTCACAGTGTTCTTTCTCTCCCTGAGATACACACAATCTGACGTTGCCTCTGACCTCCATTGCTGGCAAAGAACTGAAACGGACATACATTCCTGTGGGGAAACACAGGGCTTTGCTAGGATTTCTCTAGGCAGAGTGTTTTCCCTGGGCCTCACTGTAGCAACACTATCTCGCCGGGGCAACACTGCATGGCATATCCTCTGCCAGGAGAGAGCTGCTGCTTTGTACTTTGTGCTGGGAAACCTTGCTTTGGCAAGTGCCAATTGACCGCATTCAGGCAGAAAGAAAAGAGAATAGCAAGAGGCCTTTTCTCCCCGGCTGCTCTGCCAAGCCCTTCCAGCTCAAACTATGTCGTTGCTCCTCTGGAAGGATCCCTGCACCGCGGCGTAGTTTTTCCGAAGAAGCCCTGCGTTTGCAAGAGCAAATGAGGAATTCGTGGCAGGAAAGAGGAAGGAAAGAAAGTTTCTCTCCCTCTGCCTGCTTTGCTCAGAGGACTGCATGAAGTCAGGGAGTTCTCCCTTTCACTGAGAAACGTGCGGGCTGCTGTTGCCTGGGCGCTCTCTTCTTTGCAAAAGAGTCTGCAGTTCCACGCTTTGAACCGTGGAAAGGCGCCGGGCTCTGCTAAGATTTCCCCCGGCGCTTCGTTTGCCCTGGGCCAAAGCGAGCCTTCACAATAGCTGAACGCTAACACTGCATACTCGTTCCACTTCCAGAACCGGGCTACGGCGAGGCAGTTCTCCGGGGGAAAACGGCCCTTCGCGAAGGGCAGATCTGCCGAGCTCATTGCGGGAAAGCGAAAGCAAAGGACGCTTTTCTCCCTCTAACCGCTTTCGTCAGAGGAACGGGGGAAGTCACAGTGTTCTTTCTCTCCCTGAGATACACACAATCTGACGTTGCCTCTGAGCTCCGTTGCTGGCAAAGAACTGAAAGTGACATACATTCCTGTGGGGAAACACAGGGCTTTGCTAGGATTTCTCTAGGCAGTGTGTTTTCCCTGGGCCTCACTGTAGCAACTCTATCTCGCAAGGGCAGAACTGCATGGGATTTCCTCTGCCAGGAGAGAGCTGCTGCTTTGTAGTTTGTGCTGGGAAACCTTGCCTTGGCAAGTGCGAATTGACCGCATTCAGGCAGAAAGAAAAGAGAATAGCAAGAGGCCTTTTCTCCCCGGCTGCTCTGCCAAGCCCTTCCAGCTCAAACTATGTCGTTGCTCCTCTGGAAGGATCCCTGCACCGCGGCGTAGTTTTTCCGAAGAAGCCCTGCGTTTGCAAGAGCAAATGAGGAATTCGTGGCAGGAAAGAGGAAGGAAAGAAAGTTTCTCTCCCTCTGCCTGCTTTGCTCAGAGGACTGCATGAAGTCAGGGACTTCTCCCTTTCACTGAGAAACGTGCGGGCTGCTGTTGCCTGGGCGCTCTCTTCTTTGCAAAAGAGTCTGCAGTTCCACGCTTTGAACCGTGGAACGGCGCCGGGCTCTGCTAAGATTTCCCCCAGCGCTTCGTTTGCCCTGGGCCAAAGCGAGCCTTCACAATAGCTGAACGCTAACACTGCATACTCGTTCCACTTCCAGAAGCGGGCTACGGCGAGGCAGTTCTCCGGGGGAAAACGGCCCTTCGCGAAGGGCAGATCTGCCGAGCTCATTGCGGGAAAGCGAAAGCAAAGGACGCTTTTCTCCTCTAACCGCTTTCGTCAGAGGAACGGGGAAAGTCACAGTGTTCTTTCTCTCCCTGAGATACACACAATCTGACGTTGCCTCTGAGCTCCGTTGCTGGCAAAGAACTGAAACTGACATACATTCCTGTGGGGACACCCAGGGCTTTGCTAGGATTTCTCTAGGCAGTGTGTTTTCCCTGGGCCTCACTGTAGCAACACTATCTCGCCGGGGCAACACTGCATGGCATATCCTCTGCCAGGAGAGAGCTGCTGCTTTGTACTTTGTGCTGGGAAACCTTGCTTTGGCAAGTGCCAATTGACCGCATTCAGGCAGAAAGAAAAGAGAATAGCAAGAGGCCTTTTCTCCCCGGCTGCTCTGCCAAGCCCTTCCAGCTCAAACTATGTCGTTGCTCCTCTGGAAGGATCCCTGCACCGCGGCGTAGTTTTTCCGAAGAAGCCCTGCGTTTGCAAGAGCAAATGAGGAATTCGTGGCAGGAAAGAGGAAGGAAAGAAAGTTTCTCTCCCTCTGACTGCTTTGCTCAGAGGACTGCATGAAGTCAGGGAGTTCTTCCTTTCACTGAGAAACGTGCGGGCTGCTGTTGCCTGGGCGCTCTCTTCTTTGCAAAAGAGTCTGCAGTTCCACGCTTTGAACCGTGGAAAGGCGCCGGGCTCTGCTAAGAATTCCCCCGGCGCTTCGTTTGCCCTGGGCCAAAGCGAGCCTTCACAATAGCTGAACGCTAACACTGCATACTCGTTCCACTTCCAGAACCGGGCTACGGCGAGGCAGTTCTCCGGGGGAAAACGGCCCTTCGCGAAGGGCAGATCTGCCGAGCTCATTGCGGGAAAGCGAAAGCAAAGGACCCTTTTCTCCCTCTAACCGCCTTCGTCAGAGGAACGGGGGAAGTCACAGTGTTCTTTCTCTCCCTGAGATACACACAATCTGACGTTGCCTCTGAGCTCCGTTGCTGGCAAAGAACTGAAACGGACATACATTCCTGTGGGGAAACACAGGGTTTCGCTAGGATTTCTCTAGGCAGTGTGTTTTCCCTGGGCTTCACTGTAGCAACACTATCTCGCCAGGG
Source organism: Elephas maximus indicus (assembly GCF_024166365.1). Taxonomy (NCBI): domain Eukaryota; kingdom Metazoa; phylum Chordata; class Mammalia; order Proboscidea; family Elephantidae; genus Elephas; species Elephas maximus. Next base: position 1,950,460 of record NC_064822.1, read on the forward strand.
CAACACTGCATGGCACTTCCTCTGCCAGGAGAGAGCTGCTGCTTTGTAGTTTGTGCTGGGAAACCTTGCTTTGGCAAGTGCCAATTGACCGCATTCAGGCAGAAAGAAAAGAGAATAGCAAGAGGCCTTTCCTTCCCGGCTGCTTTCCCAAGCCCTTCCAGCTCAAACTATGTCGTTGCTCCTCTGGAAGGATCCCTGCACTGCGGCGTAGTTTTTCCGAAGAAGCCCTGCGTTTGCAAGAGCAAATGAGGAATTCGTTGCAGGAAAGAGGAAGGAAAGAAAGTTTCTCTCCCTCTGCCTGCTTTGCTCAGAGGACTGGATGAAGTCAGGGAGTTCTCCCTTTCACTGAGAAACGTGCGGGCTGCTGTTGCCTGGGCGCTCTCTTCTTTGCAAAAGAGTCTGCAGTTCCACGCTTTGAACCGTGGAAAGGCGCCGGGCTCTGCTAAGATTTCCCCCGGCGCTTCGTTTGCCCTGGGCCAAAGCGAGCCTTCACAATAGCTGAACGCTAACACTGCATACTCGTTCCACTTCCAGAACCGGGCTACGGCGAGGCAGTTCTCCGGGGGAAAACGGCCCTTCGCGAAGGGCAGATCTGCCGAGCTCATTGCGGGAAAGCGAAAGCAAAGGACGCTTTTCTCCCTCTAACCGCTTTCGTCAGAGGAACGGGGAAAGTCACAGTGTTCTTTCTCTCCCTGAGATACACACAATCTGACGTTGCCTCTGACCTCCATTGCTGGCAAAGAACTGAAACGGACATACATTCCTGTGGGGAAACACAGGGCTTTGCTAGGATTTCTCTAGGCAGTGTGTTTTCCCTGGGCCTCACTGTAGCAACACTATCTCGCAAGGGCAGAACTGCATGGGATTTCCTCTGCCAGGAGAGAGCTGCTGCTTTGTAGTTTGTGCTGGGAAACCTTGCTTTGGCAAGTGCCAATTGACCGCATTCAGGCAGAAAGAAAAGAGAATAGCAAGAGGCCTTTTCTCCCCGGCTGCTTTCCCAAGCCCTTCCAGCTCAAAGTATGTCGTTGCTCCTCTGGAAGGATCCCTGCACCGCGGCGTAGTTTTTCCGAAGAAGCCCTGCGTTTGCAAGAGCAAATGAGGAATTCGTGGCAGGAAAGAGGAAGGAAAGAAAGTTTCTCTCCCTCTGCCTGCTTTGCTCAGAGGACTGCATGAAGTCAGGGAGTTCTCCCTTTCACTGAGAAACGTGCGGGCTGCTGTTGCCTGGGCGCTCTCTTCTTTGCAAAAGAGTCTGCAGTTCCACGCTTTGAACCGTGGAAAGGCGCCGGGCTCTGCTAAGATTTCCCCCGGCGCTTCGTTTGCCCTGGGCCAAAGCGAGCCTTCACAATAGCTGAACGCTAACACTGCATACTCGTTCCACTTCCAGAACCGGGCTACGGCGAGGCAGTTCTCCGGGGGAAAACGGCCCTTCGCGAAGGGCAGATCTGCCGAGCTCATTGCGGGAAAGCGAAAGCAAAGGACGCTTTTCTCCCTCTAACCGCTTTCGTCAGAGGAACGGGGGAAGTCACAGTGTTCTTTCTCTCACTGAGATACACACAATCTGACGTTGCCTCTGAGCTCCGTTGCTTTCAAAGAACTGAAAGTGACATACATTCCTGTGGGGAAACCCAGGGCTTTGCTAGGATTTCTCTAGGCAGTGTGTTTTCCCTGGGCCTCACTGTAGCAACACTATCTCGCCAGGGCAACACTGCATGGGATTTCCTCTGCCAGGAGAGAGCTGCTGCTTTGTAGTTTGTGCTGGGAAACTTTGCTTTGGCAAGTGCCAATTGACCGCATTCAGGCAGAAAGAAAAGAGAATAGCAAGAGGCCTTTTCTCCCCGGCTGCTTTCCCAAGCCCTTCCAGCTCAAACTATGTCGTTGCTCCTCTGGAAGGATCCCTGCACCGCGGCGTAGTTTTTCCGAAGAAGCCCTGCGTTTGCAAGAGCAAATGAGGAATTCGTGGCAGGAAAGAGGAAGGAAAGAAAGTTTCTCTCCCTCTGCCTGCTTTGCTCAGAGGACTGGATGAAGTCAGGGACTTCTCCCTTTCACTGAGAAACGTGCGGGCTGCTGTTGCCTGGGCGCTCTCTTCTTTGCAAAAGAGTCTGCAGTTCCACGCTTTGAACCGTGGAACGGCGCCGGGCTCTGCTAAGATTTCCCCCGGCGCTTCGTTTGCCCTGGGCCAAAGCGAGCCTTCACAATAGCTGAACGCTAACACTGCATACTCGTTCCACTTCCAGAACCGGGCTACGGCGAGGCAGTTCTCCGGGGGAAAACGGCCCTTCGCGAAGGGCAGATCTGCCGAGCTCATTGCGGGAAAGCGAAAGCAAAGGACGCTTTTCTCCCTCTAACCGCTTTCGTCAGAGGAACGGGGGAAGTCACAGTGTTCTTTCTCTCACTGAGATACACACAATCTGACGTTGCCTCTGAGCTCCGTTGCTGGCAAAGAACTGAAACTGACATACATTCCTGTGGGGACACCCAGGGCTTTGCTAGGATTTCTCTAGGCAGTGTGTTTTCCCTGGGCCTCACTGTAGCAACACTATCTCGCCAGGGCAACACTGCATGGCATATCCTCTGCCAGGATAGAGCTGCTGCTTTGTAGTTTGTGCTGGGAAACCTTGCTTTGGCAAGTGCGAATTGACCGCATTCAGGCAGAAAGAAAAGAGAATAGCAAGAGGCCTTTTCTCCCCGGCTGCTCTGCCAAGCCCTTCCAGCTCAAACTATGAAGTTGCTCCTCTGGAAGGATCCCTGCACCGCGGCGTAGTTTTTCCGAAGAAGCCCTGCGTTTGCAAGAGCAAATGAGGAATTCGTGGCAGGAAAGAGGAAGGAAAGAAAGTTTCTCTCCCTCTGCCTGCTTTGCTCACAGGACTGGATGAAGTCAGGGACTTCTCCCTTTCACTGAGAAACGTACGGGCTGCTGTTGCCTGGGCGCTCTCTTCTTTGCAAAAGAGTCTGCAGTTCCACGCTTTGAACCGTGGAAAGGCGCCGGGCTCTGCTAAGATTTCCCCCGGCGCTTCGTTTGCCCTGGGCCAAAGCGAGCCTTCACAATAGCTGAACGCTAACACTGCATACTCGTTCCACTTCCAGAACCGGGCTACGGCGAGGCAGTTCTCCGGGGGAAAACGGCCCTTCGCGAAGGGCAGATCTGCCGAGCTCATTGCGGGAAAGCGAAAGCAAAGGACGCTTTTCTCCCTCTAACCGCTTTCGTCAGAGGAACGGGGAAAGTCACAGTGTTCTTTCTCTCCCTGAGATACACACAATCTGACGTTGCCTCTGAGCTCCGTTGCTGGCAAAGAACTGAAACGGACATACATTCCTGTGGGGAAACACAGGGCTTTGCTAGGATTTCTCTAGGCAGTGTGTTTTCCCTGGGCCTCACTGTAGCAACACTATCTCGCCAGGGCAACACTGCATGGGATTTCCTCTGCCAGGAGAGAGCTGCTGCTTTGTAGTTTGTGCTGGGAAACTTTGCTTTGGCAAGTGCCAATTGACCGCATTCAGGCAGAAAGAAAAGAGAATAGCAAGAGGCCTTTTCTCCCCGGCTGCTTTCCCAAGCCCTTCCAGCTCAAACTATGTCGTTGCTCCTCTGGAAGGATCCCTGCACGGCGGCGTAGTTTTTCCGAAGAAGCCCTGCGTTTGCAAGAGCAAATGAGGAATTCGTGGCAGGAAAGAGGAAGGAAAGAAAGTTTCTCTCCCTCTGCCTGCTTTGCTCAGAGGACTGCATGAAGTCAGGGAGTTCTCCCTTTCACTGAGAAACGTGCGGGCTGCTGTTGCCTGGGCGCTCTCTTCTTTGCAAAAGAGTCTGCAGTTCCACGCTTTGAACCGTGGAAAGGCGCCGGGCTCTGCTAAGATTTCCCCCGGCGCTTCGTTTGCCCTGGGCCAAAGCGAGCCTTCACAATAGCTGAACGCTAACACTGCATACTCGTTCCACTTCCAGAAGCGGGCTACGGCGAGGCAGTTCTCCGGGGGAAAACGGCCCTTCGCGAAGGGCAGATCTGCCGAGCTCATTGCGGGAAAGCGAAAGCAAAGGACGCTTTTCTCCCTCTAACCGCTTTCGTCAGAGGAACGGGGGAAGTCACAGTGTTCTTTCTCTCCCTGAGATACACACAATCTGACGTTGCCTCTGAGCTCCGTTGCTGGCAAAGAACTGAAAGTGACATACATTCCTGTGGGGAAACACAGGGCTTTGCTAGGATTTCTCTAGGCAGTGTGTTTTCCCTGGGCCTCACTGTAGCAACTCTATCTCGCAAGGGCAGAACTGCATGGGATTTCCTCTGCCAGGAGAGAGCTGCTGCTTTGTAGTTTGTGCTGGGAAACCTTGCCTTGGCAAGTGCGAATTGACCGCATTCAGGCAGAAAGAAAAGAGAATAGCAAGAGGCCTTTTCTCCCCGGCTGCTCTGCCAAGCCCTTCCAGCTCAAACTATGTCGCTCCTCTGGAAGGATCCCTGCACCGCGGCGTAGTTTTTCCGAAGAAGCCCTGCGTTTGCAAGAGCAAATGAGGAATTCGTGGCAGGAAAGAGGAAGGAAAGAAAGTTTCTCTCCCTCTGCCTGCTTTGCTCAGAGGACTGCATGAAGTCAGGGACTTCTCCCTTTCACTGAGAAACGTGCGGGCTGCTGTTTCCTGGGCGCTCTCTTCTTTGCAAAAGAGTCTGCAGTTCCACGCTTTGAACCGTGGAACGGCGCCGGGCTCTGCTAAGATTTCCCCCGGCGCTTCGTTTGCCCTGGGCCAAAGCGAGCCTTCACAATAGCTGAACGCTAACACTGCATACTCGTTCCACTTCCAGAACCGGGCTACGGCGAGGCAGTTCTCCGGGGGAAAACGGCCCTTCGCGAAGGGCAGATCTGCCGAGCTCATTGCGGGAAAGCGAAAGCAAAGGACGCTTTTCTCCCTCTAACCGCTTTCGTCAGAGGAACGGGGGAAGTCACAGTGTTCTTTCTCTCACTGAGATACACACAATCTGACGTTGCCTCTGAGCTCCGTTGCTGGCAAAGAACTGAAACTGATATACATTCCTGTGGGGACACCCAGGGCTTTGCTAGGATTTCTCTAGGCAGTGTGTTTTCCCTGGGCCTCACTGTAGCAACACTATCTCGCCAGGGCAACACTGCATGGCATATCCTCTGCCAGGATAGAGCTGCTGCTTTGTAGTTTGTGCTGGGAAACCTTGCTTTGGCAAGTGCCAATTGACCGCATTCAGGCAGAAAGAAAAGAGAATAGCAAGAGGCCTTTTCTCCCCGGCTGCTTTCCCAAGCCCTTCCAGCTCAAACTATGTCGTTGCTCCTCTGGAAGGATCCCTGCACCGCGGCGTAGTTTTTCCGAAGAAGCCCTGCGTTTGCAAGAGCAAATGAGGAATTCGTGGCAGGAAAGAGGAAGGAAAGAAAGTTTCTCTCCCTCTGCCTGCTTTGCTCAGAGGACTGGATGAAGTCAGGGAGTTCTCCCTTTCACTGAGAAACGTGCGGGCTGCTGTTGCCTGGGCGCTCTCTTCTTTGCAAAAGAGTCTGCAGTTCCACGCTTTGAACCGTGGAACGGCGCCGGGCTCTGCTAAGATTTCCCCCGGCGCTTCGTTTGCCCTGGGCCAAAGCGAGCCTTCACAATAGCTGAACGCTAACACTGCATACTCGTTCCACTTCCAGAACCGGGCTACGGCGAGGCAGTTCTCCGGGGGAAAACGGCCCTTCGCGAAGGGCAGATCTGCCGAGCTCATTGCGGGAAAGCGAAAGCAAAGGACGCTTTTCTCCCTCTAACCGCTTTCGTCAGAGGAACGGGGAAAGTCACAGTGTTCTTTCTCTCCCTGAGATACACACAATCTGACGTTGCCTCTGAGCTCCGTTGCTGGCAAAGAACTGAAACGGACATACATTCCTGTGGGGAAACACAGGGCTTTGCTAGGATTTCTCTAGGCAGTGTGTTTTCCCTGGGCCTCACTGTAGCAACTCTATCTCGCAAGGGCAGAACTGCATGGGATTTCCTCTGCCAGGAGAGAGCTGCTGCTTTGTAGTTTGTGCTGGGAAACCTTGCCTTGGCAAGTGCGAATTGACCGCATTCAGGCAGAAAGAAAAGAGAATAGCAAGAGGCCTTTTCTCCCCGGCTGCTCTGCCAAGCCCTTCCAGCTCAAACTATGTCGTTGCTCCTCTGGAAGGATCCCTGCACCGCGGCGTAGTTTTTCCGAAGAAGCCCTGCGTTTGCAAGAGCAAATGAGGAATTCGTGGCAGGAAAGAGGAAGGAAAGAAAGTTTCTCTCCCTCTGCCTGCTTTGCTCAGAGGACTGCATGAAGTCAGGGAGTTCTCCCTTTCACTGAGAAACGTGCGGGCTGCTGTTGCCTGGGCGCTCTCTTCTTTGCAAAAGAGTCTGCAGTTCCACGCTTTGAACCGTGGAAAGGCGCCGGGCTCTGCTAAGATTTCCCCCAGCGCTTCGTTTGCCCTGGGCGAAAGCGAGCCTTCACAATAGCTGAACGCTAACAAGGCATACTCGTTCCACTTCCAGAAGCGGGCTACGGCGAGGCAGTTCTCCGGGGGAAAACGGCCCTTCGCGAAGGGCAGATCTGCCGAGCTCATTGCGGGAAAGCGAAAGCAAAGGACGCTTTTCTCCTCTAACCGCTTTCGTCAGAGGAACGGGGAAAGTCACAGTGTTCTTTCTCTCCCTGAGATACACACAATCTGACGTTGCCTCTGAGCTCCGTTGCTGGCAAAGAACTGAAACTGACATACATTCCTGTGGGGACACCCAGGGCTTTGCTAGGATTTCTCTAGGCAGTGTGTTTTCCCTGGGCCTCACTGTAGCAACACTATCTCGCCGGGGCAACACTGCATGGCATATCCTCTGCCAGGAGAGAGCTGCTGCTTTGTAGTTTGTGCTGGGAAACCTTGCTTTGGCAAGTGCCAATTGACCGCATTCAGGCAGAAAGAAAAGAGAATAGCAAGAGGCCTTTTCTCCCCGGCTGCTCTGCCAAGCCCTTCCAGCTCAAACTATGTCGTTGCTCCTCTGGAAGGATCCCTGCACCGCGGCGTAGTTTTTCCGAAGAAGCCCTGCGTTTGCAAGAGCAAATGAGGAATTCGTGGCAGGAAAGAGGAAGGAAAGAAAGTTTCACTCCCTCTGCCTGCTTTGCTCAGAGGACTGCATGAAGTCAGGGAGTTCTCCCTTTCACTGAGAAACGTGCGGGCTGCTGTTGCCTGGGCGCTCTCTTCTTTGCAAAAGAGTCTGCAGTTCCACGCTTTGAACCGTGGAAAGGCGCCGGGCTCTGCTAAGATTTCCCCCAGCGCTTCGTTTGCCCTGGGCCAAAGCGAGCCTTCACAATAGCTGAACGCTAACAAGGCATACTCGTTCCACTTCCAGAACCGGGCTACGGCGAGGCAGTTCTCCGGGGGAAAACGGCCCTTCGCGAAGGGCAGATCTGCCGAGCTCATTGCGGGAAAGCGAAAGCAAAGGACGCTTTTCTCCCTCTAACCGCTTTCGTCAGAGGAACGGGGGAAGTCACGGTGTTCTTTCTCTCCCTGAGATACACACAATCTGACGTTGCCTCTGAGCTCCATTGCTGGCAAAGAACTGAAACGGACATACATTCCTGTGGGGAAACACAGGGCTTTGCTAGGATTTCTCTAGGCAGTGTGTTTTCCCTGGGCCTCACTGTAGCAACACTATCTCGCCAGGGCAACACTGCATGGCACTTCCTCTGCCAGGAGAGAGCTGCTGCTTTGTAGTTTGTGCTGGGAAACCTTGCTTTGGCAAGTGCCAATAGACCGCATTCAGGCAGAAAGAAAAGAGAATAGCAAGAGGCCTTTTCTCCCCGGCTGCTTTCCCAAGCCCTTCCAGCTCAAAGTATGTCGTTGCTCCTCTGGAAGGATCCCTGCACCGCGGCGTAGTTTTTCCGAAGAAGCCCTGCGTTTGCAAGAGCAAATGAGGAATTCGTGGCAGGAAAGAGGAAGGAAAGAAAGTTTCTCTCCCTCTGCCTGCTTTGCTCAGAGGACTGCATGAAGTCAGGGAGTTCTCCCTTTCACTGAGAAACGTGCGGGCTGCTGTTGCCTGGGCGCTCTCTTCTTTGCAAAAGAGTCTGCAGTTCCACGCTTTGAACCGTGGAAAGGCGCCGGGCTCTGCTAAGATTTCCCCCGGCGCTTCGTTTGCCCTGGGCCAAAGCGAGCCTTCACAATAGCTGAACGCTAACACTGCATACTCGTTCCACTTCCAGAACCGGGCTACGGCGAGGCAGTTCTCCGGGGGAAAACGGCCCTTCGCGAAGGGCAGATCTGCCGAGCTCATTGCGGGAAAGCGAAAGCAAAGGACGCTTTTCTCCCTCTAACCGCTTTCGTCAGAGGAACGGGGGAAGTCACAGTGTTCTTTCTCTCACTGAGATACACACAATCTGACGTTGCCTCTGAGCTCCGTTGCTTTCAAAGAACTGAAAGTGACATACATTCCTGTGGGGAAACCCAGGGCTTTGCTAGGATTTCTCTAGGCAGTGTGTTTTCCCTGGGCCTCACTGTAGCAACACTATCTCGCCAGGGCAACACTGCATGGGATTTCCTCTGCCAGGAGAGAGCTGCTGCTTTGTAGTTTGTGCTGGGAAACTTTGCTTTGGCAAGTGCCAATTGACCGCATTCAGGCAGAAAGAAAAGAGAATAGCAAGAGGCCTTTTCTCCCCGGCTGCTTTCCCAAGCCCTTCCAGCTCAAACTATGTCGTTGCTCCTCTGGAAGGATCCCTGCACCGCGGCGTAGTTTTTCCGAAGAAGCCCTGCGTTTGCAAGAGCAAATGAGGAATTCGTGGCAGGAAAGAGGAAGGAAAGAAAGTTTCTCTCCCTCTGCCTGCTTTGCTCAGAGGACTGGATGAAGTCAGGGACTTCTCCCTTTCACTGAGAAACGTGCGGGCTGCTGTTGCCTGGGCGCTCTCTTCTTTGCAAAAGAGTCTGCAGTTCCACGCTTTGAACCGTGGAACGGCGCCGGGCTCTGCTAAGATTTCCCCCGGCGCTTCGTTTGCCCTGGGCCAAAGCGAGCCTTCACAATAGCTGAACGCTAACACTGCATACTCGTTCCACTTCCAGAACCGGGCTACGGCGAGGCAGTTCTCCGGGGGAAAACGGCCCTTCGCGAAGGGCAGATCTGCCGAGCTCATTGCGGGAAAGCGAAAGCAAAGGACGCTTTTCTCCCTCTAACCGCTTTCGTCAGAGGAACGGGGGAAGTCACAGTGTTCTTTCTCTCACTGAGATACACACAATCTGACGTTGCCTCTGAGCTCCGTTGCTGGCAAAGAACTGAAACTGACATACATTCCTGTGGGGACACCCAGGGCTTTGCTAGGATTTCTCTAGGCAGTGTGTTTTCCCTGGGCCTCACTGTAGCAACACTATCTCGCCAGGGCAACACTGCATGGCATATCCTCTGCCAGGATAGAGCTGCTGCTTTGTAGTTTGTGCTGGGAAACCTTGCTTTGGCAAGTGCGAATTGACCGCATTCAGGCAGAAAGAAAAGAGAATAGCAAGAGGCCTTTTCTCCCCGGCTGCTCTGCCAAGCCCTTCCAGCTCAAACTATGAAGTTGCTCCTCTGGAAGGATCCCTGCACCGCGGCGTAGTTTTTCCGAAGAAGCCCTGCGTTTGCAAGAGCAAATGAGGAATTCGTGGCAGGAAAGAGGAAGGAAAGAAAGTTTCTCTCCCTCTGCCTGCTTTGCTCACAGGACTGGATGAAGTCAGGGACTTCTCCCTTTCACTGAGAAACGTACGGGCTGCTGTTGCCTGGGCGCTCTCTTCTTTGCAAAAGAGTCTGCAGTTCCACGCTTTGAACCGTGGAAAGGCGCCGGGCTCTGCTAAGATTTCCCCCGGCGCTTCGTTTGCCCTGGGCCAAAGCGAGCCTTCACAATAGCTGAACGCTAACACTGCATACTCGTTCCACTTCCAGAACCGGGCTACGGCGAGGCAGTTCTCCGGGGGAAAACGGCCCTTCGCGAAGGGCAGATCTGCCGAGCTCATTGCGGGAAAGCGAAAGCAAAGGACGCTTTTCTCCCTCTAACCGCTTTCGTCAGAGGAACGGGGAAAGTCACAGTGTTCTTTCTCTCCCTGAGATACACACAATCTGACGTTGCCTCTGAGCTCCGTTGCTGGCAAAGAACTGAAACGGACATACATTCCTGTGGGGAAACACAGGGCTTTGCTAGGATTTCTCTAGGCAGTGTGTTTTCCCTGGGCCTCACTGTAGCAACACTATCTCGCCAGGGCAACACTGCATGGGATTTCCTCTGCCAGGAGAGAGCTGCTGCTTTGTAGTTTGTGCTGGGAAACTTTGCTTTGGCAAGTGCCAATTGACCGCATTCAGGCAGAAAGAAAAGAGAATAGCAAGAGGCCTTTTCTCCCCGGCTGCTTTCCCAAGCCCTTCCAGCTCAAACTATGTCGTTGCTCCTCTGGAAGGATCCCTGCACGGCGGCGTAGTTTTTCCGAAGAAGCCCTGCGTTTGCAAGAGCAAATGAGGAATTCGTGGCAGGAAAGAGGAAGGAAAGAAAGTTTCTCTCCCTCTGCCTGCTTTGCTCAGAGGACTGCATGAAGTCAGGGAGTTCTCCCTTTCACTGAGAAACGTGCGGGCTGCTGTTGCCTGGGCGCTCTCTTCTTTGCAAAAGAGTCTGCAGTTCCACGCTTTGAACCGTGGAAAGGCGCCGGGCTCTGCTAAGATTTCCCCCGGCGCTTCGTTTGCCCTGGGCCAAAGCGAGCCTTCACAATAGCTGAACGCTAACACTGCATACTCGTTCCACTTCCAGAAGCGGGCTACGGCGAGGCAGTTCTCCGGGGGAAAACGGCCCTTCGCGAAGGGCAGATCTGCCGAGCTCATTGCGGGAAAGCGAAAGCAAAGGACGCTTTTCTCCCTCTAACCGCTTTCGTCAGAGGAACGGGGGAAGTCACAGTGTTCTTTCTCTCCCTGAGATACACACAATCTGACGTTGCCTCTGAGCTCCGTTGCTGGCAAAGAACTGAAAGTGACATACATTCCTGTGGGGAAACACAGGGCTTTGCTAGGATTTCTCTAGGCAGTGTGTTTTCCCTGGGCCTCACTGTAGCAACTCTATCTCGCAAGGGCAGAACTGCATGGGATTTCCTCTGCCAGGAGAGAGCTGCTGCTTTGTAGTTTGTGCTGGGAAACCTTGCCTTGGCAAGTGCGAATTGACCGCATTCAGGCAGAAAGAAAAGAGAATAGCAAGAGGCCTTTTCTCCCCGGCTGCTCTGCCAAGCCCTTCCAGCTCAAACTATGTCGCTCCTCTGGAAGGATCCCTGCACCGCGGCGTAGTTTTTCCGAAGAAGCCCTGCGTTTGCAAGAGCAAATGAGGAATTCGTGGCAGGAAAGAGGAAGGAAAGAAAGTTTCTCTCCCTCTGCCTGCTTTGCTCAGAGGACTGCATGAAGTCAGGGACTTCTCCCTTTCACTGAGAAACGTGCGGGCTGCTGTTGCCTGGGCGCTCTCTTCTTTGCAAAAGAGTCTGCAGTTCCACGCTTTGAACCGTGGAACGGCGCCGGGCTCTGCTAAGATTTCCCCCGGCGCTTCGTTTGCCCTGGGCCAAAGCGAGCCTTCACAATAGCTGAACGCTAACACTGCATACTCGTTCCACTTCCAGAACCGGGCTACGGCGAGGCAGTTCTCCGGGGGAAAACGGCCCTTCGCGAAGGGCAGATCTGCCGAGCTCATTGCGGGAAAGCGAAAGCAAAGGACGCTTTTCTCCCTCTAACCGCTTTCGTCAGAGGAACGGGGGAAGTCACAGTGTTCTTTCTCTCACTGAGATACACACAATCTGACGTTGCCTCTGAGCTCCGTTGCTGGCAAAGAACTGAAACTGATATACATTCCTGTGGGGACACCCAGGGCTTTGCTAGGATTTCTCTAGGCAGTGTGTTTTCCCTGGGCCTCACTGTAGCAACACTATCTCGCCAGGGCAACACTGCATGGCATATCCTCTGCCAGGATAGAGCTGCTGCTTTGTAGTTTGTGCTGGGAAACCTTGCTTTGGCAAGTGCCAATTGACCGCATTCAGGCAGAAAGAAAAGAGAATAGCAAGAGGCCTTTTCTCCCCGGCTGCTTTCCCAAGCCCTTCCAGCTCAAACTATGTCGTTGCTCCTCTGGAAGGATCCCTGCACCGCGGCGTAGTTTTTCCGAAGAAGCCCTGCGTTTGCAAGAGCAAATGAGGAATTCGTGGCAGGAAAGAGGAAGGAAAGAAAGTTTCTCTCCCTCTGCCTGCTTTGCTCAGAGGACTGGATGAAGTCAGGGAGTTCTCCCTTTCACTGAGAAACGTGCGGGCTGCTGTTGCCTGGGCGCTCTCTTCTTTGCAAAAGAGTCTGCAGTTCCACGCTTTGAACCGTGGAACGGCGCCGGGCTCTGCTAAGATTTCCCCCGGCGCTTCGTTTGCCCTGGGCCAAAGCGAGCCTTCACAATAGCTGAACGCTAACACTGCATACTCGTTCCACTTCCAGAACCGGGCTACGGCGAGGCAGTTCTCCGGGGGAAAACGGCCCTTCGCGAAGGGCAGATCTGCCGAGCTCATTGCGGGAAAGCGAAAGCAAAGGACGCTTTTCTCCCTCTAACCGCTTTCGTCAGAGGAACGGGGAAAGTCACAGTGTTCTTTCTCTCCCTGAGATACACACAATCTGACGTTGCCTCTGAGCTCCGTTGCTGGCAAAGAACTGAAACGGACATACATTCCTGTGGGGAAACACAGGGCTTTGCTAGGATTTCTCTAGGCAGTGTGTTTTCCCTGGGCCTCACTGTAGCAACTCTATCTCGCAAGGGCAGAACTGCATGGGATTTCCTCTGCCAGGAGAGAGCTGCTGCTTTGTAGTTTGTGCTGGGAAACCTTGCCTTGGCAAGTGCGAATTGACCGCATTCAGGCAGAAAGAAAAGAGAATAGCAAGAGGCCTTTTCTCCCCGGCTGCTCTGCCAAGCCCTTCCAGCTCAAACTATGTCGTTGCTCCTCTGGAAGGATCCCTGCACCGCGGCGTAGTTTTTCCGAAGAAGCCCTGCGTTTGCAAGAGCAAATGAGGAATTCGTGGCAGGAAAGAGGAAGGAAAGAAAGTTTCTCTCCCTCTGCCTGCTTTGCTCAGAGGACTGCATGAAGTCAGGGAGTTCTCCCTTTCACTGAGAAACGTGCGGGCTGCTGTTGCCTGGGCGCTCTCTTCTTTGCAAAAGAGTCTGCAGTTCCACGCTTTGAACCGTGGAAAGGCGCCGGGCTCTGCTAAGATTTCCCCCAGCGCTTCGTTTGCCCTGGGCGAAAGCGAGCCTTCACAATAGCTGAACGCTAACAAGGCATACTCGTTCCACTTCCAGAAGCGGGCTACGGCGAGGCAGTTCTCCGGGGGAAAACGGCCCTTCGCGAAGGGCAGATCTGCCGAGCTCATTGCGGGAAAGCGAAAGCAAAGGACGCTTTTCTCCTCTAACCGCTTTCGTCAGAGGAACGGGGAAAGTCACAGTGTTCTTTCTCTCCCTGAGATACACACAATCTGACGTTGCCTCTGAGCTCCGTTGCTGGCAAAGAACTGAAACTGACATACATTCCTGTGGGGACACCCAGGGCTTTGCTAGGATTTCTCTAGGCAGTGTGTTTTCCCTGGGCCTCACTGTAGCAACACTATCTCGCCGGGGCAACACTGCATGGCATATCCTCTGCCAGGAGAGAGCTGCTGCTTTGTAGTTTGTGCTGGGAAACCTTGCTTTGGCAAGTGCCAATTGACCGCATTCAGGCAGAAAGAAAAGAGAATAGCAAGAGGCCTTTTCTCCCCGGCTGCTCTGCCAAGCCCTTCCAGCTCAAACTATGTCGTTGCTCCTCTGGAAGGATCCCTGCACCGCGGCGTAGTTTTTCCGAAGAAGCCCTGCGTTTGCAAGAGCAAATGAGGAATTCGTGGCAGGAAAGAGGAAGGAAAGAAAGTTTCACTCCCTCTGCCTGCTTTGCTCAGAGGACTGCATGAAGTCAGGGAGTTCTCCCTTTCACTGAGAAACGTGCGGGCTGCTGTTGCCTGGGCGCTCTCTTCTTTGCAAAAGAGTCTGCAGTTCCACGCTTTGAACCGTGGAAAGGCGCCGGGCTCTGCTAAGATTTCCCCCAGCGCTTCGTTTGCCCTGGGCCAAAGCGAGCCTTCACAATAGCTGAACGCTAACAAGGCATACTCGTTCCACTTCCAGAACCGGGCTACGGCGAGGCAGTTCTCCGGGGGAAAACGGCCCTTCGCGAAGGGCAGATCTGCCGAGCTCATTGCGGGAAAGCGAAAGCAAAGGACGCTTTTCTCCCTCTAACCGCTTTCGTCAGAGGAACGGGGGAAGTCACGGTGTTCTTTCTCTCCCTGAGATACACACAATCTGACGTTGCCTCTGAGCTCCATTGCTGGCAAAGAACTGAAACGGACATACATTCCTGTGGGGAAACACAGGGCTTTGCTAGGATTTCTCTAGGCAGTGTGTTTTCCCTGGGCCTCACTGTAGCAACACTATCTCGCCAGGGCAACACTGCATGGCACTTCCTCTGCCAGGAGAGAGCTGCTGCTTTGTAGTTTGTGCTGGGAAACCTTGCTTTGGCAAGTGCCAATAGACCGCATTCAGGCAGAAAGAAAAGAGAATAGCAAGAGGCCTTTTCTCCCCGGCTGCTCTGCCAAGCCCTTCCAGCTCAAACTATGTCGTTGCTCCTCTGGAAGGATCCCTGCACCGCGGCGTAGTTTTTCCGAAGAAGCCCTGCGTTTGCAAGAGCAAATGAGGAATTCGTGGCAGGAAAGAGGAAGGAAAGAAAGTTTCTCTCCCTCTGCCTGCTTTGCTCAGAGGACCGGATGAAGTCAGGGAGTTCTCCCTTTCACTGAGAAACGTGCGGGCTGCTGTTGCCTGGGCGCTCTCTTCTTTGCAAAAGAGTCTGCAGTTCCACGCTTTGAACCGTGGAAAGGCGCCGGGCTCTGCTAAGAATTCCCCCGGCGCTTCGTTTGCCCTGGGCCAAAGCGAGCCTTCACAATAGCTGAACGCTAACACTGCATACTCGTTCCACTTCCAGAACCGGGCTACGGCGAGGCAGTTCTCCGGGGGAAAACGGCCCTTCGCGAAGGGCAGATCTGCCGAGCTCATTGCGGGAAAGCGAAAGCAAAGGACCCTTTTCTCCCTCTAACCGCCTTCGTCAGAGGAACGGGGGAAGTCACAGTGTTCTTTCTCTCCCTGAGATACACACAATCTGACGTTGCCTCTGAGCTCCGTTGCTGGCAAAGAACTGAAACGGACATACATTCCTGTGGGGAAACACAGGGTTTCGCTAGGATTTCTCTAGGCAGTGTGTTTTCCCTGGGCTTCACTGTAGCAACACTATCTCGCCAGGGCAACACTGCATGGCACTTCCTCTGCCAGGAGAGAGCTGCTGCTTTGTAGTTTGTGCTGGGAAACTTTGCTTTGGCAAGTGCCAATTGACCGCATTCAGGCAGAAAGAAAAGAGAATAGCAAGAGGCCTTTTCTCCCCGGCTGCTTTCCCAAGCCCTTCCAGCTCAAACTATGTCGTTGCTTCTCTGGAAGGATCCCTGCACTGCGGCGTAGTTTTTCTGAAGAAGCCCTGCGTTTGCAAGAGCAAATGAGGAATTCGTTGCAGGAAAGAGGAAGGAAAGAAAGTTTCTCTCCCTCTGCCTGCTTTGCTCAGAGGACTGCATGAAGTCAGGGAGTTCTCCCTTTCACTGAGAAACGTGCGGGCTGCTGTTGCCTGGGCGCTCTCTTCTTTGCAAAAGAGTCTGCAGTTCCACGCTTTGAACCGTGGAAAGGCGCCGGGCTCTGCTAAGATTTCCCCCGGCGCTTCGTTTGCCCTGGGCCAAAGCGAGCCTTCACAATAGCTGAACGCTAACACTGCATACTCGTTCCACTTCCAGAAGCGGGCTACGGCGAGGCAGTTCTCCGGGGGAAAACGGCCCTTCGCGAAGGGCAGATCTGCCGAGCTCATTGCGGGAAAGCGAAAGCAAAGGACGCTTTTCTCCCTCTAACCGCTTTCGTCAGAGGAACGGGGAAAGTCACAGTGTTCTTTCTCTCCCTGAGATACACACAATCTGACGTTGCCTCTGAGCTCCGTTGCTGGCAAAGAACTGAAACTGACATACATTCCTGTGGGGACACCCAGGGCTTTGCTAGGATTTCTCTAGGCAGTGTGTTTTCCCTGGGCCTCACTGTAGCAACACTATCTCGCCAGGGCAGAACTGCATGGGATTTCCTCTGCCAGGAGAGAGCTGCTGCTTTGTAGTTTGTGCTGGGAAACCTTGCTTTGGCAAGTGCCAATTGACCGCATTCAGGCAGAAAGAAAAGAGAATAGCAAGAGGCCTTTTCTCCCCGGCTGCTCTGCCAAGCCCTTCCAGCTCAAACTATGTCGTTGCTCCTCTGGAAGGATCCCTGTACCGCGGCGTAGTTTTTCCGAAGAAGCCCTGCGTTTGCAAGAGCAAATGAGGAATTCGTGGCAGGAAAGAGGAAGGAAAGAAAGTTTCTCTCCCTCTGCCTGCTTTGCTCAGAGGACTGCATGAAGTCAGGGAGTTCTCCCTTTCACTGAGAAACGTGCGGGCTGCTGTTGCCTGGGCGCTCTCTTCTTTGCAAAAGAGTCTGCAGTTCCACGCTTTGAACCGTGGAAAGGCGCCGGGCTCTGCTAAGATTTCCCCCGGCGCTTCGTTTGCCCTGGGCCAAAGCGAGCCTTCACAATAGCTGAACGCTAACACTGCATACTCGTTCCACTTCCAGAACCGGGCTACGGCGAGGCAGTTCTCCGGGGGAAAACGGCCCTTCGCGAAGGGCAGATCTGCCGAGCTCATTGCGGGAAAGCGAAAGCAAAGGACGCTTTTCTCCCTCTAACCGCTTTCGTCAGAGGAACGGGGGAAGTCACAGTGTTCTTTCTCTCACTGAGATACACACAATCTGACGTTGCCTCTGAGCTCCGTTGCTGGCAAAGAACTGAAACGGACATACATTCCTGTGGGGAAACACAGGGCTTTGCTAGGATTTCTCTAGGCAGTGTGTTTTCCCTGGGCCTCACTGTAGCAACACTATCTCGCCAGAGCAACACTGCATGGGATTTCCTCTGCCAGGAGAGAGCTGCTGCTTTGTAGTTTGTGCTGGGAAAATTTACTTTGGCAAGTGCCAATTGACCGCATTCAGGCAGAAAGAAAAGAGAATAGCAAGAGGCCTTTTCTCCCCGGCTGCTTTCCCAAGCCCTTCCAGCTCAAACTATGTCGTTGCTCCTCTGGAAGGATCCCTGCACCGCGGCGTAGTTTTTCCGAAGAAGCCCTGCGTTTGCAAGAGCAAATGAGGAATTCGTGGCAGGAAAGAGGAAGGAAAGAAAGTTTCTCTCCCTCTGCCTGCTTTGCTCAGAGGACTGGATGAAGTCAGGGAGTTCTCCCTTTCACTGAGAAACGTGCGGGCTGCTGTTGCCTGGGCGCTCTCTTCTTTGCAAAAGAGTCTGCAGTTCCACGCTTTGAACCGTGGAAAGGCGCCGGGCTCTGCTAAGATTTCCCCCGGCGCTTCGTTTGCCCTGGGCCAAAGCGAGCCTTCACAATAGCTGAACGCTAACACTGCATACTCGTTCCACTTCCAGAAGCGGGCTACGGCGAGGCAGTTCTCCGGGGGAAAACGGCCCTTCGCGAAGGGCAGATCTGCCGAGCTCATTGCGGGAAAGCGAAAGCAAAGGACGCTTTTCTCCCTCTAACCGCTTTCGTCAGAGGAACGGGGGAAGTCACAGTGTTCTTTCTCTCACTGAGATACACACAATCTGACGTTGCCTCTGAGCTCCGTTGCTGGCAAAGAACTGAAACGGACATACATTCCTGTGGGGAAACACAGGGCTTTGCTAGGATTTCTCTAGGCAGTGTGTTTTCCCTGGGCCTCACTGTAGCAACACTATCTCGCCAGAGCAACACTGCATGGGATTTCCTCTGCCAGGAGAGAGCTGCTGCTTTGTAGTTTGTGCTGGGAAAATTTACTTTGGCAAGTGCCAATTGACCGCATTCAGGCAGAAAGAAAAGAGAATAGCAAGAGGCCTTTTCTCCCCGGCTGCTTTCCCAAGCCCTTCCAGCTCAAACTATGTCGTTGCTCCTCTGGAAGGATCCCTGCACCGCGGCGTAGTTTTTCCGAAGAAGCCCTGCGTTTGCAAGAGCAAATGAGGAATTCGTGGCAGGAAAGAGGAAGGAAAGAAAGTTTCTCTCCCTCTGCCTGCTTTGCTCAGAGGACTGGATGAAGTCAGGGAGTTCTCCCTTTCACTGAGAAACGTGCGGGCTGCTGTTGCCTGGGCGCTCTCTTCTTTGCAAAAGAGTCTGCAGTTCCACGCTTTGAACCGTGGAACGGCGCCGGGCTCTGCTAAGATTTCCCCCGGCGCTTCGTTTGCCCTGGGCCAAAGCGAGCCTTCACAATAGCTGAACGCTAACACTGCATACTCGTTCCACTTCCAGAAGCGGGCTACGGCGAGGCAGTTCTCCGGGGGAAAACGGCCCTTCGCGAAGGGCATATCTGCCGAGCTCATTGCGGGAAAGCGAAAGCAAAGGACGCTTTTCTCCCTCTAACCGCTTTCGTCAGAGGAACGGGGAAAGTCACAGTGTTCTTTCTCTCCCTGAGATACACACAATCTGACGTTGCCTCTGAGCTCCGTTGCTGGCAAAGAACTGAAACTGACATACATTCCTGTGGGGACACCCAGGGCTTTGCTAGGATTTCTCTAGGCAGTGTGTTTTCCCTGGGCCTCACTGTAGCAACACTATCTCGCCGGGGCAACACTGCATGGCATATCCTCTGCCAGGAGAGAGCTGCTGCTTTGTAGTTTGTGCTGGGAAACCTTGCTTTGGCAAGTGCCAATTGACCGCATTCAGGCAGAAAGAAAAGAGAATAGCAAGAGGCCTTTTCTCCCCGGCTGCTCTGCCAAGCCCTTCCAGCTCAAACTATGTCGTTGCTCCTCTGGAAGGATCCCTGCACCGCGGCGTAGTTTTTCCGAAGAAGCCCTGCGTTTGCAAGAGCAAATGAGGAATTCGTGGCAGGAAAGAGGAAGGAAAGAAAGTTTCTCTCCCTCTGCCTGCTTTGCTCAGAGGACTGCATGAAGTCAGGGACTTCTCCCTTTCACTGAGAAACGTGCGGGCTGCTGTTGCCTGGGCGCTCTCTTCTTTGCAAAAGAGTCTGCAGTTCCACGCTTTGAACCGTGGAAAGGCGCCGGGCTCTGCTAAGATTTCCCCCGGCGCTTCGTTTGCCCTGGGCCAAAGCGAGCCTTCACAATAGCTGAACGCTAACAAGGCATACTCGTTCCACTTCCAGAACCGGGCTACGGCGAGGCAGTTCTCCGGGGGAAAAAGGCCCTTCGCGAAGGGCAGATCTGCCGAGCTCATTGCGGGAAAGCAAAAGCAAAGGACGCTTTTCTCCCTCTAACCGCTTTCGTCAGAGGAACGGGGGAAGTCACGGTGTTCTTTCTCTCCCTGAGATACACACAATCTGACGTTGCCTCTGAGCTCCATTGCTGGCAAAGAACTGAAACGGACATACATTCCTGTGGGGAAACACAGGGCTTTGCTAGGATTTCTCTAGGCAGTGTGTTTTCCCTGGGCCTCACTGTAGCAACACTATCTCGCCAGGGCAACACTGCATGGCACTTCCTCTGCCAGGAGAGAGCTGCTGCTTTGTAGTTTGTGCTGGGAAACCTTGCTTTGGCAAGTGCCAATAGACCGCATTCAGGCAGAAAGAAAAGAGAATAGCAAGAGGCCTTTTCTCCCCGGCTGCTCTGCCAAGCC
Organism: Elephas maximus indicus; assembly: GCF_024166365.1. Lineage (NCBI taxonomy): Eukaryota > Metazoa > Chordata > Mammalia > Proboscidea > Elephantidae > Elephas > Elephas maximus. The sequence goes on from NC_064822.1 coordinate 1,970,156, forward strand.
CTTCCAGCTCAAACTATGTCGTTGCTCCTCTGGAAGGATCCCTGCACCGCGGCGTAGTTTTTCCGAAGAAGCCCTGCGTTTGCAAGAGCAAATGAGGAATTCGTGGCAGGAAAGAGGAAGGAAAGAAAGTTTCTCTCCCTCTGACTGCTTTGCTCAGAGGACTGCATGAAGTCAGGGAGTTCTCCCTTTCACTGAGAAACGTGCGGGCTGCTGTTGCCTGGGCGCTCTCTTCTTTGCAAAAGAGTCTGCAGTTCCACGTTTTGAACCGTGGAAAGGCGCCGGGCTCTGCTAAGAATTCCCCCGGCGCTTCGTTTGCCCTGGGCCAAAGCGAGCCTTCACAATAGCTGAACGCTAACACTGCATACTCGTTCCACTTCCAGAACCGGGCTACGGCGAGGCAGTTCTCCGGGGGAAAACGGCCCTTCGCGAAGGGCAGATCTGCCGAGCTCATTGCGGGAAAGCGAAAGCAAAGGACCCTTTTCTCCCTCTAACCGCCTTCGTCAGAGGAACGGGGGAAGTCACAGTGTTCTTTCTCTCCCTGAGATACACACAATCTGACGTTGCCTCTGAGCTCCGTTGCTGGCAAAGAACTGAAACGGACATACATTCCTGTGGGGAAACACAGGGTTTCGCTAGGATTTCTCTAGGCAGTGTGTTTTCCCTGGGCTTCACTGTAGCAACACTATCTCGCCAGGGCAACACTGCATGGCACTTCCTCTGCCAGGAGAGAGCTGCTGCTTTGTAGTTTGTGCTGGGAAACCTTGCTTTGGCAAGTGCCAATTGACCGCATTCAGGCAGAAAGAAAAGAGAATAGCAAGAGGCCTTTCCTTCCCGGCTGCTTTCCCAAGCCCTTCCAGCTCAAACTATGTCGTTGCTCCTCTGGAAGGATCCCTGCACTGCGGCGTAGTTTTTCCGAAGAAGCCCTGCGTTTGCAAGAGCAAATGAGGAATTCGTGGCAGGAAAGAGGAAGGAAAGAAAGTTTCTCTCCCTCTGCCTGCTTTGCTCAGAGGACTGCATGAAGTCAGGGAGTTCTCCCTTTCACTGAGAAACGTGCGGGCTGCTGTTGCCTGGGCGCTCTCTTCTTTGCAAAAGAGTCTGCAGTTCCACGCTTTGAACCGTGGAAAGGCGCCGGGCTCTGCTAAGATTTCCCCCGGCGCTTCGTTTGCCCTGGGCCAAAGCGAGCCTTCACAATAGCTGAACGCTAACACTGCATACTCGTTCCACTTCCAGAACCGGGCTACGGCGAGGCAGTTCTCCGGGGGAAAACGGCCCTTCGCGAAGGGCAGATCTGCCGAGCTCATTGCGGGAAAGCGAAAGCAAAGGACGCTTTTCTCCCTCTAACCGCTTTCGTCAGAGGAACGGGGAAAGTCACAGTGTTCTTTCTCTCCCTGAGATACACACAATCTGACGTTGCCTCTGACCTCCATTGCTGGCAAAGAACTGAAACGGACATACATTCCTGTGGGGAAACACAGGGCTTTGCTAGGATTTCTCTAGGCAGTGTGTTTTCCCTGGGCCTCACTGTAGCAACACTATCTCGCAAGGGCAGAACTGCATGGGATTTCCTCTGCCAGGAGAGAGCTGCTGCTTTGTAGTTTGTGCTGGGAAACCTTGCTTTGGCAAGTGCCAATTGACCGAATTCAGGCAGAAAGAAAAGAGAATAGCAAGAGGCCTTTTCTCCCCGGCTGCTTTCCCAAGCCCTTCCAGCTCAAAGTATGTCGTTGCTCCTCTGGAAGGATCCCTGCACCGCGGCGTAGTTTTTCCGAAGAAGCCCTGCGTTTGCAAGAGCAAATGAGGAATTCGTGGCAGGAAAGATGAAGGAAAGAAAGTTTCTCTCCCTCTGCCTGCTTTGCTCAGAGGACTGCATGAAGTCAGGGAGTTCTCCCTTTCACTGAGAAACGTGCGGGCTGCTGTTGCCTGGGCGCTCTCTTCTTTGCAAAAGAGTCTGCAGTTCCACGCTTTGAACCGTGGAAAGGCGCCGGGCTCTGCTAAGATTTCCCCCGGCGCTTCGTTTGCCCTGGGCCAAAGCGAGCCTTCACAATAGCTGAACGCTAACACTGCATACTCGTTCCACTTCCAGAACCGGGCTACGGCGAGGCAGTTCTCCGGGGGAAAACGGCCCTTCGCGAAGGGCAGATCTGCCGAGCTCATTGCGGGAAAGCGAAAGCAAAGGACGCTTTTCTCCCTCTAACCGCTTTCGTCAGAGGAACGGGGGAAGTCACAGTGTTCTTTCTCTCACTGAGATACACACAATCTGACGTTGCCTCTGAGCTCCGTTGCTGGCAAAGAACTGAAACGGACATACATTCCTGTGGGGAAACCCAGGGCTTTGCTAGGATTTCTCTAGGCAGTGTGTTTTCCCTGGGCCTCACTGTAGCAACACTATCTCGCCAGGGCAACACTGCATGGGATATCCTCTGCCAGGAGAGAGCTGGTGCTTTGTAGTTTGTGCTGGGAAACTTTGCTTTGGCAAGTGCCAATTGACCGCATTCAGGCAGAAAGAAAAGAGAATAGCAAGAGGCCTTTTCTCCCCGGCTGCTTTCCCAAGCCCTTCCAGCTCAAACTATGTCGTTGCTCCTCTGGAAGGATCCCTGCACCGCGGCGTAGTTTTTCCGAAGAAGCCCTGCGTTTGCAAGAGCAAATGAGGAATTCGTGGCAGGAAAGAGGAAGGAAAGAAAGTTTCTCTCCCTCTGCCTGCTTTGCTCAGAGGACTGGATGAAGTCAGGGACTTCTCCCTTTCACTGAGAAACGTGCGGGCTGCTGTTGCCTGGGCGCTCTCTTCTTTGCAAAAGAGTCTGCAGTTCCACGCTTTGAACCGTGGAACGGCGCCGGGCTCTGCTAAGATTTCCCCCGGCGCTTCGTTTGCCCTGGGCCAAAGCGAGCCTTCACAATAGCTGAACGCTAACACTGCATACTCGTTCCACTTCCAGAACCGGGCTACGGCGAGGCAGTTCTCCGGGGGAAAACGGCCCTTCGCGAAGGGCAGATCTGCCGAGCTCATTGCGGGAAAGCGAAAGCAAAGGACGCTTTTCTCCCTCTAACCGCTTTCGTCAGAGGAACGGGGGAAGTCACAGTGTTCTTTCTCTCACTGAGATACACACAATCTGACGTTGCCTCTGAGCTCCGTTGCTGGCAAAGAACTGAAACTGACATACATTCCTGTGGGGACACCCAGGGCTTTGCTAGGATTTCTCTAGGCAGTGTGTTTTCCCTGGGCCTCACTGTAGCAACACTATCTCGCCAGGGCAACACTGCATGGCATATCCTCTGCCAGGATAGAGCTGCTGCTTTGTAGTTTGTGCTGGGAAACCTTGCTTTGGCAAGTGCCAATTGACCGCATTCAGGCAGAAAGAAAAGAGAATAGCAAGAGGCCTTTTCTCCCCGGCTGCTCTGCCAAGCCCTTCCAGCTCAAACTATGTCGTTGCTCCTCTGGAAGGATCCCTGCACCGCGGCGTAGTTTTTCCGAAGAAGCCCTGCGTTTGCAAGAGCAAATGAGGAATTCGTGGCAGGAAAGAGGAAGGAAAGAAAGTTTCTCTCCCTCTGCCTGCTTTGCTCAGAGGACTGGATGAAGTCAGGGAGTTCTCCCTTTCACTGAGAAACGTGCGGGCTGCTGTTGCCTGGGCGCTCTCTTCTTTGCAAAAGAGTCTGCAGTTCCAGGCTTTGAACCGTGGAAAGGCGCCGGGCTCTGCTAAGATTTCCCCCGGCGCTTCGTTTGCCCTGGGCCAAAGCGAGCCTTCACAATAGCTGAACGCTAACACTGCATACTCGTTCCACTTCCAGAACCGGGCTACGGCGAGGCAGTTCTCCGGGGGAAAACGGCCCTTCGCGAAGGGCAGATCTGCCGAGCTCATTGCGGGAAAGCGAAAGCAAAGGACGCTTTTCTCCCTCTAACCGCTTTCGTCAGAGGAACGGGGAAAGTCACAGTGTTCTTTCTCTCCCTGAGATACACACAATCTGACGTTGCCTCTGACCTCCATTGCTGGCAAAGAACTGAAACGGACATACATTCCTGTGGGGAAACACAGGGCTTTGCTAGGATTTCTCTAGGCAGTGTGTTTTCCCTGGGCCTCACTGTAGCAACACTATCTCGCAAGGGCAGAACTGCATGGGATTTCCTCTGCCAGGAGAGAGCTGCTGCTTTGTAGTTTGTGCTGGGAAACCTTGCTTTGGCAAGTGCCAATTGACCGCATTCAGGCAGAAAGAAAAGAGAATAGCAAGAGGCCTTTTCTCCCCGGCTGCTTTCCCAAGCCCTTCCAGCTCAAAGTATGTCGTTGCTCCTCTGGAAGGATCCCTGCACCGCGGCGTAGTTTTTCCGAAGAAGCCCTGCGTTTGCAAGAGCAAATGAGGAATTCGTGGCAGGAAAGATGAAGGAAAGAAAGTTTCTCTCCCTCTGCCTGCTTTGCTCAGAGGACTGCATGAAGTCAGGGAGTTCTCCCTTTCACTGAGAAACGTGCGGGCTGCTGTTGCCTGGGCGCTCTCTTCTTTGCAAAAGAGTCTGCAGTTCCACGCTTTGAACCGTGGAAAGGCGCCGGGCTCTGCTAAGATTTCCCCCGGCGCTTCGTTTGCCCTGGGCCAAAGCGAGCCTTCACAATAGCTGAACGCTAACACTGCATACTCGTTCCACTTCCAGAACCGGGCTACGGCGAGGCAGTTCTCCGGGGGAAAACGGCCCTTCGCGAAGGGCAGATCTGCCGAGCTCATTGCGGGAAAGCGAAAGCAAAGGACGCTTTTCTCCCTCTAACCGCTTTCGTCAGAGGAACGGGGGAAGTCACAGTGTTCTTTCTCTCACTGAGATACACACAATCTGACGTTGCCTCTGAGCTCCGTTGCTGGCAAAGAACTGAAACGGACATACATTCCTGTGGGGAAACCCAGGGCTTTGCTAGGATTTCTCTAGGCAGTGTGTTTTCCCTGGGCCTCACTGTAGCAACACTATCTCGCCAGGGCAACACTGCATGGGATTTCCTCTGCCAGGAGAGAGCTGGTGCTTTGTAGTTTGTGCTGGGAAACTTTGCTTTGGCAAGTGCCAATTGACCGCATTCAGGCAGAAAGAAAAGAGAATAGCAAGAGGCCTTTTCTCCCCGGCTGCTTTCCCAAGCCCTTCCAGCTCAAACTATGTCGTTGCTCCTCTGGAAGGATCCCTGCACCGCGGCGTAGTTTTTCCGAAGAAGCCCTGCGTTTGCAAGAGCAAATGAGGAATTCGTGGCAGGAAAGAGGAAGGAAAGAAAGTTTCTCTCCCTCTGCCTGCTTTGCTCAGAGGACTGCATGAAGTCAGGGAGTTCTCCCTTTCACTGAGAAACGTGCGGGCTGCTGTTGCCTGGGCGCTCTCTTCTTTGCAAAAGAGTCTGCAGTTCCACGCTTTGAACCGTGGAAAGGCGCCGGGCTCTGCTAAGATTTCCCCCGGCGCTTCGTTTGCCCTGGGCCAAAGCGAGCCTTCACAATAGCTGAACGCTAACACTGCATACTCGTTCCACTTCCAGAACCGGGCTACGGCGAGGCAGTTCTCCGGGGGAAAACGGCCCTTCGCGAAGGGCAGATCTGCCGAGCTCATTGCGGGAAAGCGAAAGCAAAGGACGCTTTTCTCCCTCTAACCGCTTTCGTCAGAGGAACGGGGAAAGTCACAGTGTTCTTTCTCTCCCTGAGATACACACAATCTGACGTTGCCTCTGAGCTCCGTTGCTGGCAAAGAACTGAAAGTGACATACATTCCTGTGGGGAAACACAGGGCTTTGCTAGGATTTCTCTAGGCAGTGTGTTTTCCCTGGGCCTCACTGTAGCAACTCTATCTCGCAAGGGCAGAACTGCATGGGATTTCCTCTGCCAGGAGAGAGCTGCTGCTTTGTAGTTTGTGCTGGGAAACCTTGCCTTGGCAAGTGCGAATTGACCGCATTCAGGCAGAAAGAAAAGAGAATAGCAAGAGGCCTTTTCTCCCCGGCTGCTCTGCCAAGCCCTTCCAGCTCAAACTATGTCGTTGCTCCTCTGGAAGGATCCCTGCACCGCGGCGTAGTTTTTCCGAAGAAGCCCTGCGTTTGCAAGAGCAAATGAGGAATTCGTGGCAGGAAAGAGGAAGGAAAGAAAGTTTCTCTCCCTCTGCCTGCTTTGCTCAGAGGACTGCATGAAGTCAGGGACTTCTCCCTTTCACTGAGAAACGTGCGGGCTGCTGTTGCCTGGGCGCTCTCTTCTTTGCAAAAGAGTCTGCAGTTCCACGCTTTGAACCGTGGAACGGCGCCGGGCTCTGCTAAGATTTCCCCCGGCGCTTCGTTTGCCCTGGGCCAAAGCGAGCCTTCACAATAGCTGAACGCTAACACTGCATACTCGTTCCACTTCCAGAACCGGGCTACGGCGAGGCAGTTCTCCGGGGGAAAACGGCCCTTCGCGAAGGGCAGATCTGCCGAGCTCATTGCGGGAAAGCGAAAGCAAAGGACGCTTTTCTCCCTCTAACCGCTTTCGTCAGAGGAACGGGGGAAGTCACAGTGTTCTTTCTCTCACTGAGATACACACAATCTGACGTTGCCTCTGAGCTCCGTTGCTGGCAAAGAACTGAAACTGACATACATTCCTGTGGGGACACCCAGGGCTTTGCTAGGATTTCTCTAGGCAGTGTGTTTTCCCTGGGCCTCACTGTAGCAACACTATCTCGCCAGGGCAACACTGCATGGCATATCCTCTGCCAGGATAGAGCTGCTGCTTTGTAGTTTGTGCTGGGAAACCTTGCTTTGGCAAGTGCCAATTGACCGCATTCAGGCAGAAAGAAAAGAGAATAGCAAGAGGCCTTTTCTCCCCGGCTGCTCTGCCAAGCCCTTCCAGCTCAAACTATGAAGTTGCTCCTCTGGAAGGATCCCTGCACCGCGGCGTAGTTTTTCCGAAGAAGCCCTGCGTTTGCAAGAGCAAATGAGGAATTCGTGGCAGGAAAGAGGAAGGAAAGAAAGTTTCTCTCCCTCTGCCTGCTTTGCTCAGAGGACTGGATGAAGTCAGGGAGTTCTCCCTTTCACTGAGAAACGTGCGGGCTGCTGTTGCCTGGGCGCTCTCTTCTTTGCAAAAGAGTCTGCAGTTCCACGCTTTGAACCGTGGAAAGGCGCCGGGCTCTGCTAAGATTTCCCCCGGCGCTTCGTTTGCCCTGGGCCAAAGCGAGCCTTCACAATAGCTGAACGCTAACACTGCATACTCGTTCCACTTCCAGAACCGGGCTACGGCGAGGCAGTTCTCCGGGGGAAAACGGCCCTTCGCGAAGGGCAGATCTGCCGAGCTCATTGCGGGAAAGCGAAAGCAAAGGACGCTTTTCTCCCTCTAACCGCTTTCGTCAGAGGAACGGGGGAAGTCACAGTGTTCTTTCTCTCCCTGAGATACACACAATCTGACGTTGCCTCTGAGCTCCGTTGCTGGCAAAGAACTGAAACGGACATACATTCCTGTGGGGAAACACAGGGCTTTGCTAGGATTTCTCTAGGCAGTGTGTTTTCCCTGGGCCTCACTGTAGCAACACTATCTCGCCAGGGCAACACTGCATGGGATTTCCTCTGCCAGGAGAGAGCTGCTGCTTTGTAGTTTGTGCTGGGAAACTTTGCTTTGGCAAGTGCCAATTGACCGCATTCAGGCAGAAAGAAAAGAGAATAGCAAGAGGCCTTTTCTCCCCGGCTGCTTTCCCAAGCCCTTCCAGCTCAAACTATGTCGTTGCTCCTCTGGAAGGATACCTGCACCACGGCGTAGTTTTTCTGAAGAAGCCCTGCGTTTGCAAGAGCAAATGAGGAATTCGTGGCAGGAAAGAGGAAGGAAAGAAAGGTTCTCTCCCTCTGCCTGCTTTGCTCAGAGGACTGCATGAAGTCAGGGAGTTCTCCCTTTCACTGAGAAACGTGCGGGCTGCTGTTGCCTGGGCGCTCTCTTCTTTGCAAAAGAGTCTGCAGTTCCACGCTTTGAACCGTGGAAAGGCGCCGGGCTCTGCTAAGATTTCCCCCGGCGCTTCGTTTGCCCTGGGCCAAAGCGAGCCTTCACAATAGCTGAACGCTAACACTGCATACTCGTTCCACTTCCAGAACCGGGCTACGGAGAGGCAGTTCTCCGGGGGAAAACGGCCCTTCGCGAAGGGCAGATCTGCCGAGCTCATTGCGGGAAAGCGAAAGCAAAGGACGCTTTTCTCCCTCTAACCGCTTTCGTCAGAGGAACGGGGGAAGTCACAGTGTTCTTTCTCTCCCTGAGATACACACAATCTGCCGTTGCCTCTGAGCTCCGTTGCTGGCAAAGAACTGAAAGTGACATACATTCCTGTGGGGAAACACAGGGCTTTGCTAGGATTTCTCTAGGCAGTGTGTTTTCCCTGGGCCTCACTGTAGCAACACTATCTCGCAAGGGCAGAACTGCATGGGATTTCCTCTGCCAGGAGAGAGCTGCTGCTTTGTAGTTTGTGCTGGGAAACCTTGCTTTGGCAAGTGCCAATTGACCGCATTCAGGCAGAAAGAAAAGAGAATAGCAAGAGGCCTTTTCTCCCCGGCTGCTCTGCCAAGCCCTTCCAGCTCAAACTATGTCGTTGCTCCTCTGGAAGGATCCCTGCACCGCGGCGTAGTTTTTCCGAAGAAGCCCTGCGTTTGCAAGAGCAAATGAGGAATTCGTGGCAGGAAAGAGGAAGGAAAGAAAGTTTCTCTCCCTCTGCCTGCTTTGCTCAGAGGACTGCATGAAGTCAGGGAGTTCTCCCTTTCACTGAGAAACGTGCGGGCTGCTGTTGCCTGGGCGCTCTCTTCTTTGCAAAAGAGTCTGCAGTTCCACGCTTTGAACCGTGGAAAGGCGCCGGGCTCTGCTAAGATTTCCCCCGGCGCTTCGTTTGCCCTGGGCCAAAGCGAGCCTTCACAATAGCTGAACGCTAACACTGCATACTCGTTCCACTTCCAGAACCGGGCTACGGCGAGGCAGTTCTCCGGGGGAAAACGGCCCTTCGCGAAGGGCAGATCTGCCGAGCTCATTGCGGGAAAGCGAAAGCAAAGGACGCTTTTCTCCCTCTAACCGCTTTCGTCAGAGGAACGGGGGAAGTCACAGTGTTCTTTCTCTCACTGAGATACACACAATCTGACGTTGCCTCTGAGCTCCGTTGCTGGCAAAGAACTGAAACGGACATACATTCCTGTGGGGAAACACAGGGCTTTGCTAGGATTTCTCTAGGCAGTGTGTTTTCCCTGGGCCTCACTGTAGCAACACTATCTCGCCAGGGCAACACTGCATGGGATTTCCTCTGCCAGGAGAGAGCTGCTGCTTTGTAGTTTGTGCTGGGAAACTTTGCTTTGGCAAGTGCCAATTGACCGCATTCAGGCAGAAAGAAAAGAGAATAGCAAGAGGCCTTTTCTCCCCGGCTGCTTTCCCAAGCCCTTCCAGCTCAAACTATGTCGTTGCTCCTCTGGAAGGATACCTGCACCACGGCGTAGTTTTTCTGAAGAAGCCCTGCGTTTGCAAGAGCAAATGAGGAATTCGTGGCAGGAAAGAGGAAGGAAAGAAAGGTTCTCTCCCTCTGCCTGCTTTGCTCAGAGGACTGCATGAAGTCAGGGAGTTCTCCCTTTCACTGAGAAACGTGCGGGCTGCTGTTGCCTGGGCGCTCTCTTCTTTGCAAAAGAGTCTGCAGTTCCACGCTTTGAACCGTGGAAAGGCGCCGGGCTCTGCTAAGATTTCCCCCGGCGCTTCGTTTGCCCTGGGCCAAAGCGAGCCTTCACAATAGCTGAACGCTAACACTGCATACTCGTTCCACTTCCAGAACCGGGCTACGGAGAGGCAGTTCTCCGGGGGAAAACGGCCCTTCGCGAAGGGCAGATCTGCCGAGCTCATTGCGGGAAAGCGAAAGCAAAGGACGCTTTTCTCCCTCTAACCGCTTTCGTCAGAGGAACGGGGGAAGTCACAGTGTTCTTTCTCTCCCTGAGATACACACAATCTGCCGTTGCCTCTGAGCTCCGTTGCTGGCAAAGAACTGAAAGTGACATACATTCCTGTGGGGAAACACAGGGCTTTGCTAGGATTTCTCTAGGCAGTGTGTTTTCCCTGGGCCTCACTGTAGCAACACTATCTCACAAGGGCAGAACTGCATGGGATTTCCTCTGCCAGGAGAGAGCTGCTGCTTTGTAGTTTGTGCTGGGAAACCTTGCTTTGGCAAGTGCCAATTGACCGCATTCAGGCAGAAAGAAAAGAGAATAGCAAGAGGCCTTTTCTCCCCGGCTGCTCTGCCAAGCCCTTCCAGCTCAAACTATGTCGTTGCTCCTCTGGAAGGATCCCTGCACCGCGGCGTAGTTTTTCCGAAGAAGCCCTGCGTTTGCAAGAGCAAATGAGGAATTCGTGGCAGGAAAGAGGAAGGAAAGAAAGTTTCTCTCCCTCTGCCTGCTTTGCTCAGAGGACTGCATGAAGTCAGGGACTTCTCCCTTTCACTGAGAAAGGTGCGGGCTGCTGTTGCCTGGGCGCTCTCTTCTTTGCAAAAGAGTCTGCAGTTCCACGCTTTGAACCGTGGAACGGCGCCGGGCTCTGCTAAGATTTCCCCCGGCGCTTCGTTTGCCCTGGGCCAAAGCGAGCCTTCACAATAGCTGAACGCTAACACTGCATACTCGTTCCACTTCCAGAACCGGGCTACGGCGAGGCAGTTCTCCGGGGGAAAACGGCCCTTCGCGAAGGGCAGATCTGCCGAGCTCATTGCGGGAAAGCGAAAGCAAAGGACGCTTTTCTCCCTCTAACCGCTTTCGTCAGAGGAACGGGGGAAGTCACAGTGTTCTTTCTCTCACTGAGATACACACAATCTGACGTTGCCTCTGAGCTCCGTTGCTGGCAAAGAACTGAAACTGACATACATTCCTGTGGGGACACCCAGGGCTTTGCTAGGATTTCTCTAGGCAGTGTGTTTTCCCTGGGCCTCACTGTAGCAACACTATCTCGCCAGGGCAACACTGCATGGCATATCCTCTGCCAGGATAGAGCTGCTGCTTTGTAGTTTGTGCTGGGAAACCTTGCTTTGGCAAGTGCCAATTGACCGCATTCAGGCAGAAAGAAAAGAGAATAGCAAGAGGCCTTTTCTCCCCGGCTGCTCTGCCAAGCCCTTCCAGCTCAAACTATGAAGTTGCTCCTCTGGAAGGATCCCTGCACCGCGGCGTAGTTTTTCCGAAGAAGCCCTGCGTTTGCAAGAGCAAATGAGGAATTCGTGGCAGGAAAGAGGAAGGAAAGAAAGTTTCTCTCCCTCTGCCTGCTTTGCTCACAGGACTGGATGAAGTCAGGGACTTCTCCCTTTCACTGAGAAACGTACGGGCTGCTGTTGCCTGGGCGCTCTCTTCTTTGCAAAAGAGTCTGCAGTTCCACGCTTTGAACCGTGGAAAGGCGCCGGGCTCTGCTAAGATTTCCCCCGGCGCTTCGTTTGCCCTGGGCCAAAGCGAGCCTTCACAATAGCTGAACGCTAACACTGCATACTCGTTCCACTTCCAGAACCGGGCTACGGCGAGGCAGTTCTCCGGGGGAAAACGGCCCTTCGCGAAGGGCAGATCTGCCGAGCTCATTGCGGGAAAGCGAAAGCAAAGGACGCTTTTCTCCCTCTAACCGCTTTCGTCAGAGGAACGGGGGAAGTCACAGTGTTCTTTCTCTCCCTGAGATACACACAATCTGACGTTGCCTCTGAGCTCCGTTGCTGGCAAAGAACTGAAACGGACATACATTCCTGTGGGGAAACACAGGGCTTTGCTAGGATTTCTCTAGGCAGTGTGTTTTCCCTGGGCCTCACTGTAGCAACACTATCTCGCCAGGGCAACACTGCATGGGATTTCCTCTGCCAGGAGAGAGCTGCTGCTTTGTAGTTTGTGCTGGGAAACTTTGCTTTGGCAAGTGCCAATTGACCGCATTCAGGCAGAAAGAAAAGAGAATAGCAAGAGGCCTTTTCTCCCCGGCTGCTTTCCCAAGCCCTTCCAGCTCAAACTATGTCGTTGCTCCTCTGGAAGGATACCTGCACCACGGCGTAGTTTTTCTGAAGAAGCCCTGCGTTTGCAAGAGCAAATGAGGAATTCGTGGCAGGAAAGAGGAAGGAAAGAAAGGTTCTCTCCCTCTGCCTGCTTTGCTCAGAGGACTGCATGAAGTCAGGGAGTTCTCCCTTTCACTGAGAAACGTACGGGCTGCTGTTGCCTGGGCGCTCTCTTCTTTGCAAAAGAGTCTGCAGTTCCACGCTTTGAACCGTGGAAAGGCGCCGGGCTCTGCTAAGATTTCCCCCGGCGCTTCGTTTGCCCTGGGCCAAAGCGAGCCTTCACAATAGCTGAACGCTAACACTGCATACTCGTTCCACTTCCAGAACCGGGCTACGGAGAGGCAGTTCTCCGGGGGAAAACGGCCCTTCGCGAAGGGCAGATCTGCCGAGCTCATTGCGGGAAAGCGAAAGCAAAGGACGCTTTTCTCCCTCTAACCGCTTTCGTCAGAGGAACGGGGGAAGTCACAGTGTTCTTTCTCTCCCTGAGATACACACAATCTGCCGTTGCCTCTGAGCTCCGTTGCTGGCAAAGAACTGAAAGTGACATACATTCCTGTGGGGAAACACAGGGCTTTGCTAGGATTTCTCTAGGCAGTGTGTTTTCCCTGGGCCTCACTGTAGCAACACTATCTCGCAAGGGCAGAACTGCATGGGATTTCCTCTGCCAGGAGAGAGCTGCTGCTTTGTAGTTTGTGCTGGGAAACCTTGCTTTGGCAAGTGCCAATTGACCGCATTCAGGCAGAAAGAAAAGAGAATAGCAAGAGGCCTTTTCTCCCCGGCTGCTCTGCCAAGCCCTTCCAGCTCAAACTATGTCGTTGCTCCTCTGGAAGGATCCCTGCACCGCGGCGTAGTTTTTCCGAAGAAGCCCTGCGTTTGCAAGAGCAAATGAGGAATTCGTGGCAGGAAAGAGGAAGGAAAGAAAGTTTCTCTCCCTCTGCCTGCTTTGCTCAGAGGACTGCATGAAGTCAGGGAGTTCTCCCTTTCACTGAGAAACGTGCGGGCTGCTGTTGCCTGGGCGCTCTCTTCTTTGCAAAAGAGTCTGCAGTTCCACGCTTTGAACCGTGGAAAGGCGCCGGGCTCTGCTAAGATTTCCCCCGGCGCTTCGTTTGCCCTGGGCCAAAGCGAGCCTTCACAATAGCTGAACGCTAACACTGCATACTCGTTCCACTTCCAGAACCGGGCTACGGCGAGGCAGTTCTCCGGGGGAAAACGGCCCTTCGCGAAGGGCAGATCTGCCGAGCTCATTGCGGGAAAGCGAAAGCAAAGGACGCTTTTCTCCCTCTAACCGCTTTCGTCAGAGGAACGGGGGAAGTCACAGTGTTCTTTCTCTCACTGAGATACACACAATCTGACGTTGCCTCTGAGCTCCGTTGCTGGCAAAGAACTGAAACGGACATACATTCCTGTGGGGAAACACAGGGCTTTGCTAGGATTTCTCTAGGCAGTGTGTTTTCCCTGGGCCTCACTGTAGCAACACTATCTCGCCAGGGCAACACTGCATGGGATTTCCTCTGCCAGGAGAGAGCTGCTGCTTTGTAGTTTGTGCTGGGAAACTTTGCTTTGGCAAGTGCCAATTGACCGCATTCAGGCAGAAAGAAAAGAGAATAGCAAGAGGCCTTTTCTCCCCGGCTGCTTTCCCAAGCCCTTCCAGCTCAAACTATGTCGTTGCTCCTCTGGAAGGATACCTGCACCACGGCGTAGTTTTTCTGAAGAAGCCCTGCGTTTGCAAGAGCAAATGAGGAATTCGTGGCAGGAAAGAGGAAGGAAAGAAAGGTTCTCTCCCTCTGCCTGCTTTGCTCAGAGGACTGCATGAAGTCAGGGAGTTCTCCCTTTCACTGAGAAACGTGCGGGCTGCTGTTGCCTGGGCGCTCTCTTCTTTGAAAAGAGTCTGCAGTTCCACGCTTTGAACCGTGGAAAGGCGCCGGGCTCTGCTAAGATTTCCCCCGGCGCTTCGTTTGCCCTGGGCCAAAGCGAGCCTTCACAATAGCTGAACGCTAACACTGCATACTCGTTCCACTTCCAGAACCGGGCTACGGAGAGGCAGTTCTCCGGGGGAAAACGGCCCTTCGCGAAGGGCAGATCTGCCGAGCTCATTGCGGGAAAGCGAAAGCAAAGGACGCTTTTCTCCCTCTAACCGCTTTCGTCAGAGGAACGGGGGAAGTCACAGTGTTCTTTCTCTCCCTGAGATACACACAATCTGCCGTTGCCTCTGAGCTCCGTTGCTGGCAAAGAACTGAAAGTGACATACATTCCTGTGGGGAAACACAGGGCTTTGCTAGGATTTCTCTAGGCAGTGTGTTTTCCCTGGGCCTCACTGTAGCAACACTATCTCGCAAGGGCAGAACTGCATGGGATTTCCTCTGCCAGGAGAGAGCTGCTGCTTTGTAGTTTGTGCTGGGAAACCTTGCTTTGGCAAGTGCCAATTGACCGCATTCAGGCAGAAAGAAAAGAGAATAGCAAGAGGCCTTTTCTCCCCGGCTGCTCTGCCAAGCCCTTCCAGCTCAAACTATGTCGTTGCTCCTCTGGAAGGATCCCTGCACCGCGGCGTAGTTTTTCCGAAGAAGCCCTGCGTTTGCAAGAGCAAATGAGGAATTCGTGGCAGGAAAGAGGAAGGAAAGAAAGTTTCTCTCCCTCTGCCTGCTTTGCTCAGAGGACTGCATGAAGTCAGGGAGTTCTCCCTTTCACTGAGAAACGTGCGGGCTGCTGTTGCCTGGGCGCTCTCTTCTTTGCAAAAGAGTCTGCAGTTCCACGCTTTGAACCGTGGAAAGGCGCCGGGCTCTGCTAAGATTTCCCCCGGCGCTTCGTTTGCCCTGGGCCAAAGCGAGCCTTCACAATAGCTGAACGCTAACACTGCATACTCGTTCCACTTCCAGAACCGGGCTACGGCGAGGCAGTTCTCCGGGGGAAAACGGCCCTTCGCGAAGGGCAGATCTGCCGAGCTCATTGCGGGAAAGCGAAAGCAAAGGACGCTTTTCTCCCTCTAACCGCTTTCGTCAGAGGAACGGGGGAAGTCACAGTGTTCTTTCTCTCCCTGAGATACACACAATCTGACGTTGCCTCTGAGCTCCGTTGCTGGCAAAGAACTGAAAGTGACATACATTCCTGTGGGGAAACACAGGGCTTTGCTAGGATTTCTCTAGGCAGTGTGTTTTCCCTGGGCCTCACTGTAGCAACTCTATCTCGCAAGGGCAGAACTGCATGGGATTTCCTCTGCCAGGAGAGAGCTGCTGCTTTGTAGTTTGTGCTGGGAAACCTTGCCTTGGCAAGTGCGAATTGACCGCATTCAGGCAGAAAGAAAAGAGAATAGCAAGAGGCCTTTTCTCCCCGGCTGCTCTGCCAAGCCCTTCCAGCTCAAACTATGTCGTTGCTCCTCTGGAAGGATCCCTGCACCGCGGCGTAGTTTTTCCGAAGAAGCCCTGCGTTTGCAAGAGCAAATGAGGAATTCGTGGCAGGAAAGAGGAAGGAAAGAAAGTTTCTCTCCCTCTGCCTGCTTTGCTCAGAGGACTGCATGAAGTCAGGGACTTCTCCCTTTCACTGAGAAACGTGCGGGCTGCTGTTGCCTGGGCGCTCTCTTCTTTGCAAAAGAGTCTGCAGATCCACGCTTTGAACCGTGGAACGGCGCCGGGCTCTGCTAAGATTTCCCCCGGCGCTTCGTTTGCCCTGGGCCAAAGCGAGCCTTCACAATAGCTGAACGCTAACACTGCATACTCGTTCCACTTCCAGAACCGGGCTACGGCGAGGCAGTTCTCCGGGGGAAAACGGCCCTTCGCGAAGGGCAGATCTGCCGAGCTCATTGCGGGAAAGCGAAAGCAAAGGACGCTTTTCTCCCTCTAACCGCTTTCGTCAGAGGAACGGGGGAAGTCACAGTGTTCTTTCTCTCACTGAGATACACACAATCTGACGTTGCCTCTGAGCTCCGTTGCTGGCAAAGAACTGAAACTGACATACATTCCTGTGGGGACACCCAGGGCTTTGCTAGGATTTCTCTAGGCAGTGTGTTTTCCCTGGGCCTCACTGTAGCAACACTATCTCGCCAGGGCAACACTGCATGGCATATCCTCTGCCAGGATAGAGCTGCTGCTTTGTAGTTTGTGCTGGGAAACCTTGCTTTGGCAAGTGCCAATTGACCGCATTCAGGCAGAAAGAAAAGAGAATAGCAAGAGGCCTTTTCTCCCCGGCTGCTTTCCCAAGCCCTTCCAGCTCAAACTATGTCGTTGCTCCTCTGGAAGGATCCCTGCACCGCGGCGTAGTTTTTCCGAAGAAGCCCTGCGTTTGCAAGAGCAAATGAGGAATTCGTGGCAGGAAAGAGGAAGGAAAGAAAGTTTCTCTCCCTCTGCCTGCTTTGCTCAGAGGACTGCATGAAGTCAGGGAGTTCTCCCTTTCACTGAGAAACGTGCGGGCTGCTGTTGCCTGGGCGCTCTCTTCTTTGCAAAAGAGTCTGCAGTTCCACGCTTTGAACCGTGGAAAGGCGCCGGGCTCTGCTAAGATTTCCCCCGGCGCTTCGTTTGCCCTGGGCCAAAGCGAGCCTTCACAATAGCTGAACGCTAACACTGCATACTCGTTCCACTTCCAGAACCGGGCTACGGCGAGGCAGTTCTCCGGGGGAAAACGGCCCTTCGCGAAGGGCAGATCTGCCGAGCTCATTGCGGGAAAGCGAAAGCAAAGGACGCTTTTCTCCCTCTAACCGCTTTCGTCAGAGGAACGGGGGAAGTCACAGTGTTCTTTCTCTCCCTGAGATACACACAATCTGACGTTGCCTCTGAGCTCCGTTGCTGGCAAAGAACTGAAAGTGACATACATTCCTGTGGGGAAACACAGGGCTTTGCTAGGATTTCTCTAGGCAGTGTGTTTTCCCTGGGCCTCACTGTAGCAACTCTATCTCGCAAGGGCAGAACTGCATGGGATTTCCTCTGCCAGGAGAGAGCTGCTGCTTTGTAGTTTGTGCTGGGAAACCTTGCCTTGGCAAGTGCGAATTGACCGCATTCAGGCAGAAAGAAAAGAGAATAGCAAGAGGCCTTTTCTCCCCGGCTGCTCTGCCAAGCCCTTCCAGCTCAAACTATGTCGTTGCTCCTCTGGAAGGATCCCTGCACCGCGGCGTAGTTTTTCCGAAGAAGCCCTGCGTTTGCAAGAGCAAATGAGGAATTCGTGGCAGGAAAGAGGAAGGAAAGAAAGTTTCTCTCCCTCTGCCTGCTTTGCTCAGAGGACTGCATGAAGTCAGGGACTTCTCCCTTTCACTGAGAAACGTGCGGGCTGCTGTTGCCTGGGCGCTCTCTTCTTTGCAAAAGAGTCTGCAGATCCACGCTTTGAACCGTGGAACGGCGCCGGGCTCTGCTAAGATTTCCCCCGGCGCTTCGTTTGCCCTGGGCCAAAGCGAGCCTTCACAATAGCTGAACGCTAACACTGCATACTCGTTCCACTTCCAGAACCGGGCTACGGCGAGGCAGTTCTCCGGGGGAAAACGGCCCTTCGCGAAGGGCAGATCTGCCGAGCTCATTGCGGGAAAGCGAAAGCAAAGGACGCTTTTCTCCCTCTAACCGCTTTCGTCAGAGGAACGGGGGAAGTCACAGTGTTCTTTCTCTCACTGAGATACACACAATCTGACGTTGCCTCTGAGCTCCGTTGCTGGCAAAGAACTGAAACTGACATACATTCCTGTGGGGACACCCAGGGCTTTGCTAGGATTTCTCTAGGCAGTGTGTTTTCCCTGGGCCTCACTGTAGCAACACTATCTCGCCAGGGCAACACTGCATGGCATATCCTCTGCCAGGATAGAGCTGCTGCTTTGTAGTTTGTGCTGGGAAACCTTGCTTTGGCAAGTGCCAATTGACCGCATTCAGGCAGAAAGAAAAGAGAATAGCAAGAGGCCTTTTCTCCCCGGCTGCTTTCCCAAGCCCTTCCAGCTCAAACTATGTCGTTGCTCCTCTGGAAGGATCCCTGCACCGCGGCGTAGTTTTTCCGAAGAAGCCCTGCGTTTGCAAGAGCAAATGAGGAATTCGTGGCAGGAAAGAGGAAGGAAAGAAAGTTTCTCTCCCTCTGCCTGCTTTGCTCAGAGGACTGCATGAAGTCAGGGAGTTCTCCCTTTCACTGAGAAACGTGCGGGCTGCTGTTGCCTGGGCGCTCTCTTCTTTGCAAAAGAGTCTGCAGTTCCACGCTTTGAACCGTGGAAAGGCGCCGGGCTCTGCTAAGATTTCCCCCGGCGCTTCGTTTGCCCTGGGCCAAAGCGAGCCTTCACAATAGCTGAACGCTAACACTGCATACTCGTTCCACTTCCAGAACCGGGCTACGGCGAGGCAGTTCTCCGGGGGAAAACGGCCCTTCGCGAAGGGCAGATCTGCCGAGCTCATTGCGGGAAAGCGAAAGCAAAGGACGCTTTTCTCCCTCTAACCGCTTTCGTCAGAGGAACGGGGAAAGTCACAGTGTTCTTTCTCTCCCTGAGATACACACAATCTGACGTTGCCTCTGAGCTCCGTTGCTGGCAAAGAACTGAAACGGACATACATTCCTGTGGGGAAACACAGGGCTTTGCTAGGATTTCTCTAGGCAGTGTGTTTTCCCTGGGCCTCACTGTAGCAACACTATCTCGCCAGGGCAACACTGCATGGGATTTCCTCTGCCAGGAGAGAGCTGCTGCTTTGTAGTTTGTGCTGGGAAACTTTGCTTTGGCAAGTGCCAATTGACCGCATTCAGGCAGAAAGAAAAGAGAATAGCAAGAGGCCTTTTCTCCCCGGCTGCTTTCCCAAGCCCTTCCAGCTCAAACTATGTCGTTGCTCCTCTGGAAGGATCCCTGCACCGCGGCGTAGTTTTTCCGAAGAAGCCCTGCGTTTGCAAGAGCAAATGAGGAATTCGTGGCAGGAAAGAGGAAGGAAAGAAAGTTTCTCTCCCTCTGCCTGCTTTGCTCACAGGACTGGATGAAGTCAGGGACTTCTCCCTTTCACTGAGAAACATACGGGCTGCTGTTGCCTGGGCGCTCTCTTCTTTGCAAAAGAGTCTGCAGTTCCACGCTTTGAACCGTGGAAAGGCGCCGGGCTCTGCTAAGATTTCCCCCGGCGCTTCGTTTGCCCTGGGCCAAAGCGAGCCTTCACAATAGCTGAACGCTAACACTGCATACTCGTTCCACTTCCAGAACCGGGCTACGGCGAGGCAGTTCTCCAGGGGAAAACTGCCCTTCGCGAAGGGCAGATCTGCCGAGCTCATTGCGGGAAAGCGAAAGCAAAGGACGCTTTTCTCCCTCTAACCGCTTTCGTCAGAGGAACGGGGAAAGTCACAGTGTTCTTTCTCTCCCTGAGATACACACAATCTGACGTTGCCTCTGAGCTCCGTTGCTGGCAAAGAACTGAAACGGACATACATTCCTGTGGGGAAACACAGGGCTTTGCTAGGATTTCTCTAGGCAGTGTGTTTTCCCTGGGCCTCACTGTAGCAACACTATCTCGCCAGGGCAACACTGCATGGGATTTCCTCTGCCAGGAGAGAGCTGCTGCTTTGTAGTTTGTGCTGGGAAACTTTGCTTTGGCAAGTGCCAATTGACCGCATTCAGGCAGAAAGAAAAGAGAATAGCAAGAGGCCTTTTCTCCCCGGCTGCTTTCCCAAGCCCTTCCAGCTCAAACTATGTCGTTGCTCCTCTGGAAGGATCCCTGCACCACGGCGTAGTTTTTCTGAAGAAGCCCTGCGTTTGCAAGAGCAAATGAGGAATTCGTGGCAGGAAAGAGGAAGGAAAGAAAGTTTCTCTCCCTCTGCCTGCTTTGCTCAGAGGACTGCATGAAGTCAGGGAGTTCTCCCTTTCACTGAGAAACGTGCGGGCTGCTGTTGCCTGGGCGCTCTCTTCTTTGCAAAAGAGTCTGCAGTTCCACGCTTTGAACCGTGGAAAGGCGCCGGGCTCTGCTAAGATTTCCCCCGGCGCTTCGTTTGCCCTGGGCCAAAGCGAGCCTTCACAATAGCTGAACGCTAACACTGCATACTCGTTCCACTTCCAGAACCGGGCTACGGCGAGGCAGTTCTCCGGGGGAAAACGGCCCTTCGCGAAGGGCAGATCTGCCGAGCTCATTGCGGGAAAGCGAAAGCAAAGGACGCTTTTCTCCCTCTAACCGCTTTCGTCAGAGGAACGGGGGAAGTCACAGTGTTCTTTCTCTCCCTGAGATACACACAATCTGACGTTGCCTCTGAGCTCCGTTGCTGGCAAAGAACTGAAAGTGACATACATTCCTGTGGGGAAACACAGGGCTTTGCTAGGATTTCTCTAGGCAGTGTGTTTTCCCTGGGCCTCACTGTAGCAACTCTATCTCGCAAGGGCAGAACTGCATGGGATTTCCTCTGCCAGGAGAGAGCTGCTGCTTTGTAGTTTGTGCTGGGAAACCTTGCCTTGGCAAGTGCGAATTGACCGCATTCAGGCAGAAAGAAAAGAGAATAGCAAGAGGCCTTTTCTCCCCGGCTGCTCTGCCAAGCCCTTCCAGCTCAAACTATGTCGTTGCTCCTCTGGAAGGATCCCTGCACCGCGGCGTAGTTTTTCCGAAGAAGCCCTGCGTTTGCAAGAGCAAATGAGGAATTCGTGGCAGGAAAGAGGAAGGAAAGAAAGTTTCTCTCCCTCTGCCTGCTTTGCTCAGAGGACTGCATGAAGTCAGGGACTTCTCCCTTTCACTGAGAAACGTGCGGGCTGCTGTTGCCTGGGCGCTCTCTTCTTTGCAAAAGAGTCTGCAGATCCACGCTTTGAACCGTGGAACGGCGCCGGGCTCTGCTAAGATTTCCCCCGGCGCTTCGTTTGCCCTGGGCCAAAGCGAGCCTTCACAATAGCTGAACGCTAACACTGCATACTCGTTCCACTTCCAGAACCGGGCTACGGCGAGGCAGTTCTCCGGGGGAAAACGGCCCTTCGCGAAGGGCAGATCTGCCGAGCTCATTGCGGGAAAGCGAAAGCAAAGGACGCTTTTCTCCCTCTAACCGCTTTCGTCAGAGGAACGGGGGAAGTCACAGTGTTCTTTCTCTCACTGAGATACACACAATCTGACGTTGCCTCTGAGCTCCGTTGCTGGCAAAGAACTGAAACTGACATACATTCCTGTGGGGACACCCAGGGCTTTGCTAGGATTTCTCTAGGCAGTGTGTTTTCCCTGGGCCTCACTGTAGCAACACTATCTCGCCAGGGCAACACTGCATGGCATATCCTCTGCCAGGATAGAGCTGCTGCTTTGTAGTTTGTGCTGGGAAACCTTGCTTTGGCAAGTGCCAATTGACCGCATTCAGGCAGAAAGAAAAGAGAATAGCAAGAGGCCTTTTCTCCCCGGCTGCTTTCCCAAGCCCTTCCAGCTCAAACTATGTCGTTGCTCCTCTGGAAGGATCCCTGCACCGCGGCGTAGTTTTTCCGAAGAAGCCCTGCGTTTGCAAGAGCAAATGAGGAATTCGTGGCAGGAAAGAGGAAGGAAAGAAAGTTTCTCTCCCTCTGCCTGCTTTGCTCAGAGGACTGCATGAAGTCAGGGAGTTCTCCCTTTCACTGAGAAACGTGCGGGCTGCTGTTGCCTGGGCGCTCTCTTCTTTGCAAAAGAGTCTGCAGTTCCACGCTTTGAACCGTGGAAAGGCGCCGGGCTCTGCTAAGATTTCCCCCGGCGCTTCGTTTGCCCTGGGCCAAAGCGAGCCTTCACAATAGCTGAACGCTAACACTGCATACTCGTTCCACTTCCAGAACCGGGCTACGGCGAGGCAGTTCTCCGGGGGAAAACGGCCCTTCGCGAAGGGCAGATCTGCCGAGCTCATTGCGGGAAAGCGAAAGCAAAGGACGCTTTTCTCCCTCTAACCGCTTTCGTCAGAGGAACGGGGAAAGTCACAGTGTTCTTTCTCTCCCTGAGATACACACAATCTGACGTTGCCTCTGAGCTCCGTTGCTGGCAAAGAACTGAAACGGACATACATTCCTGTGGGGAAACACAGGGCTTTGCTAGGATTTCTCTAGGCAGTGTGTTTTCCCTGGGCCTCACTGTAGCAACACTATCTCGCCAGGGCAACACTGCATGGGATTTCCTCTGCCAGGAGAGAGCTGCTGCTTTGTAGTTTGTGCTGGGAAACTTTGCTTTGGCAAGTGCCAATTGACCGCATTCAGGCAGAAAGAAAAGAGAATAGCAAGAGGCCTTTTCTCCCCGGCTGCTTTCCCAAGCCCTTCCAGCTCAAACTATGTCGTTGCTCCTCTGGAAGGATCCCTGCACCGCGGCGTAGTTTTTCCGAAGAAGCCCTGCGTTTGCAAGAGCAAATGAGGAATTCGTGGCAGGAAAGAGGAAGGAAAGAAAGTTTCTCTCCCTCTGCCTGCTTTGCTCACAGGACTGGATGAAGTCAGGGACTTCTCCCTTTCACTGAGAAACATACGGGCTGCTGTTGCCTGGGCGCTCTCTTCTTTGCAAAAGAGTCTGCAGTTCCACGCTTTGAACCGTGGAAAGGCGCCGGGCTCTGCTAAGATTTCCCCCGGCGCTTCGTTTGCCCTGGGCCAAAGCGAGCCTTCACAATAGCTGAACGCTAACACTGCATACTCGTTCCACTTCCAGAACCGGGCTACGGCGAGGCAGTTCTCCAGGGGAAAACTGCCCTTCGCGAAGGGCAGATCTGCCGAGCTCATTGCGGGAAAGCGAAAGCAAAGGACGCTTTTCTCCCTCTAACCGCTTTCGTCAGAGGAACGGGGAAAGTCACAGTGTTCTTTCTCTCCCTGAGATACACACAATCTGACGTTGCCTCTGAGCTCCGTTGCTGGCAAAGAACTGAAACGGACATACATTCCTGTGGGGAAACACAGGGCTTTGCTAGGATTTCTCTAGGCAGTGTGTTTTCCCTGGGCCTCACTGTAGCAACACTATCTCGCCAGGGCAACACTGCATGGGATTTCCTCTGCCAGGAGAGAGCTGCTGCTTTGTAGTTTGTGCTGGGAAACTTTGCTTTGGCAAGTGCCAATTGACCGCATTCAGGCAGAAAGAAAAGAGAATAGCAAGAGGCCTTTTCTCCCCGGCTGCTTTCCCAAGCCCTTCCAGCTCAAACTATGTCGTTGCTCCTCTGGAAGGATCCCTGCACCACGGCGTAGTTTTTCTGAAGAAGCCCTGCGTTTGCAAGAGCAAATGAGGAATTCGTGGCAGGAAAGAGGAAGGAAAGAAAGTTTCTCTCCCTCTGCCTGCTTTGCTCAGAGGACTGCATGAAGTCAGGGAGTTCTCCCTTTCACTGAGAAACGTGCGGGCTGCTGTTGCCTGGGCGCTCTCTTCTTTGCAAAAGAGTCTGCAGTTCCACGCTTTGAACCGTGGAAAGGCGCCGGGCTCTGCTAAGATTTCCCCCGGCGCTTCGTTTGCCCTGGGCCAAAGCGAGCCTTCACAATAGCTGAACGCTAACACTGCATACTCGTTCCACTTCCAGAACCGGGCTACGGCGAGGCAGTTCTCCGGGGGAAAACGGCCCTTCGCGAAGGGCAGATCTGCCGAGCTCATTGCGGGAAAGCGAAAGCAAAGGACGCTTTTCTCCCTCTAACCGCTTTCGTCAGAGGAACGGGGGAAGTCACAGTGTTCTTTCTCTCCCTGAGATACACACAATCTGACGTTGCCTCTGAGCTCCGTTGCTGGCAAAGAACTGAAAGTGACATACATTCCTGTGGGGAAACACAGGGCTTTGCTAGGATTTCTCTAGGCAGTGTGTTTTCCCTGGGCCTCACTGTAGCAACTCTATCTCGCAAGGGCAGAACTGCATGGGATTTCCTCTGCCAGGAGAGAGCTGCTGCTTTGTAGTTTGTGCTGGGAAACCTTGCCTTGGCAAGTGCGAATTGACCGCATTCAGGCAGAAAGAAAAGAGAATAGCAAGAGGCCTTTTCTCCCCGGCTGCTCTGCCAAGCCCTTCCAGCTCAAACTATGTCGTTGCTCCTCTGGAAGGATCCCTGCACCGCGGCGTAGTTTTTCCGAAGAAGCCCTGCGTTTGCAAGAGCAAATGAGGAATTCGTGGCAGGAAAGAGGAAGGAAAGAAAGTTTCTCTCCCTCTGCCTGCTTTGCTCAGAGGACTGCATGAAGTCAGGGACTTCTCCCTTTCACTGAGAAACGTGCGGGCTGCTGTTGCCTGGGCGCTCTCTTCTTTGCAAAAGAGTCTGCAGATCCACGCTTTGAACCGTGGAACGGCGCCGGGCTCTGCTAAGATTTCCCCCGGCGCTTCGTTTGCCCTGGGCCAAAGCGAGCCTTCACAATAGCTGAACGCTAACACTGCATACTCGTTCCACTTCCAGAACCGGGCTACGGCGAGGCAGTTCTCCGGGGGAAAACGGCCCTTCGCGAAGGGCAGATCTGCCGAGCTCATTGCGGGAAAGCGAAAGCAAAGGACGCTTTTCTCCCTCTAACCGCTTTCGTCAGAGGAACGGGGGAAGTCACAGTGTTCTTTCTCTCACTGAGATACACACAATCTGACGTTGCCTCTGAGCTCCGTTGCTGGCAAAGAACTGAAACTGACATACATTCCTGTGGGGACACCCAGGGCTTTGCTAGGATTTCTCTAGGCAGTGTGTTTTCCCTGGGCCTCACTGTAGCAACACTATCTCGCCAGGGCAACACTGCATGGCATATCCTCTGCCAGGATAGAGCTGCTGCTTTGTAGTTTGTGCTGGGAAACCTTGCTTTGGCAAGTGCCAATTGACCGCATTCAGGCAGAAAGAAAAGAGAATAGCAAGAGGCCTTTTCTCCCCGGCTGCTTTCCCAAGCCCTTCCAGCTCAAACTATGTCGTTGCTCCTCTGGAAGGATCCCTGCACCGCGGCGTAGTTTTTCCGAAGAAGCCCTGCGTTTGCAAGAGCAAATGAGGAATTCGTGGCAGGAAAGAGGAAGGAAAGAAAGTTTCTCTCCCTCTGCCTGCTTTGCTCAGAGGACTGCATGAAGTCAGGGAGTTCTCCCTTTCACTGAGAAACGTGCGGGCTGCTGTTGCCTGGGCGCTCTCTTCTTTGCAAAAGAGTCTGCAGTTCCACGCTTTGAACCGTGGAAAGGCGCCGGGCTCTGCTAAGATTTCCCCCGGCGCTTCGTTTGCCCTGGGCCAAAGCGAGCCTTCACAATAGCTGAACGCTAACACTGCATACTCGTTCCACTTCCAGAACCGGGCTACGGCGAGGCAGTTCTCCGGGGGAAAACGGCCCTTCGCGAAGGGCAGATCTGCCGAGCTCATTGCGGGAAAGCGAAAGCAAAGGACGCTTTTCTCCCTCTAACCGCTTTCGTCAGAGGAACGGGGGAAGTCACAGTGTTCTTTCTCTCCCTGAGATACACACAATCTGACGTTGCCTCTGAGCTCCGTTGCTGGCAAAGAACTGAAAGTGACATACATTCCTGTGGGGAAACACAGGGCTTTGCTAGGATTTCTCTAGGCAGTGTGTTTTCCCTGGGCCTCACTGTAGCAACTCTATCTCGCAAGGGCAGAACTGCATGGGATTTCCTCTGCCAGGAGAGAGCTGCTGCTTTGTAGTTTGTGCTGGGAAACCTTGCCTTGGCAAGTGCGAATTGACCGCATTCAGGCAGAAAGAAAAGAGAATAGCAAGAGGCCTTTTCTCCCCGGCTGCTCTGCCAAGCCCTTCCAGCTCAAACTATGTCGTTGCTCCTCTGGAAGGATCCCTGCACCGCGGCGTAGTTTTTCCGAAGAAGCCCTGCGTTTGCAAGAGCAAATGAGGAATTCGTGGCAGGAAAGAGGAAGGAAAGAAAGTTTCTCTCCCTCTGCCTGCTTTGCTCAGAGGACTGCATGAAGTCAGGGACTTCTCCCTTTCACTGAGAAACGTGCGGGCTGCTGTTGCCTGGGCGCTCTCTTCTTTGCAAAAGAGTCTGCAGATCCACGCTTTGAACCGTGGAACGGCGCCGGGCTCTGCTAAGATTTCCCCCGGCGCTTCGTTTGCCCTGGGCCAAAGCGAGCCTTCACAATAGCTGAACGCTAACACTGCATACTCGTTCCACTTCCAGAACCGGGCTACGGCGAGGCAGTTCTCCGGGGGAAAACGGCCCTTCGCGAAGGGCAGATCTGCCGAGCTCATTGCGGGAAAGCGAAAGCAAAGGACGCTTTTCTCCCTCTAACCGCTTTCGTCAGAGGAACGGGGGAAGTCACAGTGTTCTTTCTCTCACTGAGATACACACAATCTGACGTTGCCTCTGAGCTCCGTTGCTGGCAAAGAACTGAAACTGACATACATTCCTGTGGGGACACCCAGGGCTTTGCTAGGATTTCTCTAGGCAGTGTGTTTTCCCTGGGCCTCACTGTAGCAACACTATCTCGCCAGGGCAACACTGCATGGCATATCCTCTGCCAGGATAGAGCTGCTGCTTTGTAGTTTGTGCTGGGAAACCTTGCTTTGGCAAGTGCCAATTGACCGCATTCAGGCAGAAAGAAAAGAGAATAGCAAGAGGCCTTTTCTCCCCGGCTGCTTTCCCAAGCCCTTCCAGCTCAAACTATGTCGTTGCTCCTCTGGAAGGATCCCTGCACCGCGGCGTAGTTTTTCCGAAGAAGCCCTGCGTTTGCAAGAGCAAATGAGGAATTCGTGGCAGGAAAGAGGAAGGAAAGAAAGTTTCTCTCCCTCTGCCTGCTTTGCTCAGAGGACTGCATGAAGTCAGGGAGTTCTCCCTTTCACTGAGAAACGTGCGGGCTGCTGTTGCCTGGGCGCTCTCTTCTTTGCAAAAGAGTCTGCAGTTCCACGCTTTGAACCGTGGAAAGGCGCCGGGCTCTGCTAAGATTTCCCCCGGCGCTTCGTTTGCCCTGGGCCAAAGCGAGCCTTCACAATAGCTGAACGCTAACACTGCATACTCGTTCCACTTCCAGAACCGGGCTACGGCGAGGCAGTTCTCCGGGGGAAAACGGCCCTTCGCGAAGGGCAGATCTGCCGAGCTCATTGCGGGAAAGCGAAAGCAAAGGACGCTTTTCTCCCTCTAACCGCTTTCGTCAGAGGAACGGGGAAAGTCACAGTGTTCTTTCTCTCCCTGAGATACACACAATCTGACGTTGCCTCTGAGCTCCGTTGCTGGCAAAGAACTGAAACGGACATACATTCCTGTGGGGAAACACAGGGCTTTGCTAGGATTTCTCTAGGCAGTGTGTTTTCCCTGGGCCTCACTGTAGCAACACTATCTCGCCAGGGCAACACTGCATGGGATTTCCTCTGCCAGGAGAGAGCTGCTGCTTTGTAGTTTGTGCTGGGAAACTTTGCTTTGGCAAGTGCCAATTGACCGCATTCAGGCAGAAAGAAAAGAGAATAGCAAGAGGCCTTTTCTCCCCGGCTGCTTTCCCAAGCCCTTCCAGCTCAAACTATGTCGTTGCTCCTCTGGAAGGATCCCTGCACCGCGGCGTAGTTTTTCCGAAGAAGCCCTGCGTTTGCAAGAGCAAATGAGGAATTCGTGGCAGGAAAGAGGAAGGAAAGAAAGTTTCTCTCCCTCTGCCTGCTTTGCTCACAGGACTGGATGAAGTCAGGGACTTCTCCCTTTCACTGAGAAACGTACGGGCTGCTGTTGCCTGGGCGCTCTCTTCTTTGCAAAAGAGTCTGCAGTTCCACGCTTTGAACCGTGGAAAGGCGCCGGGCTCTGCTAAGATTTCCCCCGGCGCTTCGTTTGCCCTGGGCCAAAGCGAGCCTTCACAATAGCTGAACGCTAACACTGCATACTCGTTCCACTTCCAGAACCGGGCTACGGCGAGGCAGTTCTCCAGGGGAAAACTGCCCTTCGCGAAGGGCAGATCTGCCGAGCTCATTGCGGGAAAGCGAAAGCAAAGGACGCTTTTCTCCCTCTAACCGCTTTCGTCAGAGGAACGGGGAAAGTCACAGTGTTCTTTCTCTCCCTGAGATACACACAATCTGACGTTGCCTCTGAGCTCCGTTGCTGGCAAAGAACTGAAACGGACATACATTCCTGTGGGGAAACACAGGGCTTTGCTAGGATTTCTCTAGGCAGTGTGTTTTCCCTGGGCCTCACTGTAGCAACACTATCTCGCCAGGGCAACACTGCATGGGATTTCCTCTGCCAGGAGAGAGCTGCTGCTTTGTAGTTTGTGCTGGGAAACTTTGCTTTGGCAAGTGCCAATTGACCGCATTCAGGCAGAAAGAAAAGAGAATAGCAAGAGGCCTTTTCTCCCCGGCTGCTTTCCCAAGCCCTTCCAGCTCAAACTATGTCGTTGCTCCTCTGGAAGGATCCCTGCACCACGGCGTAGTTTTTCTGAAGAAGCCCTGCGTTTGCAAGAGCAAATGAGGAATTCGTGGCAGGAAAGAGGAAGGAAAGAAAGTTTCTCTCCCTCTGCCTGCTTTGCTCAGAGGACTGCATGAAGTCAGGGAGTTCTCCCTTTCACTGAGAAACGTGCGGGCTGCTGTTGCCTGGGCGCTCTCTTCTTTGCAAAAGAGTCTGCAGTTCCACGCTTTGAACCGTGGAAAGGCGCCGGGCTCTGCTAAGATTTCCCCCGGCGCTTCGTTTGCCCTGGGCCAAAGCGAGCCTTCACAATAGCTGAACGCTAACACTGCATACTCGTTCCACTTCCAGAACCGGGCTACGGCGAGGCAGTTCTCCGGGGGAAAACGGCCCTTCGCGAAGGGCAGATCTGCCGAGCTCATTGCGGGAAAGCGAAAGCAAAGGACGCTTTTCTCCCTCTAACCGCTTTCGTCAGAGGAACGGGGGAAGTCACAGTGTTCTTTCTCTCCCTGAGATACACACAATCTGACGTTGCCTCTGAGCTCCGTTGCTGGCAAAGAACTGAAAGTGACATACATTCCTGTGGGGAAACACAGGGCTTTGCTAGGATTTCTCTAGGCAGTGTGTTTTCCCTGGGCCTCACTGTAGCAACTCTATCTCGCAAGGGCAGAACTGCATGGGATTTCCTCTGCCAGGAGAGAGCTGCTGCTTTGTAGTTTGTGCTGGGAAACCTTGCCTTGGCAAGTGCGAATTGACCGCATTCAGGCAGAAAGAAAAGAGAATAGCAAGAGGCCTTTTCTCCCCGGCTGCTCTGCCAAGCCCTTCCAGCTCAAACTATGTCGTTGCTCCTCTGGAAGGATCCCTGCACCGCGGCGTAGTTTTTCCGAAGAAGCCCTGCGTTTGCAAGAGCAAATGAGGAATTCGTGGCAGGAAAGAGGAAGGAAAGAAAGTTTCTCTCCCTCTGCCTGCTTTGCTCAGAGGACTGGATGAAGTCAGGGACTTCTCCCTTTCACTGAGAAACGTGCGGGCTGCTGTTGCCTGGGCGCTCTCTTCTTTGCAAAAGAGTCTGCAGATCCACGCTTTGAACCGTGGAACGGCGCCGGGCTCTGCTAAGATTTCCCCCGGCGCTTCGTTTGCCCTGGGCCAAAGCGAGCCTTCACAATAGCTGAACGCTAACACTGCATACTCGTTCCACTTCCAGAACCGGGCTACGGCGAGGCAGTTCTCCGGGGGAAAACGGCCCTTCGCGAAGGGCAGATCTGCCGAGCTCATTGCGGGAAAGCGAAAGCAAAGGACGCTTTTCTCCCTCTAACCGCTTTCGTCAGAGGAACGGGGGAAGTCACAGTGTTCTTTCTCTCACTGAGATACACACAATCTGACGTTGCCTCTGAGCTCCGTTGCTGGCAAAGAACTGAAACTGACATACATTCCTGTGGGGACACCCAGGGCTTTGCTAGGATTTCTCTAGGCAGTGTGTTTTCCCTGGGCCTCACTGTAGCAACACTATCTCGCCAGGGCAACACTGCATGGCATATCCTCTGCCAGGATAGAGCTGCTGCTTTGTAGTTTGTGCTGGGAAACCTTGCTTTGGCAAGTGCCAATTGACCGCATTCAGGCAGAAAGAAAAGAGAATAGCAAGAGGCCTTTTCTCCCCGGCTGCTTTCCCAAGCCCTTCCAGCTCAAACTATGTCGTTGCTCCTCTGGAAGGATCCCTGCACCGCGGCGTAGTTTTTCCGAAGAAGCCCTGCGTTTGCAAGAGCAAATGAGGAATTCGTGGCAGGAAAGAGGAAGGAAAGAAAGTTTCTCTCCCTCTGCCTGCTTTGCTCAGAGGACTGCATGAAGTCAGGGAGTTCTCCCTTTCACTGAGAAACGTGCGGGCTGCTGTTGCCTGGGCGCTCTCTTCTTTGCAAAAGAGTCTGCAGTTCCACGCTTTGAACCGTGGAAAGGCGCCGGGCTCTGCTAAGATTTCCCCCGGCGCTTCGTTTGCCCTGGGCCAAAGCGAGCCTTCACAATAGCTGAACGCTAACACTGCATACTCGTTCCACTTCCAGAACCGGGCTACGGCGAGGCAGTTCTCCGGGGGAAAACGGCCCTTCGCGAAGGGCAGATCTGCCGAGCTCATTGCGGGAAAGCGAAAGCAAAGGACGCTTTTCTCCCTCTAACCGCTTTCGTCAGAGGAACGGGGAAAGTCACAGTGTTCTTTCTCTCCCTGAGATACACACAATCTGACGTTGCCTCTGAGCTCCGTTGCTGGCAAAGAACTGAAACGGACATACATTCCTGTGGGGAAACACAGGGCTTTGCTAGGATTTCTCTAGGCAGTGTGTTTTCCCTGGGCCTCACTGTAGCAACACTATCTCGCCAGGGCAACACTGCATGGGATTTCCTCTGCCAGGAGAGAGCTGCTGCTTTGTAGTTTGTGCTGGGAAACTTTGCTTTGGCAAGTGCCAATTGACCGCATTCAGGCAGAAAGAAAAGAGAATAGCAAGAGGCCTTTTCTCCCCGGCTGCTTTCCCAAGCCCTTCCAGCTCAAACTATGTCGTTGCTCCTCTGGAAGGATCCCTGCACCGCGGCGTAGTTTTTCCGAAGAAGCCCTGCGTTTGCAAGAGCAAATGAGGAATTCGTGGCAGGAAAGAGGAAGGAAAGAAAGTTTCTCTCCCTCTGCCTGCTTTGCTCACAGGACTGGATGAAGTCAGGGACTTCTCCCTTTCACTGAGAAACGTACGGGCTGCTGTTGCCTGGGCGCTCTCTTCTTTGCAAAAGAGTCTGCAGTTCCACGCTTTGAACCGTGGAAAGGCGCCGGGCTCTGCTAAGATTTCCCCCGGCGCTTCGTTTGCCCTGGGCCAAAGCGAGCCTTCACAATAGCTGAACGCTAACACTGCATACTCGTTCCACTTCCAGAACCGGGCTACGGCGAGGCAGTTCTCCAGGGGAAAACTGCCCTTCGCGAAGGGCAGATCTGCCGAGCTCATTGCGGGAAAGCGAAAGCAAAGGACGCTTTTCTCCCTCTAACCGCTTTCGTCAGAGGAACGGGGAAAGTCACAGTGTTCTTTCTCTCCCTGAGATACACACAATCTGACGTTGCCTCTGAGCTCCGTTGCTGGCAAAGAACTGAAACGGACATACATTCCTGTGGGGAAACACAGGGCTTTGCTAGGATTTCTCTAGGCAGTGTGTTTTCCCTGGGCCTCACTGTAGCAACACTATCTCGCCAGGGCAACACTGCATGGGATTTCCTCTGCCAGGAGAGAGCTGCTGCTTTGTAGTTTGTGCTGGGAAACTTTGCTTTGGCAAGTGCCAATTGACCGCATTCAGGCAGAAAGAAAAGAGAATAGCAAGAGGCCTTTTCTCCCCGGCTGCTTTCCCAAGCCCTTCCAGCTCAAACTATGTCGTTGCTCCTCTGGAAGGATCCCTGCACCACGGCGTAGTTTTTCTGAAGAAGCCCTGCGTTTGCAAGAGCAAATGAGGAATTCGTGGCAGGAAAGAGGAAGGAAAGAAAGTTTCTCTCCCTCTGCCTGCTTTGCTCAGAGGACTGCATGAAGTCAGGGAGTTCTCCCTTTCACTGAGAAACGTGCGGGCTGCTGTTGCCTGGGCGCTCTCTTCTTTGCAAAAGAGTCTGCAGTTCCACGCTTTGAACCGTGGAAAGGCGCCGGGCTCTGCTAAGATTTCCCCCGGCGCTTCGTTTGCCCTGGGCCAAAGCGAGCCTTCACAATAGCTGAACGCTAACACTGCATACTCGTTCCACTTCCAGAACCGGGCTACGGCGAGGCAGTTCTCCGGGGGAAAACGGCCCTTCGCGAAGGGCAGATCTGCCGAGCTCATTGCGGGAAAGCGAAAGCAAAGGACGCTTTTCTCCCTCTAACCGCTTTCGTCAGAGGAACGGGGGAAGTCACAGTGTTCTTTCTCTCCCTGAGATACACACAATCTGACGTTGCCTCTGAGCTCCGTTGCTGGCAAAGAACTGAAAGTGACATACATTCCTGTGGGGAAACACAGGGCTTTGCTAGGATTTCTCTAGGCAGTGTGTTTTCCCTGGGCCTCACTGTAGCAACTCTATCTCGCAAGGGCAGAACTGCATGGGATTTCCTCTGCCAGGAGAGAGCTGCTGCTTTGTAGTTTGTGCTGGGAAACCTTGCCTTGGCAAGTGCGAATTGACCGCATTCAGGCAGAAAGAAAAGAGAATAGCAAGAGGCCTTTTCTCCCCGGCTGCTCTGCCAAGCCCTTCCAGCTCAAACTATGTCGTTGCTCCTCTGGAAGGATCCCTGCACCGCGGCGTAGTTTTTCCGAAGAAGCCCTGCGTTTGCAAGAGCAAATGAGGAATTCGTGGCAGGAAAGAGGAAGGAAAGAAAGTTTCTCTCCCTCTGCCTGCTTTGCTCAGAGGACTGCATGAAGTCAGGGACTTCTCCCTTTCACTGAGAAACGTGCGGGCTGCTGTTGCCTGGGCGCTCTCTTCTTTGCAAAAGAGTCTGCAGTTCCACGCTTTGAACCGTGGAACGGCGCCGGGCTCTGCTAAGATTTCCCCCGGCGCTTCGTTTGCCCTGGGCCAAAGCGAGCCTTCACAATAGCTGAACGCTAACACTGCATACTCGTTCCACTTCCAGAACCGGGCTACGGCGAGGCAGTTCTCCGGGGGAAAACGGCCCTTCGCGAAGGGCAGATCTGCCGAGCTCATTGCGGGAAAGCGAAAGCAAAGGACGCTTTTCTCCCTCTAACCGCTTTCGTCAGAGGAACGGGGGAAGTCACAGTGTTCTTTCTCTCACTGAGATACACACAATCTGACGTTGCCTCTGAGCTCCGTTGCTGGCAAAGAACTGAAACTGACATACATTCCTGTGGGGACACCCAGGGCTTTGCTAGGATTTCTCTAGGCAGTGTGTTTTCCCTGGGCCTCACTGTAGCAACACTATCTCGCCAGGGCAACACTGCATGGCATATCCTCTGCCAGGATAGAGCTGCTGCTTTGTAGTTTGTGCTGGGAAACCTTGCTTTGGCAAGTGCCAGTTGACCGCATTCAGGCAGAAAGAAAAGAGAATAGCAAGAGGCCTTTTCTCCCCGGCTGCTTTCCCAAGCCCTTCCAGCTCAAACTATGTCGTTGCTCCTCTGGAAGGATCCCTGCACCGCGGCGTAGTTTTTCCGAAGAAGCCCTGCGTTTGCAAGAGCAAATGAGGAATTCGTGGCAGGAAAGAGGAAGGAAAGAAAGTTTCTCTCCCTCTGCCTGCTTTGCTCAGAGGACTGCATGAAGTCAGGGAGTTCTCCCTTTCACTGAGAAACGTGCGGGCTGCTGTTGCCTGGGCGCTCTCTTCTTTGCAAAAGAGTCTGCAGTTCCACGCTTTGAACCGTGGAAAGGCGCCGGGCTCTGCTAAGATTTCCCCCGGCGCTTCGTTTGCCCTGGGCCAAAGCGAGCCTTCACAATAGCTGAACGCTAACACTGCATACTCGTTCCACTTCCAGAACCGGGCTACGGCGAGGCAGTTCTCCGGGGGAAAACGGCCCTTCGCGAAGGGCAGATCTGCCGAGCTCATTGCGGGAAAGCGAAAGCAAAGGACGCTTTTCTCCCTCTAACCGCTTTCGTCAGAGGAACGGGGGAAGTCACAGTGTTCTTTCTCTCCCTGAGATACACACAATCTGACGTTGCCTCTGAGCTCCGTTGCTGGCAAAGAACTGAAACGGACATACATTCCTGTGGGGAAACACAGGGCTTTGCTAGGATTTCTCTAGGCAGTGTGTTTTCCCTGGGCCTCACTGTAGCAACACTATCTCGCCAGGGCAACACTGCATGGGATTTCCTCTGCCAGGAGAGAGCTGCTGCTTTGTAGTTTGTGCTGGGAAACTTTGCTTTGGCAAGTGCCAATTGACCGCATTCAGGCAGAAAGAAAAGAGAATAGCAAGAGGCCTTTTCTCCCCGGCTGCTTTCCCAAGCCCTTCCAGCTCAAACTATGTCGTTGCTCCTCTGGAAGGATCCCTGCACCGCGGCGTAGTTTTTCCGAAGAAGCCCTGCGTTTGCAAGAGCAAATGAGGAATTCGTGGCAGGAAAGAGGAAGGAAAGAAAGTTTCTCTCCCTCTGCCTGCTTTGCTCAGAGGACTGCATGAAGTCAGGGACTTCTCCCTTTCACTGAGAAACGTGCGGGCTGCTGTTGCCTGGGCGCTCTCTTCTTTGCAAAAGAGTCTGCAGTTCCACGCTTTGAACCGTGGAACGGCGCCGGGCTCTGCTAAGATTTCCCCCGGCGCTTCGTTTGCCCTGGGCCAAAGCGAGCCTTCACAATAGCTGAACGCTAACACTGCATACTCGTTCCACTTCCAGAACCGGGCTACGGCGAGGCAGTTCTCCGGGGGAAAACGGCCCTTCGCGAAGGGCAGATCTGCCGAGCTCATTGCGGGAAAGCGAAAGCAAAGGACGCTTTTCTCCCTCTAACCGCTTTCGTCAGAGGAACGGGGGAAGTCACAGTGTTCTTTCTCTCACTGAGATACACACAATCTGACGTTGCCTCTGAGCTCCGTTGCTGGCAAAGAACTGAAACTGACATACATTCCTGTGGGGACACCCAGGGCTTTGCTAGGATTTCTCTAGGCAGTGTGTTTTCCCTGGGCCTCACTGTAGCAACACTATCTCGCCAGGGCAACACTGCATGGCATATCCTCTGCCAGGATAGAGCTGCTGCTTTGTAGTTTGTGCTGGGAAACCTTGCTTTGGCAAGTGCCAATTGACCGCATTCAGGCAGAAAGAAAAGAGAATAGCAAGAGGCCTTTTCTCCCCGGCTGCTCTGCCAAGCCCTTCCAGCTCAAACTATGAAGTTGCTCCTCTGGAAGGATCCCTGCACCGCGGTGTAGTTTTTCCGAAGAAGCCCTGCGTTTGCAAGAGCAAATGAGGAATTCGTGGCAGGAAAGAGGAAGGAAAGAAAGTTTCTCTCCCTCTGCCTGCTTTGCTCACAGGACTGGATGAAGTCAGGGACTTCTCCCTTTCACTGAGAAACGTACGGGCTGCTGTTGCCTGGGCGCTCTCTTCTTTGCAAAAGAGTCTGCAGTTCCACGCTTTGAACCGTGGAAAGGCGCCGGGCTCTGCTAAGATTTCCCCCGGCGCTTCGTTTGCCCTGGGCCAAAGCGAGCCTTCACAATAGCTGAACGCTAACACTGCATACTCGTTCCACTTCCAGAACCGGGCTACGGCGAGGCAGTTCTCCGGGGGAAAACGGCCCTTCGCGAAGGGCAGATCTGCCGAGCTCATTGCGGGAAAGCGAAAGCAAAGGACGCTTTTCTCCCTCTAACCGCTTTCGTCAGAGGAACGGGGGAAGTCACAGTGTTCTTTCTCTCACTGAGATACACACAATCTGACGTTGCCTCTGAGCTCCGTTGCTGGCAAAGAACTGAAACTGACATACATTCCTGTGGGGACACCCAGGGCTTTGCTAGGATTTCTCTAGGCAGTGTGTTTTCCCTGGGCCTCACTGTAGCAACACTATCTCGCCAGGGCAACACTGCATGGCATATCCTCTGCCAGGATAGAGCTGCTGCTTTGTAGTTTGTGCTGGGAAACCTTGCTTTGGCAAGTGCCAATTGACCGCATTCAGGCAGAAAGAAAAGAGAATAGCAAGAGGCCTTTTCTCCCCGGCTGCTCTGCCAAGCCCTTCCAGCTCAAACTATGAAGTTGCTCCTCTGGAAGGATCCCTGCACCGCGGCGTAGTTTTTCCGAAGAAGCCCTGCGTTTGCAAGAGCAAATGAGGAATTCGTGGCAGGAAAGAGGAAGGAAAGAAAGTTTCTCTCCCTCTGCCTGCTTTGCTCACAGGACTGGATGAAGTCAGGGACTTCTCCCTTTCACTGAGAAACGTACGGGCTGCTGTTGCCTGGGCGCTCTCTTCTTTGCAAAAGAGTCTGCAGTTCCACGCTTTGAACCGTGGAAAGGCGCCGGGCTCTGCTAAGATTTCCCCCGGCGCTTCGTTTGCCCTGGGCCAAAGCGAGCCTTCACAATAGCTGAACGCTAACACTGCATACTCGTTCCACTTCCAGAACCGGGCTACGGCGAGGCAGTTCTCCGGGGGAAAACGGCCCTTCGCGAAGGGCAGATCTGCCGAGCTCATTGCGGGAAAGCGAAAGCAAAGGACGCTTTTCTCCCTCTAACCGCTTTCGTCAGAGGAACGGGGAAAGTCACAGTGTTCTTTCTCTCCCTGAGATACACACAATCTGACGTTGCCTCTGAGCTCCGTTGCTGGCAAAGAACTGAAACGGACATACATTCCTGTGGGGAAACACAGGGCTTTGCTAGGATTTCTCTAGGCAGTGTGTTTTCCCTGGGCCTCACTGTAGCAACACTATCTCGCCAGGGCAACA
Organism: Elephas maximus indicus; assembly: GCF_024166365.1. Taxonomy (NCBI): domain Eukaryota; kingdom Metazoa; phylum Chordata; class Mammalia; order Proboscidea; family Elephantidae; genus Elephas; species Elephas maximus. Next base: position 2,006,556 of record NC_064822.1, read on the forward strand.
CTGCATGGGATTTCCTCTGCCAGGAGAGAGCTGCTGCTTTGTAGTTTGTGCTGGGAAACTTTGCTTTGGCAAGTGCCAATTGACCGCATTCAGGCAGAAAGAAAAGAGAATAGCAAGAGGCCTTTTCTCCCCGGCTGCTTTCCCAAGCCCTTCCAGCTCAAACTATGTCGTTGCTCCTCTGGAAGGATCCCTGCACCGCGGCGTAGTTTTTCCGAAGAAGCCCTGCGTTTGCAAGAGCAAATGAGGAATTCGTGGCAGCAAAGAGGAAGGAAAGAAAGTTTCTCTCCCTCTGCCTGCTTTGCTCAGAGGACTGGATGAAGTCAGGGACTTCTCCCTTTCACTGAGAAACGTGCGGGCTGCTGTTGCCTGGGCGCTCTCTTCTTTGCAAAAGAGTCTGCAGTTCCACGCTTTGAACCGTGGAACGGCGCCGGGCTCTGCTAAGATTTCCCCCGGCGCTTCGTTTGCCCTGGGCCAAAGCGAGCCTTCACAATAGCTGAACGCTAACACTGCATACTCGTTCCACTTCCAGAACCGGGCTACGGCGAGGCAGTTCTCCGGGGGAAAACGGCCCTTCGCGAAGGGCAGATCTGCCGAGCTCATTGCGGGAAAGCGAAAGCAAAGGACGCTTTTCTCCCTCTAACCGCTTTCGTCAGAGGAACGGGGGAAGTCACAGTGTTCTTTCTCTCACTGAGATACACACAATCTGACGTTGCCTCTGAGCTCCGTTGCTGGCAAAGAACTGAAACTGACATACATTCCTGTGGGGACACCAAGGGCTTTGCTAGGATTTCTCTAGGCAGTGTGTTTTCCCTGGGCCTCACTGTAGCAACACTATCTCGCCAGGGCAACACTGCATGGCATATCCTCTGCCAGGATAGAGCTGCTGCTTTGTAGTTTGTGCTTGGAAACCTTGCTTTGGCAAGTGCCAATTGACCGCATTCAGGCAGAAAGAAAAGAGAATAGCAAGAGGCCTTTTCTCCCCGGCTGCTCTGCCAAGCCCTTCCAGCTCAAACTATGAAGTTGCTCCTCTGGAAGGATCCCTGCACCGCGGCGTAGTTTTTCCGAAGAAGCCCTGCGTTTGCAAGAGCAAATGAGGAATTCGTGGCAGGAAAGAGGAAGGAAAGAAAGTTTCTCTCCCTCTGCCTGCTTTGCTCACAGGACTGGATGAAGTCAGGGACTTCTCCCTTTCACTGAGAAACGTACGGGCTGCTGTTGCCTGGGCGCTCTCTTCTTTGCAAAAGAGTCTGCAGTTCCACGCTTTGAACCGTGGAAAGGCGCCGGGCTCTGCTAAGATTTCCCCCGGCGCTTCGTTTGCCCTGGGCCAAAGCGAGCCTTCACAATAGCTGAACGCTAACACTGCATACTCGTTCCACTTCCAGAACCGGGCTACGGCGAGGCAGTTCTCCGGGGGAAAACGGCCCTTCGCGAAGGGCAGATCTGCCGAGCTCATTGCGGGAAAGCGAAAGCAAAGGACGCTTTTCTCCCTCTAACCGCTTTCGTCAGAGGAACGGGGAAAGTCACAGTGTTCTTTCTCTCCCTGAGATACACACAATCTGACGTTGCCTCTGAGCTCCGTTGCTGGCAAAGAACTGAAACGGACATACATTCCTGTGGGGAAACACAGGGCTTTGCTAGGATTTCTCTAGGCAGTGTGTTTTCCCTGGGCCTCACTGTAGCAACACTATCTCGCCAGGGCAACACTGCATGGGATTTCCTCTGCCAGGAGAGAGCTGCTGCTTTGTAGTTTGTGCTGGGAAACTTTGCTTTGGCAAGGGCCAATTGACCGCATTCAGGCAGAAAGAAAAGAGAATAGCAAGAGGCCTTTTCTCCCCGGCTGCTTTCCCAAGCCCTTCCAGCTCAAACTATGTCGTTGCTCCTCTGGAAGGATCCCTGCACCACGGCGTAGTTTTTCTGAAGAAGCCCTGCGTTTGCAAGAGCAAATGAGGAATTCGTGGCAGCAAAGAGGAAGGAAAGAAAGTTTCTCTCCCTCTGCCTGCTTTGCTCAGAGGACTGGATGAAGTCAGGGACTTCTCCCTTTCACTGAGAAACGTGCGGGCTGCTGTTGCCTGGGCGCTCTCTTCTTTGCAAAAGAGTCTGCAGTTCCACGCTTTGAACCGTGGAACGGCGCCGGGCTCTGCTAAGATTTCCCCCGGCGCTTCGTTTGCCCTGGGCCAAAGCGAGCCTTCACAATAGCTGAACGCTAACACTGCATACTCGTTCCACTTCCAGAACCGGGCTACGGCGAGGCAGTTCTCCGGGGGAAAACGGCCCTTCGCGAAGGGCAGATCTGCCGAGCTCATTGCGGGAAAGCGAAAGCAAAGGACGCTTTTCTCCCTCTAACCGCTTTCGTCAGAGGAACGGGGAAAGTCACAGTGTTCTTTCTCTCCCTGAGATACACACAATCTGACGTTGCCTCTGAGCTCCGTTGCTGGCAAAGAACTGAAACGGACATACATTCCTGTGGGGAAACACAGGGCTTTGCTAGGATTTCTCTAGGCAGTGTGTTTTCCCTGGGCCTCACTGTAGCAACACTATCTCGCCAGGGCAACACTGCATGGGATTTCCTCTGCCAGGAGAGAGCTGCTGCTTTGTAGTTTGTGCTGGGAAACTTTGCTTTGGCAAGTGCCAATTGACCGCATTCAGGCAGAAAGAAAAGAGAATAGCAAGAGGCCTTTTCTCCCCGGCTGCTTTCCCAAGCCCTTCCAGCTCAAACTATGTCGTTGCTCCTCTGGAAGGATCCCTGCACCGCGGCGTAGTTTTTCCGAAGAAGCCCTGCGTTTGCAAGAGCAAATGAGGAATTCGTGGCAGGAAAGAGGAAGGAAAGAAAGTTTCTCTCCCTCTGCCTGCTTTGCTCAGAGGACTGCATGAAGTCAGGGACTTCTCCCTTTCACTGGGAAACGTGCGGGCTGCTGTTGCCTGGGCGCTCTCTTCTTTGCAAAAGAGTCTGCAGTTCCACGCTTTGAACCGTGGAACGGCGCCGGGCTCTGCTAAGATTTCCCCCGGCGCTTCGTTTGCCCTGGGCCAAAGCGAGCCTTCACAATAGCTGAACGCTAACACTGCATACTCGTTCCACTTCCAGAACCGGGCTACGGCGAGGCAGTTCTCCGGGGGAAAACGGCCCTTCGCGAAGGGCAGATCTGCCGAGCTCATTGCGGGAAAGCGAAAGCAAAGGACGCTTTTCTCCCTCTAACCGCTTTCGTCAGAGGAACGGGGAAAGTCACAGTGTTCTTTCTCTCCCTGAGATACACACAATCTGACGTTGCCTCTGAGCTCCGTTGCTGGCAAAGAACTGAAACGGACATACATTCCTGTGGGGAAACACAGGGCTTTGCTAGGATTTCTCTAGGCAGTGTGTTTTCCCTGGGCCTCACTGTAGCAACACTATCTCGCCAGGGCAACACTGCATGGGATTTCCTCTGCCAGGAGAGAGCTGCTGCTTTGTAGTTTGTGCTGGGAAACTTTGCTTTGGCAAGGGCCAATTGACCGCATTCAGGCAGAAAGAAAAGAGAATAGCAAGAGGCCTTTTCTCCCCGGCTGCTTTCCCAAGCCCTTCCAGCTCAAACTATGTCGTTGCTCCTCTGGAAGGATCCCTGCACCACGGCGTAGTTTTTCTGAAGAAGCCCTGCGTTTGCAAGAGCAAATGAGGAATTCGTGGCAGCAAAGAGGAAGGAAAGAAAGTTTCTCTCCCTCTGCCTGCTTTGCTCAGAGGACTGGATGAAGTCAGGGACTTCTCCCTTTCACTGAGAAACGTGCGGGCTGCTGTTGCCTGGGCGCTCTCTTCTTTGCAAAAGAGTCTGCAGTTCCACGCTTTGAACCGTGGAACGGCGCCGGGCTCTGCTAAGATTTCCCCCGGCGCTTCGTTTGCCCTGGGCCAAAGCGAGCCTTCACAATAGCTGAACGCTAACACTGCATACTCGTTCCACTTCCAGAACCGGGCTACGGCGAGGCAGTTCTCCGGGGGAAAACGGCCCTTCGCGAAGGGCAGATCTGCCGAGCTCATTGCGGGAAAGCGAAAGCAAAGGACGCTTTTCTCCCTCTAACCGCTTTCGTCAGAGGAACGGGGAAAGTCACAGTGTTCTTTCTCTCCCTGAGATACACACAATCTGACGTTGCCTCTGAGCTCCGTTGCTGGCAAAGAACTGAAACGGACATACATTCCTGTGGGGAAACACAGGGCTTTGCTAGGATTTCTCTAGGCAGTGTGTTTTCCCTGGGCCTCACTGTAGCAACACTATCTCGCCAGGGCAACACTGCATGGCATATCCTCTGCCAGGATAGAGCTGCTGCTTTGTAGTTTGTGCTGGGAAACCTTGCTTTGGCAAGTGCCAATTGACCGCATTCAGGCAGAAAGAAAAGAGAATAGCAAGAGGCCTTTTCTCCCCGGCTGCTCTGCCAAGCCCTTCCAGCTCAAACTATGAAGTTGCTCCTCTGGAAGGATCCCTGCACCGCGGTGTAGTTTTTCCGAAGAAGCCCTGCGTTTGCAAGAGCAAATGAGGAATTCGTGGCAGGAAAGAGGAAGGAAAGAAAGTTTCTCTCCCTCTGCCTGCTTTGCTCACAGGACTGGATGAAGTCAGGGACTTCTCCCTTTCACTGAGAAACGTACGGGCTGCTGTTGCCTGGGCGCTCTCTTCTTTGCAAAAGAGTCTGCAGTTCCACGCTTTGAACCGTGGAAAGGCGCCGGGCTCTGCTAAGATTTCCCCCGGCGCTTCGTTTGCCCTGGGCCAAAGCGAGCCTTCACAATAGCTGAACGCTAACACTGCATACTCGTTCCACTTCCAGAACCGGGCTACGGCGAGGCAGTTCTCCGGGGGAAAACGGCCCTTCGCGAAGGGCAGATCTGCCGAGCTCATTGCGGGAAAGCGAAAGCAAAGGACGCTTTTCTCCCTCTAACCGCTTTCGTCAGAGGAACGGGGGAAGTCACAGTGTTCTTTCTCTCACTGAGATACACACAATCTGACGTTGCCTCTGAGCTCCGTTGCTGGCAAAGAACTGAAACTGACATACATTCCTGTGGGGACACCCAGGGCTTTGCTAGGATTTCTCTAGGCAGTGTGTTTTCCCTGGGCCTCACTGTAGCAACACTATCTCGCCAGGGCAACACTGCATGGCATATCCTCTGCCAGGATAGAGCTGCTGCTTTGTAGTTTGTGCTGGGAAACCTTGCTTTGGCAAGTGCCAATTGACCGCATTCAGGCAGAAAGAAAAGAGAATAGCAAGAGGCCTTTTCTCCCCGGCTGCTCTGCCAAGCCCTTCCAGCTCAAACTATGAAGTTGCTCCTCTGGAAGGATCCCTGCACCGCGGCGTAGTTTTTCCGAAGAAGCCCTGCGTTTGCAAGAGCAAATGAGGAATTCGTGGCAGGAAAGAGGAAGGAAAGAAAGTTTCTCTCCCTCTGCCTGCTTTGCTCACAGGACTGGATGAAGTCAGGGACTTCTCCCTTTCACTGAGAAACGTACGGGCTGCTGTTGCCTGGGCGCTCTCTTCTTTGCAAAAGAGTCTGCAGTTCCACGCTTTGAACCGTGGAAAGGCGCCGGGCTCTGCTAAGATTTCCCCCGGCGCTTCGTTTGCCCTGGGCCAAAGCGAGCCTTCACAATAGCTGAACGCTAACACTGCATACTCGTTCCACTTCCAGAACCGGGCTACGGCGAGGCAGTTCTCCGGGGGAAAACGGCCCTTCGCGAAGGGCAGATCTGCCGAGCTCATTGCGGGAAAGCGAAAGCAAAGGACGCTTTTCTCCCTCTAACCGCTTTCGTCAGAGGAACGGGGAAAGTCACAGTGTTCTTTCTCTCCCTGAGATACACACAATCTGACGTTGCCTCTGAGCTCCGTTGCTGGCAAAGAACTGAAACGGACATACATTCCTGTGGGGAAACACAGGGCTTTGCTAGGATTTCTCTAGGCAGTGTGTTTTCCCTGGGCCTCACTGTAGCAACACTATCTCGCCAGGGCAACACTGCATGGGATTTCCTCTGCCAGGAGAGAGCTGCTGCTTTGTAGTTTGTGCTGGGAAACTTTGCTTTGGCAAGTGCCAATTGACCGCATTCAGGCAGAAAGAAAAGAGAATAGCAAGAGGCCTTTTCTCCCCGGCTGCTTTCCCAAGCCCTTCCAGCTCAAACTATGTCGTTGCTCCTCTGGAAGGATCCCTGCACCGCGGCGTAGTTTTTCCGAAGAAGCCCTGCGTTTGCAAGAGCAAATGAGGAATTCGTGGCAGCAAAGAGGAAGGAAAGAAAGTTTCTCTCCCTCTGCCTGCTTTGCTCAGAGGACTGGATGAAGTCAGGGACTTCTCCCTTTCACTGAGAAACGTGCGGGCTGCTGTTGCCTGGGCGCTCTCTTCTTTGCAAAAGAGTCTGCAGTTCCACGCTTTGAACCGTGGAACGGCGCCGGGCTCTGCTAAGATTTCCCCCGGCGCTTCGTTTGCCCTGGGCCAAAGCGAGCCTTCACAATAGCTGAACGCTAACACTGCATACTCGTTCCACTTCCAGAACCGGGCTACGGCGAGGCAGTTCTCCGGGGGAAAACGGCCCTTCGCGAAGGGCAGATCTGCCGAGCTCATTGCGGGAAAGCGAAAGCAAAGGACGCTTTTCTCCCTCTAACCGCTTTCGTCAGAGGAACGGGGGAAGTCACAGTGTTCTTTCTCTCACTGAGATACACACAATCTGACGTTGCCTCTGAGCTCCGTTGCTGGCAAAGAACTGAAACTGACATACATTCCTGTGGGGACACCAAGGGCTTTGCTAGGATTTCTCTAGGCAGTGTGTTTTCCCTGGGCCTCACTGTAGCAACACTATCTCGCCAGGGCAACACTGCATGGCATATCCTCTGCCAGGATAGAGCTGCTGCTTTGTAGTTTGTGCTTGGAAACCTTGCTTTGGCAAGTGCCAATTGACCGCATTCAGGCAGAAAGAAAAGAGAATAGCAAGAGGCCTTTTCTCCCCGGCTGCTCTGCCAAGCCCTTCCAGCTCAAACTATGAAGTTGCTCCTCTGGAAGGATCCCTGCACCGCGGCGTAGTTTTTCCGAAGAAGCCCTGCGTTTGCAAGAGCAAATGAGGAATTCGTGGCAGGAAAGAGGAAGGAAAGAAAGTTTCTCTCCCTCTGCCTGCTTTGCTCACAGGACTGGATGAAGTCAGGGACTTCTCCCTTTCACTGAGAAACGTACGGGCTGCTGTTGCCTGGGCGCTCTCTTCTTTGCAAAAGAGTCTGCAGTTCCACGCTTTGAACCGTGGAAAGGCGCCGGGCTCTGCTAAGATTTCCCCCGGCGCTTCGTTTGCCCTGGGCCAAAGCGAGCCTTCACAATAGCTGAACGCTAACACTGCATACTCGTTCCACTTCCAGAACCGGGCTACGGCGAGGCAGTTCTCCGGGGGAAAACGGCCCTTCGCGAAGGGCAGATCTGCCGAGCTCATTGCGGGAAAGCGAAAGCAAAGGACGCTTTTCTCCCTCTAACCGCTTTCGTCAGAGGAACGGGGAAAGTCACAGTGTTCTTTCTCTCCCTGAGATACACACAATCTGACGTTGCCTCTGAGCTCCGTTGCTGGCAAAGAACTGAAACGGACATACATTCCTGTGGGGAAACACAGGGCTTTGCTAGGATTTCTCTAGGCAGTGTGTTTTCCCTGGGCCTCACTGTAGCAACACTATCTCGCCAGGGCAACACTGCATGGGATTTCCTCTGCCAGGAGAGAGCTGCTGCTTTGTAGTTTGTGCTGGGAAACTTTGCTTTGGCAAGGGCCAATTGACCGCATTCAGGCAGAAAGAAAAGAGAATAGCAAGAGGCCTTTTCTCCCCGGCTGCTTTCCCAAGCCCTTCCAGCTCAAACTATGTCGTTGCTCCTCTGGAAGGATCCCTGCACCACGGCGTAGTTTTTCTGAAGAAGCCCTGCGTTTGCAAGAGCAAATGAGGAATTCGTGGCAGCAAAGAGGAAGGAAAGAAAGTTTCTCTCCCTCTGCCTGCTTTGCTCAGAGGACTGGATGAAGTCAGGGACTTCTCCCTTTCACTGAGAAACGTGCGGGCTGCTGTTGCCTGGGCGCTCTCTTCTTTGCAAAAGAGTCTGCAGTTCCACGCTTTGAACCGTGGAACGGCGCCGGGCTCTGCTAAGATTTCCCCCGGCGCTTCGTTTGCCCTGGGCCAAAGCGAGCCTTCACAATAGCTGAACGCTAACACTGCATACTCGTTCCACTTCCAGAACCGGGCTACGGCGAGGCAGTTCTCCGGGGGAAAACGGCCCTTCGCGAAGGGCAGATCTGCCGAGCTCATTGCGGGAAAGCGAAAGCAAAGGACGCTTTTCTCCCTCTAACCGCTTTCGTCAGAGGAACGGGGAAAGTCACAGTGTTCTTTCTCTCCCTGAGATACACACAATCTGACGTTGCCTCTGAGCTCCGTTGCTGGCAAAGAACTGAAACGGACATACATTCCTGTGGGGAAACACAGGGCTTTGCTAGGATTTCTCTAGGCAGTGTGTTTTCCCTGGGCCTCACTGTAGCAACACTATCTCGCAAGGGCAGAACTGCATGGGATTTCCTCTGCCAGGAGAGAGCTGCTGCTTTGTAGTTTGTGCTGGGAAACCTTGCTTTGGCAAGTGCCAATTGACCGCATTCAGGCAGAAAGAAAAGAGAATAGCAAGAGGCCTTTTCTCCCCGGCTGCTCTGCCAAGCCCTTCCAGCTCAAACTATGTCGTTGCTCCTCTGGAAGGATCCCTGCACCGCGGCGTAGTTTTTCCGAAGAAGCCCTGCGTTTGCAAGAGCAAATGAGGAATTCGTGGCAGGAAAGAGGAAGGAAAGAAAGTTTCTCTCCCTCTGCCTGCTTTGCTCAGAGGACTGCATGAAGTCAGGGAGTTCTCCCTTTCACTGAGAAACGTGCGGGCTGCTGTTGCCTGGGCGCTCTCTTCTTTGCAAAAGAGTCTGCAGTTCCACGCTTTGAACCGTGGAAAGGCGCCGGGCTCTGCTAAGATTTCCCCCGGCGCTTCGTTTGCCCTGGGCCAAAGCGAGCCTTCACAATAGCTGAACGCTAACACTGCATACTCGTTCCACTTCCAGAACCGGGCTACGGCGAGGCAGTTCTCCGGGGGAAAACGGCCCTTCGCGAAGGGCAGATCTGCCGAGCTCATTGCGGGAAAGCGAAAGCAAAGGACGCTTTTCTCCCTCTAACCGCTTTCGTCAGAGGAACGGGGGAAGTCACAGTGTTCTTTCTCTCCCTGAGATACACACAATCTGACGTTACCTCTGAGCTCCGTTGCTGGCAAAGAACTGAAACTGACATACATTCCTGTGGGGACACCCAGGGCTTTGCTAGGATTTCTCTAGGCAGTGTGTTTTCCCTGGGCCTCACTGTAGCAACACTATCTCGCCAGGGCAACACTGCATGGCATATCCTCTGCCAGGATAGAGCTGCTGCTTTGTAGTTTGTGCTGGGAAACCTTGCTTTGGCAAGTGCCAAGTGACCGCATTCAGGCAGAAAGAAAAGAGAATAGCAAGAGGCCTTTTCTCCCCGGCTGCTTTCCCAAGCCCTTCCAGCTCAAACTATGAAGTTGCTCCTCTGGAAGGATCCCTGCACCACGGCGTAGTTTTTCTGAAGAAGCCCTGCGTTTGCAAGAGCAAATGAGGAATTCGTGGCAGGAAAGAGGAAGGAAAGAAAGTTTCTCTCCCTCTGCCTGCTTTGCTCAGAGGACTGCATGAAGTCAGGGAGTTCTCCCTTTCACTGAGAAACGTACGGGCTGCTGTTGCCTGGGCGCTCTCTTCTTTGCAAAAGAGTCTGCAGTTCCACGCTTTGAACCGTGGAAAGGCGCCGGGCTCTGCTAAGATTTCCCCCGGCGCTTCGTTTGCCCTGGGCCAAAGCGAGCCTTCACAATAGCTGAACGCTAACACTGCATACTCGTTCCACTTCCAGAACCGGGCTACGGCGAGGCAGTTCTCCGGGGGAAAACGGCCCTTCGCGAAGGGCAGATCTGCCGAGCTCATTGCGGGAAAGCGAAAGCAAAGGACGCTTTTCTCCCTCTAACCGCTTTCGTCAGAGGAACGGGGGAAGTCACAGTGTTCTTTCTCTCCCTGAGATACACACAATCTGACGTTGCCTCTGAGCTCCGTTGCTGGCAAAGAACTGAAAGTGACATACATTCCTGTGGGGAAACACAGGGCTTTGCTAGGATTTCTCTAGGCAGTGTGTTTTCCCTGGGCCTCACTGTAGCAACTCTATCTCGCAAGGGCAGAACTGCATGTGATTTCCTCTGCCAGGAGAGAGCTGCTGCTTTGTAGTTTGTGCTGGGAAACCTTGCCTTGGCAAGTGCGAATTGACCGCATTCAGGCAGAAAGAAAAGAGAATAGCAAGAGGCCTTTTCTCCCCGGCTGCTCTGCCAAGCCCTTCCAGCTCAAACTATGTCGTTGCTCCTCTGGAAGGATCCCTGCACCGCGGCGTAGTTTTTCCGAAGAAGCCCTGCGTTTGCAAGAGCAAATGAGGAATTCGTGGCAGGAAAGAGGAAGGAAAGAAAGTTTCTCTCCCTCTGCCTGCTTTGCTCAGAGGACTGCATGAAGTCAGGGACTTCTCCCTTTCACTGAGAAACGTGCGGGCTGCTGTTGCCTGGGCGCTCTCTTCTTTGCAAAAGAGTCTGCAGTTCCACGCTTTGAACCGTGGAACGGCGCCGGGCTCTGCTAAGATTTCCCCCGGTGCTTCGTTTGCCCTGGGCCAAAGCGAGCCTTCACAATAGCTGAACGCTAACACTGCATACTCGTTCCACTTCCAGAACCGGGCTACGGCGAGGCAGTTCTCCGGGGGAAAACGGCCCTTCGCGAAGGGCAGATCTGCCGAGCTCATTGCGGGAAAGCGAAAGCAAAGGACGCTTTTCTCCCTCTAACCGCTTTCGTCAGAGGAACGGGGGAAGTCACAGTGTTCTTTCTCTCACTGAGATACACACAATCTGACGTTGCCTCTGAGCTCCGTTGCTGGCAAAGAACTGAAACTGACATACATTCCTGTGGGGACACCCAGGGCTTTGCTAGGATTTCTCTAGGCAGTGTGTTTTCCCTGGGCCTCACTGTAGCAACACTATCTCGCCAGGGCAACACTGCATGGCATATCCTCTGCCAGGATAGAGCTGCTGCTTTGTAGTTTGTGCTGGGAAACCTTGCTTTGGCAAGTGCCAATTGACCGCATTCAGGCAGAAAGAAAAGAGAATAGCAAGAGGCCTTTTCTCCCCGGCTGCTTTCCCAAGCCCTTCCAGCTCAAACTATGTCGTTGCTCCTCTGGAAGGATCCCTGCACCGCGGCGTAGTTTTTCCGAAGAAGCCCTGCGTTTGCAAGAGCAAATGAGGAATTCGTGGCAGGAAAGAGGAAGGAAAGAAAGTTTCTCTCCCTCTGCCTGCCTTGCTCAGAGGACTGGATGAAGTCAGGGACTTCTCCCTTTCACTGAGAAACGTGCGGGCTGCTGTTGCCTGGGCGCTCTCTTCTTTGCAAAAGAGTCTGCAGTTCCACGCTTTGAACCGTGGAAAGGCGCCGGGCTCTGCTAAGATTTCCCCCGGCGCTTCGTTTGCCCTGGGCCAAAGCGAGCCTTCACAATAGCTGAACGCTAACACTGCATACTCGTTCCACTTCCAGAACCGGGCTACGGCGAGGCAGTTCTCCGGGGGAAAACGGCCCTTCGCGAAGGGCAGATCTGCCGAGCTCATTGCGGGAAAGCGAAAGCAAAGGACGCTTTTCTCCCTCTAACCGCTTTCGTCAGAGGAACGGGGGAAGTCACAGTGTTCTTTCTCTCACTGAGATACACACAATCTGACGTTGCCTCTGAGCTCCGTTGCTGGCAAAGAACTGAAACTGACATACATTCCTGTGGGGACACCCAGGGCTTTGCTAGGATTTCTCTAGGCAGTGTGTTTTCCCTGGGCCTCACTGTAGCAACACTATCTCGCCAGGGCAACACTGCATGGCATATCCTCTGCCAGGATAGAGCTGCTGCTTTGTAGTTTGTGCTGGGAAACCTTGCTTTGGCAAGTGCCAATTGACCGCATTCAGGCAGAAAGAAAAGAGAATAGCAAGAGGCCTTTTCTCCCCGGCTGCTCTGCCAAGCCCTTCCAGCTCAAACTATGAAGTTGCTCCTCTGGAAGGATCCCTGCACCGCGGCGTAGTTTTTCCGAAGAAGCCCTGCGTTTGCAAGAGCAAATGAGGAATTCGTGGCAGGAAAGAGGAAGGAAAGAAAGTTTCTCTCCCTCTGCCTGCTTTGCTCACAGGACTGGATGAAGTCAGGGACTTCTCCCTTTCACTGAGAAACGTACGGGCTGCTGTTGCCTGGGCGCTCTCTTCTTTGCAAAAGAGTCTGCAGTTCCACGCTTTGAACCGTGGAAAGGCGCCGGGCTCTGCTAAGATTTCCCCCGGCGCTTCGTTTGCCCTGGGCCAAAGCGAGCCTTCACAATAGCTGAACGCTAACACTGCATACTCGTTCCACTTCCAGAAGCGGGCTACGGCGAGGCAGTTCTCCGGGGGAAAACGGCCCTTCGCGAAGGGCAGATCTGCCGAGCTCATTGCGGGAAAGCGAAAGCAAAGGACGCTTTTCTCCCTCTAACCGCTTTCGTCAGAGGAACGGGGAAAGTCACAGTGTTCTTTCTCTCCCTGAGATACACACAATCTGACGTTGCCTCTGAGCTCCGTTGCTGGCAAAGAACTGAAACGGACATACATTCCTGTGGGGAAACACAGGGCTTTGCTAGGATTTCTCTAGGCAGTGTGTTTTCCCTGGGCCTCACTGTAGCAACACTATCTCGCCAGGGCAACACTGCATGGGATTTCCTCTGCCAGGAGAGAGCTGCTGCTTTGTAGTTTGTGCTGGGAAACCTTGCTTTGGCAAGTGCCAATTGACCGCATTCAGGCAGAAAGAAAAGAGAATAGCAAGAGGCCTTTTCTCCCCGGCTGCTCTGCCAAGCCCTTCCAGCTCAAACTATGTCGTTGCTCCTCTGGAAGGATCCCTGCACCGCGGCGTAGTTTTTCCGAAGAAGCCCTGCGTTTGCAAGAGCAAATGAGGAATTCGTGGCAGGAAAGAGGAAGGAAAGAAAGTTTCTCTCCCTCTGCCTGCTTTGCTCAGAGGACTGCATGAAGTCAGGGAGTTCTCCCTTTCACTGGGAAACGTGCGGGCTGCTGTTGCCTGGGCGCTCTCTTCTTTGCAAAAGAGTCTGCAGTTCCACGCTTTGAACCGTGGAACGGCGCCGGGCTCTGCTAAGATTTCCCCCGGCGCTTCGTTTGCCCTGGGCCAAAGCGAGCCTTCACAATAGCTGAACGCTAACACTGCATACTCGTTCCACTTCCAGAACCGGGCTACGGCGAGGCAGTTCTCCGGGGGAAAACGGCCCTTCGCGAAGGGCAGATCTGCCGAGCTCATTGCGGGAAAGCGAAAGCAAAGGACGCTTTTCTCCCTCTAACCGCTTTCGTCAGAGGAACGGGGGAAGTCACAGTGTTCTTTCTCTCACTGAGATACACACAATCTGACGTTGCCTCTGAGCTCCGTTGCTGGCAAAGAACTGAAACTGACATACATTCCTGTGGGGACACCCAGGGCTTTGCTAGGATTTCTCTAGGCAGTGTGTTTTCCCTGGGCCTCACTGTAGCAACACTATCTCGCCAGGGCAACACTGCATGGCATATCCTCTGCCAGGATAGAGCTGCTGCTTTGTAGTTTGTGCTGGGAAACCTTGCTTTGGCAAGTGCCAATTGACCGCATTCAGGCAGAAAGAAAAGAGAATAGCAAGAGGCCTTTTCTCCCCGGCTGCTCTGCCAAGCCCTTCCAGCTCAAACTATGAACTTGCTCCTCTGGAAGGATCCCTGCACCGCGGTGTAGTTTTTCCGAAGAAGCCCTGCGTTTGCAAGAGCAAATGAGGAATTCGTGGCAGGAAAGAGGAAGGAAAGAAAGTTTCTCTCCCTCTGCCTGCTTTGCTCACAGGACTGGATGAAGTCAGGGACTTCTCCCTTTCACTGAGAAACGTACGGGCTGCTGTTGCCTGGGCGCTCTCTTCTTTGCAAAAGAGTCTGCAGTTCCACGCTTTGAACCGTGGAAAGGCGCCGGGCTCTGCTAAGATTTCCCCCGGCGCTTCGTTTGCCCTGGGCCAAAGCGAGCCTTCACAATAGCTGAACGCTAACACTGCATACTCGTTCCACTTCCAGAACCGGGCTACGGCGAGGCAGTTCTCCGGGGGAAAACGGCCCTTCGCGAAGGGCAGATCTGCCGAGCTCATTGCGGGAAAGCGAAAGCAAAGGACGCTTTTCTCCCTCTAACCGCTTTCGTCAGAGGAACGGGGGAAGTCACAGTGTTCTTTCTCTCACTGAGATACACACAATCTGACGTTGCCTCTGAGCTCCGTTGCTGGCAAAGAACTGAAACTGACATACATTCCTGTGGGGACACCCAGGGCTTTGCTAGGATTTCTCTAGGCAGTGTGTTTTCCCTGGGCCTCACTGTAGCAACACTATCTCGCCAGGGCAACACTGCATGGCATATCCTCTGCCAGGATAGAGCTGCTGCTTTGTAGTTTGTGCTGGGAAACCTTGCTTTGGCAAGTGCCAATTGACCGCATTCAGGCAGAAAGAAAAGAGAATAGCAAGAGGCCTTTTCTCCCCGGCTGCTTTCCCAAGCCCTTCCAGCTCAAACTATGTCGTTGCTCCTCTGGAAGGATACCTGCACCACGGCGTAGTTTTTCTGAAGAAGCCCTGCGTTTGCAAGAGCAAATGAGGAATTCGTGGCAGGAAAGAGGAAGGAAAGAAAGTTTCTCTCCCTCTGCCTGCTTTGCTCAGAGGACTGCATGAAGTCAGGGAGTTCTCCCTTTCACTGAGAAACGTGCGGGCTGCTGTTGCCTGGGCGCTCTCTTCTTTGCAAAAGAGTCTGCAGTTCCACGCTTTGAACCGTGGAAAGGCGCCGGGCTCTGCTAAGATTTCCCCCGGCGCTTCGTTTGCCCTGGGCCAAAGCGAGCCTTCACAATAGCTGAACGCTAACACTGCATACTCGTTCCACTTCCAGAACCGGGCTACGGCGAGGCAGTTCTCCGGGGGAAAACGGCCCTTCGCGAAGGGCAGATCTGCCGAGCTCATTGCGGGAAAGCGAAAGCAAAGGACGCTTTTCTCCCTCTAACCGCTTTCGTCAGAGGAACGGGGGAAGTCACAGTGTTCTTTCTCTCCCTGAGATACACACAATCTGCCGTTGCCTCTGAGCTCCGTTGCTGGCAAAGAACTGAAAGTGACATACATTCCTGTGGGGAAACACAGGGCTTTGCTAGGATTTCTCTAGGCAGTGTGTTTTCCCTGGGCCTCACTGTAGCAACTCTATCTCGCAAGGGCAGAACTGCATGGGATTTCCTCTGCCAGGAGAGAGCTGCTGCTTTGTAGTTTGTGCTGGGAAACCTTGCTTTGGCAAGTGCCAATTGACCGCATTCAGGCAGAAAGAAAAGAGAATAGCAAGAGGCCTTTTCTCCCCGGCTGCTCTGCCAAGCCCTTCCAGCTCAAACTATGTCGTTGCTCCTCTGGAAGGATCCCTGCACCGCGGCGTAGTTTTTCCGAAGAAGCCCTGCGTTTGCAAGAGCAAATGAGGAATTCGTGGCAGGAAAGAGGAAGGAAAGAAAGTTTCTCTCCCTCTGCCTGCTTTGCTCAGAGGACTGCATGAAGTCAGGGAGTTCTCCCTTTCACTGAGAAACGTGCGGGCTGCTGTTGCCTGGGCGCTCTCTTCTTTGCAAAAGAGTCTGCAGTTCCACGCTTTGAACCGTGGAAAGGCGCCGGGCTCTGCTAAGATTTCCCCCGGCGCTTCGTTTGCCCTGGGCCAAAGCGAGCCTTCACAATAGCTGAACGCTAACACTGCATACTCGTTCCACTTCCAGAACCGGGCTACGGCGAGGCAGTTCTCCGGGGGAAAACGGCCCTTCGCGAAGGGCAGATCTGCCGAGCTCATTGCGGGAAAGCGAAAGCAAAGGACGCTTTTCTCCCTCTAACCGCTTTCGTCAGAGGAACGGGGGAAGTCACAGTGTTCTTTCTCTCACTGAGATACACACAATCTGACGTTGCCTCTGAGCTCCGTTGCTGGCAAAGAACTGAAACGGACATACATTCCTGTGGGGAAACACAGGGCTTTGCTAGGATTTCTCTAGGCAGTGTGTTTTCCCTGGGCCTCACTGTAGCAACACTATCTCGCCAGGGCAACACTGCATGGGATTTCCTCTGCCAGGAGAGAGCTGCTGCTTTGTAGTTTGTGCTGGGAAACTTTGCTTTGGCAAGTGCCAATTGACCGCATTCAGGCAGAAAGAAAAGAGAATAGCAAGAGGCCTTTTCTCCCCGGCTGCTTTCCCAAGCCCTTCCAGCTCAAACTATGTCGTTGCTCCTCTGGAAGGATCCCTGCACCGCGGCGTAGTTTTTCCGAAGAAGCCCTGCGTTTGCAAGAGCAAATGAGGAATTCGTGGCAGGAAAGAGGAAGGAAAGAAAGTTTCTCTCCCTCTGCCTGCTTTGCTCAGAGGACTGCATGAAGTCAGGGACTTCTCCCTTTCACTGGGAAACGTGCGGGCTGCTGTTGCCTGGGCGCTCTCTTCTTTGCAAAAGAGTCTGCAGTTCCACGCTTTGAACCGTGGAACGGCGCCGGGCTCTGCTAAGATTTCCCCCGGCGCTTCGTTTGCCCTGGGCCAAAGCGAGCCTTCACAATAGCTGAACGCTAACACTGCATACTCGTTCCACTTCCAGAACCGGGCTACGGCGAGGCAGTTCTCCGGGGGAAAACGGCCCTTCGCGAAGGGCAGATCTGCCGAGCTCATTGCGGGAAAGCGAAAGCAAAGGACGCTTTTCTCCCTCTAACCGCTTTCGTCAGAGGAACGGGGGAAGTCACAGTGTTCTTTCTCTCCCTGAGATACACACAATCTGCCGTTGCCTCTGAGCTCCGTTGCTGGCAAAGAACTGAAAGTGACATACATTCCTGTGGGGAAACACAGGGCTTTGCTAGGATTTCTCTAGGCAGTGTGTTTTCCCTGGGCCTCACTGTAGCAACACTATCTCGCAAGGGCAGAACTGCATGGGATTTCCTCTGCCAGGAGAGAGCTGCTGCTTTGTAGTTTGTGCTGGGAAACCTTGCTTTGGCAAGTGCCAATTGACCGCATTCAGGCAGAAAGAAAAGAGAATAGCAAGAGGCCTTTTCTCCCCGGCTGCTCTGCCAAGCCCTTCCAGCTCAAACTATGTCGTTGCTCCTCTGGAAGGATCCCTGCACCGCGGCGTAGTTTTTCCGAAGAAGCCCTGCGTTTGCAAGAGCAAATGAGGAATTCGTGGCAGGAAAGAGGAAGGAAAGAAAGTTTCTCTCCCTCTGCCTGCTTTGCTCAGAGGACTGCATGAAGTCAGGGAGTTCTCCCTTTCACTGAGAAACGTGCGGGCTGCTGTTGCCTGGGCGCTCTCTTCTTTGCAAAAGAGTCTGCAGTTCCACGCTTTGAACCGTGGAAAGGCGCCGGGCTCTGCTAAGATTTCCCCCGGCGCTTCGTTTGCCCTGGGCCAAAGCGAGCCTTCACAATAGCTGAACGCTAACACTGCATACTCGTTCCACTTCCAGAACCGGGCTACGGCGAGGCAGTTCTCCGGGGGAAAACGGCCCTTCGCGAAGGGCAGATCTGCCGAGCTCATTGCGGGAAAGCGAAAGCAAAGGACGCTTTTCTCCCTCTAACCGCTTTCGTCAGAGGAACGGGGGAAGTCACAGTGTTCTTTCTCTCCCTGAGATACACACAATCTGACGTTGCCTCTGAGCTCCGTTGCTGGCAAAGAACTGAAAGTGACATACATTCCTGTGGGGAAACACAGGGCTTTGCTAGGATTTCTCTAGGCAGTGTGTTTTCCCTGGGCCTCACTGTAGCAACTCTATCTCGCAAGGGCAGAACTGCATGGGATTTCCTCTGCCAGGAGAGAGCTGCTGCTTTGTAGTTTGTGCTGGGAAACCTTGCCTTGGCAAGTGCGAATTGACCGCATTCAGGCAGAAAGAAAAGAGAATAGCAAGAGGCCTTTTCTCCCCGGCTGCTCTGCCAAGCCCTTCCAGCTCAAACTATGTCGTTGCTCCTCTGGAAGGATCCCTGCACCGCGGCGTAGTTTTTCCGAAGAAGCCCTGCGTTTGCAAGAGCAAATGAGGAATTCGTGGCAGGAAAGAGGAAGGAAAGAAAGTTTCTCTCCCTCTGCCTGCTTTGCTCAGAGGACTGCATGAAGTCAGGGACTTCTCCCTTT
Source organism: Elephas maximus indicus (assembly GCF_024166365.1). Taxonomy (NCBI): domain Eukaryota; kingdom Metazoa; phylum Chordata; class Mammalia; order Proboscidea; family Elephantidae; genus Elephas; species Elephas maximus. The sequence goes on from NC_064822.1 coordinate 2,024,744, forward strand.
CACTGAGAAACGTGCGGGCTGCTGTTGCCTGGGCGCTCTCTTCTTTGCAAAAGAGTCTGCAGATCCACGCTTTGAACCGTGGAACGGCGCCGGGCTCTGCTAAGATTTCCCCCGGCGCTTCGTTTGCCCTGGGCCAAAGCGAGCCTTCACAATAGCTGAACGCTAACACTGCATACTCGTTCCACTTCCAGAACCGGGCTACGGCGAGGCAGTTCTCCGGGGGAAAACGGCCCTTCGCGAAGGGCAGATCTGCCGAGCTCATTGCGGGAAAGCGAAAGCAAAGGACGCTTTTCTCCCTCTAACCGCTTTCGTCAGAGGAACGGGGGAAGTCACAGTGTTCTTTCTCTCACTGAGATACACACAATCTGACGTTGCCTCTGAGCTCCGTTGCTGGCAAAGAACTGAAACTGACATACATTCCTGTGGGGACACCCAGGGCTTTGCTAGGATTTCTCTAGGCAGTGTGTTTTCCCTGGGCCTCACTGTAGCAACACTATCTCGCCAGGGCAACACTGCATGGCATATCCTCTGCCAGGATAGAGCTGCTGCTTTGTAGTTTGTGCTGGGAAACCTTGCTTTGGCAAGTGCCAATTGACCGCATTCAGGCAGAAAGAAAAGAGAATAGCAAGAGGCCTTTTCTCCCCGGCTGCTTTCCCAAGCCCTTCCAGCTCAAACTATGTCGTTGCTCCTCTGGAAGGATCCCTGCACCGCGGCGTAGTTTTTCCGAAGAAGCCCTGCGTTTGCAAGAGCAAATGAGGAATTCGTGGCAGGAAAGAGGAAGGAAAGAAAGTTTCTCTCCCTCTGCCTGCTTTGCTCAGAGGACTGCATGAAGTCAGGGAGTTCTCCCTTTCACTGAGAAACGTGCGGGCTGCTGTTGCCTGGGCGCTCTCTTCTTTGCAAAAGAGTCTGCAGTTCCACGCTTTGAACCGTGGAAAGGCGCCGGGCTCTGCTAAGATTTCCCCCGGCGCTTCGTTTGCCCTGGGCCAAAGCGAGCCTTCACAATAGCTGAACGCTAACACTGCATACTCGTTCCACTTCCAGAACCGGGCTACGGCGAGGCAGTTCTCCGGGGGAAAACGGCCCTTCGCGAAGGGCAGATCTGCCGAGCTCATTGCGGGAAAGCGAAAGCAAAGGACGCTTTTCTCCCTCTAACCGCTTTCGTCAGAGGAACGGGGGAAGTCACAGTGTTCTTTCTCTCCCTGAGATACACACAATCTGACGTTGCCTCTGAGCTCCGTTGCTGGCAAAGAACTGAAAGTGACATACATTCCTGTGGGGAAACACAGGGCTTTGCTAGGATTTCTCTAGGCAGTGTGTTTTCCCTGGGCCTCACTGTAGCAACTCTATCTCGCAAGGGCAGAACTGCATGGGATTTCCTCTGCCAGGAGAGAGCTGCTGCTTTGTAGTTTGTGCTGGGAAACCTTGCCTTGGCAAGTGCGAATTGACCGCATTCAGGCAGAAAGAAAAGAGAATAGCAAGAGGCCTTTTCTCCCCGGCTGCTCTGCCAAGCCCTTCCAGCTCAAACTATGTCGTTGCTCCTCTGGAAGGATCCCTGCACCGCGGCGTAGTTTTTCCGAAGAAGCCCTGCGTTTGCAAGAGCAAATGAGGAATTCGTGGCAGGAAAGAGGAAGGAAAGAAAGTTTCTCTCCCTCTGCCTGCTTTGCTCAGAGGACTGCATGAAGTCAGGGACTTCTCCCTTTCACTGAGAAACGTGCGGGCTGCTGTTGCCTGGGCGCTCTCTTCTTTGCAAAAGAGTCTGCAGATCCACGCTTTGAACCGTGGAACGGCACCGGGCTCTGCTAAGATTTCCCCCGGCGCTTCGTTTGCCCTGGGCCAAAGCGAGCCTTCACAATAGCTGAACGCTAACACTGCATACTCGTTCCACTTCCAGAACCGGGCTACGGCGAGGCAGTTCTCCGGGGGAAAACGGCCCTTCGCGAAGGGCAGATCTGCCGAGCTCATTGCGGGAAAGCGAAAGCAAAGGACGCTTTTCTCCCTCTAACCGCTTTCGTCAGAGGAACGGGGGAAGTCACAGTGTTCTTTCTCTCACTGAGATACACACAATCTGACGTTGCCTCTGAGCTCCGTTGCTGGCAAAGAACTGAAACTGACATACATTCCTGTGGGGACACCCAGGGCTTTGCTAGGATTTCTCTAGGCAGTGTGTTTTCCCTGGGCCTCACTGTAGCAACACTATCTCGCCAGGGCAACACTGCATGGCATATCCTCTGCCAGGATAGAGCTGCTGCTTTGTAGTTTGTGCTGGGAAACCTTGCTTTGGCAAGTGCCAATTGACCGCATTCAGGCAGAAAGAAAAGAGAATAGCAAGAGGCCTTTTCTCCCCGGCTGCTTTCCCAAGCCCTTCCAGCTCAAACTATGTCGTTGCTCCTCTGGAAGGATCCCTGCACCGCGGCGTAGTTTTTCCGAAGAAGCCCTGCGTTTGCAAGAGCAAATGAGGAATTCGTGGCAGGAAAGAGGAAGGAAAGAAAGTTTCTCTCCCTCTGCCTGCTTTGCTCAGAGGACTGCATGAAGTCAGGGAGTTCTCCCTTTCACTGAGAAACGTGCGGGCTGCTGTTGCCTGGGCGCTCTCTTCTTTGCAAAAGAGTCTGCAGTTCCACGCTTTGAACCGTGGAAAGGCGCCGGGCTCTGCTAAGATTTCCCCCGGCGCTTCGTTTGCCCTGGGCCAAAGCGAGCCTTCACAATAGCTGAACGCTAACACTGCATACTCGTTCCACTTCCAGAACCGGGCTACGGCGAGGCAGTTCTCCGGGGGAAAACGGCCCTTCGCGAAGGGCAGATCTGCCGAGCTCATTGCGGGAAAGCGAAAGCAAAGGACGCTTTTCTCCCTCTAACCGCTTTCGTCAGAGGAACGGGGAAAGTCACAGTGTTCTTTCTCTCCCTGAGATACACACAATCTGACGTTGCCTCTGAGCTCCGTTGCTGGCAAAGAACTGAAACGGACATACATTCCTGTGGGGAAACACAGGGCTTTGCTAGGATTTCTCTAGGCAGTGTGTTTTCCCTGGGCCTCACTGTAGCAACACTATCTCGCCAGGGCAACACTGCATGGGATTTCCTCTGCCAGGAGAGAGCTGCTGCTTTGTAGTTTGTGCTGGGAAACTTTGCTTTGGCAAGTGCCAATTGACCGCATTCAGGCAGAAAGAAAAGAGAATAGCAAGAGGCCTTTTCTCCCCGGCTGCTTTCCCAAGCCCTTCCAGCTCAAACTATGTCGTTGCTCCTCTGGAAGGATCCCTGCACCGCGGCGTAGTTTTTCCGAAGAAGCCCTGCGTTTGCAAGAGCAAATGAGGAATTCGTGGCAGGAAAGAGGAAGGAAAGAAAGTTTCTCTCCCTCTGCCTGCTTTGCTCACAGGACTGGATGAAGTCAGGGACTTCTCCCTTTCACTGAGAAACGTACGGGCTGCTGTTGCCTGGGCGCTCTCTTCTTTGCAAAAGAGTCTGCAGTTCCACGCTTTGAACCGTGGAAAGGCGCCGGGCTCTGCTAAGATTTCCCCCGGCGCTTCGTTTGCCCTGGGCCAAAGCGAGCCTTCACAATAGCTGAACGCTAACACTGCATACTCGTTCCACTTCCAGAACCGGGCTACGGCGAGGCAGTTCTCCAGGGGAAAACTGCCCTTCGCGAAGGGCAGATCTGCCGAGCTCATTGCGGGAAAGCGAAAGCAAAGGACGCTTTTCTCCCTCTAACCGCTTTCGTCAGAGGAACGGGGAAAGTCACAGTGTTCTTTCTCTCCCTGAGATACACACAATCTGACGTTGCCTCTGAGCTCCGTTGCTGGCAAAGAACTGAAACGGACATACATTCCTGTGGGGAAACACAGGGCTTTGCTAGGATTTCTCTAGGCAGTGTGTTTTCCCTGGGCCTCACTGTAGCAACACTATCTCGCCAGGGCAACACTGCATGGGATTTCCTCTGCCAGGAGAGAGCTGCTGCTTTGTAGTTTGTGCTGGGAAACTTTGCTTTGGCAAGTGCCAATTGACCGCATTCAGGCAGAAAGAAAAGAGAATAGCAAGAGGCCTTTTCTCCCCGGCTGCTTTCCCAAGCCCTTCCAGCTCAAACTATGTCGTTGCTCCTCTGGAAGGATCCCTGCACCACGGCGTAGTTTTTCTGAAGAAGCCCTGCGTTTGCAAGAGCAAATGAGGAATTCGTGGCAGGAAAGAGGAAGGAAAGAAAGTTTCTCTCCCTCTGCCTGCTTTGCTCAGAGGACTGCATGAAGTCAGGGAGTTCTCCCTTTCACTGAGAAACGTGCGGGCTGCTGTTGCCTGGGCGCTCTCTTCTTTGCAAAAGAGTCTGCAGTTCCACGCTTTGAACCGTGGAAAGGCGCCGGGCTCTGCTAAGATTTCCCCCGGCGCTTCGTTTGCCCTGGGCCAAAGCGAGCCTTCACAATAGCTGAACGCTAACACTGCATACTCGTTCCACTTCCAGAACCGGGCTACGGCGAGGCAGTTCTCCGGGGGAAAACGGCCCTTCGCGAAGGGCAGATCTGCCGAGCTCATTGCGGGAAAGCGAAAGCAAAGGACGCTTTTCTCCCTCTAACCGCTTTCGTCAGAGGAACGGGGGAAGTCACAGTGTTCTTTCTCTCCCTGAGATACACACAATCTGACGTTGCCTCTGAGCTCCGTTGCTGGCAAAGAACTGAAAGTGACATACATTCCTGTGGGGAAACACAGGGCTTTGCTAGGATTTCTCTAGGCAGTGTGTTTTCCCTGGGCCTCACTGTAGCAACTCTATCTCGCAAGGGCAGAACTGCATGGGATTTCCTCTGCCAGGAGAGAGCTGCTGCTTTGTAGTTTGTGCTGGGAAACCTTGCCTTGGCAAGTGCGAATTGACCGCATTCAGGCAGAAAGAAAAGAGAATAGCAAGAGGCCTTTTCTCCCCGGCTGCTCTGCCAAGCCCTTCCAGCTCAAACTATGAAGTTGCTCCTCTGGAAGGATCCCTGCACCGCGGCGTAGTTTTTCCGAAGAAGCCCTGCGTTTGCAAGAGCAAATGAGGAATTCGTGGCAGGAAAGAGGAAGGAAAGAAAGTTTCTCTCCCTCTGCCTGCTTTGCTCAGAGGACTGGATGAAGTCAGGGACTTCTCCCTTTCACTGAGAAACGTGCGGGCTGCTGTTGCCTGGGCGCTCTCTTCTTTGCAAAAGAGTCTGCAGATCCACGCTTTGAACCGTGGAACGGCGCCGGGCTCTGCTAAGATTTCCCCCGGCGCTTCGTTTGCCCTGGGCCAAAGCGAGCCTTCACAATAGCTGAACGCTAACACTGCATACTCGTTCCACTTCCAGAACCGGGCTACGGCGAGGCAGTTCTCCGGGGGAAAACGGCCCTTCGCGAAGGGCAGATCTGCCGAGCTCATTGCGGGAAAGCGAAAGCAAAGGACGCTTTTCTCCCTCTAACCGCTTTCGTCAGAGGAACGGGGGAAGTCACAGTGTTCTTTCTCTCACTGAGATACACACAATCTGACGTTGCCTCTGAGCTCCGTTGCTGGCAAAGAACTGAAACGGACATACATTCCTGTGGGGAAACACAGGGCTTTGCTAGGATTTCTCTAGGCAGTGTGTTTTCCCTGGGCCTCACTGTAGCAACACTATCTCGCCAGGGCAACACTGCATGGGATTTCCTCTGCCAGGAGAGAGCTGCTGCTTTGTAGTTTGTGCTGGGAAACTTTGCTTTGGCAAGTGCCAATTGACCGCATTCAGGCAGAAAGAAAAGAGAATAGCAAGAGGCCTTTTCTCCCCGGCTGCTTTCCCAAGCCCTTCCAGCTCAAACTATGTCGTTGCTCCTCTGGAAGGATCCCTGCACCGCGGCGTAGTTTTTCCGAAGAAGCCCTGCGTTTGCAAGAGCAAATGAGGAATTCGTGGCAGGAAAGAGGAAGGAAAGAAAGTTTCTCTCCCTCTGCCTGCTTTGCTCACAGGACTGGATGAAGTCAGGGACTTCTCCCTTTCACTGAGAAACGTACGGGCTGCTGTTGCCTGGGCGCTCTCTTCTTTGCAAAAGAGTCTGCAGTTCCACGCTTTGAACCGTGGAAAGGCGCCGGGCTCTGCTAAGATTTCCCCCGGCGCTTCGTTTGCCCTGGGCCAAAGCGAGCCTTCACAATAGCTGAACGCTAACACTGCATACTCGTTCCACTTCCAGAACCGGGCTACGGCGAGGCAGTTCTCCAGGGGAAAACTGCCCTTCGCGAAGGGCAGATCTGCCGAGCTCATTGCGGGAAAGCGAAAGCAAAGGACGCTTTTCTCCCTCTAACCGCTTTCGTCAGAGGAACGGGGAAAGTCACAGTGTTCTTTCTCTCCCTGAGATACACACAATCTGACGTTGCCTCTGAGCTCCGTTGCTGGCAAAGAACTGAAACGGACATACATTCCTGTGGGGAAACACAGGGCTTTGCTAGGATTTCTCTAGGCAGTGTGTTTTCCCTGGGCCTCACTGTAGCAACACTATCTCGCCAGGGCAACACTGCATGGGATTTCCTCTGCCAGGAGAGAGCTGCTGCTTTGTAGTTTGTGCTGGGAAACTTTGCTTTGGCAAGTGCCAATTGACCGCATTCAGGCAGAAAGAAAAGAGAATAGCAAGAGGCCTTTTCTCCCCGGCTGCTTTCCCAAGCCCTTCCAGCTCAAACTATGTCGTTGCTCCTCTGGAAGGATCCCTGCACCACGGCGTAGTTTTTCTGAAGAAGCCCTGCGTTTGCAAGAGCAAATGAGGAATTCGTGGCAGGAAAGAGGAAGGAAAGAAAGTTTCTCTCCCTCTGCCTGCTTTGCTCAGAGGACTGCATGAAGTCAGGGAGTTCTCCCTTTCACTGAGAAACGTGCGGGCTGCTGTTGCCTGGGCGCTCTCTTCTTTGCAAAAGAGTCTGCAGTTCCACGCTTTGAACCGTGGAAAGGCGCCGGGCTCTGCTAAGATTTCCCCCGGCGCTTCGTTTGCCCTGGGCCAAAGCGAGCCTTCACAATAGCTGAACGCTAACACTGCATACTCGTTCCACTTCCAGAACCGGGCTACGGCGAGGCAGTTCTCCGGGGGAAAACGGCCCTTCGCGAAGGGCAGATCTGCCGAGCTCATTGCGGGAAAGCGAAAGCAAAGGACGCTTTTCTCCCTCTAACCGCTTTCGTCAGAGGAACGGGGGAAGTCACAGTGTTCTTTCTCTCCCTGAGATACACACAATCTGACGTTGCCTCTGAGCTCCGTTGCTGGCAAAGAACTGAAAGTGACATACATTCCTGTGGGGAAACACAGGGCTTTGCTAGGATTTCTCTAGGCAGTGTGTTTTCCCTGGGCCTCACTGTAGCAACTCTATCTCGCAAGGGCAGAACTGCATGGGATTTCCTCTGCCAGGAGAGAGCTGCTGCTTTGTAGTTTGTGCTGGGAAACCTTGCCTTGGCAAGTGCGAATTGACCGCATTCAGGCAGAAAGAAAAGAGAATAGCAAGAGGCCTTTTCTCCCCGGCTGCTCTGCCAAGCCCTTCCAGCTCAAACTATGTCGTTGCTCCTCTGGAAGGATCCCTGCACCGCGGCGTAGTTTTTCCGAAGAAGCCCTGCGTTTGCAAGAGCAAATGAGGAATTCGTGGCAGGAAAGAGGAAGGAAAGAAAGTTTCTCTCCCTCTGCCTGCTTTGCTCAGAGGACTGCATGAAGTCAGGGACTTCTCCCTTTCACTGAGAAACGTGCGGGCTGCTGTTGCCTGGGCGCTCTCTTCTTTGCAAAAGAGTCTGCAGTTCCACGCTTTGAACCGTGGAACGGCGCCGGGCTCTGCTAAGATTTCCCCCGGCGCTTCGTTTGCCCTGGGCCAAAGCGAGCCTTCACAATAGCTGAACGCTAACACTGCATACTCGTTCCACTTCCAGAACCGGGCTACGGCGAGGCAGTTCTCCGGGGGAAAACGGCCCTTCGCGAAGGGCAGATCTGCCGAGCTCATTGCGGGAAAGCGAAAGCAAAGGACGCTTTTCTCCCTCTAACCGCTTTCGTCAGAGGAACGGGGGAAGTCACAGTGTTCTTTCTCTCACTGAGATACACACAATCTGACGTTGCCTCTGAGCTCCGTTGCTGGCAAAGAACTGAAACTGACATACATTCCTGTGGGGACACCCAGGGCTTTGCTAGGATTTCTCTAGGCAGTGTGTTTTCCCTGGGCCTCACTGTAGCAACACTATCTCGCCAGGGCAACACTGCATGGCATATCCTCTGCCAGGATAGAGCTGCTGCTTTGTAGTTTGTGCTGGGAAACCTTGCTTTGGCAAGTGCCAGTTGACCGCATTCAGGCAGAAAGAAAAGAGAATAGCAAGAGGCCTTTTCTCCCCGGCTGCTTTCCCAAGCCCTTCCAGCTCAAACTATGTCGTTGCTCCTCTGGAAGGATCCCTGCACCGCGGCGTAGTTTTTCCGAAGAAGCCCTGCGTTTGCAAGAGCAAATGAGGAATTCGTGGCAGGAAAGAGGAAGGAAAGAAAGTTTCTCTCCCTCTGCCTGCTTTGCTCAGAGGACTGCATGAAGTCAGGGAGTTCTCCCTTTCACTGAGAAACGTGCGGGCTGCTGTTGCCTGGGCGCTCTCTTCTTTGCAAAAGAGTCTGCAGTTCCACGCTTTGAACCGTGGAAAGGCGCCGGGCTCTGCTAAGATTTCCCCCGGCGCTTCGTTTGCCCTGGGCCAAAGCGAGCCTTCACAATAGCTGAACGCTAACACTGCATACTCGTTCCACTTCCAGAACCGGGCTACGGCGAGGCAGTTCTCCGGGGGAAAACGGCCCTTCGCGAAGGGCAGATCTGCCGAGCTCATTGCGGGAAAGCGAAAGCAAAGGACGCTTTTCTCCCTCTAACCGCTTTCGTCAGAGGAACGGGGGAAGTCACAGTGTTCTTTCTCTCCCTGAGATACACACAATCTGACGTTGCCTCTGAGCTCCGTTGCTGGCAAAGAACTGAAACGGACATACATTCCTGTGGGGAAACACAGGGCTTTGCTAGGATTTCTCTAGGCAGTGTGTTTTCCCTGGGCCTCACTGTAGCAACACTATCTCGCCAGGGCAACACTGCATGGGATTTCCTCTGCCAGGAGAGAGCTGCTGCTTTGTAGTTTGTGCTGGGAAACTTTGCTTTGGCAAGTGCCAATTGACCGCATTCAGGCAGAAAGAAAAGAGAATAGCAAGAGGCCTTTTCTCCCCGGCTGCTTTCCCAAGCCCTTCCAGCTCAAACTATGTCGTTGCTCCTCTGGAAGGATCCCTGCACCGCGGCGTAGTTTTTCCGAAGAAGCCCTGCGTTTGCAAGAGCAAATGAGGAATTCGTGGCAGGAAAGAGGAAGGAAAGAAAGTTTCTCTCCCTCTGCCTGCTTTGCTCAGAGGACTGCATGAAGTCAGGGACTTCTCCCTTTCACTGGGAAACGTGCGGGCTGCTGTTGCCTGGGCGCTCTCTTCTTTGCAAAAGAGTCTGCAGTTCCACGCTTTGAACCGTGGAACGGCGCCGGGCTCTGCTAAGATTTCCCCCGGCGCTTCGTTTGCCCTGGGCCAAAGCGAGCCTTCACAATAGCTGAACGCTAACACTGCATACTCGTTCCACTTCCAGAACCGGGCTACGGCGAGGCAGTTCTCCGGGGGAAAACGGCCCTTCGCGAAGGGCAGATCTGCCGAGCTCATTGCGGGAAAGCGAAAGCAAAGGACGCTTTTCTCCCTCTAACCGCTTTCGTCAGAGGAACGGGGGAAGTCACAGTGTTCTTTCTCTCCCTGAGATACACACAATCTGACGTTGCCTCTGAGCTCCGTTGCTGGCAAAGAACTGAAAGTGACATACATTCCTGTGGGGAAACACAGGGCTTTGCTAGGATTTCTCTAGGCAGTGTGTTTTCCCTGGGCCTCACTGTAGCAACTCTATCTCGCAAGGGCAGAACTGCATGGGATTTCCTCTGCCAGGAGAGAGCTGCTGCTTTGTAGTTTGTGCTGGGAAACCTTGCCTTGGCAAGTGCGAATTGACCGCATTCAGGCAGAAAGAAAAGAGAATAGCAAGAGGCCTTTTCTCCCCGGCTGCTCTGCCAAGCCCTTCCAGCTCAAACTATGTCGTTGCTCCTCTGGAAGGATCCCTGCACCGCGGCGTAGTTTTTCCGAAGAAGCCCTGCGTTTGCAAGAGCAAATGAGGAATTCGTGGCAGGAAAGAGGAAGGAAAGAAAGTTTCTCTCCCTCTGCCTGCTTTGCTCAGAGGACTGCATGAAGTCAGGGACTTCTCCCTTTCACTGAGAAACGTGCGGGCTGCTGTTGCCTGGGCGCTCTCTTCTTTGCAAAAGAGTCTGCAGTTCCACGCTTTGAACCGTGGAACGGCGCCGGGCTCTGCTAAGATTTCCCCCGGCGCTTCGTTTGCCCTGGGCCAAAGCGAGCCTTCACAATAGCTGAACGCTAACACTGCATACTCGTTCCACTTCCAGAACCGGGCTACGGCGAGGCAGTTCTCCGGGGGAAAACGGCCCTTCGCGAAGGGCAGATCTGCCGAGCTCATTGCGGGAAAGCGAAAGCAAAGGACGCTTTTCTCCCTCTAACCGCTTTCGTCAGAGGAACGGGGGAAGTCACAGTGTTCTTTCTCTCACTGAGATACACACAATCTGACGTTGCCTCTGAGCTCCGTTGCTGGCAAAGAACTGAAACTGACATACATTCCTGTGGGGACACCCAGGGCTTTGCTAGGATTTCTCTAGGCAGTGTGTTTTCCCTGGGCCTCACTGTAGCAACACTATCTCGCCAGGGCAACACTGCATGGCATATCCTCTGCCAGGATAGAGCTGCTGCTTTGTAGTTTGTGCTGGGAAACCTTGCTTTGGCAAGTGCCAGTTGACCGCATTCAGGCAGAAAGAAAAGAGAATAGCAAGAGGCCTTTTCTCCCCGGCTGCTTTCCCAAGCCCTTCCAGCTCAAACTATGTCGTTGCTCCTCTGGAAGGATCCCTGCACCGCGGCGTAGTTTTTCCGAAGAAGCCCTGCGTTTGCAAGAGCAAATGAGGAATTCGTGGCAGGAAAGAGGAAGGAAAGAAAGTTTCTCTCCCTCTGCCTGCTTTGCTCAGAGGACTGCATGAAGTCAGGGAGTTCTCCCTTTCACTGAGAAACGTGCGGGCTGCTGTTGCCTGGGCGCTCTCTTCTTTGCAAAAGAGTCTGCAGTTCCACGCTTTGAACCGTGGAAAGGCGCCGGGCTCTGCTAAGATTTCCCCCGGCGCTTCGTTTGCCCTGGGCCAAAGCGAGCCTTCACAATAGCTGAACGCTAACACTGCATACTCGTTCCACTTCCAGAACCGGGCTACGGCGAGGCAGTTCTCCGGGGGAAAACGGCCCTTCGCGAAGGGCAGATCTGCCGAGCTCATTGCGGGAAAGCGAAAGCAAAGGACGCTTTTCTCCCTCTAACCGCTTTCGTCAGAGGAACGGGGGAAGTCACAGTGTTCTTTCTCTCCCTGAGATACACACAATCTGACGTTGCCTCTGAGCTCCGTTGCTGGCAAAGAACTGAAACGGACATACATTCCTGTGGGGAAACACAGGGCTTTGCTAGGATTTCTCTAGGCAGTGTGTTTTCCCTGGGCCTCACTGTAGCAACACTATCTCGCCAGGGCAACACTGCATGGGATTTCCTCTGCCAGGAGAGAGCTGCTGCTTTGTAGTTTGTGCTGGGAAACTTTGCTTTGGCAAGTGCCAATTGACCGCATTCAGGCAGAAAGAAAAGAGAATAGCAAGAGGCCTTTTCTCCCCGGCTGCTTTCCCAAGCCCTTCCAGCTCAAACTATGTCGTTGCTCCTCTGGAAGGATCCCTGCACCGCGGCGTAGTTTTTCCGAAGAAGCCCTGCGTTTGCAAGAGCAAATGAGGAATTCGTGGCAGGAAAGAGGAAGGAAAGAAAGTTTCTCTCCCTCTGCCTGCTTTGCTCAGAGGACTGCATGAAGTCAGGGACTTCTCCCTTTCACTGGGAAACGTGCGGGCTGCTGTTGCCTGGGCGCTCTCTTCTTTGCAAAAGAGTCTGCAGTTCCACGCTTTGAACCGTGGAACGGCGCCGGGCTCTGCTAAGATTTCCCCCGGCGCTTCGTTTGCCCTGGGCCAAAGCGAGCCTTCACAATAGCTGAACGCTAACACTGCATACTCGTTCCACTTCCAGAACCGGGCTACGGCGAGGCAGTTCTCCGGGGGAAAACGGCCCTTCGCGAAGGGCAGATCTGCCGAGCTCATTGCGGGAAAGCGAAAGCAAAGGACGCTTTTCTCCCTCTAACCGCTTTCGTCAGAGGAACGGGGGAAGTCACAGTGTTCTTTCTCTCACTGAGATACACACAATCTGACGTTGCCTCTGAGCTCCGTTGCTGGCAAAGAACTGAAACTGACATACATTCCTGTGGGGACACCCAGGGCTTTGCTAGGATTTCTCTAGGCAGTGTGTTTTCCCTGGGCCTCACTGTAGCAACACTATCTCGCCAGGGCAACACTGCATGGCATATCCTCTGCCAGGATAGAGCTGCTGCTTTGTAGTTTGTGCTGGGAAACCTTGCTTTGGCAAGTGCCAATTGACCGCATTCAGGCAGAAAGAAAAGAGAATAGCAAGAGGCCTTTTCTCCCCGGCTGCTCTGCCAAGCCCTTCCAGCTCAAACTATGAAGTTGCTCCTCTGGAAGGATCCCTGCACCGCGGTGTAGTTTTTCCGAAGAAGCCCTGCGTTTGCAAGAGCAAATGAGGAATTCGTGGCAGGAAAGAGGAAGGAAAGAAAGTTTCTCTCCCTCTGCCTGCTTTGCTCACAGGACTGGATGAAGTCAGGGACTTCTCCCTTTCACTGAGAAACGTACGGGCTGCTGTTGCCTGGGCGCTCTCTTCTTTGCAAAAGAGTCTGCAGTTCCACGCTTTGAACCGTGGAAAGGCGCCGGGCTCTGCTAAGATTTCCCCCGGCGCTTCGTTTGCCCTGGGCCAAAGCGAGCCTTCACAATAGCTGAACGCTAACACTGCATACTCGTTCCACTTCCAGAACCGGGCTACGGCGAGGCAGTTCTCCGGGGGAAAACGGCCCTTCGCGAAGGGCAGATAGGCGAGCTCATTGCGGGAAAGCGAAAGCAAAGGACGCTTTTCTCCCTCTAACCGCTTTCGTCAGAGGAACGGGGGAAGTCACAGTGTTCTTTCTCTCACTGAGATACACACAATCTGACGTTGCCTCTGAGCTCCGTTGCTGGCAAAGAACTGAAACTGACATACATTCCTGTGGGGACACCCAGGGCTTTGCTAGGATTTCTCTAGGCAGTGTGTTTTCCCTGGGCCTCACTGTAGCAACACTATCTCGCCAGGGCAACACTGCATGGCATATCCTCTGCCAGGATAGAGCTGCTGCTTTGTAGTTTGTGCTGGGAAACCTTGCTTTGGCAAGTGCCAATTGACCGCATTCAGGCAGAAAGAAAAGAGAATAGCAAGAGGCCTTTTCTCCCCGGCTGCTCTGCCAAGCCCTTCCAGCTCAAACTATGAAGTTGCTCCTCTGGAAGGATCCCTGCACCGCGGCGTAGTTTTTCCGAAGAAGCCCTGCGTTTGCAAGAGCAAATGAGGAATTCGTGGCAGGAAAGAGGAAGGAAAGAAAGTTTCTCTCCCTCTGCCTGCTTTGCTCACAGGACTGGATGAAGTCAGGGACTTCTCCCTTTCACTGAGAAACGTACGGGCTGCTGTTGCCTGGGCGCTCTCTTCTTTGCAAAAGAGTCTGCAGTTCCACGCTTTGAACCGTGGAAAGGCGCCGGGCTCTGCTAAGATTTCCCCCGGCGCTTCGTTTGCCCTGGGCCAAAGCGAGCCTTCACAATAGCTGAACGCTAACACTGCATACTCGTTCCACTTCCAGAACCGGGCTACGGCGAGGCAGTTCTCCGGGGGAAAACGGCCCTTCGCGAAGGGCAGATCTGCCGAGCTCATTGCGGGAAAGCGAAAGCAAAGGACGCTTTTCTCCCTCTAACCGCTTTCGTCAGAGGAACGGGGAAAGTCACAGTGTTCTTTCTCTCCCTGAGATACACACAATCTGACGTTGCCTCTGAGCTCCGTTGCTGGCAAAGAACTGAAACGGACATACATTCCTGTGGGGAAACACAGGGCTTTGCTAGGATTTCTCTAGGCAGTGTGTTTTCCCTGGGCCTCACTGTAGCAACACTATCTCGCCAGGGCAACACTGCATGGGATTTCCTCTGCCAGGAGAGAGCTGCTGCTTTGTAGTTTGTGCTGGGAAACTTTGCTTTGGCAAGTGCCAATTGACCGCATTCAGGCAGAAAGAAAAGAGAATAGCAAGAGGCCTTTTCTCCCCGGCTGCTTTCCCAAGCCCTTCCAGCTCAAACTATGTCGTTGCTCCTCTGGAAGGATCCCTGCACCGCGGCGTAGTTTTTCCGAAGAAGCCCTGCGTTTGCAAGAGCAAATGAGGAATTCGTGGCAGCAAAGAGGAAGGAAAGAAAGTTTCTCTCCCTCTGCCTGCTTTGCTCAGAGGACTGCATGAAGTCAGGGACTTCTCCCTTTCACTGAGAAACGTGCGGGCTGCTGTTGCCTGGGCGCTCTCTTCTTTGCAAAAGAGTCTGCAGTTCCACGCTTTGAACCGTGGAACGGCGCCGGGCTCTGCTAAGATTTCCCCCGGCGCTTCGTTTGCCCTGGGCCAAAGCGAGCCTTCACAATAGCTGAACGCTAACACTGCATACTCGTTCCACTTCCAGAACCGGGCTACGGCGAGGCAGTTCTCCGGGGGAAAACGGCCCTTCGCGAAGGGCAGATCTGCCGAGCTCATTGCGGGAAAGCGAAAGCAAAGGACGCTTTTCTCCCTCTAACCGCTTTCGTCAGAGGAACGGGGGAAGTCACAGTGTTCTTTCTCTCACTGAGATACACACAATCTGACGTTGCCTCTGAGCTCCGTTGCTGGCAAAGAACTGAAACTGACATACATTCCTGTGGGGACACCCAGGGCTTTGCTAGGATTTCTCTAGGCAGTGTGTTTTCCCTGGGCCTCACTGAAGCAACACTATCTCGCCAGGGCAACACTGCATGGCATATCCTCTGCCAGGATAGAGCTGCTGCTTTGTAGTTTGTGCTTGGAAACCTTGCTTTGGCAAGTGCCAATTGACCGCATTCAGGCAGAAAGAAAAGAGAATAGCAAGAGGCCTTTTCTCCCCGGCTGCTCTGCCAAGCCCTTCCAGCTCAAACTATGAAGTTGCTCCTCTGGAAGGATCCCTGCACCGCGGCGTAGTTTTTCCGAAGAAGCCCTGCGTTTGCAAGAGCAAATGAGGAATTCGTGGCAGGAAAGAGGAAGGAAAGAAAGTTTCTCTCCCTCTGCCTGCTTTGCTCACAGGACTGGATGAAGTCAGGGACTTCTCCCTTTCACTGAGAAACGTACGGGCTGCTGTTGCCTGGGCGCTCTCTTCTTTGCAAAAGAGTCTGCAGTTCCACGCTTTGAACCGTGGAAAGGCGCCGGGCTCTGCTAAGATTTCCCCCGGCGCTTCGTTTGCCCTGGGCCAAAGCGAGCCTTCACAATAGCTGAACGCTAACACTGCATACTCGTTCCACTTCCAGAACCGGGCTACGGCGAGGCAGTTCTCCGGGGGAAAACGGCCCTTCGCGAAGGGCAGATCTGCCGAGCTCATTGCGGGAAAGCGAAAGCAAAGGACGCTTTTCTCCCTCTAACCGCTTTCGTCAGAGGAACGGGGAAAGTCACAGTGTTCTTTCTCTCCCTGAGATACACACAATCTGACGTTGCCTCTGAGCTCCGTTGCTGGCAAAGAACTGAAACGGACATACATTCCTGTGGGGAAACACAGGGCTTTGCTAGGATTTCTCTAGGCAGTGTGTTTTCCCTGGGCCTCACTGTAGCAACACTATCTCGCCAGGGCAACACTGCATGGGATTTCCTCTGCCAGGAGAGAGCTGCTGCTTTGTAGTTTGTGCTGGGAAACTTTGCTTTGGCAAGGGCCAATTGACCGCATTCAGGCAGAAAGAAAAGAGAATAGCAAGAGGCCTTTTCTCCCCGGCTGCTTTCCCAAGCCCTTCCAGCTCAAACTATGTCGTTGCTCCTCTGGAAGGATCCCTGCACCACGGCGTAGTTTTTCTGAAGAAGCCCTGCGTTTGCAAGAGCAAATGAGGAATTCGTGGCAGCAAAGAGGAAGGAAAGAAAGTTTCTCTCCCTCTGCCTGCTTTGCTCAGAGGACTGGATGAAGTCAGGGACTTCTCCCTTTCACTGAGAAACGTGCGGGCTGCTGTTGCCTGGGCGCTCTCTTCTTTGCAAAAGAGTCTGCAGTTCCACGCTTTGAACCGTGGAACGGCGCCGGGCTCTGCTAAGATTTCCCCCGGCGCTTCGTTTGCCCTGGGCCAAAGCGAGCCTTCACAATAGCTGAACGCTAACACTGCATACTCGTTCCACTTCCAGAACCGGGCTACGGCGAGGCAGTTCTCCGGGGGAAAACGGCCCTTCGCGAAGGGCAGATCTGCCGAGCTCATTGCGGGAAAGCGAAAGCAAAGGACGCTTTTCTCCCTCTAACCGCTTTCGTCAGAGGAACGGGGAAAGTCACAGTGTTCTTTCTCTCCCTGAGATACACACAATCTGACGTTGCCTCTGAGCTCCGTTGCTGGCAAAGAACTGAAACGGACATACATTCCTGTGGGGAAACACAGGGCTTTGCTAGGATTTCTCTAGGCAGTGTGTTTTCCCTGGGCCTCACTGTAGCAACACTATCTCGCAAGGGCAGAACTGCATGGGATTTCCTCTGCCAGGAGAGAGCTGCTGCTTTGTAGTTTGTGCTGGGAAACCTTGCTTTGGCAAGTGCCAATTGACCGCATTCAGGCAGAAAGAAAAGAGAATAGCAAGAGGCCTTTTCTCCCCGGCTGCTCTGCCAAGCCCTTCCAGCTCAAACTATGTCGTTGCTCCTCTGGAAGGATCCCTGCACCGCGGCGTAGTTTTTCCGAAGAAGCCCTGCGTTTGCAAGAGCAAATGAGGAATTCGTGGCAGGAAAGAGGAAGGAAAGAAAGTTTCTCTCCCTCTGCCTGCTTTGCTCAGAGGACTGCATGAAGTCAGGGAGTTCTCCCTTTCACTGAGAAACGTGCGGGCTGCTGTTGCCTGGGCGCTCTCTTCTTTGCAAAAGAGTCTGCAGTTCCACGCTTTGAACCGTGGAAAGGCGCCGGGCTCTGCTAAGATTTCCCCCGGCGCTTCGTTTGCCCTGGGCCAAAGCGAGCCTTCACAATAGCTGAACGCTAACACTGCATACTCGTTCCACTTCCAGAACCGGGCTACGGCGAGGCAGTTCTCCGGGGGAAAACGGCCCTTCGCGAAGGGCAGATCTGCCGAGCTCATTGCGGGAAAGCGAAAGCAAAGGACGCTTTTCTCCCTCTAACCGCTTTCGTCAGAGGAACGGGGGAAGTCACAGTGTTCTTTCTCTCCCTGAGATACACACAATCTGACGTTGCCTCTGAGCTCCGTTGCTGGCAAAGAACTGAAACTGACATACATTCCTGTGGGGACACCCAGGGCTTTGCTAGGATTTCTCTAGGCAGTGTGTTTTCCCTGGGCCTCACTGTAGCAACACTATCTCGCCAGGGCAACACTGCATGGCATATCCTCTGCCAGGATAGAGCTGCTGCTTTGTAGTTTGTGCTGGGAAACCTTGCTTTGGCAAGTGCCAATTGACCGCATTCAGGCAGAAAGAAAAGAGAATAGCAAGAGGCCTTTTCTCCCCGGCTGCTCTGCCAAGCCCTTCCAGCTCAAACTATGAAGTTGCTCCTCTGGAAGGATCCCTGCACCGCGGTGTAGTTTTTCCGAAGAAGCCCTGCGTTTGCAAGAGCAAATGAGGAATTCGTGGCAGGAAAGAGGAAGGAAAGAAAGTTTCTCTCCCTCTGCCTGCTTTGCTCACAGGACTGGATGAAGTCAGGGACTTCTCCCTTTCACTGAGGAACGTACGGGCTGCTGTTGCCTGGGCGCTCTCTTCTTTGCAAAATAGTCTGCAGTTCCACGCTTTGAACCGTGGAAAGGCGCCGGGCTCTGCTAAGATTTCCCCCGGCGCTTCGTTTGCCCTGGGCCAAAGCGAGCCTTCACAATCGCTGAACGCTAACACTGCATACTCGTTCCACTTCCAGAACCGGGCTACGGCGAGGCAGTTCTCCGGGGGAAAACGGCCCTTCGCGAAGGGCAGATAGGCGAGCTCATTGCGGGAAAGCGAAAGCAAAGGACGCTTTTCTCCCTCTAACCGCTTTCGTCAGAGGAACGGGGGAAGTCACAGTGTTCTTTCTCTCACTGAGATACACACAATCTGACGTTGCCTCTGAGCTCCGTTGCTGGCAAAGAACTGAAACTGACATACATTCCTGTGGGGACACCCAGGGCTTTGCTAGGATTTCTCTAGGCAGTGTGTTTTCCCTGGGCCTCACTGTAGCAACACTATCTCGCCAGGGCAACACTGCATGGCATATCCTCTGCCAGGATAGAGCTGCTGCTTTGTAGTTTGTGCTGGGAAACCTTGCTTTGGCAAGTGCCAATTGACCGCATTCAGGCAGAAAGAAAAGAGAATAGCAAGAGGCCTTTTCTCCCCGGCTGCTCTGCCAAGCCCTTCCAGCTCAAACTATGAAGTTGCTCCTCTGGAAGGATCCCTGCACCGCGGCGTAGTTTTTCCGAAGAAGCCCTGCGTTTGCAAGAGCAAATGAGGAATTCGTGGCAGGAAAGAGGAAGGAAAGAAAGTTTCTCTCCCTCTGCCTGCTTTGCTCACAGGACTGGATGAAGTCAGGGACTTCTCCCTTTCACTGAGAAACGTACGGGCTGCTGTTGCCTGGGCGCTCTCTTCTTTGCAAAAGAGTCTGCAGTTCCACGCTTTGAACCGTGGAAAGGCGCCGGGCTCTGCTAAGATTTCCCCCGGCGCTTCGTTTGCCCTGGGCCAAAGCGAGCCTTCACAATAGCTGAACGCTAACACTGCATACTCGTTCCACTTCCAGAACCGGGCTACGGCGAGGCAGTTCTCCGGGGGAAAACGGCCCTTCGCGAAGGGCAGATCTGCCGAGCTCATTGCGGGAAAGCGAAAGCAAAGGACGCTTTTCTCCCTCTAACCGCTTTCGTCAGAGGAACGGGGAAAGTCACAGTGTTCTTTCTCTCCCTGAGATACACACAATCTGACGTTGCCTCTGAGCTCCGTTGCTGGCAAAGAACTGAAACGGACATACATTCCTGTGGGGAAACACAGGGCTTTGCTAGGATTTCTCTAGGCAGTGTGTTTTCCCTGGGCCTCACTGTAGCAACACTATCTCGCCAGGGCAACACTGCATGGGATTTCCTCTGCCAGGAGAGAGCTGCTGCTTTGTAGTTTGTGCTGGGAAACTTTGCTTTGGCAAGTGCCAATTGACCGCATTCAGGCAGAAAGAAAAGAGAATAGCAAGAGGCCTTTTCTCCCCGGCTGCTTTCCCAAGCCCTTCCAGCTCAAACTATGTCGTTGCTCCTCTGGAAGGATCCCTGCACCGCGGCGTAGTTTTTCCGAAGAAGCCCTGCGTTTGCAAGAGCAAATGAGGAATTCGTGGCAGCAAAGAGGAAGGAAAGAAAGTTTCTCTCCCTCTGCCTGCTTTGCTCAGAGGACTGCATGAAGTCAGGGACTTCTCCCTTTCACTGAGAAACGTGCGGGCTGCTGTTGCCTGGGCGCTCTCTTCTTTGCAAAAGAGTCTGCAGTTCCACGCTTTGAACCGTGGAACGGCGCCGGGCTCTGCTAAGATTTCCCCCGGCGCTTCGTTTGCCCTGGGCCAAAGCGAGCCTTCACAATAGCTGAACGCTAACACTGCATACTCGTTCCACTTCCAGAACCGGGCTACGGCGAGGCAGTTCTCCGGGGGAAAACGGCCCTTCGCGAAGGGCAGATCTGCCGAGCTCATTGCGGGAAAGCGAAAGCAAAGGACGCTTTTCTCCCTCTAACCGCTTTCGTCAGAGGAACGGGGGAAGTCACAGTGTTCTTTCTCTCACTGAGATACACACAATCTGACGTTGCCTCTGAGCTCCGTTGCTGGCAAAGAACTGAAACTGACATACATTCCTGTGGGGACACCCAGGGCTTTGCTAGGATTTCTCTAGGCAGTGTGTTTTCCCTGGGCCTCACTGTAGCAACACTATCTCGCCAGGGCAACACTGCATGGCATATCCTCTGCCAGGATAGAGCTGCTGCTTTGTAGTTTGTGCTTGGAAACCTTGCTTTGGCAAGTGCCAATTGACCGCATTCAGGCAGAAAGAAAAGAGAATAGCAAGAGGCCTTTTCTCCCCGGCTGCTCTGCCAAGCCCTTCCAGCTCAAACTATGAAGTTGCTCCTCTGGAAGGATCCCTGCACCGCGGCGTAGTTTTTCCGAAGAAGCCCTGCGTTTGCAAGAGCAAATGAGGAATTCGTGGCAGGAAAGAGGAAGGAAAGAAAGTTTCTCTCCCTCTGCCTGCTTTGCTCACAGGACTGGATGAAGTCAGGGACTTCTCCCTTTCACTGAGAAACGTACGGGCTGCTGTTGCCTGGGCGCTCTCTTCTTTGCAAAAGAGTCTGCAGTTCCACGCTTTGAACCGTGGAAAGGCGCCGGGCTCTGCTAAGATTTCCCCCGGCGCTTCGTTTGCCCTGGGCCAAAGCGAGCCTTCACAATAGCTGAACGCTAACACTGCATACTCGTTCCACTTCCAGAACCGGGCTACGGCGAGGCAGTTCTCCGGGGGAAAACGGCCCTTCGCGAAGGGCAGATCTGCCGAGCTCATTGCGGGAAAGCGAAAGCAAAGGACGCTTTTCTCCCTCTAACCGCTTTCGTCAGAGGAACGGGGAAAGTCACAGTGTTCTTTCTCTCCCTGAGATACACACAATCTGACGTTGCCTCTGAGCTCCGTTGCTGGCAAAGAACTGAAACGGACATACATTCCTGTGGGGAAACACAGGGCTTTGCTAGGATTTCTCTAGGCAGTGTGTTTTCCCTGGGCCTCACTGTAGCAACACTATCTCGCCAGGGCAACACTGCATGGGATTTCCTCTGCCAGGAGAGAGCTGCTGCTTTGTAGTTTGTGCTGGGAAACTTTGCTTTGGCAAGGGCCAATTGACCGCATTCAGGCAGAAAGAAAAGAGAATAGCAAGAGGCCTTTTCTCCCCGGCTGCTTTCCCAAGCCCTTCCAGCTCAAACTATGTCGTTGCTCCTCTGGAAGGATCCCTGCACCACGGCGTAGTTTTTCTGAAGAAGCCCTGCGTTTGCAAGAGCAAATGAGGAATTCGTGGCAGCAAAGAGGAAGGAAAGAAAGTTTCTCTCCCTCTGCCTGCTTTGCTCAGAGGACTGGATGAAGTCAGGGACTTCTCCCTTTCACTGAGAAACGTGCGGGCTGCTGTTGCCTGGGCGCTCTCTTCTTTGCAAAAGAGTCTGCAGTTCCACGCTTTGAACCGTGGAACGGCGCCGGGCTCTGCTAAGATTTCCCCCGGCGCTTCGTTTGCCCTGGGCCAAAGCGAGCCTTCACAATAGCTGAACGCTAACACTGCATACTCGTTCCACTTCCAGAACCGGGCTACGGCGAGGCAGTTCTCCGGGGGAAAACGGCCCTTCGCGAAGGGCAGATCTGCCGAGCTCATTGCGGGAAAGCGAAAGCAAAGGACGCTTTTCTCCCTCTAACCGCTTTCGTCAGAGGAACGGGGAAAGTCACAGTGTTCTTTCTCTCCCTGAGATACACACAATCTGACGTTGCCTCTGAGCTCCGTTGCTGGCAAAGAACTGAAACGGACATACATTCCTGTGGGGAAACACAGGGCTTTGCTAGGATTTCTCTAGGCAGTGTGTTTTCCCTGGGCCTCACTGTAGCAACACTATCTCGCAAGGGCAGAACTGCATGGGATTTCCTCTGCCAGGAGAGAGCTGCTGCTTTGTAGTTTGTGCTGGGAAACCTTGCTTTGGCAAGTGCCAATTGACCGCATTCAGGCAGAAAGAAAAGAGAATAGCAAGAGGCCTTTTCTCCCCGGCTGCTCTGCCAAGCCCTTCCAGCTCAAACTATGTCGTTGCTCCTCTGGAAGGATCCCTGCACCGCGGCGTAGTTTTTCCGAAGAAGCCCTGCGTTTGCAAGAGCAAATGAGGAATTCGTGGCAGGAAAGAGGAAGGAAAGAAAGTTTCTCTCCCTCTGCCTGCTTTGCTCAGAGGACTGCATGAAGTCAGGGAGTTCTCCCTTTCACTGAGAAACGTGCGGGCTGCTGTTGCCTGGGCGCTCTCTTCTTTGCAAAAGAGTCTGCAGTTCCACGCTTTGAACCGTGGAAAGGCGC
Organism: Elephas maximus indicus; assembly: GCF_024166365.1. NCBI lineage: Eukaryota > Metazoa > Chordata > Mammalia > Proboscidea > Elephantidae > Elephas > Elephas maximus. The sequence goes on from NC_064822.1 coordinate 2,046,932, forward strand.
CGGGCTCTGCTAAGATTTCCCCCGGCGCTTCGTTTGCCCTGGGCCAAAGCGAGCCTTCACAATAGCTGAACGCTAACACTGCATACTCGTTCCACTTCCAGAACCGGGCTACGGCGAGGCAGTTCTCCGGGGGAAAACGGCCCTTCGCGAAGGGCAGATCTGCCGAGCTCATTGCGGGAAAGCGAAAGCAAAGGACGCTTTTCTCCCTCTAACCGCTTTCGTCAGAGGAACGGGGGAAGTCACAGTGTTCTTTCTCTCCCTGAGATACACACAATCTGACGTTGCCTCTGAGCTCCGTTGCTGGCAAAGAACTGAAACTGACATACATTCCTGTGGGGACACCCAGGGCTTTGCTAGGATTTCTCTAGGCAGTGTGTTTTCCCTGGGCCTCACTGTAGCAACACTATCTCGCCAGGGCAACACTGCATGGCATATCCTCTGCCAGGATAGAGCTGCTGCTTTGTAGTTTGTGCTGGGAAACCTTGCTTTGGCAAGTGCCAAGTGACCGCATTCAGGCAGAAAGAAAAGAGAATAGCAAGAGGCCTTTTCTCCCCGGCTGCTTTCCCAAGCCCTTCCAGCTCAAACTATGAAGTTGCTCCTCTGGAAGGATCCCTGCACCACGGCGTAGTTTTTCTGAAGAAGCCCTGCGTTTGCAAGAGCAAATGAGGAATTCGTGGCAGGAAAGAGGAAGGAAAGAAAGTTTCTCTCCCTCTGCCTGCTTTGCTCAGAGGACTGCATGAAGTCAGGGAGTTCTCCCTTTCACTGAGAAACGTGCGGGCTGCTGTTGCCTGGGCGCTCTCTTCTTTGCAAAAGAGTCTGCAGTTCCACGCTTTGAACCGTGGAAAGGCGCCGGGCTCTGCTAAGATTTCCCCCGGCGCTTCGTTTGCCCTGGGCCAAAGCGAGCCTTCACAATAGCTGAACGCTAACACTGCATACTCGTTCCACTTCCAGAAGCGGGCTACGGCGAGGCAGTTCTCCGGGGGAAAACGGCCCTTCGCGAAGGGCAGATCTGCCGAGCTCATTGCGGGAAAGCGAAAGCAAAGGACGCTTTTCTCCCTCTAACCGCTTTCGTCAGAGGAACGGGGGAAGTCACAGTGTTCTTTCTCTCCCTGAGATACACACAATCTGACGTTGCCTCTGAGCTCCGTTGCTGGCAAAGAACTGAAAGTGACATACATTCCTGTGGGGAAACACAGGGCTTTGCTAGGATTTCTCTAGGCAGTGTGTTTTCCCTGGGCCTCACTGTAGCAACTCTATCTCGCAAGGGCAGAACTGCATGGGATTTCCTCTGCCAGGAGAGAGCTGCTGCTTTGTAGTTTGTGCTGGGAAACCTTGCCTTGGCAAGTGCGAATTGACCGCATTCAGGCAGAAAGAAAAGAGAATAGCAAGAGGCCTTTTCTCCCCGGCTGCTCTGCCAAGCCCTTCCAGCTCAAACTATGTCGTTGCTCCTCTGGAAGGATCCCTGCACCGCGGCGTAGTTTTTCCGAAGAAGCCCTGCGTTTGCAAGAGCAAATGAGGAATTCGTGGCAGGAAAGAGGAAGGAAAGAAAGTTTCTCTCCCTCTGCCTGCTTTGCTCAGAGGACTGCATGAAGTCAGGGACTTCTCCCTTTCACTGAGAAACGTGCGGGCTGCTGTTGCCTGGGCGCTCTCTTCTTTGCAAAAGAGTCTGCAGTTCCACGCTTTGAACCGTGGAACGGCGCCGGGCTCTGCTAAGATTTCCCCCGGCGCTTCGTTTGCCCTGGGCCAAAGCGAGCCTTCACAATAGCTGAACGCTAACACTGCATACTCGTTCCACTTCCAGAACCGGGCTACGGCGAGGCAGTTCTCCGGGGGAAAACGGCCCTTCGCGAAGGGCAGATCTGCCGAGCTCATTGCGGGAAAGCGAAAGCAAAGGACGCTTTTCTCCCTCTAACCGCTTTCGTCAGAGGAACGGGGGAAGTCACAGTGTTCTTTCTCTCACTGAGATACACACAATCTGACGTTGCCTCTGAGCTCCGTTGCTGGCAAAGAACTGAAACTGACATACATTCCTGTGGGGACACCCAGGGCTTTGCTAGGATTTCTCTAGGCAGTGTGTTTTCCCTGGGCCTCACTGTAGCAACACTATCTCGCCAGGGCAACACTGCATGGCATATCCTCTGCCAGGATAGAGCTGCTGCTTTGTAGTTTGTGCTGGGAAACCTTGCTTTGGCAAGTGCCAATTGACCGCATTCAGGCAGAAAGAAAAGAGAATAGCAAGAGTCCTTTTCTCCCCGGCTGCTTTCCCAAGCCCTTCCAGCTCAAACTATGTCGTTGCTCCTCTGGAAGGATCCCTGCACCGCGGCGTAGTTTTTCCGAAGAAGCCCTGCGTTTGCAAGAGCAAATGAGGAATTCGTGGCAGGAAAGAGGAAGGAAAGAAAGTTTCTCTCCCTCTGCCTGCCTTGCTCAGAGGACTGGATGAAGTCAGGGACTTCTCCCTTTCACTGAGAAACGTGCGGGCTGCTGTTGCCTGGGCGCTCTCTTCTTTGCAAAAGAGTCTGCAGTTCCACGCTTTGAACCGTGGAAAGGCGCCGGGCTCTGCTAAGATTTCCCCCGGCGCTTCGTTTGCCCTGGGCCAAAGCGAGCCTTCACAATAGCTGAACGCTAACACTGCATACTCGTTCCACTTCCAGAACCGGGCTACGGCGAGGCAGTTCTCCGGGGGAAAACGGCCCTTCGCGAAGGGCAGATCTGCCGAGCTCATTGCGGGAAAGCGAAAGCAAAGGACGCTTTTCTCCCTCTAACCGCTTTCGTCAGAGGAACGGGGGAAGTCACAGTGTTCTTTCTCTCACTGAGATACACACAATCTGACGTTGCCTCTGAGCTCCGTTGCTGGCAAAGAACTGAAACTGACATACATTCCTGTGGGGACACCCAGGGCTTTGCTAGGATTTCTCTAGGCAGTGTGTTTTCCCTGGGCCTCACTGTAGCAACACTATCTCGCCAGGGCAACACTGCATGGCATATCCTCTGCCAGGATAGAGCTGCTGCTTTGTAGTTTGTGCTGGGAAACCTTGCTTTGGCAAGTGCGAATTGACCGCATTCAGGCAGAAAGAAAAGAGAATAGCAAGAGGCCTTTTCTCCCCGGCTGCTCTGCCAAGCCCTTCCAGCTCAAACTATGAAGTTGCTCCTCTGGAAGGATCCCTGCACCGCGGCGTAGTTTTTCCGAAGAAGCCCTGCGTTTGCAAGAGCAAATGAGGAATTCGTGGCAGGAAAGAGGAAGGAAAGAAAGTTTCTCTCCCTCTGCCTGCTTTGCTCACAGGACTGGATGAAGTCAGGGACTTCTCCCTTTCACTGAGAAACGTACGGGCTGCTGTTGCCTGGGCGCTCTCTTCTTTGCAAAAGAGTCTGCAGTTCCACGCTTTGAACCGTGGAAAGGCGCCGGGCTCTGCTAAGATTTCCCCCGGCGCTTCGTTTGCCCTGGGCCAAAGCGAGCCTTCACAATAGCTGAACGCTAACACTGCATACTCGTTCCACTTCCAGAACCGGGCTACGGCGAGGCAGTTCTCCGGGGGAAAACGGCCCTTCGCGAAGGGCAGATCTGCCGAGCTCATTGCGGGAAAGCGAAAGCAAAGGACGCTTTTCTCCCTCTAACCGCTTTCGTCAGAGGAACGGGGAAAGTCACAGTGTTCTTTCTCTCCCTGAGATACACACAATCTGACGTTGCCTCTGAGCTCCGTTGCTGGCAAAGAACTGAAACGGACATACATTCCTGTGGGGAAACACAGGGCTTTGCTAGGATTTCTCTAGGCAGTGTGTTTTCCCTGGGCCTCACTGTAGCAACACTATCTCGCCAGGGCAACACTGCATGGGATTTCCTCTGCCAGGAGAGAGCTGCTGCTTTGTAGTTTGTGCTGGGAAACCTTGCTTTGGCAAGTGCCAATTGACCGCATTCAGGCAGAAAGAAAAGAGAATAGCAAGAGGCCTTTTCTCCCCGGCTGCTCTGCCAAGCCCTTCCAGCTCAAACTATGTCGTTGCTCCTCTGGAAGGATCCCTGCACCGCGGCGTAGTTTTTCCGAAGAAGCCCTGCGTTTGCAAGAGCAAATGAGGAATTCGTGGCAGGAAAGAGGAAGGAAAGAAAGTTTCTCTCCCTCTGCCTGCTTTGCTCAGAGGACTGCATGAAGTCAGGGAGTTCTCCCTTTCACTGGGAAACGTGCGGGCTGCTGTTGCCTGGGCGCTCTCTTCTTTGCAAAAGAGTCTGCAGTTCCACGCTTTGAACCGTGGAACGGCGCCGGGCTCTGCTAAGATTTCCCCCGGCGCTTCGTTTGCCCTGGGCCAAAGCGAGCCTTCACAATAGCTGAACGCTAACACTGCATACTCGTTCCACTTCCAGAACCGGGCTACGGCGAGGCAGTTCTCCGGGGGAAAACGGCCCTTCGCGAAGGGCAGATCTGCCGAGCTCATTGCGGGAAAGCGAAAGCAAAGGACGCTTTTCTCCCTCTAACCGCTTTCGTCAGAGGAACGGGGGAAGTCACAGTGTTCTTTCTCTCACTGAGATACACACAATCTGACGTTGCCTCTGAGCTCCGTTGCTGGCAAAGAACTGAAACTGACATACATTCCTGTGGGGACACCCAGGGCTTTGCTAGGATTTCTCTAGGCAGTGTGTTTTCCCTGGGCCTCACTGTAGCAACACTATCTCGCCAGGGCAACACTGCATGGCATATCCTCTGCCAGGATAGAGCTGCTGCTTTGTAGTTTGTGCTGGGAAACCTTGCTTTGGCAAGTGCCAATTGACCGCATTCAGGCAGAAAGAAAAGAGAATAGCAAGAGGCCTTTTCTCCCCGGCTGCTCTGCCAAGCCCTTCCAGCTCAAACTATGAACTTGCTCCTCTGGAAGGATCCCTGCACCGCGGTGTAGTTTTTCCGAAGAAGCCCTGCGTTTGCAAGAGCAAATGAGGAATTCGTGGCAGGAAAGAGGAAGGAAAGAAAGTTTCTCTCCCTCTGCCTGCTTTGCTCACAGGACTGGATGAAGTCAGGGACTTCTCCCTTTCACTGAGAAACGTACGGGCTGCTGTTGCCTGGGCGCTCTCTTCTTTGCAAAAGAGTCTGCAGTTCCACGCTTTGAACCGTGGAAAGGCGCCGGGCTCTGCTAAGATTTCCCCCGGCGCTTCGTTTGCCCTGGGCCAAAGCGAGCCTTCACAATAGCTGAACGCTAACACTGCATACTCGTTCCACTTCCAGAACCGGGCTACGGCGAGGCAGTTCTCCGGGGGAAAACGGCCCTTCGCGAAGGGCAGATCTGCCGAGCTCATTGCGGGAAAGCGAAAGCAAAGGACGCTTTTCTCCCTCTAACCGCTTTCGTCAGAGGAACGGGGAAAGTCACAGTGTTCTTTCTCTCACTGAGATACACACAATCTGACGTTGCCTCTGAGCTCCGTTGCTGGCAAAGAACTGAAACGGACATACATTCCTGTGGGGAAACACAGGGCTTTGCTAGGATTTCTCTAGGCAGTGTGTTTTCCCTGGGCCTCACTGTAGCAACACTATCTCGCCAGGGCAACACTGCATGGGATTTCCTCTGCCAGGAGAGAGCTGCTGCTTTGTAGTTTGTGCTGGGAAACTTTGCTTTGGCAAGTGCCAATTGACCGCATTCAGGCAGAAAGAAAAGAGAATAGCAAGAGGCCTTTTCTCCCCGGCTGCTTTCCCAAGCCCTTCCAGCTCAAACTATGTCGTTGCTCCTCTGGAAGGATACCTGCACCACGGCGTAGTTTTTCTGAAGAAGCCCTGCGTTTGCAAGAGCAAATGAGGAATTCGTGGCAGGAAAGAGGAAGGAAAGAAAGTTTCTCTCCCTCTGCCTGCTTTGCTCAGAGGACTGCATGAAGTCAGGGAGTTCTCCCTTTCACTGAGAAACGTGCGGGCTGCTGTTGCCTGGGCGCTCTCTTCTTTGCAAAAGAGTCTGCAGTTCCACGCTTTGAACCGTGGAAAGGCGCCGGGCTCTGCTAAGATTTCCCCCGGCGCTTCGTTTGCCCTGGGCCAAAGCGAGCCTTCACAATAGCTGAACGCTAACACTGCATACTCGTTCCACTTCCAGAACCGGGCTACGGCGAGGCAGTTCTCCGGGGGAAAACGGCCCTTCGCGAAGGGCAGATCTGCCGAGCTCATTGCGGGAAAGCGAAAGCAAAGGACGCTTTTCTCCCTCTAACCGCTTTCGTCAGAGGAACGGGGGAAGTCACAGTGTTCTTTCTCTCCCTGAGATACACACAATCTGACGTTGCCTCTGAGCTCCGTTGCTGGCAAAGAACTGAAAGTGACATACATTCCTGTGGGGAAACACAGGGCTTTGCTAGGATTTCTCTAGGCAGTGTGTTTTCCCTGGGCCTCACTGTAGCAACTCTATCTCGCAAGGGCAGAACTGCATGGGATTTCCTCTGCCAGGAGAGAGCTGCTGCTTTGTAGTTTGTGCTGGGAAACCTTGCTTTGGCAAGTGCCAATTGACCGCATTCAGGCAGAAAGAAAAGAGAATAGCAAGAGGCCTTTTCTCCCCGGCTGCTCTGCCAAGCCCTTCCAGCTCAAACTATGTCGTTGCTCCTCTGGAAGGATCCCTGCACCGCGGCGTAGTTTTTCCGAAGAAGCCCTGCGTTTGCAAGAGCAAATGAGGAATTCGTGGCAGGAAAGAGGAAGGAAAGAAAGTTTCTCTCCCTCTGCCTGCTTTGCTCAGAGGACTGCATGAAGTCAGGGAGTTCTCCCTTTCACTGAGAAACGTGCGGGCTGCTGTTGCCTGGGCGCTCTCTTCTTTGCAAAAGAGTCTGCAGTTCCACGCTTTGAACCGTGGAACGGCGCCGGGCTCTGCTAAGATTTCCCCCGGCGCTTCGTTTGCCCTGGGCCAAAGCGAGCCTTCACAATAGCTGAACGCTAACACTGCATACTCGTTCCACTTCCAGAACCGGGCTACGGCGAGGCAGTTCTCCGGGGGAAAACGGCCCTTCGCGAAGGGCAGATCTGCCGAGCTCATTGCGGGAAAGCGAAAGCAAAGGACGCTTTTCTCCCTCTAACCGCTTTCGTCAGAGGAACGGGGGAAGTCACAGTGTTCTTTCTCTCACTGAGATACACACAATCTGACGTTGCCTCTGAGCTCCGTTGCTGGCAAAGAACTGAAACTGACATACATTCCTGTGGGGACACCCAGGGCTTTGCTAGGATTTCTCTAGGCAGTGTGTTTTCCCTGGGCCTCACTGTAGCAACACTATCTCGCCAGGGCAACACTGCATGGCATATCCTCTGCCAGGATAGAGCTGCTGCTTTGTAGTTTGTGCTGGGAAACCTTGCTTTGGCAAGTGCCAATTGACCGCATTCAGGCAGAAAGAAAAGAGAATAGCAAGAGGCCTTTTCTCCCCGGCTGCTCTGCCAAGCCCTTCCAGCTCAAACTATGAAGTTGCTCCTCTGGAAGGATCCCTGCACCGCGGCGTAGTTTTTCCGAAGAAGCCCTGCGTTTGCAAGAGCAAATGAGGAATTCGTGGCAGGAAAGAGGAAGGAAAGAAAGTTTCTCTCCCTCTGCCTGCTTTGCTCACAGGACTGGATGAAGTCAGGGACTTCTCCCTTTCACTGAGAAACGTACGGGCTGCTGTTGCCTGGGCGCTCTCTTCTTTGCAAAAGAGTCTGCAGTTCCACGCTTTGAACCGTGGAAAGGCGCCGGGCTCTGCTAAGATTTCCCCCGGCGCTTCGTTTGCCCTGGGCCAAAGCGAGCCTTCACAATAGCTGAACGCTAACACTGCATACTCGTTCCACTTCCAGAACCGGGCTACGGCGAGGCAGTTCTCCGGGGGAAAACGGCCCTTCGCGAAGGGCAGATCTGCCGAGCTCATTGCGGGAAAGCGAAAGCAAAGGACGCTTTTCTCCCTCTAACCGCTTTCGTCAGAGGAACGGGGAAAGTCACAGTGTTCTTTCTCTCCCTGAGATACACACAATCTGACGTTGCCTCTGAGCTCCGTTGCTGGCAAAGAACTGAAACGGACATACATTCCTGTGGGGAAACACAGGGCTTTGCTAGGATTTCTCTAGGCAGTGTGTTTTCCCTGGGCCTCACTGTAGCAACACTATCTCGCCAGGGCAACACTGCATGGGATTTCCTCTGCCAGGAGAGAGCTGCTGCTTTGTAGTTTGTGCTGGGAAACTTTGCTTTGGCAAGTGCCAATTGACCGCATTCAGGCAGAAAGAAAAGAGAATAGCAAGAGGCCTTTTCTCCCCGGCTGCTTTCCCAAGCCCTTCCAGCTCAAACTATGTCGTTGCTCCTCTGGAAGGATCCCTGCACCGCGGCGTAGTTTTTCCGAAGAAGCCCTGCGTTTGCAAGAGCAAATGAGGAATTCGTGGCAGCAAAGAGGAAGGAAAGAAAGTTTCTCTCCCTCTGCCTGCTTTGCTCAGAGGACTGGATGAAGTCAGGGACTTCTCCCTTTCACTGAGAAACGTGCGGGCTGCTGTTGCCTGGGCGCTCTCTTCTTTGCAAAAGAGTCTGCAGTTCCACGCTTTGAACCGTGGAACGGCGCCGGGCTCTGCTAAGATTTCCCCCGGCGCTTCGTTTGCCCTGGGCCAAAGCGAGCCTTCACAATAGCTGAACGCTAACACTGCATACTCGTTCCACTTCCAGAACCGGGCTACGGCGAGGCAGTTCTCCGGGGGAAAACGGCCCTTCGCGAAGGGCAGATCTGCCGAGCTCATTGCGGGAAAGCGAAAGCAAAGGACGCTTTTCTCCCTCTAACCGCTTTCGTCAGAGGAACGGGGGAAGTCACAGTGTTCTTTCTCTCACTGAGATACACACAATCTGACGTTGCCTCTGAGCTCCGTTGCTGGCAAAGAACTGAAACTGACATACATTCCTGTGGGGACACCCAGGGCTTTGCTAGGATTTCTCTAGGCAGTGTGTTTTCCCTGGGCCTCACTGTAGCAACACTATCTCGCCAGGGCAACACTGCATGGCATATCCTCTGCCAGGATAGAGCTGCTGCTTTGTAGTTTGTGCTGGGAAACCTTGCTTTGGCAAGTGCCAATTGACCGCATTCAGGCAGAAAGAAAAGAGAATAGCAAGAGGCCTTTTCTCCCCGGCTGCTCTGCCAAGCCCTTCCAGCTCAAACTATGAAGTTGCTCCTCTGGAAGGATCCCTGCACCGCGGCGTAGTTTTTCCGAAGAAGCCCTGCGTTTGCAAGAGCAAATGAGGAATTCGTGGCAGGAAAGAGGAAGGAAAGAAAGTTTCTCTCCCTCTGCCTGCTTTGCTCACAGGACTGGATGAAGTCAGGGACTTCTCCCTTTCACTGAGAAACGTACGGGCTGCTGTTGCCTGGGCGCTCTCTTCTTTGCAAAAGAGTCTGCAGTTCCACGCTTTGAACCGTGGAAAGGCGCCGGGCTCTGCTAAGATTTCCCCCGGCGCTTCGTTTGCCCTGGGCCAAAGCGAGCCTTCACAATAGCTGAACGCTAACACTGCATACTCGTTCCACTTCCAGAACCGGGCTACGGCGAGGCAGTTCTCCGGGGGAAAACGGCCCTTCGCGAAGGGCAGATCTGCCGAGCTCATTGCGGGAAAGCGAAAGCAAAGGACGCTTTTCTCCCTCTAACCGCTTTCGTCAGAGGAACGGGGAAAGTCACAGTGTTCTTTCTCTCCCTGAGATACACACAATCTGACGTTGCCTCTGAGCTCCGTTGCTGGCAAAGAACTGAAACGGACATACATTCCTGTGGGGAAACACAGGGCTTTGCTAGGATTTCTCTAGGCAGTGTGTTTTCCCTGGGCCTCACTGTAGCAACACTATCTCGCCAGGGCAACACTGCATGGGATTTCCTCTGCCAGGAGAGAGCTGCTGCTTTGTAGTTTGTGCTGGGAAACTTTGCTTTGGCAAGTGCCAATTGACCGCATTCAGGCAGAAAGAAAAGAGAATAGCAAGAGGCCTTTTCTCCCCGGCTGCTTTCCCAAGCCCTTCCAGCTCAAACTATGTCGTTGCTCCTCTGGAAGGATCCCTGCACCACGGCGTAGTTTTTCCGAAGAAGCCCTGCGTTTGCAAGAGCAAATGAGGAATTCGTGGCAGCAAAGAGGAAGGAAAGAAAGTTTCTCTCCCTCTGCCTGCTTTGCTCAGAGGACTGGATGAAGTCAGGGACTTCTCCCTTTCACTGAGAAACGTGCGGGCTGCTGTTGCCTGGGCGCTCTCTTCTTTGCAAAAGAGTCTGCAGTTCCACGCTTTGAACCGTGGAACGGCGCCGGGCTCTGCTAAGATTTCCCCCGGCGCTTCGTTTGCCCTGGGCCAAAGCGAGCCTTCACAATAGCTGAACGCTAACACTGCATACTCGTTCCACTTCCAGAACCGGGCTACGGCGAGGCAGTTCTCCGGGGGAAAACGGCCCTTCGCGAAGGGCAGATCTGCCGAGCTCATTGCGGGAAAGCGAAAGCAAAGGACGCTTTTCTCCCTCTAACCGCTTTCGTCAGAGGAACGGGGAAAGTCACAGTGTTCTTTCTCTCCCTGAGATACACACAATCTGACGTTGCCTCTGAGCTCCGTTGCTGGCAAAGAACTGAAACGGACATACATTCCTGTGGGGAAACCCAGGGCTTTGCTAGGATTTCTCTAGGCAGTGTGTTTTCCCTGGGCCTCACTGTAGCAACACTATCTCGCCAGGGCAACACTGCATGGGATTTCCTCTGCCAGGAGAGAGCTGCTGCTTTGTAGTTTGTGCTGGGAAACTTTGCTTTGGCAAGTGCCAATTGACCGCATTCAGGCAGAAAGAAAAGAGAATAGCAAGAGGCCTTTTCTCCCCGGCTGCTTTCCCAAGCCCTTCCAGCTCAAACTATGTCGTTGCTCCTCTGGAAGGATCCCTGCACCACGGCGTAGTTTTTCCGAAGAAGCCCTGCGTTTGCAAGAGCAAATGAGGAATTCGTGGCAGCAAAGAGGAAGGAAAGAAAGTTTCTCTCCCTCTGCCTGCTTTGCTCAGAGGACTGGATGAAGTCAGGGACTTCTCCCTTTCACTGAGAAACGTGCGGGCTGCTGTTGCCTGGGCGCTCTCTTCTTTGCAAAAGAGTCTGCAGTTCCACGCTTTGAACCGTGGAACGGCGCCGGGCTCTGCTAAGATTTCCCCCGGCGCTTCGTTTGCCCTGGGCCAAAGCGAGCCTTCACAATAGCTGAACGCTAACACTGCATACTCGTTCCACTTCCAGAACCGGGCTACGGCGAGGCAGTTCTCCGGGGGAAAACGGCCCTTCGCGAAGGGCAGATAGGCGAGCTCATTGCGGGAAAGCGAAAGCAAAGGACGCTTTTCTCCCTCTAACCGCTTTCGTCAGAGGAACGGGGGAAGTCACAGTGTTCTTTCTCTCACTGAGATACACACAATCTGACGTTGCCTCTGAGCTCCGTTGCTGGCAAAGAACTGAAACTGACATACATTCCTGTGGGGACACCCAGGGCTTTGCTAGGATTTCTCTAGGCAGTGTGTTTTCCCTGGGCCTCACTGTAGCAACACTATCTCGCCAGGGCAACACTGCATGGCATATCCTCTGCCAGGATAGAGCTGCTGCTTTGTAGTTTGTGCTGGGAAACCTTGCTTTGGCAAGTGCCAATTGACCGCATTCAGGCAGAAAGAAAAGAGAATAGCAAGAGGCCTTTTCTCCCCGGCTGCTCTGCCAAGCCCTTCCAGCTCAAACTATGTCGTTGCTCCTCTGGAAGGATCCCTGCACCGCGGCGTAGTTTTTCCGAAGAAGCCCTGCGTTTGCAAGAGCAAATGAGGAATTCGTGGCAGGAAAGAGGAAGGAAAGAAAGTTTCTCTCCCTCTGCCTGCTTTGCTCAGAGGACTGGATGAAGTCAGGGAGTTCTCCCTTTCACTGACAAACGTGCGGGCTGCTGTTGCCTGGGCGCTCTCTTCTTTGCAAAAGAGTCTGCAGTTCCACGCTTTGAACCGTGGAAAGGCGCCGGGCTCTGCTAAGATTTCCCCCAGCGCTTCGTTTGCCCTGGGCCAAAGCGAGCCTTCACAATAGCTGAACGCTAACACTGCATACTCGTTCCACTTCCAGAAGCGGGCTACGGCGAGGCAGTTCTCCGGGGGAAAACGGCCCTTCGCGAAGGGCAGATCTGCCGAGCTCATTGCGGGAAAGCGAAAGCAAAGGACGCTTTTCTCCCTCTAACCGCTTTCGTCAGAGGAACGGGGAAAGTCACAGTGTTCTTTCTCTCCCTGAGATACACACAATCTGACGTTGCCTCTGAGCTCCGTTGCTGGCAAAGAACTGAAACTGACATACATTCCTGTGGGGACACCCAGGGCTTTGCTAGGATTTCTCTAGGCAGTGTGTTTTCCCTGGGCCTCACTGTAGCAACACTATCTCGCCAGGGCAACACTGCATGGCATATCCTCTGCCAGGATAGAGCTGCTGCTTTGTAGTTTGTGCTGGGAAACCTTGCTTTGGCAAGTGCCAATTGACCGCATTCAGGCAGAAAGAAAAGAGAATAGCAAGAGGCCTTTTCTCCCCGGCTGCTCTGCCAAGCCCTTCCAGCTCAAACTATGAAGTTGCTCCTCTGGAAGGATCCCTGCACCGCGGCGTAGTTTTTCCGAAGAAGCCCTGCGTTTGCAAGAGCAAATGAGGAATTCGTGGCAGGAAAGAGGAAGGAAAGAAAGTTTCTCTCCCTCTGCCTGCTTTGCTCACAGGACTGGATGAAGTCAGGGACTTCTCCCTTTCACTGAGAAACGTGCGGGCTGCTGTTGCCTGGGCGCTCTCTTCTTTGCAAAAGAGTCTGCAGTTCCACGCTTTGAACCGTGGAACGGCGCCGGGCTCTGCTAAGATTTCCCCCGGCGCTTCGTTTGCCCTGGGCCAAAGCGAGCCTTCACAATAGCTGAACGCTAACACTGCATACTCGTTCCACTTCCAGAACCGGGCTACGGCGAGGCAGTTCTCCGGGGGAAAACGGCCCTTCGCGAAGGGCAGATCTGCCGAGCTCATTGCGGGAAAGCGAAAGCAAAGGACGCTTTTCTCCCTCTAACCGCTTTCGTCAGAGGAACGGGGAAAGTCACAGTGTTCTTTCTCTCCCTGAGATACACACAATCTGACGTTGCCTCTGAGCTCCGTTGCTGGCAAAGAACTGAAACGGACATACATTCCTGTGGGGAAACCCAGGGCTTTGCTAGGATTTCTCTAGGCAGTGTGTTTTCCCTGGGCCTCACTGTAGCAACACTATCTCGCCAGGGCAACACTGCATGGGATTTCCTCTGCCAGGAGAGAGCTGCTGCTTTGTAGTTTGTGCTGGGAAACTTTGCTTTGGCAAGTGCCAATTGACCGCATTCAGGCAGAAAGAAAAGAGAATAGCAAGAGGCCTTTTCTCCCCGGCTGCTTTCCCAAGCCCTTCCAGCTCAAACTATGTCGTTGCTCCTCTGGAAGGATCCCTGCACCACGGCGTAGTTTTTCCGAAGAAGCCCTGCGTTTGCAAGAGCAAATGAGGAATTCGTGGCAGCAAAGAGGAAGGAAAGAAAGTTTCTCTCCCTCTGCCTGCTTTGCTCAGAGGACTGGATGAAGTCAGGGAGTTCTCCCTTTCACTGAGAAACGTGCGGGCTGCTGTTGCCTGGGCGCTCTCTTCTTTGCAAAAGAGTCTGCAGTTCCACGCTTTGAACCGTGGAACGGCGCCGGGCTCTGCTAAGATTTCCCCCGGCGCTTCGTTTGCCCTGGGCCAAAGCGAGCCTTCACAATAGCTGAACGCTAACACTGCATACTCGTTCCACTTCCAGAACCGGGCTACGGCGAGGCAGTTCTCCGGGGGAAAACGGCCCTTCGCGAAGGGCAGATCTGCCGAGCTCATTGCGGGAAAGCGAAAGCAAAGGACGCTTTTCTCCCTCTAACCGCTTTCGTCAGAGGAACGGGGGAAGTCACAGTGTTCTTTCTCTCACTGAGATACACACAATCTGACGTTGCCTCTGAGCTCCGTTGCTGGCAAAGAACTGAAACTGACATACATTCCTGTGGGGACACCCAGGGCTTTGCTAGGATTTCTCTAGGCAGTGTGTTTTCCCTGGGCCTCACTGTAGCAACACTATCTCGCCAGGGCAACACTGCATGGCATATCCTCTGCCAGGATAGAGCTGCTGCTTTGTAGTTTGTGCTGGGAAACCTTGCTTTGGCAAGTGCCAATTGACCGCATTCAGGCAGAAAGAAAAGAGAATAGCAAGAGGCCTTTTCTCCCCGGCTGCTCTGCCAAGCCCTTCCAGCTCAAACTATGAAGTTGCTCCTCTGGAAGGATCCCTGCACCGCGGCGTAGTTTTTCCGAAGAAGCCCTGCGTTTGCAAGAGCAAATGAGGAATTCGTGGCAGGAAAGAGGAAGGAAAGAAAGTTTCTCTCCCTCTGCCTGCTTTGCTCACAGGACTGGATGAAGTCAGGGACTTCTCCCTTTCACTGAGAAACGTACGGGCTGCTGTTGCCTGGGCGCTCTCTTCTTTGCAAAAGAGTCTGCAGTTCCACGCTTTGAACCGTGGAAAGGCGCCGGGCTCTGCTAAGATTTCCCCCGGCGCTTCGTTTGCCCTGGGCCAAAGCGAGCCTTCACAATAGCTGAACGCTAACACTGCATACTCGTTCCACTTCCAGAACCGGGCTACGGCGAGGCAGTTCTCCGGGGGAAAACGGCCCTTCGCGAAGGGCAGATCTGCCGAGCTCATTGCGGGAAAGCGAAAGCAAAGGACGCTTTTCTCCCTCTAACCGCTTTCGTCAGAGGAACGGGGAAAGTCACAGTGTTCTTTCTCTCCCTGAGATACACACAATCTGACGTTGCCTCTGAGCTCCGTTGCTGGCAAAGAACTGAAACGGACATACATTCCTGTGGGGAAACACAGGGCTTTGCTAGGATTTCTCTAGGCAGTGTGTTTTCCCTGGGCCTCACTGTAGCAACACTATCTCGCCAGGGCAACACTGCATGGGATTTCCTCTGCCAGGAGAGAGCTGCTGCTTTGTAGTTTGTGCTGGGAAACTTTGCTTTGGCAAGTGCCAATTGACCGCATTCAGGCAGAAAGAAAAGAGAATAGCAAGAGGCCTTTTCTCCCCGGCTGCTTTCCCAAGCCCTTCCAGCTCAAACTATGTCGTTGCTCCTCTGGAAGGATCCCTGCACCACGGCGTAGTTTTTCCGAAGAAGCCCTGCGTTTGCAAGAGCAAATGAGGAATTCGTGGCAGCAAAGAGGAAGGAAAGAAAGTTTCTCTCCCTCTGCCTGCTTTGCTCAGAGGACTGGATGAAGTCAGGGACTTCTCCCTTTCACTGAGAAACGTGCGGGCTGCTGTTGCCTGGGCGCTCTCTTCTTTGCAAAAGAGTCTGCAGTTCCACGCTTTGAACCGTGGAACGGCGCCGGGCTCTGCTAAGATTTCCCCCGGCGCTTCGTTTGCCCTGGGCCAAAGCGAGCCTTCACAATAGCTGAACGCTAACACTGCATACTCGTTCCA
Organism: Elephas maximus indicus; assembly: GCF_024166365.1. Classification (NCBI taxonomy): domain Eukaryota; kingdom Metazoa; phylum Chordata; class Mammalia; order Proboscidea; family Elephantidae; genus Elephas; species Elephas maximus. The sequence continues at coordinate 2,062,325 of NC_064822.1, forward strand.
CTTCCAGAACCGGGCTACGGCGAGGCAGTTCTCCGGGGGAAAACGGCCCTTCGCGAAGGGCAGATCTGCCGAGCTCATTGCGGGAAAGCGAAAGCAAAGGACGCTTTTCTCCCTCTAACCGCTTTCGTCAGAGGAACGGGGAAAGTCACAGTGTTCTTTCTCTCCCTGAGATACACACAATCTGACGTTGCCTCTGAGCTCCGTTGCTGGCAAAGAACTGAAACGGACATACATTCCTGTGGGGAAACCCAGGGCTTTGCTAGGATTTCTCTAGGCAGTGTGTTTTCCCTGGGCCTCACTGTAGCAACACTATCTCGCCAGGGCAACACTGCATGGGATTTCCTCTGCCAGGAGAGAGCTGCTGCTTTGTAGTTTGTGCTGGGAAACTTTGCTTTGGCAAGTGCCAATTGACCGCATTCAGGCAGAAAGAAAAGAGAATAGCAAGAGGCCTTTTCTCCCCGGCTGCTTTCCCAAGCCCTTCCAGCTCAAACTATGTCGTTGCTCCTCTGGAAGGATCCCTGCACCACGGCGTAGTTTTTCCGAAGAAGCCCTGCGTTTGCAAGAGCAAATGAGGAATTCGTGGCAGCAAAGAGGAAGGAAAGAAAGTTTCTCTCCCTCTGCCTGCTTTGCTCAGAGGACTGGATGAAGTCAGGGACTTCTCCCTTTCACTGAGAAACGTGCGGGCTGCTGTTGCCTGGGCGCTCTCTTCTTTGCAAAAGAGTCTGCAGTTCCACGCTTTGAACCGTGGAACGGCGCCGGGCTCTGCTAAGATTTCCCCCGGCGCTTCGTTTGCCCTGGGCCAAAGCGAGCCTTCACAATAGCTGAACGCTAACACTGCATACTCGTTCCACTTCCAGAACCGGGCTACGGCGAGGCAGTTCTCCGGGGGAAAACGGCCCTTCGCGAAGGGCAGATAGGCGAGCTCATTGCGGGAAAGCGAAAGCAAAGGACGCTTTTCTCCCTCTAACCGCTTTCGTCAGAGGAACGGGGGAAGTCACAGTGTTCTTTCTCTCACTGAGATACACACAATCTGACGTTGCCTCTGAGCTCCGTTGCTGGCAAAGAACTGAAACTGACATACATTCCTGTGGGGACACCCAGGGCTTTGCTAGGATTTCTCTAGGCAGTGTGTTTTCCCTGGGCCTCACTGTAGCAACACTATCTCGCCAGGGCAACACTGCATGGCATATCCTCTGCCAGGATAGAGCTGCTGCTTTGTAGTTTGTGCTGGGAAACCTTGCTTTGGCAAGTGCCAATTGACCGCATTCAGGCAGAAAGAAAAGAGAATAGCAAGAGGCCTTTTCTCCCCGGCTGCTCTGCCAAGCCCTTCCAGCTCAAACTATGTCGTTGCTCCTCTGGAAGGATCCCTGCACCGCGGCGTAGTTTTTCCGAAGAAGCCCTGCGTTTGCAAGAGCAAATGAGGAATTCGTGGCAGGAAAGAGGAAGGAAAGAAAGTTTCTCTCCCTCTGCCTGCTTTGCTCAGAGGACTGGATGAAGTCAGGGAGTTCTCCCTTTCACTGACAAACGTGCGGGCTGCTGTTGCCTGGGCGCTCTCTTCTTTGCAAAAGAGTCTGCAGTTCCACGCTTTGAACCGTGGAAAGGCGCCGGGCTCTGCTAAGATTTCCCCCAGCGCTTCGTTTGCCCTGGGCCAAAGCGAGCCTTCACAATAGCTGAACGCTAACACTGCATACTCGTTCCACTTCCAGAAGCGGGCTACGGCGAGGCAGTTCTCCGGGGGAAAACGGCCCTTCGCGAAGGGCAGATCTGCCGAGCTCATTGCGGGAAAGCGAAAGCAAAGGACGCTTTTCTCCCTCTAACCGCTTTCGTCAGAGGAACGGGGAAAGTCACAGTGTTCTTTCTCTCCCTGAGATACACACAATCTGACGTTGCCTCTGAGCTCCGTTGCTGGCAAAGAACTGAAACTGACATACATTCCTGTGGGGACACCCAGGGCTTTGCTAGGATTTCTCTAGGCAGTGTGTTTTCCCTGGGCCTCACTGTAGCAACACTATCTCGCCAGGGCAACACTGCATGGCATATCCTCTGCCAGGATAGAGCTGCTGCTTTGTAGTTTGTGCTGGGAAACCTTGCTTTGGCAAGTGCCAATTGACCGCATTCAGGCAGAAAGAAAAGAGAATAGCAAGAGGCCTTTTCTCCCCGGCTGCTCTGCCAAGCCCTTCCAGCTCAAACTATGAAGTTGCTCCTCTGGAAGGATCCCTGCACCGCGGCGTAGTTTTTCCGAAGAAGCCCTGCGTTTGCAAGAGCAAATGAGGAATTCGTGGCAGGAAAGAGGAAGGAAAGAAAGTTTCTCTCCCTCTGCCTGCTTTGCTCACAGGACTGGATGAAGTCAGGGACTTCTCCCTTTCACTGAGAAACGTGCGGGCTGCTGTTGCCTGGGCGCTCTCTTCTTTGCAAAAGAGTCTGCAGTTCCACGCTTTGAACCGTGGAACGGCGCCGGGCTCTGCTAAGATTTCCCCCGGCGCTTCGTTTGCCCTGGGCCAAAGCGAGCCTTCACAATAGCTGAACGCTAACACTGCATACTCGTTCCACTTCCAGAACCGGGCTACGGCGAGGCAGTTCTCCGGGGGAAAACGGCCCTTCGCGAAGGGCAGATCTGCCGAGCTCATTGCGGGAAAGCGAAAGCAAAGGACGCTTTTCTCCCTCTAACCGCTTTCGTCAGAGGAACGGGGAAAGTCACAGTGTTCTTTCTCTCCCTGAGATACACACAATCTGACGTTGCCTCTGAGCTCCGTTGCTGGCAAAGAACTGAAACGGACATACATTCCTGTGGGGAAACCCAGGGCTTTGCTAGGATTTCTCTAGGCAGTGTGTTTTCCCTGGGCCTCACTGTAGCAACACTATCTCGCCAGGGCAACACTGCATGGGATTTCCTCTGCCAGGAGAGAGCTGCTGCTTTGTAGTTTGTGCTGGGAAACTTTGCTTTGGCAAGTGCCAATTGACCGCATTCAGGCAGAAAGAAAAGAGAATAGCAAGAGGCCTTTTCTCCCCGGCTGCTTTCCCAAGCCCTTCCAGCTCAAACTATGTCGTTGCTCCTCTGGAAGGATCCCTGCACCACGGCGTAGTTTTTCCGAAGAAGCCCTGCGTTTGCAAGAGCAAATGAGGAATTCGTGGCAGCAAAGAGGAAGGAAAGAAAGTTTCTCTCCCTCTGCCTGCTTTGCTCAGAGGACTGGATGAAGTCAGGGAGTTCTCCCTTTCACTGAGAAACGTGCGGGCTGCTGTTGCCTGGGCGCTCTCTTCTTTGCAAAAGAGTCTGCAGTTCCACGCTTTGAACCGTGGAACGGCGCCGGGCTCTGCTAAGATTTCCCCCGGCGCTTCGTTTGCCCTGGGCCAAAGCGAGCCTTCACAATAGCTGAACGCTAACACTGCATACTCGTTCCACTTCCAGAACCGGGCTACGGCGAGGCAGTTCTCCGGGGGAAAACGGCCCTTCGCGAAGGGCAGATCTGCCGAGCTCATTGCGGGAAAGCGAAAGCAAAGGACGCTTTTCTCCCTCTAACCGCTTTCGTCAGAGGAACGGGGGAAGTCACAGTGTTCTTTCTCTCACTGAGATACACACAATCTGACGTTGCCTCTGAGCTCCGTTGCTGGCAAAGAACTGAAACTGACATACATTCCTGTGGGGACACCCAGGGCTTTGCTAGGATTTCTCTAGGCAGTGTGTTTTCCCTGGGCCTCACTGTAGCAACACTATCTCGCCAGGGCAACACTGCATGGCATATCCTCTGCCAGGATAGAGCTGCTGCTTTGTAGATTGTGCTGGGAAACCTTGCTTTGGCAAGTGCCAATTGACCGCATTCAGGCAGAAAGAAAAGAGAATAGCAAGAGGCCTTTTCTCCCCGGCTGCTCTGCCAAGCCCTTCCAGCTCAAACTATGAAGTTGCTCCTCTGGAAGGATCCCTGCACCGCGGCGTAGTTTTTCCGAAGAAGCCCTGCGTTTGCAAGAGCAAATGAGGAATTCGTGGCAGGAAAGAGGAAGGAAAGAAAGTTTCTCTCCCTCTGCCTGCTTTGCTCACAGGACTGGATGAAGTCAGGGACTTCTCCCTTTCACTGAGAAACGTACGGGCTGCTGTTGCCTGGGCGCTCTCTTCTTTGCAAAAGAGTCTGCAGTTCCACGCTTTGAACCGTGGAACGGCGCCGGGCTCTGCTAAGATTTCCCCCGGCGCTTCGTTTGCCCTGGGCCAAAGCGAGCCTTCACAATAGCTGAACGCTAACACTGCATACTCGTTCCACTTCCAGAACCGGGCTACGGCGAGGCAGTTCTCCGGGGGAAAACGGCCCTTCGCGAAGGGCAGATCTGCCGAGCTCATTGCGGGAAAGCGAAAGCAAAGGACGCTTTTCTCCCTCTAACCGCTTTCGTCAGAGGAACGGGGAAAGTCACAGTGTTCTTTCTCTCCCTGAGATACACACAATCTGACGTTGCCTCTGAGCTCCGTTGCTGGCAAAGAACTGAAACGGACATACATTCCTGTGGGGAAACACAGGGCTTTGCTAGGATTTCTCTAGGCAGTGTGTTTTCCCTGGGCCTCACTGTAGCAACACTATCTCGCCAGGGCAACACTGCATGGGATTTCCTCTGCCAGGAGAGAGCTGCTGCTTTGTAGTTTGTGCTGGGAAACTTTGCTTTGGCAAGTGCCAATTGACCGCATTCAGGCAGAAAGAAAAGAGAATAGCAAGAGGCCTTTTCTCCCCGGCTGCTTTCCCAAGCCCTTCCAGCTCAAACTATGTCGTTGCTCCTCTGGAAGGATCCCTGCACCACGGCGTAGTTTTTCTGAAGAAGCCCTGCGTTTGCAAGAGCAAATGAGGAATTCGTGGCAGCAAAGAGGAAGGAAAGAAAGTTTCTCTCCCTCTGCCTGCTTTGCTCACAGGACTGGATGAAGTCAGGGACTTCTCCCTTTCACTGAGAAACGTGCGGGCTGCTGTTGCCTGGGCGCTCTCTTCTTTGCAAAAGAGTCTGCAGTTCCACGCTTTGAACCGTGGAACGGCGCCGGGCTCTGCTAAGATTTCCCCCGGCGCTTCGTTTGCCCTGGGCCAAAGCGAGCCTTCACAATAGCTGAACGCTAACACTGCATACTCGTTCCACTTCCAGAACCGGGCTACGGCGAGGCAGTTCTCCGGGGGAAAACGGCCCTTCGCGAAGGGCAGATCTGCCGAGCTCATTGCGGGAAAGCGAAAGCAAAGGACGCTTTTCTCCCTCTAACCGCTTTCGTCAGAGGAACGGGGAAAGTCACAGTGTTCTTTCTCTCCCTGAGATACACACAATCTGACGTTGCCTCTGAGCTCCGTTGCTGGCAAAGAACTGAAACGGACATACATTCCTGTGGGGAAACCCAGGGCTTTGCTAGGATTTCTCTAGGCAGTGTGTTTTCCCTGGGCCTCACTGTAGCAACACTATCTCGCCAGGGCAACACTGCATGGGATTTCCTCTGCCAGGAGAGAGCTGCTGCTTTGTAGTTTGTGCTGGGAAACTTTGCTTTGGCAAGTGCCAATTGACCGCATTCAGGCAGAAAGAAAAGAGAATAGCAAGAGGCCTTTTCTCCCCGGCTGCTTTCCCAAGCCCTTCCAGCTCAAACTATGTCGTTGCTCCTCTGGAAGGATCCCTGCACCACGGCGTAGTTTTTCCGAAGAAGCCCTGCGTTTGCAAGAGCAAATGAGGAATTCGTGGCAGCAAAGAGGAAGGAAAGAAAGTTTCTCTCCCTCTGCCTGCTTTGCTCAGAGGACTGGATGAAGTCAGGGACTTCTCCCTTTCACTGAGAAACGTGCGGGCTGCTGTTGCCTGGGCGCTCTCTTCTTTGCAAAAGAGTCTGCAGTTCCACGCTTTGAACCGTGGAACGGCGCCGGGCTCTGCTAAGATTTCCCCCGGCGCTTCGTTTGCCCTGGGCCAAAGCGAGCCTTCACAATAGCTGAACGCTAACACTGCATACTCGTTCCACTTCCAGAACCGGGCTACGGCGAGGCAGTTCTCCGGGGAAAAACGGCCCTTCGCGAAGGGCAGATAGGCGAGCTCATTGCGTGAAAGCGAAAGCAAAGGACGCTTTTCTCCCTCTAACCGCTTTCGTCAGAGGAACGGGGGAAGTCACAGTGTTCTTTCTCTCCCTGAGATACACACAATCTGACGTTGCCTCTGAGCTCCGTTGCTGGCAAAGAACTGAAACTGACATACATTCCTGTGGGGACACCCAGGGCTTTGCTAGGATTTCTCTAGGCAGTGTGTTTTCCCTGGGCCTCACTGTAGCAACACTATCTCGCCAGGGCAACACTGCATGGCATATCCTCTGCCAGGATAGAGCTGCTGCTTTGTAGTTTGTGCTGGGAAACCTTGCTTTGGCAAGTGCCAATTGACCGCATTCAGGCAGAAAGAAAAGAGAATAGCAAGAGGCCTTTTCTCCCCGGCTGCTCTGCCAAGCCCTTCCAGCTCAAACTATGAAGTTGCTCCTCTGGAAGGATCCCTGCACCGCGGCGTAGTTTTTCCGAAGAAGCCCTGCGTTTGCAAGAGCAAATGAGGAATTCGTGGCAGGAAAGAGGAAGGAAAGAAAGTTTCTCTCCCTCTGCCTGCTTTGCTCGTGCGGGCTGCTGTTGCCTGGGCGCTCTCTTCTTTGCAAAAGAGTCTGCAGTTCCACGCTTTGAACCGTGGAAAGGCGCCGGGCTCTGCTAAGATTTCCACCGGCGCTTCGTTTGCCCTGGGCCAAAGCGAGCCTTCACAATAGCTGAACGCTAACACTGCATACTCGTTCCACTTCCAGAAGCGGGCTACGGCGAGGCAGTTCTCCGGGGGAAAACGGCCCTTCGCGAAGGGCAGATCTGCCGAGCTCATTGCGGGAAAGCGAAAGCAAAGGACGCTTTTCTCCCTCTAACCGCTTTCGTCAGAGGAACGGGGAAAGTCACAGTGTTCTTTCTCTCCCTGAGATACACACAATCTGACGTTGCCTCTGAGCTCCATTGCTGGCAAAGAACTGAAACGGACATACATTCCTGTGGGGAAACACAGGGCTTTGCTAGGATTTCTCTAGGCAGTGTGTTTTCCCTGGGCCTCACTGTAGCAACTCTATCTCGCAAGGGCAGAACTGCATGGGATTTCCTCTGCCAGGAGAGAGCTGCTGCTTTGTAGTTTGTGCTGGGAAACCTTGCCTTGGCAAGTGCGAATTGACCGCATTCAGGCAGAAAGAAAAGAGAATAGCAAGAGGCCTTTTCTCCCCGGCTGCTCTGCCAAGCCCTTCCAGCTCAAACTATGTCGTTGCTCCTCTGGAAGGATCCCTGCACCGCGGCGTAGTTTTTCCGAAGAAGCCCGGCGTTTGCAAGAGCAAATGAGGAATTCGTGGCAGGAAAGAGGAAGGAAAGAAAGTTTCTCTCCCTCTGCCTGCTTTGCTCAGAGGACTGGATGAAGTCAGGGAGTTCTCCCTTTCACTGAGAAACGTGCGGGCTGCTGTTGCCTGGGCGCTCTCTTCTTTGCAAAAGAGTCTGCAGTTCCACGCTTTGAACCGTGGAAAGGCGCCGGGCTCTGCTAAGATTTCCCCCAGCGCTTCGTTTGCCCTGGGCCAAAGCGAGCCTTCACAATAGCTGAACGCTAACACTGCATACTCGTTCCACTTCCAGAAGCGGGCTACGGCGAGGCAGTTCTCCGGGGGAAAACGGCCCTTCGCGAAGGGCAGATCTGCCGAGCTCATTGCGGGAAAGCGAAAGCAAAGGACGCTTTTCTCCCTCTAACCGCTTTCGTCAGAGGAACGGGGGAAGTCACAGTGTTCTTTCTCTCACTGAGATACACACAATCTGACGTTGCCTCTGAGCTCCGTTGCTGGCAAAGAACTGAAACTGACATACATTCCTGTGGGGACACCCAGGGCTTTGCTAGGATTTCTCTAGGCAGTGTGTTTTCCCTGGGCCTCACTGTAGCAACACTATCTCGCCAGGGCAACACTGCATGGCATATCCTCTGCCAGGATAGAGCTGCTGCTTTGTAGTTTGTGCTGGGAAACCTTGCTTTGGCAAGTGCCAATTGACCGCATTCAGGCAGAAAGAAAAGAGAATAGCAAGAGGCCTTTTCTCCCCGGCTGCTCTGCCAAGCCCTTCCAGCTCAAACTATGAAGTTGCTCCTCTGGAAGGATCCCTGCACCGCGGCGTAGTTTTTCCGAAGAAGCCCTGCGTTTGCAAGAGCAAATGAGGAATTCGTGGCAGGAAAGAGGAAGGAAAGAAAGTTTCTCTCCCTCTGCCTGCTTTGCTCACAGGACTGGATGAAGTCAGGGACTTCTCCCTTTCACTGAGAAACGTACGGGCTGCTGTTGCCTGGGCGCTCTCTTCTTTGCAAAAGAGTCTGCAGTTCCACGCTTTGAACCGTGGAAAGGCGCCGGGCTCTGCTAAGATTTCCCCCGGCGCTTCGTTTGCCCTGGGCCAAAGCGAGCCTTCACAATAGCTGAACGCTAACACTGCATACTCGTTCCACTTCCAGAACCGGGCTACGGCGAGGCAGTTCTCCGGGGGAAAACGGCCCTTCGCGAAGGGCAGATCTGCCGAGCTCATTGCGGGAAAGCGAAAGCAAAGGACGCTTTTCTCCCTCTAACCGCTTTCGTCAGAGGAACGGGGAAAGTCACAGTGTTCTTTCTCTCCCTGAGATACACACAATCTGACGTTGCCTCTGAGCTCCGTTGCTGGCAAAGAACTGAAACGGACATACATTCCTGTGGGGAAACACAGGGCTTTGCTAGGATTTCTCTAGGCAGTGTGTTTTCCCTGGGCCTCACTGTAGCAACACTATCTCGCCAGGGCAACACTGCATGGGATTTCCTCTGCCAGGAGAGAGCTGCTGCTTTGTAGTTTGTGCTGGGAAACTTTGCTTTGGCAAGTGCCAATTGACCGCATTCAGGCAGAAAGAAAAGAGAATAGCAAGAGGCCTTTTCTCCCCGGCTGCTTTCCCAAGCCCTTCCAGCTCAAACTATGTCGTTGCTCCTCTGGAAGGATCCCTGCACCACGGCGTAGTTTTTCCGAAGAAGCCCTGCGTTTGCAAGAGCAAATGAGGAATTCGTGGCAGCAAAGAGGAAGGAAAGAAAGTTTCTCTCCCTCTGCCTGCTTTGCTCAGAGGACTGGATGAAGTCAGGGACTTCTCCCTTTCACTGAGAAACGTGCGGGCTGCTGTTGCCTGGGCGCTCTCTTCTTTGCAAAAGAGTCTGCAGTTCCACGCTTTGAACCGTGGAACGGCGCCGGGCTCTGCTAAGATTTCCCCCGGCGCTTCGTTTGCCCTGGGCCAAAGCGAGCCTTCACAATAGCTGAACGCTAACACTGCATACTCGTTCCACTTCCAGAACCGGGCTACGGCGAGGCAGTTCTCCGGGGGAAAACGGCCCTTCGCGAAGGGCAGATAGGCGAGCTCATTGCGGGAAAGCGAAAGCAAAGGACGCTTTTCTCCCTCTAACCGCTTTCGTCAGAGGAACGGGGGAAGTCACAGTGTTCTTTCTCTCACTGAGATACACACACTCTGACGTTGCCTCTGAGCTCCGTTGCTGGCAAAGAACTGAAACTGACATACATTCCTGTGGGGACACCCAGGGCTTTGCTAGGATTTCTCTAGGCAGTGTGTTTTCCCTGGGCCTCACTGTAGCAACACTATCTCGCCAGGGCAACACTGCATGGCATATCCTCTGCCAGGATAGAGCTGCTGCTTTGTAGTTTGTGCTGGGAAACCTTGCTTTGGCAAGTGCCAATTGACCGCATTCAGGCAGAAAGAAAAGAGAATAGCAAGAGGCCTTTTCTCCCCGGCTGCTCTGCCAAGCCCTTCCAGCTCAAACTATGAAGTTGCTCCTCTGGAAGGATCCCTGCACCGCGGCGTAGTTTTTCCGAAGAAGCCCTGCGTTTGCAAGAGCAAATGAGGAATTCGTGGCAGGAAAGAGGAAGGAAAGAAAGTTTCTCTCCCTCTGCCTGCTTTGCTCACAGGACTGGATGAAGTCAGGGACTTCTCCCTTTCACTGAGAAACGTACGGGCTGCTGTTGCCTGGGCGCTCTCTTCTTTGCAAAAGAGTCTGCAGTTCCACGCTTTGAACCGTGGAAAGGCGCCGGGCTCTGCTAAGATTTCCCCCGGCGCTTCGTTTGCCCTGGGCCAAAGCGAGCCTTCACAATAGCTGAACGCTAACACTGCATACTCGTTCCACTTCCAGAAGCGGGCTACGGCGAGGCAGTTCTCCGGGGGAAAACGGCCCTTCGCGAAGGGCAGATCTGCCGAGCTCATTGCGGGAAAGCGAAAGCAAAGGACGCTTTTCTCCCTCTAACCGCTTTCGTCAGAGGAACGGGGAAAGTCACAGTGTTCTTTCTCTCCCTGAGATACACACAATCTGACGTTGCCTCTGAGCTCCGTTGCTGGCAAAGAACTGAAACTGACATACATTCCTGTGGGGACACCCAGGGCTTTGCTAGGATTTCTCTAGGCAGTGTGTTTTCCCTGGGCCTCACTGTAGCAACACTATCTCGCCGGGGGAACACTGCATGGCATATCCTCTGCCAGGAGAGAGCTGCTGCTTTGTACTTTGTGCTGGGAAACCTTGCTTTGGCAAGTGCCAATTGACCGCATTCAGGCAGAAAGAAAAGAGAATAGCAAGAGGCCTTTTCTCCCCGGCTGCTCTGCCAAGCCCTTCCAGCTCAAACTATGTCGTTGCTCCTCTGGAAGGATCCCTGCACCGCGGCGTAGTTTTTCCGAAGAAGCCCTGCGTTTGCAAGAGCAAATGAGGAATTCGTGGCAGGAAAGAGGAAGGAAAGAAAGTTTCTCTCCCTCTGCCTGCTTTGCTCAGAGGACTGCATGAAGTCAGGGAGTTCTCCCTTTCACTGAGAAACGTGCGGGCTGCTGTTGCCTGGGCGCTCTCTTCTTTGCAAAAGAGTCTGCAGTTCCACGCTTTGAACCGTGGAAAGGCGCCGGGCTCTGCTAAGATTTCCCCCGGCGCTTCGTTTGCCCTGGGCCAAAGCGAGCCTTCACAATAGCTGAACGCTAACACTGCATACTCGTTCCACTTCCAGAAGCGGGCTACGGCGAGGCAGTTCTCCGGGGGAAAACGGCCCTTCGCGAAGGGCAGATCTGCCGAGCTCATTGCGGGAAAGCGAAAGCAAAGGACGCTTTTCTCCCTCTAACCGCTTTCGTCAGAGGAACGGGGGAAGTCACAGTGTTCTTTCTCTCACTGAGATACACACAATCTGACGTTGCCTCTGAGCTCCGTTGCTGGCAAAGAACTGAAACTGACATACATTCCTGTGGGGACACCCAGGGCTTTGCTAGGATTTCTCTAGGCAGTGTGTTTTCCCTGGGCCTCACTGTAGCAACACTATCTCGCCAGGGCAACACTGCATGGCATATCCTCTGCCAGGATAGAGCTGCTGCTTTGTAGTTTGTGCTGGGAAACCTTGCTTTGGCAAGTGCCAATTGACCGCATTCAGGCAGAAAGAAAAGAGAATAGCAAGAGGCCTTTTCTCCCCGGCTGCTCTGCCAAGCCCTTCCAGCTCAAACTATGAAGTTGCTCCTCTGGAAGGATCCCTGCACCGCGGCGTAGTTTTTCCGAAGAAGCCCTGCGTTTGCAAGAGCAAATGAGGAATTCGTGGCAGGAAAGAGGAAGGAAAGAAAGTTTCTCTCCCTCTGCCTGCTTTGCTCACAGGACTGGATGAAGTCAGGGACTTCTCCCTTTCACTGAGAAACGTACGGGCTGCTGTTGCCTGGGCGCTCTCTTCTTTGCAAAAGAGTCTGCAGTTCCACGCTTTGAACCGTGGAAAGGCGCCGGGCTCTGCTAAGATTTCCCCCGGCGCTTCGTTTGCCCTGGGCCAAAGCGAGCCTTCACAATAGCTGAACGCTAACACTGCATACTCGTTCCACTTCCAGAACCGGGCTACGGCGAGGCAGTTCTCCGGGGGAAAACGGCCCTTCGCGAAGGGCAGATCTGCCGAGCTCATTGCGGGAAAGCGAAAGCAAAGGACGCTTTTCTCCCTCTAACCGCTTTCGTCAGAGGAACGGGGAAAGTCACAGTGTTCTTTCTCTCCCTGAGATACACACAATCTGACGTTGCCTCTGAGCTCCGTTGCTGGCAAAGAACTGAAACGGACATACATTCCTGTGGGGAAACACAGGGCTTTGCTAGGATTTCTCTAGGCAGTGTGTTTTCCCTGGGCCTCACTGTAGCAACACTATCTCGCCAGGGCAACACTGCATGGGATTTCCTCTGCCAGGAGAGAGCTGCTGCTTTGTAGTTTGTGCTGGGAAACTTTGCTTTGGCAAGTGCCAATTGACCGCATTCAGGCAGAAAGAAAAGAGAATAGCAAGAGGCCTTTTCTCCCCGGCTGCTTTCCCAAGCCCTTCCAGCTCAAACTATGTCCTTGCTCCTCTGGAAGGATCCCTGCACCACGGCGTAGTTTTTCCGAAGAAGCCCTGCGTTTGCAAGAGCAAATGAGGAATTCGTGGCAGCAAAGAGGAAGGAAAGAAAGTTTCTCTCCCTCTGCCTGCTTTGCTCAGAGGACTGGATGAAGTCAGGGACTTCTCCCTTTCACTGAGAAACGTGCGGGCTGCTGTTGCCTGGGCGCTCTCTTCTTTGCAAAAGAGTCTGCAGTTCCACGCTTTGAACCGTGGAACGGCGCCGGGCTCTGCTAAGATTTCCCCCGGCGCTTCGTTTGCCCTGGGCCAAAGCGAGCCTTCACAATAGCTGAACGCTAACACTGCATACTCGTTCCACTTCCAGAACCGGGCTACGGCGAGGCAGTTCTCCGGGGGAAAACGGCCCTTCGCGAAGGGCAGATAGGCGAGCTCATTGCGGGAAAGCGAAAGCAAAGGACGCTTTTCTCCCTCTAACCGCTTTCGTCAGAGGAACGGGGGAAGTCACAGTGTTCTTTCTCTCACTGAGATACACACACTCTGACGTTGCCTCTGAGCTCCGTTGCTGGCAAAGAACTGAAACTGACATACATTCCTGTGGGGACACCCAGGGCTTTGCTAGGATTTCTCTAGGCAGTGTGTTTTCCCTGGGCCTCACTGTAGCAACACTATCTCGCCGGGGCAACACTGCATGGCATATCCTCTGCCAGGATAGAGCTGCTGCTTTGTAGTTTGTGCTGGGAAACCTTGCTTTGGCAAGTGCCAATTGACCGCATTCAGGCAGAAAGAAAAGAGAATAGCAAGAGGCCTTTTCTCCCCGGCTGCTCTGCCAAGCCCTTCCAGCTCAAACTATGAAGTTGCTCCTCTGGAAGGATCCCTGCACCGCGGCGTAGTTTTTCCGAAGAAGCCCTGCGTTTGCAAGAGCAAATGAGGAATTCGTGGCAGGAAAGAGGAAGGAAAGAAAGTTTCTCTCCCTCTGCCTGCTTTGCTCAGAGGACTGGATGAAGTCAGGGACTTCTCCCTTTCACTGAGAAACGTGCGGGCTGCTGTTGCCTGGGCGCTCTCTTCTTTGCAAAAGAGTCTGCAGTTCCACGCTTTGAACCGTGGAAAGGCGCCGGGCTCTGCTAAGATTTCCACCGGCGCTTCGTTTGCCCTGGGCCAAAGCGAGCCTTCACAATAGCTGAACGCTAACACTGCATACTCGTTCCACTTCCAGAAGCGGCCTACGGCGAGGCAGTTCTCCGGGGGAAAACGGCCCTTCGCGAAGGGCAGATCTGCCGAGCTCATTGCGGGAAAGCGAAAGCAAAGGACGCTTTTCTCCCTCTAACCGCTTTCGTCAGAGGAACGGGGAAAGTCACAGTGTTCTTTCTCTCCCTGAGATACACACAATCTGACGTTGCCTCTGAGCTCCATTGCTGGCAAAGAACTGAAACGGACATACATTCCTGTGGGGAAACACAGGGCTTTGCTAGGATTTCTCTAGGCAGTGTGTTTTCCCTGGGCCTCACTGTAGCAACTCTATCTCGCAAGGGCAGAACTGCATGGGATTTCCTCTGCCAGGAGAGAGCTGCTGCTTTGTAGTTTGTGCTGGGAAACCTTGCCTTGGCAAGTGCGAATTGACCGCATTCAGGCAGAAAGAAAAGAGAATAGCAAGAGGCCTTTTCTCCCCGGCTGCTCTGCCAAGCCCTTCCAGCTCAAACTATGTCGTTGCTCCTCTGGAAGGATCCCTGCACCGCGGCGTAGTTTTTCCGAAGAAGCCCTGCGTTTGCAAGAGCAAATGAGGAATTCGTGGCAGGAAAGAGGAAGGAAAGAAAGTTTCTCTCCCTCTGCCTGCTTTGCTCAGAGGACTGGATGAAGTCAGGGACTTCTCCCTTTCACTGAGAAACGTGCGGGCTGCTGTTGCCTGGGCGCTCTCTTCTTTGCAAAAGAGTCTGCAGTTCCACGCTTTGAACCGTGGAAAGGCGCCGGGCTCTGCTAAGATTTCCCCCAGCGCTTCGTTTGCCCTGGGCCAAAGCGAGCCTTCACAATAGCTGAACGCTAACACTGCATACTCGTTCCACTTCCAGAAGCGGGCTACGGCGAGGCAGTTCTCCGGGGGAAAACGGCCCTTCGCGAAGGGCAGATCTGCCGAGCTCATTGCGGGAAAGCGAAAGCAAAGGACGCTTTTCTCCCTCTAACCGCTTTCGTCAGAGGAACGGGGAAAGTCACAGTGTTCTTTCTCTCCCTGAGATACACACAATCTGACGTTGCCTCTGAGCTCCGTTGCTGGCAAAGAACTGAAACTGACATACATTCCTGTGGGGACACCCAGGGCTTTGCTAGGATTTCTCTAGGCAGTGTGTTTTCCCTGGGCCTCACTGTAGCAACACTATCTCGCCGGGGGAACACTGCATGGCATATCCTCTGCCAGGAGAGAGCTGCTGCTTTGTACTTTGTGCTGGGAAACCTTGCTTTGGCAAGTGCCAATTGACCGCATTCAGGCAGAAAGAAAAGAGAATAGCAAGAGGCCTTTTCTCCCCGGCTGCTCTGCCAAGCCCTTCCAGCTCAAACTATGTCGTTGCTCCTCTGGAAGGATCCCTGCACCGCGGCGTAGTTTTTCCGAAGAAGCCCTGCGTTTGCAAGAGCAAATGAGGAATTCGTGGCAGGAAAGAGGAAGGAAAGAAAGTTTCTCTCCCTCTGCCTGCTTTGCTCAGAGGACTGCATGAAGTCAGGGAGTTCTCCCTTTCACTGAGAAACGTGCGGGCTGCTGTTGCCTGGGCGCTCTCTTCTTTGCAAAAGAGTCTGCAGTTCCACGCTTTGAACCGTGGAAAGGCGCCGGGCTCTGCTAAGATTTCCCCCGGCGCTTCGTTTGCCCTGGGCCAAAGCGAGCCTTCACAATAGCTGAACGCTAACACTGCATACTCGTTCCACTTCCAGAACCGGGCTACGGCGAGGCAGTTCTCCGGGGGAAAACGGCCCTTCGCGAAGGGCAGATCTGCCGAGCTCATTGCGGGAAAGCGAAAGCAAAGGACGCTTTTCTCCCTCTAACCGCTTTCGTCAGAGGAACGGGGGAAGTCACAGTGTTCTTTCTCTCACTGAGATACACACAATCTGACGTTGCCTCTGAGCTCCGTTGCTGGCAAAGAACTGAAACTGACATACATTCCTGTGGGGACACCCAGGGCTTTGCTAGGATTTCTCTAGGCAGTGTGTTTTCCCTGGGCCTCACTGTAGCAACACTATCTCGCCAGGGCAACACTGCATGGCATATCCTCTGCCAGGATAGAGCTGCTGCTTTGTAGTTTGTGCTGGGAAACCTTGCTTTGGCAAGTGCGAATTGACCGCATTCAGGCAGAAAGAAAAGAGAATAGCAAGAGGCCTTTTCTCCCCGGCTGCTCTGCCAAGCCCTTCCAGCTCAAACTATGAAGTTGCTCCTCTGGAAGGATCCCTGCACCGCGGCGTAGTTTTTCCGAAGAAGCCCTGCGTTTGCAAGAGCAAATGAGGAATTCGTGGCAGGAAAGAGGAAGGAAAGAAAGTTTCTCTCCCTCTGCCTGCTTTGCTCACAGGACTGGATGAAGTCAGGGACTTCTCCCTTTCACTGAGAAACGTACGGGCTGCTGTTGCCTGGGCGCTCTCTTCTTTGCAAAAGAGTCTGCAGTTCCACGCTTTGAACCGTGGAAAGGCGCCGGGCTCTGCTAAGATTTCCCCCGGCGCTTCGTTTGCCCTGGGCCAAAGCGAGCCTTCACAATAGCTGAACGCTAACACTGCATACTCGTTCCACTTCCAGAACCGGGCTACGGCGAGGCAGTTCTCCGGGGGAAAACGGCCCTTCGCGAAGGGCAGATCTGCCGAGCTCATTGCGGGAAAGCGAAAGCAAAGGACGCTTTTCTCCCTCTAACCGCTTTCGTCAGAGGAACGGGGAAAGTCACAGTGTTCTTTCTCTCCCTGAGATACACACAATCTGACGTTGCCTCTGAGCTCCGTTGCTGGCAAAGAACTGAAACTGACATACATTCCTGTGGGGACACCCAGGGCTTTGCTAGGATTTCTCTAGGCAGTGTGTTTTCCCTGGGCCTCACTGTAGCAACACTATCTCGCCGGGGGAACACTGCATGGCATATCCTCTGCCAGGAGAGAGCTGCTGCTTTGTACTTTGTGCTGGGAAACCTTGCTTTGGCAAGTGCCAATTGACCGCATTCAGGCAGAAAGAAAAGAGAATAGCAAGAGGCCTTTTCTCCCCGGCTGCTCTGCCAAGCCCTTCCAGCTCAAACTATGTCGTTGCTCCTCTGGAAGGATCCCTGCACCGCGGCGTAGTTTTTCCGAAGAAGCCCTGCGTTTGCAAGAGCAAATGAGGAATTCGTGGCAGGAAAGAGGAAGGAAAGAAAGTTTCTCTCCCTCTGCCTGCTTTGCTCACAGGACTGGATGAAGTCAGGGACTTCTCCCTTTCACTGAGAAACGTACGGGCTGCTGTTGCCTGGGCGCTCTCTTCTTTGCAAAAGAGTCTGCAGTTCCACGCTTTGAACCGTGGAAAGGCGCCGGGCTCTGCTAAGATTTCCCCCGGCGCTTCGTTTGCCCTGGGCCAAAGCGAGCCTTCACAATAGCTGAACGCTAACACTGCATACTCGTTCCACTTCCAGAACCGGGCTACGGCGAGGCAGTTCTCCGGGGGAAAACGGCCCTTCGCGAAGGGCAGATCTGCCGAGCTCATTGCGGGAAAGCGAAAGCAAAGGACGCTTTTCTCCCTCTAACCGCTTTCGTCAGAGGAACGGGGAAAGTCACAGTGTTCTTTCTCTCCCTGAGATACACACAATCTGACGTTGCCTCTGAGCTCCGTTGCTGGCAAAGAACTGAAACGGACATACATTCCTGTGGGGAAACACAGGGCTTTGCTAGGATTTCTCTAGGCAGTGTGTTTTCCCTGGGCCTCACTGTAGCAACACTATCTCGCCAGGGCAACACTGCATGGGATTTCCTCTGCCAGGAGAGAGCTGCTGCTTTGTAGTTTGTGCTGGGAAACTTTGCTTTGGCAAGTGCCAATTGACCGCATTCAGGCAGAAAGAAAAGAGAATAGCAAGAGGCCTTTTCTCCCCGGCTGCTTTCCCAAGCCCTTCCAGCTCAAACTATGTCGTTGCTCCTCTGGAAGGATCCCTGCACCACGGCGTAGTTTTTCCGAAGAAGCCCTGCGTTTGCAAGAGCAAATGAGGAATTCGTGGCAGCAAAGAGGAAGGAAAGAAAGTTTCTCTCCCTCTGCCTGCTTTGCTCAGAGGACTGGATGAAGTCAGGGACTTCTCCCTTTCACTGAGAAACGTGCGGGCTGCTGTTGCCTGGGCGCTCTCTTCTTTGCAAAAGAGTCTGCAGTTCCACGCTTTGAACCGTGGAAAGGCGCCGGGCTCTGCTAAGATTTCCCCCGGCGCTTCGTTTGCCCTGGGCCAAAGCGAGCCTTCACAATAGCTGAACGCTAACACTGCATACTTGTTCCACTTCCAGAACCGGGCTACGGCGAGGCAGTTCTCCGGGGGAAAACGGCCCTTCGCGAAGGGCAGATAGGCGAGCTCATTGCGGGAAAGCGAAAGCAAAGGACGCTTTTCTCCCTCTAACCGCTTTCGTCAGAGGAACGGGGGAAGTCACAGTGTTCTTTCTCTCACTGAGATACACACACTCTGACGTTGCCTCTGAGCTCCGTTGCTGGCAAAGAACTGAAACTGACATACATTCCTGTGGGGACACCCAGGGCTTTGCTAGGATTTCTCTAGGCAGTGTGTTTTCCCTGGGCCTCACTGTAGCAACACTATCTCGCCAGGGCAACACTGCATGGCATATCCTCTGCCAGGATAGAGCTGCTGCTTTGTACTTTGTGCTGGGAAACCTTGCTTTGGCAAGTGCCAATTGACCGCATTCAGGCAGAAAGAAAAGAGAATAGCAAGAGG
The DNA here is from genome assembly GCF_024166365.1 of Elephas maximus indicus. NCBI lineage: Eukaryota > Metazoa > Chordata > Mammalia > Proboscidea > Elephantidae > Elephas > Elephas maximus. Next base: position 2,080,573 of record NC_064822.1, read on the forward strand.
CCTTTTCTCCCCGGCTGCTCTGCCAAGCCCTTCCAGCTCAAACTATGAAGTTGCTCCTCTGGAAGGATCCCTGCACCGCGGCGTAGTTTTTCCGAAGAAGCCCTGCGTTTGCAAGAGCAAATGAGGAATTCGTGGCAGGAAAGAGGAAGGAAAGAAAGTTTCTCTCCCTCTGCCTGCTTTGCTCACAGGACTGGATGAAGTCAGGGACTTCTCCCTTTCACTGAGAAACGTACGGGCTGCTGTTGCCTGGGCGCTCTCTTCTTTGCAAAAGAGTCTGCAGTTCCACGCTTTGAACCGTGGAACGGCGCCGGGCTCTGCTAAGATTTCCCCCGGCGCTTCGTTTGCCCTGGGCCAAAGCGAGCCTTCACAATAGCTGAACGCTAACACTGCATACTCGTTCCACTTCCAGAACCGGGCTACGGCGAGGCAGTTCTCCGGGGGAAAACGGCCCTTCGCGAAGGGCAGATCTGCCGAGCTCATTGCCGGAAAGCGAAAGCAAAGGACGCTTTTCTCCCTCTAACCGCTTTCGTCAGAGGAACGGGGAAAGTCACAGTGTTCTTTCTCTCCCTGAGATACACACAATCTGACGTTGCCTCTGAGCTCCGTTGCTGGCAAAGAACTGAAACGGACATACATTCCTGTGGGGAAACACAGGGCTTTGCTAGGATTTCTCTAGGCAGTGTGTTTTCCCTGGGCCTCACTGTAGCAACACTATCTCGCCAGGGCAACACTGCATGGGATTTCCTCTGCCAGGAGAGAGCTGCTGCTTTGTAGTTTGTGCTGGGAAACTTTGCTTTGGCAAGTGCCAATTGACCGCATTCAGGCAGAAAGAAAAGAGAATAGCAAGAGGCCTTTTCTCCCCGGCTGCTTTCCCAAGCCCTTCCAGCTCAAACTATGTCGTTGCTCCTCTGGAAGGATCCCTGCACCACGGCGTAGTTTTTCCGAAGAAGCCCTGCGTTTGCAAGAGCAAATGAGGAATTCGTGGCAGGAAAGAGGAAGGAAAGAAAGTTTCTCTCCCTCTGCCTGCTTTGCTCAGAGGACTGGATGAAGTCAGGGACTTCTCCCTTTCACTGAGAAACGTGCGGGCTGCTGTTGCCTGGGCGCTCTCTTCTTTGCAAAAGAGTCTGCAGTTCCACGCTTTGAACCGTGGAAAGGCGCCGGGCTCTGCTAAGATTTCCCCCGGCGCTTCGTTTGCCCTGGGCCAAAGCGAGCCTTCACAATAGCTGAACGCTAACACTGCATACTCGTTCCACTTCCAGAAGCGGGCTACGGCGAGGCAGTTCTCCGGGGGAAAACGGCCCTTCGCGAAGGGCAGATCTGCCGAGCTCATTGCGGGAAAGCGAAAGCAAAGGACGCTTTTCTCCCTCTAACCGCTTTCGTCAGAGGAACGGGGAAAGTCACAGTGTTCTTTCTCTCCCTGAGATACACACAATCTGACGTTGCCTCTGAGCTCCGTTGCTGGCAAAGAACTGAAACTGACATACATTCCTGTGGGGACACCCAGGGCTTTGCTAGGATTTCTCTAGGCAGTGTGTTTTCCCTGGGCCTCACTGTAGCAACACTATCTCGCCGGGGGAACACTGCATGGCATATCCTCTGCCAGGAGAGAGCTGCTGCTTTGTACTTTGTGCTGGGAAACCTTGCTTTGGCAAGTGCCAATTGACCGCATTCAGGCAGAAAGAAAAGAGAATAGCAAGAGGCCTTTTCTCCCCGGCTGCTCTGCCAAGCCCTTCCAGCTCAAACTATGTCGTTGCTCCTCTGGAAGGATCCCTGCACCGCGGCGTAGTTTTTCCGAAGAAGCCCTGCGTTTGCAAGAGCAAATGAGGAATTCGTGGCAGGAAAGAGGAAGGAAAGAAAGTTTCTCTCCCTCTGCCTGCTTTGCTCACAGGACTGGATGAAGTCAGGGACTTCTCCCTTTCACTGAGAAACGTACGGGCTGCTGTTGCCTGGGCGCTCTCTTCTTTGCAAAAGAGTCTGCAGTTCCACGCTTTGAACCGTGGAAAGGCGCCGGGCTCTGCTAAGATTTCCCCCGGCGCTTCGTTTGCCCTGGGCCAAAGCGAGCCTTCACAATAGCTGAACGCTAACACTGCATACTCGTTCCACTTCCAGAACCGGGCTACGGCGAGGCAGTTCTCCGGGGGAAAACGGCCCTTCGCGAAGGGCAGATCTGCCGAGCTCATTGCGGGAAAGCGAAAGCAAAGGACGCTTTTCTCCCTCTAACCGCTTTCGTCAGAGGAACGGGGAAAGTCACAGTGTTCTTTCTCTCCCTGAGATACACACAATCTGACGTTGCCTCTGAGCTCCGTTGCTGGCAAAGAACTGAAACGGACATACATTCCTGTGGGGAAACACAGGGCTTTGCTAGGATTTCTCTAGGCAGTGTGTTTTCCCTGGGCCTCACTGTAGCAACACTATCTCGCCAGGGCAACACTGCATGGGATTTCCTCTGCCAGGAGAGAGCTGCTGCTTTGTAGTTTGTGCTGGGAAACTTTGCTTTGGCAAGTGCCAATTGACCGCATTCAGGCAGAAAGAAAAGAGAATAGCAAGAGGCCTTTTCTCCCCGGCTGCTTTCCCAAGCCCTTCCAGCTCAAACTATGTCGTTGCTCCTCTGGAAGGATCCCTGCACCACGGCGTAGTTTTTCCGAAGAAGCCCTGCGTTTGCAAGAGCAAATGAGGAATTCGTGGCAGCAAAGAGGAAGGAAAGAAAGTTTCTCTCCCTCTGCCTGCTTTGCTCAGAGGACTGGATGAAGTCAGGGACTTCTCCCTTTCACTGAGAAACGTGCGGGCTGCTGTTGCCTGGGCGCTCTCTTCTTTGCAAAAGAGTCTGCAGTTCCACGCTTTGAACCGTGGAAAGGCGCCGGGCTCTGCTAAGATTTCCCCCGGCGCTTCGTTTGCCCTGGGCCAAAGCGAGCCTTCACAATAGCTGAACGCTAACACTGCATACTTGTTCCACTTCCAGAACCGGGCTACGGCGAGGCAGTTCTCCGGGGGAAAACGGCCCTTCGCGAAGGGCAGATAGGCGAGCTCATTGCGGGAAAGCGAAAGCAAAGGACGCTTTTCTCCCTCTAACCGCTTTCGTCAGAGGAACGGGGGAAGTCACAGTGTTCTTTCTCTCACTGAGATACACACACTCTGACGTTGCCTCTGAGCTCCGTTGCTGGCAAAGAACTGAAACTGACATACATTCCTGTGGGGACACCCAGGGCTTTGCTAGGATTTCTCTAGGCAGTGTGTTTTCCCTGGGCCTCACTGTAGCAACACTATCTCGCCAGGGCAACACTGCATGGCATATCCTCTGCCAGGATAGAGCTGCTGCTTTGTACTTTGTGCTGGGAAACCTTGCTTTGGCAAGTGCCAATTGACCGCATTCAGGCAGAAAGAAAAGAGAATAGCAAGAGGCCTTTTCTCCCCGGCTGCTCTGCCAAGCCCTTCCAGCTCAAACTATGAAGTTGCTCCTCTGGAAGGATCCCTGCACCGCGGCGTAGTTTTTCCGAAGAAGCCCTGCGTTTGCAAGAGCAAATGAGGAATTCGTGGCAGGAAAGAGGAAGGAAAGAAAGTTTCTCTCCCTCTGCCTGCTTTGCTCACAGGACTGGATGAAGTCAGGGACTTCTCCCTTTCACTGAGAAACGTACGGGCTGCTGTTGCCTGGGCGCTCTCTTCTTTGCAAAAGAGTCTGCAGTTCCACGCTTTGAACCGTGGAACGGCGCCGGGCTCTGCTAAGATTTCCCCCGGCGCTTCGTTTGCCCTGGGCCAAAGCGAGCCTTCACAATAGCTGAACGCTAACACTGCATACTCGTTCCACTTCCAGAACCGGGCTACGGCGAGGCAGTTCTCCGGGGGAAAACGGCCCTTCGCGAAGGGCAGATCTGCCGAGCTCATTGCCGGAAAGCGAAAGCAAAGGACGCTTTTCTCCCTCTAACCGCTTTCGTCAGAGGAACGGGGAAAGTCACAGTGTTCTTTCTCTCCCTGAGATACACACAATCTGACGTTGCCTCTGAGCTCCGTTGCTGGCAAAGAACTGAAACGGACATACATTCCTGTGGGGAAACACAGGGCTTTGCTAGGATTTCTCTAGGCAGTGTGTTTTCCCTGGGCCTCACTGTAGCAACACTATCTCGCCAGGGCAACACTGCATGGGATTTCCTCTGCCAGGAGAGAGCTGCTGCTTTGTAGTTTGTGCTGGGAAACTTTGCTTTGGCAAGTGCCAATTGACCGCATTCAGGCAGAAAGAAAAGAGAATAGCAAGAGGCCTTTTCTCCCCGGCTGCTTTCCCAAGCCCTTCCAGCTCAAACTATGTCGTTGCTCCTCTGGAAGGATCCCTGCACCACGGCGTAGTTTTTCCGAAGAAGCCCTGCGTTTGCAAGAGCAAATGAGGAATTCGTGGCAGGAAAGAGGAAGGAAAGAAAGTTTCTCTCCCTCTGCCTGCTTTGCTCAGAGGACTGGATGAAGTCAGGGACTTCTCCCTTTCACTGAGAAACGTGCGGGCTGCTGTTGCCTGGGCGCTCTCTTCTTTGCAAAAGAGTCTGCAGTTCCACGCTTTGAACCGTGGAAAGGCGCCGGGCTCTGCTAAGATTTCCCCCGGCGCTTCGTTTGCCCTGGGCCAAAGCGAGCCTTCACAATAGCTGAACGCTAACACTGCATACTCGTTCCACTTCCAGAAGCGGGCTACGGCGAGGCAGTTCTCCGGGGGAAAACGGCCCTTCGCGAAGGGCAGATCTGCCGAGCTCATTGCGGGAAAGCGAAAGCAAAGGACGCTTTTCTCCCTCTAACCGCTTTCGTCAGAGGAACGGGGAAAGTCACAGTGTTCTTTCTCTCCCTGAGATACACACAATCTGACGTTGCCTCTGAGCTCCGTTGCTGGCAAAGAACTGAAACTGACATACATTCCTGTGGGGACACCCAGGGCTTTGCTAGGATTTCTCTAGGCAGTGTGTTTTCCCTGGGCCTCACTGTAGCAACACTATCTCGCCGGGGGAACACTGCATGGCATATCCTCTGCCAGGAGAGAGCTGCTGCTTTGTACTTTGTGCTGGGAAACCTTGCTTTGGCAAGTGCCAATTGACCGCATTCAGGCAGAAAGAAAAGAGAATAGCAAGAGGCCTTTTCTCCCCGGCTGCTCTGCCAAGCCCTTCCAGCTCAAACTATGTCGTTGCTCCTCTGGAAGGATCCCTGCACCGCGGCGTAGTTTTTCCGAAGAAGCCCTGCGTTTGCAAGAGCAAATGAGGAATTCGTGGCAGGAAAGAGGAAGGAAAGAAAGTTTCTCTCCCTCTGCCTGCTTTGCTCACAGGACTGGATGAAGTCAGGGACTTCTCCCTTTCACTGAGAAACGTACGGGCTGCTGTTGCCTGGGCGCTCTCTTCTTTGCAAAAGAGTCTGCAGTTCCACGCTTTGAACCGTGGAAAGGCGCCGGGCTCTGCTAAGATTTCCCCCGGCGCTTCGTTTGCCCTGGGCCAAAGCGAGCCTTCACAATAGCTGAACGCTAACACTGCATACTCGTTCCACTTCCAGAACCGGGCTACGGCGAGGCAGTTCTCCGGGGGAAAACGGCCCTTCGCGAAGGGCAGATCTGCCGAGCTCATTGCGGGAAAGCGAAAGCAAAGGACGCTTTTCTCCCTCTAACCGCTTTCGTCAGAGGAACGGGGAAAGTCACAGTGTTCTTTCTCTCCCTGAGATACACACAATCTGACGTTGCCTCTGAGCTCCGTTGCTGGCAAAGAACTGAAACGGACATACATTCCTGTGGGGAAACACAGGGCTTTGCTAGGATTTCTCTAGGCAGTGTGTTTTCCCTGGGCCTCACTGTAGCAACACTATCTCGCCAGGGCAACACTGCATGGGATTTCCTCTGCCAGGAGAGAGCTGCTGCTTTGTAGTTTGTGCTGGGAAACTTTGCTTTGGCAAGTGCCAATTGACCGCATTCAGGCAGAAAGAAAAGAGAATAGCAAGAGGCCTTTTCTCCCCGGCTGCTTTCCCAAGCCCTTCCAGCTCAAACTATGTCGTTGCTCCTCTGGAAGGATCCCTGCACCACGGCGTAGTTTTTCCGAAGAAGCCCTGCGTTTGCAAGAGCAAATGAGGAATTCGTGGCAGCAAAGAGGAAGGAAAGAAAGTTTCTCTCCCTCTGCCTGCTTTGCTCAGAGGACTGGATGAAGTCAGGGACTTCTCCCTTTCACTGAGAAACGTGCGGGCTGCTGTTGCCTGGGCGCTCTCTTCTTTGCAAAAGAGTCTGCAGTTCCACGCTTTGAACCGTGGAAAGGCGCCGGGCTCTGCTAAGATTTCCCCCGGCGCTTCGTTTGCCCTGGGCCAAAGCGAGCCTTCACAATAGCTGAACGCTAACACTGCATACTCGTTCCACTTCCAGAACCGGGCTACGGCGAGGCAGTTCTCCGGGGGAAAACGGCCCTTCGCGAAGGGCAGATAGGCGAGCTCATTGCGGGAAAGCGAAAGCAAAGGACGCTTTTCTCCCTCTAACCGCTTTCGTCAGAGGAACGGGGGAAGTCACAGTGTTCTTTCTCTCACTGAGATACACACACTCTGACGTTGCCTCTGAGCTCCGTTGCTGGCAAAGAACTGAAACTGACATACATTCCTGTGGGGACACCCAGGGCTTTGCTAGGATTTCTCTAGGCAGTGTGTTTTCCCTGGGCCTCACTGTAGCAACACTATCTCGCCAGGGCAACACTGCATGGCATATCCTCTGCCAGGATAGAGCTGCTGCTTTGTACTTTGTGCTGGGAAACCTTGCTTTGGCAAGTGCCAATTGACCGCATTCAGGCAGAAAGAAAAGAGAATAGCAAGAGGCCTTTTCTCCCCGGCTGCTCTGCCAAGCCCTTCCAGCTCAAACTATGAAGTTGCTCCTCTGGAAGGATCCCTGCACCGCGGCGTAGTTTTTCCGAAGAAGCCCTGCGTTTGCAAGAGCAAATGAGGAATTCGTGGCAGGAAAGAGGAAGGAAAGAAAGTTTCTCTCCCTCTGCCTGCTTTGCTCACAGGACTGGATGAAGTCAGGGACTTCTCCCTTTCACTGAGAAACGTACGGGCTGCTGTTGCCTGGGCGCTCTCTTCTTTGCAAAAGAGTCTGCAGTTCCACGCTTTGAACCGTGGAACGGCGCCGGGCTCTGCTAAGATTTCCCCCGGCGCTTCGTTTGCCCTGGGCCAAAGCGAGCCTTCACAATAGCTGAACGCTAACACTGCATACTCGTTCCACTTCCAGAACCGGGCTACGGCGAGGCAGTTCTCCGGGGGAAAACGGCCCTTCGCGAAGGGCAGATCTGCCGAGCTCATTGCCGGAAAGCGAAAGCAAAGGACGCTTTTCTCCCTCTAACCGCTTTCGTCAGAGGAACGGGGAAAGTCACAGTGTTCTTTCTCTCCCTGAGATACACACAATCTGACGTTGCCTCTGAGCTCCGTTGCTGGCAAAGAACTGAAACGGACATACATTCCTGTGGGGAAACACAGGGCTTTGCTAGGATTTCTCTAGGCAGTGTGTTTTCCCTGGGCCTCACTGTAGCAACACTATCTCGCCAGGGCAACACTGCATGGGATTTCCTCTGCCAGGAGAGAGCTGCTGCTTTGTAGTTTGTGCTGGGAAACTTTGCTTTGGCAAGTGCCAATTGACCGCATTCAGGCAGAAAGAAAAGAGAATAGCAAGAGGCCTTTTCTCCCCGGCTGCTTTCCCAAGCCCTTCCAGCTCAAACTATGTCGTTGCTCCTCTGGAAGGATCCCTGCACCACGGCGTAGTTTTTCCGAAGAAGCCCTGCGTTTGCAAGAGCAAATGAGGAATTCGTGGCAGGAAAGAGGAAGGAAAGAAAGTTTCTCTCCCTCTGCCTGCTTTGCTCAGAGGACTGGATGAAGTCAGGGACTTCTCCCTTTCACTGAGAAACGTGCGGGCTGCTGTTGCCTGGGCGCTCTCTTCTTTGCAAAAGAGTCTGCAGTTCCACGCTTTGAACCGTGGAAAGGCGCCGGGCTCTGCTAAGATTTCCCCCGGCGCTTCGTTTGCCCTGGGCCAAAGCGAGCCTTCACAATAGCTGAACGCTAACACTGCATACTCGTTCCACTTCCAGAAGCGGGCTACGGCGAGGCAGTTCTCCGGGGGAAAACGGCCCTTCGCGAAGGGCAGATCTGCCGAGCTCATTGCGGGAAAGCGAAAGCAAAGGACGCTTTTCTCCCTCTAACCGCTTTCGTCAGAGGAACGGGGAAAGTCACAGTGTTCTTTCTCTCCCTGAGATACACACAATCTGACGTTGCCTCTGAGCTCCGTTGCTGGCAAAGAACTGAAACTGACATACATTCCTGTGGGGACACCCAGGGCTTTGCTAGGATTTCTCTAGGCAGTGTGTTTTCCCTGGGCCTCACTGTAGCAACACTATCTCGCCGGGGGAACACTGCATGGCATATCCTCTGCCAGGAGAGAGCTGCTGCTTTGTACTTTGTGCTGGGAAACCTTGCTTTGGCAAGTGCCAATTGACCGCATTCAGGCAGAAAGAAAAGAGAATAGCAAGAGGCCTTTTCTCCCCGGCTGCTCTGCCAAGCCCTTCCAGCTCAAACTATGTCGTTGCTCCTCTGGAAGGATCCCTGCACCGCGGCGTAGTTTTTCCGAAGAAGCCCTGCGTTTGCAAGAGCAAATGAGGAATTCGTGGCAGGAAAGAGGAAGGAAAGAAAGTTTCTCTCCCTCTGCCTGCTTTGCTCACAGGACTGGATGAAGTCAGGGACTTCTCCCTTTCACTGAGAAACGTACGGGCTGCTGTTGCCTGGGCGCTCTCTTCTTTGCAAAAGAGTCTGCAGTTCCACGCTTTGAACCGTGGAAAGGCGCCGGGCTCTGCTAAGATTTCCCCCGGCGCTTCGTTTGCCCTGGGCCAAAGCGAGCCTTCACAATAGCTGAACGCTAACACTGCATACTCGTTCCACTTCCAGAACCGGGCTACGGCGAGGCAGTTCTCCGGGGGAAAACGGCCCTTCGCGAAGGGCAGATCTGCCGAGCTCATTGCGGGAAAGCGAAAGCAAAGGACGCTTTTCTCCCTCTAACCGCTTTCGTCAGAGGAACGGGGAAAGTCACAGTGTTCTTTCTCTCCCTGAGATACACACAATCTGACGTTGCCTCTGAGCTCCGTTGCTGGCAAAGAACTGAAACGGACATACATTCCTGTGGGGAAACACAGGGCTTTGCTAGGATTTCTCTAGGCAGTGTGTTTTCCCTGGGCCTCACTGTAGCAACACTATCTCGCCAGGGCAACACTGCATGGGATTTCCTCTGCCAGGAGAGAGCTGCTGCTTTGTAGTTTGTGCTGGGAAACTTTGCTTTGGCAAGTGCCAATTGACCGCATTCAGGCAGAAAGAAAAGAGAATAGCAAGAGGCCTTTTCTCCCCGGCTGCTTTCCCAAGCCCTTCCAGCTCAAACTATGTCGTTGCTCCTCTGGAAGGATCCCTGCACCACGGCGTAGTTTTTCCGAAGAAGCCCTGCGTTTGCAAGAGCAAATGAGGAATTCGTGGCAGCAAAGAGGAAGGAAAGAAAGTTTCTCTCCCTCTGCCTGCTTTGCTCAGAGGACTGGATGAAGTCAGGGACTTCTCCCTTTCACTGAGAAACGTGCGGGCTGCTGTTGCCTGGGCGCTCTCTTCTTTGCAAAAGAGTCTGCAGTTCCACGCTTTGAACCGTGGAAAGGCGCCGGGCTCTGCTAAGATTTCCCCCGGCGCTTCGTTTGCCCTGGGCCAAAGCGAGCCTTCACAATAGCTGAACGCTAACACTGCATACTCGTTCCACTTCCAGAACCGGGCTACGGCGAGGCAGTTCTCCGGGGGAAAACGGCCCTTCGCGAAGGGCAGATAGGCGAGCTCATTGCGGGAAAGCGAAAGCAAAGGACGCTTTTCTCCCTCTAACCGCTTTCGTCAGAGGAACGGGGGAAGTCACAGTGTTCTTTCTCTCACTGAGATACACACACTCTGACGTTGCCTCTGAGCTCCGTTGCTGGCAAAGAACTGAAACTGACATACATTCCTGTGGGGACACCCAGGGCTTTGCTAGGATTTCTCTAGGCAGTGTGTTTTCCCTGGGCCTCACTGTAGCAACACTATCTCGCCAGGGCAACACTGCATGGCATATCCTCTGCCAGGATAGAGCTGCTGCTTTGTACTTTGTGCTGGGAAACCTTGCTTTGGCAAGTGCCAATTGACCGCATTCAGGCAGAAAGAAAAGAGAATAGCAAGAGGCCTTTTCTCCCCGGCTGCTCTGCCAAGCCCTTCCAGCTCAAACTATGAAGTTGCTCCTCTGGAAGGATCCCTGCACCGCGGCGTAGTTTTTCCGAAGAAGCCCTGCGTTTGCAAGAGCAAATGAGGAATTCGTTGCAGGAAAGAGGAAGGAAAGAAAGTTTCTCTCCCTCTGCCTGCTTTGCTCACAGGACTGGATGAAGTCAGGGACTTCTCCCTTTCACTGAGAAACGTACGGGCTGCTGTTGCCTGGGCGCTCTCTTCTTTGCAAAAGAGTCTGCAGTTCCACGCTTTGAACCGTGGAACGGCGCCGGGCTCTGCTAAGATTTCCCCCGGCGCTTCGTTTGCCCTGGGCCAAAGCGAGCCTTCACAATAGCTGAACGCTAACACTGCATACTCGTTCCACTTCCAGAACCGGGCTACGGCGAGGCAGTTCTCCGGGGGAAAACGGCCCTTCGCGAAGGGCAGATCTGCCGAGCTCATTGCGGGAAAGCGAAAGCAAAGGACGCTTTTCTCCCTCTAACCGCTTTCGTCAGAGGAACGGGGAAAGTCACAGTGTTCTTTCTCTCCCTGAGATACACACAATCTGACGTTGCCTCTGAGCTCCGTTGCTGGCAAAGAACTGAAACGGACATACATTCCTGTGGGGAAACACAGGGCTTTGCTAGGATTTCTCTAGGCAGTGTGTTTTCCCTGGGCCTCACTGTAGCAACACTATCTCGCCAGGGCAACACTGCATGGGATTTCCTCTGCCAGGAGAGAGCTGCTGCTTTGTAGTTTGTGCTGGGAAACTTTGCTTTGGCAAGTGCCAATTGACCGCATTCAGGCAGAAAGAAAAGAGAATAGCAAGAGGCCTTTTCTCCCCGGCTGCTTTCCCAAGCCCTTCCAGCTCAAACTATGTCGTTGCTCCTCTGGAAGGATCCCTGCACCACGGCGTAGTTTTTCCGAAGAAGCCCTGCGTTTGCAAGAGCAAATGAGGAATTCGTGGCAGCAAAGAGGAAGGAAAGAAAGTTTCTCTCCCTCTGCCTGCTTTGCTCAGAGGACTGGATGAAGTCAGGGACTTCTCCCTTTCACTGAGAAACGTGCGGGCTGCTGTTGCCTGGGCGCTCTCTTCTTTGCAAAAGAGTCTGCAGTTCCACGCTTTGAACCGTGGAAAGGCGCCGGGCTCTGCTAAGATTTCCCCCGGCGCTTCGTTTGCCCTGGGCCAAAGCGAGCCTTCACAATAGCTGAACGCTAACACTGCATACTCGTTCCACTTCCAGAAGCGGGCTACGGCGAGGCAGTTCTCCGGGGGAAAACGGCCCTTCGCGAAGGGCAGATCTGCCGAGCTCATTGCGGGAAAGCGAAAGCAAAGGACGCTTTTCTCCCTCTAACCGCTTTCGTCAGAGGAACGGGGAAAGTCACAGTGTTCTTTCTCTCCCTGAGATACACACAATCTGACGTTGCCTCTGAGCTCCGTTGCTGGCAAAGAACTGAAACTGACATACATTCCTGTGGGGACACCCAGGGCTTTGCTAGGATTTCTCTAGGCAGTGTGTTTTCCCTGGGCCTCACTGTAGCAACACTATCTCGCCGGGGGAACACTGCATGGCATATCCTCTGCCAGGAGAGAGCTGCTGCTTTGTACTTTGTGCTGGGAAACCTTGCTTTGGCAAGTGCCAATTGACCGCATTCAGGCAGAAAGAAAAGAGAATAGCAAGAGGCCTTTTCTCCCCGGCTGCTCTGCCAAGCCCTTCCAGCTCAAACTATGTCGTTGCTCCTCTGGAAGGATCCCTGCACCGCGGCGTAGTTTTTCCGAAGAAGCCCTGCGTTTGCAAGAGCAAATGAGGAATTCGTGGCAGGAAAGAGGAAGGAAAGAAAGTTTCTCTCCCTCTGCCTGCTTTGCTCACAGGACTGGATGAAGTCAGGGACTTCTCCCTTTCACTGAGAAACGTACGGGCTGCTGTTGCCTGGGCGCTCTCTTCTTTGCAAAAGAGTCTGCAGTTCCACGCTTTGAACCGTGGAAAGGCGCCGGGCTCTGCTAAGATTTCCCCCGGCGCTTCGTTTGCCCTGGGCCAAAGCGAGCCTTCACAATAGCTGAACGCTAACACTGCATACTCGTTCCACTTCCAGAACCGGGCTACGGCGAGGCAGTTCTCCGGGGGAAAACGGCCCTTCGCGAAGGGCAGATCTGCCGAGCTCATTGCGGGAAAGCGAAAGCAAAGGACGCTTTTCTCCCTCTAACCGCTTTCGTCAGAGGAACGGGGAAAGTCACAGTGTTCTTTCTCTCCCTGAGATACACACAATCTGACGTTGCCTCTGAGCTCCGTTGCTGGCAAAGAACTGAAACGGACATACATTCCTGTGGGGAAACACAGGGCTTTGCTAGGATTTCTCTAGGCAGTGTGTTTTCCCTGGGCCTCACTGTAGCAACACTATCTCGCCAGGGCAACACTGCATGGGATTTCCTCTGCCAGGAGAGAGCTGCTGCTTTGTAGTTTGTGCTGGGAAACTTTGCTTTGGCAAGTGCCAATTGACCGCATTCAGGCAGAAAGAAAAGAGAATAGCAAGAGGCCTTTTCTCCCCGGCTGCTTTCCCAAGCCCTTCCAGCTCAAACTATGTCGTTGCTCCTCTGGAAGGATCCCTGCACCACGGCGTAGTTTTTCCGAAGAAGCCCTGCGTTTGCAAGAGCAAATGAGGAATTCGTGGCAGCAAAGAGGAAGGAAAGAAAGTTTCTCTCCCTCTGCCTGCTTTGCTCAGAGGACTGGATGAAGTCAGGGACTTCTCCCTTTCACTGAGAAACGTGCGGGCTGCTGTTGCCTGGGCGCTCTCTTCTTTGCAAAAGAGTCTGCAGTTCCACGCTTTGAACCGTGGAAAGGCGCCGGGCTCTGCTAAGATTTCCCCCGGCGCTTCGTTTGCCCTGGGCCAAAGCGAGCCTTCACAATAGCTGAACGCTAACACTGCATACTCGTTCCACTTCCAGAACCGGGCTACGGCGAGGCAGTTCTCCGGGGGAAAACGGCCCTTCGCGAAGGGCAGATAGGCGAGCTCATTGCGGGAAAGCGAAAGCAAAGGACGCTTTTCTCCCTCTAACCGCTTTCGTCAGAGGAACGGGGGAAGTCACAGTGTTCTTTCTCTCACTGAGATACACACACTCTGACGTTGCCTCTGAGCTCCGTTGCTGGCAAAGAACTGAAACTGACATACATTCCTGTGGGGACACCCAGGGCTTTGCTAGGATTTCTCTAGGCAGTGTGTTTTCCCTGGGCCTCACTGTAGCAACACTATCTCGCCAGGGCAACACTGCATGGCATATCCTCTGCCAGGATAGAGCTGCTGCTTTGTACTTTGTGCTGGGAAACCTTGCTTTGGCAAGTGCCAATTGACCGCATTCAGGCAGAAAGAAAAGAGAATAGCAAGAGGCCTTTTCTCCCCGGCTGCTCTGCCAAGCCCTTCCAGCTCAAACTATGAAGTTGCTCCTCTGGAAGGATCCCTGCACCGCGGCGTAGTTTTTCCGAAGAAGCCCTGCGTTTGCAAGAGCAAATGAGGAATTCGTTGCAGGAAAGAGGAAGGAAAGAAAGTTTCTCTCCCTCTGCCTGCTTTGCTCACAGGACTGGATGAAGTCAGGGACTTCTCCCTTTCACTGAGAAACGTACGGGCTGCTGTTGCCTGGGCGCTCTCTTCTTTGCAAAAGAGTCTGCAGTTCCACGCTTTGAACCGTGGAACGGCGCCGGGCTCTGCTAAGATTTCCCCCGGCGCTTCGTTTGCCCTGGGCCAAAGCGAGCCTTCACAATAGCTGAACGCTAACACTGCATACTCGTTCCACTTCCAGAACCGGGCTACGGCGAGGCAGTTCTCCGGGGGAAAACGGCCCTTCGCGAAGGGCAGATCTGCCGAGCTCATTGCGGGAAAGCGAAAGCAAAGGACGCTTTTCTCCCTCTAACCGCTTTCGTCAGAGGAACGGGGAAAGTCACAGTGTTCTTTCTCTCCCTGAGATACACACAATCTGACGTTGCCTCTGAGCTCCGTTGCTGGCAAAGAACTGAAACGGACATACATTCCTGTGGGGAAACACAGGGCTTTGCTAGGATTTCTCTAGGCAGTGTGTTTTCCCTGGGCCTCACTGTAGCAACACTATCTCGCCAGGGCAACACTGCATGGGATTTCCTCTGCCAGGAGAGAGCTGCTGCTTTGTAGTTTGTGCTGGGAAACTTTGCTTTGGCAAGTGCCAATTGACCGCATTCAGGCAGAAAGAAAAGAGAATAGCAAGAGGCCTTTTCTCCCCGGCTGCTTTCCCAAGCCCTTCCAGCTCAAACTATGTCGTTGCTCCTCTGGAAGGATCCCTGCACCACGGCGTAGTTTTTCCGAAGAAGCCCTGCGTTTGCAAGAGCAAATGAGGAATTCGTGGCAGCAAAGAGGAAGGAAAGAAAGTTTCTCTCCCTCTGCCTGCTTTGCTCAGAGGACTGGATGAAGTCAGGGACTTCTCCCTTTCACTGAGAAACGTGCGGGCTGCTGTTGCCTGGGCGCTCTCTTCTTTGCAAAAGAGTCTGCAGTTCCACGCTTTGAACCGTGGAAAGGCGCCGGGCTCTGCTAAGATTTCCCCCGGCGCTTCGTTTGCCCTGGGCCAAAGCGAGCCTTCACAATAGCTGAACGCTAACACTGCATACTCGTTCCACTTCCAGAACCGGGCTACGGCGAGGCAGTTCTCCGGGGGAAAACGGCCCTTCGCGAAGGGCAGATAGGCGAGCTCATTGCGGGAAAGCGAAAGCAAAGGACGCTTTTCTCCCTCTAACCGCTTTCGTCAGAGGAACGGGGGAAGTCACAGTGTTCTTTCTCTCACTGAGATACACACACTCTGACGTTGCCTCTGAGCTCCGTTGCTGGCAAAGAACTGAAACTGACATACATTCCTGTGGGGACACCCAGGGCTTTGCTAGGATTTCTCTAGGCAGTGTGTTTTCCCTGGGCCTCACTGTAGCAACACTATCTCGCCGCGGCAACACTGCATGGCATATCCTCTGCCAGGATAGAGCTGCTGCTTTGTAGTTTGTGCTGGGAAACCTTGCTTTGGCAAGTGCCAATTGACCGCATTCAGGCAGAAAGAAAAGAGAATAGCAAGAGGCCTTTTCTCCCCGGCTGCTCTGCCAAGCCCTTCCAGCTCAAACTATGAAGTTGCTCCTCTGGAAGGATCCCTGCACCGCGGCGTAGTTTTTCCGAAGAAGCCCTGCGTTTGCAAGAGCAAATGAGGAATTCGTGGCAGGAAAGAGGAAGGAAAGAAAGTTTCTCTCCCTCTGCCTGCTTTGCTCAGAGGACTGGATGAAGTCAGGGACTTCTCCCTTTCACTGAGAAACGTGCGGGCTGCTGTTGCCTGGGCGCTCTCTTCTTTGCAAAAGAGTCTGCAGTTCCACGCTTTGAACCGTGGAAAGGCGCCGGGCTCTGCTAAGATTTCCACCGGCGCTTCGTTTGCCCTGGGCCAAAGCGAGCCTTCACAATAGCTGAACGCTAACACTGCATACTCGTTCCACTTCCAGAAGCGGCCTACGGCGAGGCAGTTCTCCGGGGGAAAACGGCCCTTCGCGAAGGGCAGATCTGCCGAGCTCATTGCGGGAAAGCGAAAGCAAAGGACGCTTTTCTCCCTCTAACCGCTTTCGTCAGAGGAACGGGGAAAGTCACAGTGTTCTTTCTCTCCCTGAGATACACACAATCTGACGTTGCCTCTGAGCTCCATTGCTGGCAAAGAACTGAAACGGACATACATTCCTGTGGGGAAACACAGGGCTTTGCTAGGATTTCTCTAGGCAGTGTGTTTTCCCTGGGCCTCACTGTAGCAACTCTATCTCGCAAGGGCAGAACTGCATGGGATTTCCTCTGCCAGGAGAGAGCTGCTGCTTTGTAGTTTGTGCTGGGAAACCTTGCCTTGGCAAGTGCGAATTGACCGCATTCAGGCAGAAAGAAAAGAGAATAGCAAGAGGCCTTTTCTCCCCGGCTGCTCTGCCAAGCCCTTCCAGCTCAAACTATGTCGTTGCTCCTCTGGAAGGATCCCTGCACCGCGGCGTAGTTTTTCCGAAGCAGCCCTGCGTTTGCAAGAGCAAATGAGGAATTCGTGGCAGGAAAGAGGAAGGAAAGAAAGTTTCTCTCCCTCTGCCTGCTTTGCTCAGAGGACTGGATGAAGTCAGGGAGTTCTCCCTTTCACTGAGAAACGTGCGGGCTGCTGTTGCCTGGGCGCTCTCTTCTTTGCAAAAGAGTCTGCAGTTCCACGCTTTGAACCGTGGAAAGGCGCCGGGCTCTGCTAAGATTTCCCCCAGCGCTTCGTTTGCCCTGGGCCAAAGCGAGCCTTCACAATAGCTGAACGCTAACACTGCATACTCGTTCCACTTCCAGAAGCGGGCTACGGCGAGGCAGTTCTCCGGGGGAAAACGGCCCTTCGCGAAGGGCAGATCTGCCGAGCTCATTGCGGGAAAGCGAAAGCAAAGGACGCTTTTCTCCCTCTAACCGCTTTCGTCAGAGGAACGGGGAAAGTCACAGTGTTCTTTCTCTCCCTGAGATACACACAATCTGACGTTGCCTCTGAGCTCCGTTGCTGGCAAAGAACTGAAACTGACATACATTCCTGTGGGGACACCCAGGGCTTTGCTAGGATTTCTCTAGGCAGTGTGTTTTCCCTGGGCCTCACTGTAGCAACACTATCTCGCCGGGGGAACACTGCATGGCATATCCTCTGCCAGGAGAGAGCTGCTGCTTTGTACTTTGTGCTGGGAAACCTTGCTTTGGCAAGTGCCAATTGACCGCATTCAGGCAGAAAGAAAAGAGAATAGCAAGAGGCCTTTTCTCCCCGGCTGCTCTGCCAAGCCCTTCCAGCTCAAACTATGTCGTTGCTCCTCTGGAAGGATCCCTGCACCGCGGCGTAGTTTTTCCGAAGAAGCCCTGCGTTTGCAAGAGCAAATGAGGAATTCGTGGCAGGAAAGAGGAAGGAAAGAAAGTTTCTCTCCCTCTGCCTGCTTTGCTCAGAGGACTGCATGAAGTCAGGGAGTTCTCCCTTTCACTGAGAAACGTGCGGGCTGCTGTTGCCTGGGCGCTCTCTTCTTTGCAAAAGAGTCTGCAGTTCCACGCTTTGAACCGTGGAAAGGCGCCGGGCTCTGCTAAGATTTCCCCCGGCGCTTCGTTTGCCCTGGGCCAAAGCGAGCCTTCACAATAGCTGAACGCTAACACTGCATACTCGTTCCACTTCCAGAACCGGGCTACGGCGAGGCAGTTCTCCGGGGGAAAACGGCCCTTCGCGAAGGGCAGATCTGCCGAGCTCATTGCGGGAAAGCGAAAGCAAAGGACGCTTTTCTCCCTCTAACCGCTTTCGTCAGAGGAACGGGGGAAGTCACAGTGTTCTTTCTCTCACTGAGATACACACAATCTGACGTTGCCTCTGAGCTCCGTTGCTGGCAAAGAACTGAAACTGACATACATTCCTGTGGGGACACCCAGGGCTTTGCTAGGATTTCTCTAGGCAGTGTGTTTTCCCTGGGCCTCACTGTAGCAACACTATCTCGCCAGGGCAACACTGCATGGCATATCCTCTGCCAGGATAGAGCTGCTGCTTTGTAGTTTGTGCTGGGAAACCTTGCTTTGGCAAGTGCGAATTGACCGCATTCAGGCAGAAAGAAAAGAGAATAGCAAGAGGCCTTTTCTCCCCGGCTGCTCTGCCAAGCCCTTCCAGCTCAAACTATGAAGTTGCTCCTCTGGAAGGATCCCTGCACCGCGGCGTAGTTTTTCCGAAGAAGCCCTGCGTTTGCAAGAGCAAATGAGGAATTCGTGGCAGGAAAGAGGAAGGAAAGAAAGTTTCTCTCCCTCTGCCTGCTTTGCTCACAGGACTGGATGAAGTCAGGGACTTCTCCCTTTCACTGAGAAACGTACGGGCTGCTGTTGCCTGGGCGCTCTCTTCTTTGCAAAAGAGTCTGCAGTTCCACGCTTTGAACCGTGGAAAGGCGCCGGGCTCTGCTAAGATTTCCCCCGGCGCTTCGTTTGCCCTGGGCCAAAGCGAGCCTTCACAATAGCTGAACGCTAACACTGCATACTCGTTCCACTTCCAGAACCGGGCTACGGCGAGGCAGTTCTCCGGGGGAAAACGGCCCTTCGCGAAGGGCAGATCTGCCGAGCTCATTGCGGGAAAGCGAAAGCAAAGGACGCTTTTCTCCCTCTAACCGCTTTCGTCAGAGGAACGGGGAAAGTCACAGTGTTCTTTCTCTCCCTGAGATACACACAATCTGACGTTGCCTCTGAGCTCCGTTGCTGGCAAAGAACTGAAACTGACATACATTCCTGTGGGGACACCCAGGGCTTTGCTAGGATTTCTCTAGGCAGTGTGTTTTCCCTGGGCCTCACTGTAGCAACACTATCTCGCCAGGGCAACACTGCATGGCGTATCCTCTGCCAGGATAGAGCTGCTGCTTTGTAGTTTGTGCTGGGAAACCTTGCTTTGGCAAGTGCCAATTGACCGCATTCAGGCAGAAAGAAAAGAGAATAGCAAGAGGCCTTTTCTCCCCGGCTGCTCTGCCAAGCCCTTCCAGCTCAAACTATGAAGTTGCTCCTCTAGAAGGATCCCTGCACCGCGGCGTAGTTTTTCCGAAGAAGCCCTGCGTTTGCAAGAGCAAATGAGGAATTCGTGGCAGGAAAGAGGAAGGAAAGAAAGTTTCTCTCCCTCTGCCTGCTTTGCTCACAGGACTGGATGAAGTCAGGGACTTCTCCCTTTCACTGAGAAACGTACGGGCTGCTGTTGCCTGGGCGCTCTCTTCTTTGCAAAAGAGTCTGCAGTTCCACGCTTTGAACCGTGGAACGGCGCCGGGCTCTGCTAAGATTTCCCCCGGCGCTTCGTTTGCCCTGGGCCAAAGCGAGCCTTCACAATAGCTGAACGCTAACACTGCATACTCGTTCCACTTCCAGAACCGGGCTACGGCGAGGCAGTTCTCCGGGGGAAAACGGCCCTTCGCGAAGGGCAGATCTGCCGAGCTCATTGCCGGAAAGCGAAAGCAAAGGACGCTTTTCTCCCTCTAACCGCTTTCGTCAGAGGAACGGGGAAAGTCACAGTGTTCTTTCTCTCCCTGAGATACACACAATCTGACGTTGCCTCTGAGCTCCGTTGCTGGCAAAGAACTGAAACGGACATACATTCCTGTGGGGAAACACAGGGCTTTGCTAGGATTTCTCTAGGCAGTGTGTTTTCCCTGGGCCTCACTGTAGCAACACTATCTCGCCAGGGCAACACTGCATGGGATTTCCTCTGCCAGGAGAGAGCTGCTGCTTTGTAGTTTGTGCTGGGAAACTTTGCTTTGGCAAGTGCCAATTGACCGCATTCAGGCAGAAAGAAAAGAGAATAGCAAGAGGCCTTTTCTCCCCGGCTGCTTTCCCAAGCCCTTCCAGCTCAAACTATGTCGTTGCTCCTCTGGAAGGATCCCTGCACCACGGCGTAGTTTTTCCGAAGAAGCCCTGCGTTTGCAAGAGCAAATGAGGAATTCGTGGCAGGAAAGAGGAAGGAAAGAAAGTTTCTCTCCCTCTGCCTGCTTTGCTCAGAGGACTGGATGAAGTCAGGGACTTCTCCCTTTCACTGAGAAACGTGCGGGCTGCTGTTGCCTGGGCGCTCTCTTCTTTGCAAAAGAGTCTGCAGTTCCACGCTTTGAACCGTGGAAAGGCGCCGGGCTCTGCTAAGATTTCCCCCGGCGCTTCGTTTGCCCTGGGCCAAAGCGAGCCTTCACAATAGCTGAACGCTAACACTGCATACTCGTTCCACTTCCAGAAGCGGGCTACGGCGAGGCAGTTCTCCGGGGGAAAACGGCCCTTCGCGAAGGGCAGATCTGCCGAGCTCATTGCGGGAAAGCGAAAGCAAAGGACGCTTTTCTCCCTCTAACCGCTTTCGTCAGAGGAACGGGGAAAGTCACAGTGTTCTTTCTCTCCCTGAGATACACACAATCTGACGTTGCCTCTGAGCTCCGTTGCTGGCAAAGAACTGAAACTGACATACATTCCTGTGGGGACACCCAGGGCTTTGCTAGGATTTCTCTAGGCAGTGTGTTTTCCCTGGGCCTCACTGTAGCAACACTATCTCGCCGGGGGAACACTGCATGGCATATCCTCTGCCAGGAGAGAGCTGCTGCTTTGTACTTTGTGCTGGGAAACCTTGCTTTGGCAAGTGCCAATTGACCGCATTCAGGCAGAAAGAAAAGAGAATAGCAAGAGGCCTTTTCTCCCCGGCTGCTCTGCCAAGCCCTTCCAGCTCAAACTATGTCGTTGCTCCTCTGGAAGGATCCCTGCACCGCGGCGTAGTTTTTCCGAAGAAGCCCTGCGTTTGCAAGAGCAAATGAGGAATTCGTGGCAGGAAAGAGGAAGGAAAGAAAGTTTCTCTCCCTCTGCCTGCTTTGCTCACAGGACTGGATGAAGTCAGGGACTTCTCCCTTTCACTGAGAAACGTACGGGCTGCTGTTGCCTGGGCGCTCTCTTCTTTGCAAAAGAGTCTGCAGTTCCACGCTTTGAACCGTGGAAAGGCGCCGGGCTCTGCTAAGATTTCCCCCGGCGCTTCGTTTGCCCTGGGCCAAAGCGAGCCTTCACAATAGCTGAACGCTAACACTGCATACTCGTTCCACTTCCAGAACCGGGCTACGGCGAGGCAGTTCTCCGGGGGAAAACGGCCCTTCGCGAAGGGCAGATCTGCCGAGCTCATTGCGGGAAAGCGAAAGCAAAGGACGCTTTTCTCCCTCTAACCGCTTTCGTCAGAGGAACGGGGAAAGTCACAGTGTTCTTTCTCTCCCTGAGATACACACAATCTGACGTTGCCTCTGAGCTCCGTTGCTGGCAAAGAACTGAAACGGACATACATTCCTGTGGGGAAACACAGGGCTTTGCTAGGATTTCTCTAGGCAGTGTGTTTTCCCTGGGCCTCACTGTAGCAACACTATCTCGCCAGGGCAACACTGCATGGGATTTCCTCTGCCAGGAGAGAGCTGCTGCTTTGTAGTTTGTGCTGGGAAACTTTGCTTTGGCAAGTGCCAATTGACCGCATTCAGGCAGAAAGAAAAGAGAATAGCAAGAGGCCTTTTCTCCCCGGCTGCTTTCCCAAGCCCTTCCAGCTCAAACTATGTCGTTGCTCCTCTGGAAGGATCCCTGCACCACGGCGTAGTTTTTCCGAAGAAGCCCTGCGTTTGCAAGAGCAAATGAGGAATTCGTGGCAGCAAAGAGGAAGGAAAGAAAGTTTCTCTCCCTCTGCCTGCTTTGCTCAGAGGACTGGATGAAGTCAGGGACTTCTCCCTTTCACTGAGAAACGTGCGGGCTGCTGTTGCCTGGGCGCTCTCTTCTTTGCAAAAGAGTCTGCAGTTCCACGCTTTGAACCGTGGAAAGGCGCCGGGCTCTGCTAAGATTTCCCCCGGCGCTTCGTTTGCCCTGGGCCAAAGCGAGCCTTCACAATAGCTGAACGCTAACACTGCATACTCGTTCCACTTCCAGAACCGGGCTACGGCGAGGCAGTTCTCCGGGGGAAAACGGCCCTTCGCGAAGGGCAGATAGGCGAGCTCATTGCGGGAAAGCGAAAGCAAAGGACGCTTTTCTCCCTCTAACCGCTTTCGTCAGAGGAACGGGGGAAGTCACAGTGTTCTTTCTCTCACTGAGATACACACACTCTGACGTTGCCTCTGAGCTCCGTTGCTGGCAAAGAACTGAAACTGACATACATTCCTGTGGGGACACCCAGGGCTTTGCTAGGATTTCTCTAGGCAGTGTGTTTTCCCTGGGCCTCACTGTAGCAACACTATCTCGCCAGGGCAACACTGCATGGCATATCCTCTGCCAGGATAGAGCTGCTGCTTTGTACTTTGTGCTGGGAAACCTTGCTTTGGCAAGTGCCAATTGACCGCATTCAGGCAGAAAGAAAAGAGAATAGCAAGAGGCCTTTTCTCCCCGGCTGCTCTGCCAAGCCCTTCCAGCTCAAACTATGAAGTTGCTCCTCTGGAAGGATCCCTGCACCGCGGCGTAGTTTTTCCGAAGAAGCCCTGCGTTTGCAAGAGCAAATGAGGAATTCGTGGCAGGAAAGAGGAAGGAAAGAAAGTTTCTCTCCCTCTGCCTGCTTTGCTCAGAGGACTGGATGAAGTCAGGGACTTCTCCCTTTCACTGAGAAACGTGCGGGCTGCTGTTGCCTGGGCGCTCTCTTCTTTGCAAAAGAGTCTGCAGTTCCACGCTTTGAACCGTGGAAAGGCGCCGGGCTCTGCTAAGATTTCCCCCAGCGCTTCGTTTGCCCTGGGCCAAAGCGAGCCTTCACAATAGCTGAACGCTAACACTGCATACTCGTTCCACTTCCAGAAGCGGGCTACGGCGAGGCAGTTCTCCGGGGGAAAACGGCCCTTCGCGAAGGGCAGATCTGCCGAGCTCATTGCGGGAAAGCGAAAGCAAAGGACGCTTTTCTCCCTCTAACCGCTTTCGTCAGAGGAACGGGGAAAGTCACAGTGTTCTTTCTCTCCCTGAGATACACACAATCTGACGTTGCCTCTGAGCTCCGTTGCTGGCAAAGAACTGAAACTGACATACATTCCTGTGGGGACACCCAGGGCTTTGCTAGGATTTCTCTAGGCAGTGTGTTTTCCCTGGGCCTCACTGTAGCAACACTATCTCGCCGGGGGAACACTGCATGGCATATCCTCTGCCAGGAGAGAGCTGCTGCTTTGTACTTTGTGCTGGGAAACCTTGCTTTGGCAAGTGCCAATTGACCGCATTCAGGCAGAAAGAAAAGAGAATAGCAAGAGGCCTTTTCTCCCCGGCTGCTCTGCCAAGCCCTTCCAGCTCAAACTATGAAGTTGCTCCTCTGGAAGGATCCCTGCACCGCGGCGTAGTTTTTCCGAAGAAGCCCTGCGTTTGCAAGAGCAAATGAGGAATTCGTGGCAGGAAAGAGGAAGGAAAGAAAGTTTCTCTCCCTCTGCCTGCTTTGCTCACAGGACTGGATGAAGTCAGGGACTTCTCCCTTTCACTGAGAAACGTACGGGCTGCTGTTGCCTGGGCGCTCTCTTCTTTGCAAAAGAGTCTGCAGTTCCACGCTTTGAACCGTGGAAAGGCGCCGGGCTCTGCTAAGATTTCCCCCGGCGCTTCGTTTGCCCTGGGCCAAAGCGAGCCTTCACAATAGCTGAACGCTAACACTGCATACTCGTTCCACTTCCAGAACCGGGCTACGGCGAGGCAGTTCTCCGGGGGAAAACGGCCCTTCGCGAAGGGCAGATCTGCCGAGCTCATTGCGGGAAAGCGAAAGCAAAGGACGCTTTTCTCCCTCTAACCGCTTTCGTCAGAGGAACGGGGAAAGTCACAGTGTTCTTTCTCTCCCTGAGATACACACAATCTGACGTTGCCTCTGAGCTCCGTTGCTGGCAAAGAACTGAAACTGACATACATTCCTGTGGGGACACCCAGGGCTTTGCTAGGATTTCTCTAGGCAGTGTGTTTTCCCTGGGCCTCACTGTAGCAACACTATCTCGCCAGGGCAACACTGCATGGCATATCCTCTGCCAGGATAGAGCTGCTGCTTTGTAGTTTGTGCTGGGAAACCTTGCTTTGGCAAGTGCGAATTGACCGCATTCAGGCAGAAAGAAAAGAGAATAGCAAGAGGCCTTTTCTCCCCGGCTGCTCTGCCAAGCCCTTCCAGCTCAAACTATGAAGTTGCTCCTCTGGAAGGATCCCTGCACCGCGGCGTAGTTTTTCCGAAGAAGCCCTGCGTTTGCAAGAGCAAATGAGGAATTCGTGGCAGGAAAGAGGAAGGAAAGAAAGTTTCTCTCCCTCTGCCTGCTTTGCTCACAGGACTGGATGAAGTCAGGGACTTCTCCCTTTCACTGAGAAACGTACGGGCTGCTGTTGCCTGGGCGCTCTCTTCTTTGCAAAAGAGTCTGCAGTTCCACGCTTTGAACCGTGGAAAGGCGCCGGGCTCTGCTAAGATTTCCCCCAGCGCTTCGTTTGCCCTGGGCCAAAGCGAGCCTTCACAATAGCTGAACGCTAACACTGCATACTCGTTCCACTTCCAGAACCGGGCTACGGCGAGGCAGTTCTCCGGGGGAAAACGGCCCTTCGCGAAGGGCAGATCTGCCGAGCTCATTGCGGGAAAGCGAAAGCAAAGGACGCTTTTCTCCCTCTAACCGCTTTCGTCAGAGGAACGGGGAAAGTCACAGTGTTCTTTCTCTCCCTGAGATACACACAATCTGACGTTGCCTCTGAGCTCCGTTGCTGGCAAAGAACTGAAACGGACATACATTCCTGTGGGGAAACACAGGGCTTTGCTAGGATTTCTCTAGGCAGTGTGTTTTCCCTGGGCCTCACTGTAGCAACACTATCTCGCCAGGGCAACACTGCATGGGATTTCCTCTGCCAGGAGAGAGCTGCTGCTTTGTAGTTTGTGCTGGGAAACTTTGCTTTGGCAAGTGCCAATTGACCGCATTCAGGCAGAAAGAAAAGAGAATAGCAAGAGGCCTTTTCTCCCCGGCTGCTTTCCCAAGCCCTTCCAGCTCAAACTATGTCGTTGCTCCTCTGGAAGGATCCCTGCACCACGGCGTAGTTTTTCCGAAGAAGCCCTGCGTTTGCAAGAGCAAATGAGGAATTCGTGGCAGGAAAGAGGAAGGAAAGAAAGTTTCTCTCCCTCTGCCTGCTTTGCTCAGAGGACTGGATGAAGTCAGGGAGTTCTCCCTTTCACTGAGAAACGTGCGGGCTGCTGTTGCCTGGGCGCTCTCTTCTTTGCAAAAGAGTCTGCAGTTCCACGCTTTGAACCGTGGAACGGCGCCGGGCTCTGCTAAGATTTCCCCCGGCGCTTCGTTTGCCCTGGGCCAAAGCGAGCCTTCACAATAGCTGAACGCTAACACTGCATACTCGTTCCACTTCCAGAACCGGGCTACGGCGAGGCAGTTCTCCGGGGGAAAACGGCCCTTCGCGAAGGGCAGATAGGCGAGCTCATTGCGGGAAAGCGAAAGCAAAGGACGCTTTTCTCCCTCTAACCGCTTTCGTCAGAGGAACGGGGGAAGTCACAGTGTTCTTTCTCTCACTGAGATACACACAATCTGACGTTGCCTCTGAGCTCCGTTGCTGGCAAAGAACTGAAACTGACATACATTCCTGTGGGGACACCCAGGGCTTTGCTAGGATTTCTCTAGGCAGTGTGTTTTCCCTGGGCCTCACTGTAGCAACACTATATCGCCAGGGCAACACTGCATGGCATATCCTCTGCCAGGATAGAGCTGCTGCTTTGTAGTTTGTGCTGGGAAACCTTGCTTTGGCAAGTGCCAATTGACCGCATTCAGGCAGAAAGAAAAGAGAATAGCAAGAGGCCTTTTCTCCCCGGCTGCTCTGCCAAGCCCTTCCAGCTCAAACTATGAAGTTGCTCCTCTGGAAGGATCCCTGCACCGCGGCGTAGTTTTTCCGAAGAAGCCCTGCGTTTGCAAGAGCAAATGAGGAATTCGTGGCAGGAAAGAGGAAGGAAAGAAAGTTTCTCTCCCTCTGCCTGCTTTGCTCAGAGGACTGGATGAAGTCAGGGACTTCTCCCTTTCACTGAGAAACGTGCGGGCTGCTGTTGCCTGGGCGCTCTCTTCTTTGCAAAAGAGTCTGCAGTTCCACGCTTTGAACCGTGGAAAGGCGCCGGGCTCTGCTAAGATTTCCACCGGCGCTTCGTTTGCCCTGGGCCAAAGCGAGCCTTCACAATAGCTGAACGCTAACACTGCATACTCGTTCCACTTCCAGAAGCGGGCTACGGCGAGGCAGTTCTCCGGGGGAAAACGGCCCTTCGCGAAGGGCAGATCTGCCGAGCTCATTGCGGGAAAGCGAAAGCAAAGGACGCTTTTCTCCCTCTAACCGCTTTCGTCAGAGGAACGGGGAAAGTCACAGTGTTCTTTCTCTCCCTGAGATACACACAATCTGACGTTGCCTCTGAGCTCCATTGCTGGCAAAGAACTGAAACGGACATACATTCCTGTGGGGAAACACAGGGCTTTGCTAGGATTTCTCTAGGCAGTGTGTTTTCCCTGGGCCTCACTGTAGCAACTCTATCTCGCAAGGGCAGAACTGCATGGGATTTCCTCTGCCAGGAGAGAGCTGCTGCTTTGTAGTTTGTGCTGGGAAACCTTGCCTTGGCAAGTGCGAATTGACCGCATTCAGGCAGAAAGAAAAGAGAATAGCAAGAGGCCTTTTCTCCCCGGCTGCTCTGCCAAGCCCTTCCAGCTCAAACTATGTCGTTGCTCGTCTGGAAGGATCCCTGCACCGCGGCGTAGTTTTTCCGAAGAAGCCCTGCGTTTGCAAGAGCAAATGAGGAATTCGTGGCAGGAAAGAGGAAGGAAAGAAAGTTTCTCTCCCTCTGCCTGCTTTGCTCACAGGACTGGATGAAGTCAGGGACTTCTCCCTTTCACTGAGAAACGTACGGGCTGCTGTTGCCTGGGCGCTCTCTTCTTTGCAAAAGAGTCTGCAGTTCCACGCTTTGAACCGTGGAAAGGCGCCGGGCTCTGCTAAGATTTCCCCCGGCGCTTCGTTTGCCCTGGGCCAAAGCGAGCCTTCACAATAGCTGAACGCTAACACTGCATACTCGTTCCACTTCCAGAACCGGGCTACGGCGAGGCAGTTCTCCGGGGGAAAACGGCCCTTCGCGAAGGGCAGATCTGCCGAGCTCATTGCGGGAAAGCGAAAGCAAAGGACGCTTTTCTCCCTCTAACCGCTTTCGTCAGAGGAACGGGGAAAGTCACAGTGTTCTTTCTCTCCCTGAGATACACACAATCTGACGTTGCCTCTGAGCTCCGTTGCTGGCAAAGAACTGAAACTGACATACATTCCTGTGGGGACACCCAGGGCTTTGCTAGGATATCTCTAGGCAGTGTGTTTTCCCTGGGCCTCACTGTAGCAACACTATCTCGCCAGGGCAACACTGCATGGCATATCCTCTGCCAGGATAGAGCTGCTGCTTTGTAGTTTGTGCTGGGAAACCTTGCTTTGGCAAGTGCCAATTGACCGCATTCAGGCAGAAAGAAAAGAGAATAGCAAGAGGCCTTTTCTCCCCGGCTGCTCTGCCAAGCCCTTCCAGCTCAAACTATGAAGTTGCTCCTCTGGAAGGATCCCTGCACCGCGGCGTAGTTTTTCCGAAGAAGCCCTGCGTTTGCAAGAGCAAATGAGGAATTCGTGGCAGGAAAGAGGAAGGAAAGAAAGTTTCTCTCCCTCTGCCTGCTTTGCTCACAGGACTGGATGAAGTCAGGGACTTCTCCCTTTCACTGAGAAACGTACGGGCTGCTGTTGCCTGGGCGCTCTCTTCTTTGCAAAAGAGTCTGCAGTTCCACGCTTTGAACCGTGGAAAGGCGCCGGGCTCTGCTAAGATTTCCCCCGGCGCTTCGTTTGCCCTGGGCCAAAGCGAGCCTTCACAATAGCTGAACGCTAACACTGCATACTCGTTCCACTTCCAGAACCGGGCTACGGCGAGGCAGTTCTCCGGGGGAAAACGGCCCTTCGCGAAGGGCAGATCTGCCGAGCTCATTGCGGGAAAGCGAAAGCAAAGGACGCTTTTCTCCCTCTAACCGCTTTCGTCAGAGGAACGGGGAAAGTCACAGTGTTCTTTCTCTCCCTGAGATACACACAATCTGACGTTGCCTCTGAGCTCCGTTGCTGGCAAAGAACTTAAACGGACATACATTCCTGTGGGGAAACACAGGGCTTTGCTAGGATTTCTCTAGGCAGTGTGTTTTCCCTGGGCCTCACTGTAGCAACACTATCTCGCCAGGGCAACACTGCATGGGATTTCCTCTGCCAGGAGAGAGCTGCTGCTTTGTAGTTTGTGCTGGGAAACTTTGCTTTGGCAAGTGCCAATTGACCGCATTCAGGCAGAAAGAAAAGAGAATAGCAAGAGGCCTTTTCTCCCCGGCTGCTCTGCCAAGCCCTTCCAGCTCAAACTATGAAGTTGCTCCTCTGGAAGGATCCCTGCACCGCGGCGTAGTTTTTCCGAAGAAGCCCTGCGTTTGCAAGAGCAAATGAGGAATTCGTGGCAGGAAAGAGGAAGGAAAGAAAGTTTCTCTCCCTCTGCCTGCTTTGCTCAGAGGACTGGATGAAGTCAGGGACTTCTCCCTTTCACTGAGAAACGTGCGGGCTGCTGTTGCCTGGGCGCTCTCTTCTTTGCAAAAGAGTCTGCAGTTCCACGCTTTGAACCGTGGAAAGGCGCCGGGCTCTGCTAAGATTTCCACCGGCGCTTCGTTTGCCCTGGGCCAAAGCGAGCCTTCACAATAGCTGAACGCTAACACTGCATACTCGTTCCACTTCCAGAAGCGGGCTACGGCGAGGCAGTTCTCCGGGGGAAAACGGCCCTTCGCGAAGGGCAGATCTGCCGAGCTCATTGCGGGAAAGCGAAAGCAAAGGACGCTTTTCTCCCTCTAACCGCTTTCGTCAGAGGAACGGGGAAAGTCACAGTGTTCTTTCTCTCCCTGAGATACACACAATCTGACGTTGCCTCTGAGCTCCATTGCTGGCAAAGAACTGAAACGGACATACATTCCTGTGGGGAAACACAGGGCTTTGCTAGGATTTCTCTAGGCAGTGTGTTTTCCCTGGGCCTCACTGTAGCAACTCTATCTCGCAAGGGCAGAACTGCATGGGATTTCCTCTGCCAGGAGAGAGCTGCTGCTTTGTAGTTTGTGCTGGGAAACCTTGCCTTGGCAAGTGCGAATTGACCGCATTCAGGCAGAAAGAAAAGAGAATAGCAAGAGGCCTTTTCTCCCCGGCTGCTCTGCCAAGCCCTTCCAGCTCAAACTATGTCGTTGCTCGTCTGGAAGGATCCCTGCACCGCGGCGTAGTTTTTCCGAAGAAGCCCTGCGTTTGCAAGAGCAAATGAGGAATTCGTGGCAGGAAAGAGGAAGGAAAGAAAGTTTCTCTCCCTCTGCCTGCTTTGCTCACAGGACTGGATGAAGTCAGGGACTTCTCCCTTTCACTGAGAAACGTACGGGCTGCTGTTGCCTGGGCGCTCTCTTCTTTGCAAAAGAGTCTGCAGTTCCACGCTTTGAACCGTGGAAAGGCGCCGGGCTCTGCTAAGATTTCCCCCGGCGCTTCGTTTGCCCTGGGCCAAAGCGAGCCTTCACAATAGCTGAACGCTAACACTGCATACTCGTTCCACTTCCAGAACCGGGCTACGGCGAGGCAGTTCTCCGGGGGAAAACGGCCCTTCGCGAAGGGCAGATCTGCCGAGCTCATTGCGGGAAAGCGAAAGCAAAGGACGCTTTTCTCCCTCTAACCGCTTTCGTCAGAGGAACGGGGAAAGTCACAGTGTTCTTTCTCTCCCTGAGATACACACAATCTGACGTTGCCTCTGAGCTCCGTTGCTGGCAAAGAACTGAAACTGACATACATTCCTGTGGGGACACCCAGGGCTTTGCTAGGATATCTCTAGGCAGTGTGTTTTCCCTGGGCCTCACTGTAGCAACACTATCTCGCCAGGGCAACACTGCATGGCATATCCTCTGCCAGGATAGAGCTGCTGCTTTGTAGTTTGTGCTGGGAAACCTTGCTTTGGCAAGTGCCAATTGACCGCATTCAGGCAGAAAGAAAAGAGAATAGCAAGAGGCCTTTTCTCCCCGGCTGCTCTGCCAAGCCCTTCCAGCTCAAACTATGAAGTTGCTCCTCTGGAAGGATCCCTGCACCGCGGCGTAGTTTTTCCGAAGAAGCCCTGCGTTTGCAAGAGCAAATGAGGAATTCGTGGCAGGAAAGAGGAAGGAAAGAAAGTTTCTCTCCCTCTGCCTGCTTTGCTCACAGGACTGGATGAAGTCAGGGACTTCTCCCTTTCACTGAGAAACGTACGGGCTGCTGTTGCCTGGGCGCTCTCTTCTTTGCAAAAGAGTCTGCAGTTCCACGCTTTGAACCGTGGAAAGGCGCCGGGCTCTGCTAAGATTTCCCCCGGCGCTTCGTTTGCCCTGGGCCAAAGCGAGCCTTCACAATAGCTGAACGCTAACACTGCATACTCGTTCCACTTCCAGAACCGGGCTACGGCGAGGCAGTTCTCCGGGGGAAAACGGCCCTTCGCGAAGGGCAGATCTGCCGAGCTCATTGCGGGAAAGCGAAAGCAAAGGACGCTTTTCTCCCTCTAACCGCTTTCGTCAGAGGAACGGGGAAAGTCACAGTGTTCTTTCTCTCCCTGAGATACACACAATCTGACGTTGCCTCTGAGCTCCGTTGCTGGCAAAGAACTTAAACGGACATACATTCCTGTGGGGAAACACAGGGCTTTGCTAGGATTTCTCTAGGCAGTGTGTTTTCCCTGGGCCTCACTGTAGCAACACTATCTCGCCAGGGCAACACTGCATGGGATTTCCTCTGCCAGGAGAGAGCTGCTGCTTTGTAGTTTGTGCTGGGAAACTTTGCTTTGGCAAGTGCCAATTGACCGCATTCAGGCAGAAAGAAAAGAGAATAGCAAGAGGCCTTTTCTCCCCGGCTGCTTTCCCAAGCCCTTCCAGCTCAAACTATGTCGTTGCTCCTCTGGAAGGATCCCTGCACCACGGCGTAGTTTTTCCGAAGAAGCCCTGCGTTTGCAAGAGCAAATGAGGAATTCGTGGCAGCAAAGAGGAAGGAAAGAAAGTTTCTCTCCCTCTGCCTGCTTTGCTCAGAGGACTGGATGAAGTCAGGGAGTTCTCCCTTTCACTGAGAAACGTGCGGGCTGCTGTTGCCTGGGCGCTCTCTTCTTTGCAAAAGAGTCTGCAGTTCCACGCTTTGAACCGTGGAACGGCGCCGGGCTCTGCTAAGATTTCCCCCGGCGCTTCGTTTGCCCTGGGCCAAAGCGAGCCTTCACAATAGCTGAACGCTAACACTGCATACTCGTTCCACTTCCAGAACCGGGCTACGGCGAGGCAGTTCTCCGGGGGAAAACGGCCCTTCGCGAAGGGCAGATAGGCGAGCTCATTGCGGGAAAGCGAAAGCAAAGGACGCTTTTCTCCCTCTAACCGCTTTCGTCAGAGGAACGGGGGAAGTCACAGTGTTCTTTCTCTCACTGAGATACACACAATCTGACGTTGCCTCTGAGCTCCGTTGCTGGCAAAGAACTGAAACTGACATACATTCCTGTGGGGACACCCAGGGCTTTGCTAGGATTTCTCTAGGCAGTGTGTTTTCCCTGGGCCTCACTGTAGCAACACTATCTCGCCAGGGCAACACTGCATGGCATATCCTCTGCCAGGATAGAGCTGCTGCTTTGTAGTTTGTGCTGGGAAACCTTGCTTTGGCAAGTGCCAATTGACCGCATTCAGGCAGAAAGAAAAGAGAATAGCAAGAGGCCTTTTCTCCCCGGCTGCTCTGCCAAGCCCTTCCAGCTCAAACTATGAAGTTGCTCCTCTGGAAGGATCCCTGCACCGCGGCGTAGTTTTTCCGAAGAAGCCCTGCGTTTGCAAGAGCAAATGAGGAATTCGTGGCAGGAAAGAGGAAGGAAAGAAAGTTTCTCTCCCTCTGCCTGCTTTGCTCAGAGGACTGGATGAAGTCAGGGACTTCTCCCTTTCACTGAGAAACGTGCGGGCTGCTGTTGCCTGGGCGCTCTCTTCTTTGCAAAAGAGTCTGCAGTTCCACGCTTTGAACCGTGGAAAGGCGCCGGGCTCTGCTAAGATTTCCACCGGCGCTTCGTTTGCCCTGGGCCAAAGCGAGCCTTCACAATAGCTGAACGCTAACACTGCATACTCGTTCCACTTCCAGAAGCGGGCTACGGCGAGGCAGTTCTCCGGGGGAAAACGGCCCTTCGCGAAGGGCAGATCTGCCGAGCTCATTGCGGGAAAGCGAAAGCAAAGGACGCTTTTCTCCCTCTAACCGCTTTCGTCAGAGGAACGGGGAAAGTCACAGTGTTCTTTCTCTCCCTGAGATACACACAATCTGACGTTGCCTCTGAGCTCCATTGCTGGCAAAGAACTGAAACGGACATACATTCCTGTGGGGAAACACAGGGCTTTGCTAGGATTTCTCTAGGCAGTGTGTTTTCCCTGGGCCTCACTGTAGCAACTCTATCTCGCAAGGGCAGAACTGCATGGGATTTCCTCTGCCAGGAGAGAGCTGCTGCTTTGTAGTTTGTGCTGGGAAACCTTGCCTTGGCAAGTGCGAATTGACCGCATTCAGGCAGAAAGAAAAGAGAATAGCAAGAGGCCTTTTCTCCCCGGCTGCTCTGCCAAGCCCTTCCAGCTCAAACTATGTCGTTGCTCCTCTGGAAGGATCCCTGCACCGCGGCGTAGTTTTTCCGAAGAAGCCCTGCGTTTGCAAGAGCAAATGAGGAATTCGTGGCAGGAAAGAGGAAGGAAAGAAAGTTTCTCTCCCTCTGCCTGCTTTGCTCAGAGGACTGGATGAAGTCAGGGAGTTCTCCCTTTCACTGAGAAACGTGCGGGCTGCTGTTGCCTGGGCGCTCTCTTCTTTGCAAAAGAGTCTGCAGTTCCACGCTTTGAACCGTGGAACGGCGCCGGGCTCTGCTAAGATTTCCCCCGGCGCTTCGTTTGCCCTGGGCCAAAGCGAGCCTTCACAATAGCTGAACGCTAACACTGCATACTCGTTCCACTTCCAGAACCGGGCTACGGCGAGGCAGTTCTCCGGGGGAAAACGGCCCTTCGCGAAGGGCAGATAGGCGAGCTCATTGCGGGAAAGCGAAAGCAAAGGACGCTTTTCTCCCTCTAACCGCTTTCGTCAGAGGAACGGGGGAAGTCACAGTGTTCTTTCTCTCACTGAGATACACACAATCTGACGTTGCCTCTGAGCTCCGTTGCTGGCAAAGAACTGAAACTGACATACATTCCTGTGGGGACACCCAGGGCTTTGCTAGGATTTCTCTAGGCAGTGTGTTTTCCCTGGGCCTCACTGTAGCAACACTATCTCGCCAGGGCAACACTGCATGGCATATCCTCTGCCAGGATAGAGCTGCTGCTTTGTAGTTTGTGCTGGGAAACCTTGCTTTGGCAAGTGCCAATTGACCGCATTCAGGCAGAAAGAAAAGAGAATAGCAAGAGGCCTTTTCTCCCCGGCTGCTCTGCCAAGCCCTTCCAGCTCAAACTATGAAGTTGCTCCTCTGGAAGGATCCCTGCACCGCGGCGTAGTTTTTCCGAAGAAGCCCTGCGTTTGCAAGAGCAAATGAGGAATTCGTGGCAGCAAAGAGGAAGGAAAGAAAGTTTCTCTCCCTCTGCCTGCTTTGCTCAGAGGACTGGATGAAGTCAGGGACTTCTCCCTTTCACTGAGAAACGTGCGGGCTGCTGTTGCCTGGGCGCTCTCTTCTTTGCAAAAGAGTCTGCAGTTCCACGCTTTGAACCGTGGAAAGGCGCCGGGCTCTGCTAAGATTTCCCCCGGCGCTTCGTTTGCCCTGGGCCAAAGCGAGCCTTCACAATAGCTGAACGCTAACACTGCATACTCGTTCCACTTCCAGAAGCGGGCTACGGCGAGGCAGTTCTCCGGGGGAAAACGGCCCTTCGCGAAGGGCAGATCTGCCGAGCTCATTGCGGGAAAGCGAAAGCAAAGGACGCTTTTCTCCCTCTAACCGCTTTCGTCAGAGGAACGGGGAAAGTCACAGTGTTCTTTCTCTCCCTGAGATACACACAATCTGACGTTGCCTCTGAGCTCCGTTGCTGGCAAAGAACTGAAACTGACATACATTCCTGTGGGGACACCCAGGGCTTTGCTAGGATTTCTCTAGGCAGTGTGTTTTCCCTGGGCCTCACTGTAGCAACACTATCTCGCCGGGGGAACACTGCATGGCATATCCTCTGCCAGGAGAGAGCTGCTGCTTTGTAGTTTGTGCTGGGAAACCTTGCTTTGGCAAGTGCCAATTGACCGCATTCAGGCAGAAAGAAAAGAGAATAGCAAGAGGCCTTTTCTCCCCGGCTGCTCTGCCAAGCCCTTCCAGCTCAAACTATGTCGTTGCTCCTCTGGAAGGATCCCTGCACCGCGGCGTAGTTTTTCCGAAGAAGCCCTGCGTTTGCAAGAGCAAATGAGGAATTCGTGGCAGGAAAGAGGAAGGAAAGAAAGTTTCTCTCCCTCTGCCTGCTTTGCTCACAGGACTGGATGAAGTCAGGGACTTCTCCCTTTCACTGAGAAACGTACGGGCTGCTGTTGCCTGGGCGCTCTCTTCTTTGCAAAAGAGTCTGCAGTTCCACGCTTTGAACCGTGGAAAGGCGCCGGGCTCTGCTAAGATTTCCCCCGGCGCTTCGTTTGCCCTGGGCCAAAGCGAGCCTTCACAATAGCTGAACGCTAACACTGCATACTCGTTCCACTTCCAGAACCGGGCTACGGCGAGGCAGTTCTCCGGGGGAAAACGGCCCTTCGCGAAGGGCAGATCTGCCGAGCTCATTGCGGGAAAGCGAAAGCAAAGGACGCTTTTCTCCCTCTAACCGCTTTCGTCAGAGGAACGGGGAAAGTCACAGTGTTCTTTCTCTCCCTGAGATACACACAATCTGACGTTGCCTCTGAGCTCCGTTGCTGGCAAAGAACTGAAACGGACATACATTCCTGTGGGGAAACACAGGGCTTTGCTAGGATTTCTCTAGGCAGTGTGTTTTCCCTGGGCCTCACTGTAGCAACACTATCTCGCCAGGGCAACACTGCATGGGATTTCCTCTGCCAGGAGAGAGCTGCTGCTTTGTAGTTTGTGCTGGGAAACTTTGCTTTGGCAAGTGCCAATTGACCGCATTCAGGCAGAAAGAAAAGAGAATAGCAAGAGGCCTTTTCTCCCCGGCTGCTTTCCCAAGCCCTTCCAGCTCAAACTATGTCGTTGCTCCTCTGGAAGGATCCCTGCACCACGGCGTAGTTTTTCCGAAGAAGCCCTGCGTTTGCAAGAGCAAATGAGGAATTCGTGGCAGCAAAGAGGAAGGAAAGAAAGTTTCTCTCCCTCTGCCTGCTTTGCTCAGAGGACTGGATGAAGTCAGGGACTTCTCCCTTTCACTGAGAAACGTGCGGGCTGCTGTTGCCTGGGCGCTCTCTTCTTTGCAAAAGAGTCTGCAGTTCCACGCTTTGAACCGTGGAAAGGCGCCGGGCTCTGCTAAGATTTCCCCCGGCGCTTCGTTTGCCCTGGGCCAAAGCGAGCCTTCACAATAGCTGAACGCTAACACTGCATACTCGTTCCACTTCCAGAACCGGGCTACGGCGAGGCAGTTCTCCGGGGGAAAACGGCCCTTCGCGAAGGGCAGATAGGCGAGCTCATTGCGGGAAAGCGAAAGCAAAGGACGCTTTTCTCCCTCTAACCGCTTTCGTCAGAGGAACGGGGGAAGTCACAGTGTTCTTTCTCTCACTGAGATACACACACTCTGACGTTGCCTCTGAGCTCCGTTGCTGGCAAAGAACTGAAACTGACATACATTCCTGTGGGGACACCCAGGGCTTTGCTAGGATTTCTCTAGGCAGTGTGTTTTCCCTGGGCCTCACTGTAGCAACACTATCTCGCCAGGGCAACACTGCATGGCATATCCTCTGCCAGGATAGAGCTGCTGCTTTGTAGTTTGTGCTGGGAAACCTTGCTTTGGCAAGTGCCAATTGACCGCATTCAGGCAGAAAGAAAAGAGAATAGCAAGAGGCCTTTTCTCCCCGGCTGCTCTGCCAAGCCCTTCCAGCTCAAACTATGAAGTTGCTCCTCTGGAAGGATCCCTGCACCGCGGCGTAGTTTTTCCGAAGAAGCCCTGCGTTTGCAAGAGCAAATGAGGAATTCGTGGCAGGAAAGAGGAAGGAAAGAAAGTTTCTCTCCCTCTGCCTGCTTTGCTCAGAGGACTGGATGAAGTCAGGGACTTCTCCCTTTCACTGAGAAACGTGCGGGCTGCTGTTGCCTGGGCGCTCTCTTCTTTGCAAAAGAGTCTGCAGTTCCACGCTTTGAACCGTGGAAAGGCGCCGGGCTCTGCTAAGATTTCCACCGGCGCTTCGTTTGCCCTGGGCCAAAGCGAGCCTTCACAATAGCTGAACGCTAACACTGCATACTCGTTCCACTTCCAGAAGCGGGCTACGGCGAGGCAGTTCTCCGGGGGAAAACGGCCCTTCGCGAAGGGCAGATCTGCCGAGCTCATTGCGGGAAAGCGAAAGCAAAGGACGCTTTTCTCCCTCTAACCGCTTTCGTCAGAGGAACGGGGAAAGTCACAGTGTTCTTTCTCTCCCTGAGATACACACAATCTGACGTTGCCTCTGAGCTCCATTGCTGGCAAAGAACTGAAACGGACATACATTCCTGTGGGGAAACACAGGGCTTTGCTAGGATTTCTCTAGGCAGTGTGTTTTCCCTGGGCCTCACTGTAGCAACTCTATCTCGCAAGGGCAGAACTGCATGGGATTTCCTCTGCCAGGAGAGAGCTGCTGCTTTGTAGTTTGTGCTGGGAAACCTTGCCTTGGCAAGTGCGAATTGACCGCATTCAGGCAGAAAGAAAAGAGAATAGCAAGAGGCCTTTTCTCCCCGGCTGCTCTGCCAAGCCCTTCCAGCTCAAACTATGTCGTTGCTCCTCTGGAAGGATCCCTGCACCGCGGCGTAGTTTTTCCGAAGCAGCCCTGCGTTTGCAAGAGCAAATGAGGAATTCGTGGCAGGAAAGAGGAAGGAAAGAAAGTTTCTCTCCCTCTGCCTGCTTTGCTCAGAGGACTGGATGAAGTCAGGGAGTTCTCCCTTTCACTGAGAAACGTGCGGGCTGCTGTTGCCTGGGCGCTCTCTTCTTTGCAAAAGAGTCTGCAGTTCCACGCTTTGAACCGTGGAAAGGCGCCGGGCTCTGCTAAGATTTCCCCCAGCGCTTCGTTTGCCCTGGGCCAAAGCGAGCCTTCACAATAGCTGAACGCTAACACTGCATACTCGTTCCACTTCCAGAAGCGGGCTACGGCGAGGCAGTTCTCCGGGGGAAAACGGCCCTTCGCGAAGGGCAGATCTGCCGAGCTCATTGCGGGAAAGCGAAAGCAAAGGACGCTTTTCTCCCTCTAACCGCTTTCGTCAGAGGAACGGGGAAAGTCACAGTGTTCTTTCTCTCCCTGAGATACA
The DNA here is from genome assembly GCF_024166365.1 of Elephas maximus indicus. Taxonomy (NCBI): domain Eukaryota; kingdom Metazoa; phylum Chordata; class Mammalia; order Proboscidea; family Elephantidae; genus Elephas; species Elephas maximus. The sequence goes on from NC_064822.1 coordinate 2,117,690, forward strand.
CACAATCTGACGTTGCCTCTGAGCTCCGTTGCTGGCAAAGAACTGAAACTGACATACATTCCTGTGGGGACACCCAGGGCTTTGCTAGGATTTCTCTAGGCAGTGTGTTTTCCCTGGGCCTCACTGTAGCAACACTATCTCGCCGGGGGAACACTGCATGGCATATCCTCTGCCAGGAGAGAGCTGCTGCTTTGTACTTTGTGCTGGGAAACCTTGCTTTGGCAAGTGCCAATTGACCGCATTCAGGCAGAAAGAAAAGAGAATAGCAAGAGGCCTTTTCTCCCCGGCTGCTCTGCCAAGCCCTTCCAGCTCAAACTATGAAGTTGCTCCTCTGGAAGGATCCCTGCACCGCGGCGTAGTTTTTCCGAAGAAGCCCTGCGTTTGCAAGAGCAAATGAGGAATTCGTGGCAGGAAAGAGGAAGGAAAGAAAGTTTCTCTCCCTCTGCCTGCTTTGCTCACAGGACTGGATGAAGTCAGGGACTTCTCCCTTTCACTGAGAAACGTACGGGCTGCTGTTGCCTGGGCGCTCTCTTCTTTGCAAAAGAGTCTGCAGTTCCACGCTTTGAACCGTGGAAAGGCGCCGGGCTCTGCTAAGATTTCCCCCGGCGCTTCGTTTGCCCTGGGCCAAAGCGAGCCTTCACAATAGCTGAACGCTAACACTGCATACTCGTTCCACTTCCAGAACCGGGCTACGGCGAGGCAGTTCTCCGGGGGAAAACGGCCCTTCGCGGAGGGCAGATCTGCCGAGCTCATTGCGGGAAAGCGAAAGCAAAGGACGCTTTTCTCCCTCTAACCGCTTTCGTCAGAGGAACGGGGAAAGTCACAGTGTTCTTTCTCTCCCTGAGATACACACAATCTGACGTTGCCTCTGAGCTCCGTTGCTGGCAAAGAACTGAAACTGACATACATTCCTGTGGGGACACCCAGGGCTTTGCTAGGATTTCTCTAGGCAGTGTGTTTTCCCTGGGCCTCACTGTAGCAACACTATCTCGCCAGGGCAACACTGCATGGCATATCCTCTGCCAGGATAGAGCTGCTGCTTTGTAGTTTGTGCTGGGAAACCTTGCTTTGGCAAGTGCGAATTGACCGCATTCAGGCAGAAAGAAAAGAGAATAGCAAGAGGCCTTTTCTCCCCGGCTGCTCTGCCAAGCCCTTCCAGCTCAAACTATGAAGTTGCTCCTCTGGAAGGATCCCTGCACCGCGGCGTAGTTTTTCCGAAGAAGCCCTGCGTTTGCAAGAGCAAATGAGGAATTCGTGGCAGGAAAGAGGAAGGAAAGAAAGTTTCTCTCCCTCTGCCTGCTTTGCTCACAGGACTGGATGAAGTCAGGGACTTCTCCCTTTCACTGAGAAACGTACGGGCTGCTGTTGCCTGGGCGCTCTCTTCTTTGCAAAAGAGTCTGCAGTTCCACGCTTTGAACCGTGGAAAGGCGCCGGGCTCTGCTAAGATTTCCCCCAGCGCTTCGTTTGCCCTGGGCCAAAGCGAGCCTTCACAATAGCTGAACGCTAACACTGCATACTCGTTCCACTTCCAGAACCGGGCTACGGCGAGGCAGTTCTCCGGGGGAAAACGGCCCTTCGCGAAGGGCAGATCTGCCGAGCTCATTGCGGGAAAGCGAAAGCAAAGGACGCTTTTCTCCCTCTAACCGCTTTCGTCAGAGGAACGGGGAAAGTCACAGTGTTCTTTCTCTCCCTGAGATACACACAATCTGACGTTGCCTCTGAGCTCCGTTGCTGGCAAAGAACTGAAACGGACATACATTCCTGTGGGGACACCCAGGGCTTTGCTAGGATTTCTCTAGGCAGTGTGTTTTCCCTGGGCCTCACTGTAGCAACACTATCTCGCCGGGGGAACACTGCATGGCATATCCTCTGCCAGGAGAGAGCTGCTGCTTTGTACTTTGTGCTGGGAAACCTTGCTTTGGCAAGTGCCAATTGACCGCATTCAGGCAGAAAGAAAAGAGAATAGCAAGAGGCCTTTTCTCCCCGGCTGCTCTGCCAAGCCCTTCCAGCTCAAACTATGTCGTTGCTCCTCTGGAAGGATCCCTGCACCGCGGCGTAGTTTTTCCGAAGAAGCCCTGCGTTTGCAAGAGCAAATGAGGAATTCGTGGCAGGAAAGAGGAAGGAAAGAAAGTTTCTCTCCCTCTGCCTGCTTTGCTCACAGGACTGGATGAAGTCAGGGACTTCTCCCTTTCACTGAGAAACGTACGGGCTGCTGTTGCCTGGGCGCTCTCTTCTTTGCAAAAGAGTCTGCAGTTCCACGCTTTGAACCGTGGAAAGGCGCCGGGCTCTGCTAAGATTTCCCCCGGCGCTTCGTTTGCCCTGGGCCAAAGCGAGCCTTCACAATAGCTGAACGCTAACACTGCATACTCGTTCCACTTCCAGAACCGGGCTACGGCGAGGCAGTTCTCCGGGGGAAAACGGCCCTTCGCGAAGGGCAGATCTGCCGAGCTCATTGCGGGAAAGCGAAAGCAAAGGACGCTTTTCTCCCTCTAACCGCTTTCGTCAGAGGAACGGGGAAAGTCACAGTGTTCTTTCTCTCCCTGAGATACACACAATCTGACGTTGCCTCTGAGCTCCGTTGCTGGCAAAGAACTGAAACGGACATACATTCCTGTGGGGAAACACAGGGCTTTGCTAGGATTTCTCTAGGCAGTGTGTTTTCCCTGGGCCTCACTGTAGCAACACTATCTCGCCAGGGCTACACTGCATGGGATTTCCTCTGCCAGGAGAGAGCTGCTGCTTTGTAGTTTGTGCTGGGAAACTTTGCTTTGGCAAGTGCCAATTGACCGCATTCAGGCAGAAAGAAAAGAGAATAGCAAGAGGCCTTTTCTCCCCGGCTGCTTTCCCAAGCCCTTCCAGCTCAAACTATGTCGTTGCTCCTCTGGAAGGATCCCTGCACCACGGCGTAGTTTTTCCGAAGAAGCCCTGCGTTTGCAAGAGCAAATGAGGAATTCGTGGCAGCAAAGAGGAAGGAAAGAAAGTTTCTCTCCCTCTGCCTGCTTTGCTCAGAGGACTGGATGAAGTCAGGGACTTCTCCCTTTCACTGAGAAACGTGCGGGCTGCTGTTGCCTGGGCGCTCTCTTCTTTGCAAAAGAGTCTGCAGTTCCACGCTTTGAACCGTGGAAAGGCGCCGGGCTCTGCTAAGATTTCCCCCGGCGCTTCGTTTGCCCTGGGCCAAAGCGAGCCTTCACAATAGCTGAACGCTAACACTGCATACTCGTTCCACTTCCAGAACCGGGCTACGGCGAGGCAGTTCTCCGGGGGAAAACGGCCCTTCGCGAAGGGCAGATAGGCGAGCTCATTGCGGGAAAGCGAAAGCAAAGGACGCTTTTCTCCCTCTAACCGCTTTCGTCAGAGGAACGGGGGAAGTCACAGTGTTCTTTCTCTCACTGAGATACACACACTCTGACGTTGCCTCTGAGCTCCGTTGCTGGCAAAGAACTGAAACTGACATACATTCCTGTGGGGACACCCAGGGCTTTGCTAGGATTTCTCTAGGCAGTGTGTTTTCCCTGGGCCTCACTGTAGCAACACTATCTCGCCAGGGCAACACTGCATGGCATATCCTCTGCCAGGATAGAGCTGCTGCTTTGTAGTTTGTGCTGGGAAACCTTGCTTTGGCAAGTGCCAATTGACCGCATTCAGGCAGAAAGAAAAGAGAATAGCAAGAGGCCTTTTCTCCCCGGCTGCTCTGCCAAGCCCTTCCAGCTCAAACTATGAAGTTGCTCCTCTGGAAGGATCCCTGCACCGCGGCGTAGTTTTTCCGAAGAAGCCCTGCGTTTGCAAGAGCAAATGAGGAATTCGTGGCAGGAAAGAGGAAGGAAAGAAAGTTTCTCTCCCTCTGCCTGCTTTGCTCAGAGGACTGGATGAAGTCAGGGACTTCTCCCTTTCACTGAGAAACGTGCGGGCTGCTGTTGCCTGGGCGCTCTCTTCTTTGCAAAAGAGTCTGCAGTTCCACGCTTTGAACCGTGGAAAGGCGCCGGGCTCTGCTAAGATTTCCACCGGCGCTTCGTTTGCCCTGGGCCAAAGCGAGCCTTCACAATAGCTGAACGCTAACACTGCATACTCGTTCCACTTCCAGAAGCGGGCTACGGCGAGGCAGTTCTCCGGGGGAAAACGGCCCTTCGCGAAGGGCAGATCTGCCGAGCTCATTGCGGGAAAGCGAAAGCAAAGGACGCTTTTCTCCCTCTAACCGCTTTCGTCAGAGGAACGGGGAAAGTCACAGTGTTCTTTCTCTCCCTGAGATACACACAATCTGACGTTGCCTCTGAGCTCCATTGCTGGCAAAGAACTGAAACGGACATACATTCCTGTGGGGAAACACAGGGCTTTGCTAGGATTTCTCTAGGCAGTGTGTTTTCCCTGGGCCTCACTGTAGCAACTCTATCTCGCAAGGGCAGAACTGCATGGGATTTCCTCTGCCAGGAGAGAGCTGCTGCTTTGTAGTTTGTGCTGGGAAACCTTGCCTTGGCAAGTGCGAATTGACCGCATTCAGGCAGAAAGAAAAGAGAATAGCAAGAGGCCTTTTCTCCCCGGCTGCTCTGCCAAGCCCTTCCAGCTCAAACTATGTCGTTGCTCCTCTGGAAGGATCCCTGCACCGCGGCGTAGTTTTTCCGAAGCAGCCCTGCGTTTGCAAGAGCAAATGAGGAATTCGTGGCAGGAAAGAGGAAGGAAAGAAAGTTTCTCTCCCTCTGCCTGCTTTGCTCAGAGGACTGGATGAAGTCAGGGAGTTCTCCCTTTCACTGAGAAACGTGCGGGCTGCTGTTGCCTGGGCGCTCTCTTCTTTGCAAAAGAGTCTGCAGTTCCACGCTTTGAACCGTGGAAAGGCGCCGGGCTCTGCTAAGATTTCCCCCAGCGCTTCGTTTGCCCTGGGCCAAAGCGAGCCTTCACAATAGCTGAACGCTAACACTGCATACTCGTTCCACTTCCAGAAGCGGGCTACGGCGAGGCAGTTCTCCGGGGGAAAACGGCCCTTCGCGAAGGGCAGATCTGCCGAGCTCATTGCGGGAAAGCGAAAGCAAAGGACGCTTTTCTCCCTCTAACCGCTTTCGTCAGAGGAACGGGGAAAGTCACAGTGTTCTTTCTCTCCCTGAGATACACACAATCTGACGTTGCCTCTGAGCTCCGTTGCTGGCAAAGAACTGAAACTGACATACATTCCTGTGGGGACACCCAGGGCTTTGCTAGGATTTCTCTAGGCAGTGTGTTTTCCCTGGGCCTCACTGTAGCAACACTATCTCGCCGGGGGAACACTGCATGGCATATCCTCTGCCAGGAGAGAGCTGCTGCTTTGTACTTTGTGCTGGGAAACCTTGCTTTGGCAAGTGCCAATTGACCGCATTCAGGCAGAAAGAAAAGAGAATAGCAAGAGGCCTTTTCTCCCCGGCTGCTCTGCCAAGCCCTTCCAGCTCAAACTATGAAGTTGCTCCTCTGGAAGGATCCCTGCACCGCGGCGTAGTTTTTCCGAAGAAGCCCTGCGTTTGCAAGAGCAAATGAGGAATTCGTGGCAGGAAAGAGGAAGGAAAGAAAGTTTCTCTCCCTCTGCCTGCTTTGCTCACAGGACTGGATGAAGTCAGGGACTTCTCCCTTTCACTGAGAAACGTACGGGCTGCTGTTGCCTGGGCGCTCTCTTCTTTGCAAAAGAGTCTGCAGTTCCACGCTTTGAACCGTGGAAAGGCGCCGGGCTCTGCTAAGATTTCCCCCGGCGCTTCGTTTGCCCTGGGCCAAAGCGAGCCTTCACAATAGCTGAACGCTAACACTGCATACTCGTTCCACTTCCAGAACCGGGCTACGGCGAGGCAGTTCTCCGGGGGAAAACGGCCCTTCGCGAAGGGCAGATCTGCCGAGCTCATTGCGGGAAAGCGAAAGCAAAGGACGCTTTTCTCCCTCTAACCGCTTTCGTCAGAGGAACGGGGAAAGTCACAGTGTTCTTTCTCTCCCTGAGATACACACAATCTGACGTTGCCTCTGAGCTCCGTTGCTGGCAAAGAACTGAAACTGACATACATTCCTGTGGGGACACCCAGGGCTTTGCTAGGATTTCTCTAGGCAGTGTGTTTTCCCTGGGCCTCACTGTAGCAACACTATCTCGCCAGGGCAACACTGCATGGCATATCCTCTGCCAGGATAGAGCTGCTGCTTTGTAGTTTGTGCTGGGAAACCTTGCTTTGGCAAGTGCGAATTGACCGCATTCAGGCAGAAAGAAAAGAGAATAGCAAGAGGCCTTTTCTCCCCGGCTGCTCTGCCAAGCCCTTCCAGCTCAAACTATGAAGTTGCTCCTCTGGAAGGATCCCTGCACCGCGGCGTAGTTTTTCCGAAGAAGCCCTGCGTTTGCAAGAGCAAATGAGGAATTCGTGGCAGGAAAGAGGAAGGAAAGAAAGTTTCTCTCCCTCTGCCTGCTTTGCTCACAGGACTGGATGAAGTCAGGGACTTCTCCCTTTCACTGAGAAACGTACGGGCTGCTGTTGCCTGGGCGCTCTCTTCTTTGCAAAAGAGTCTGCAGTTCCACGCTTTGAACCGTGGAAAGGCGCCGGGCTCTGCTAAGATTTCCCCCAGCGCTTCGTTTGCCCTGGGCCAAAGCGAGCCTTCACAATAGCTGAACGCTAACACTGCATACTCGTTCCACTTCCAGAACCGGGCTACGGCGAGGCAGTTCTCCGGGGGAAAACGGCCCTTCGCGAAGGGCAGATCTGCCGAGCTCATTGCGGGAAAGCGAAAGCAAAGGACGCTTTTCTCCCTCTAACCGCTTTCGTCAGAGGAACGGGGAAAGTCACAGTGTTCTTTCTCTCCCTGAGATACACACAATCTGACGTTGCCTCTGAGCTCCGTTGCTGGCAAAGAACTGAAACGGACATACATTCCTGTGGGGAAACACAGGGCTTTGCTAGGATTTCTCTAGGCAGTGTGTTTTCCCTGGGCCTCACTGTAGCAACACTATCTCGCCAGGGCAACACTGCATGGGATTTCCTCTGCCAGGAGAGAGCTGCTGCTTTGTAGTTTGTGCTGGGAAACTTTGCTTTGGCAAGTGCCAATTGACCGCATTCAGGCAGAAAGAAAAGAGAATAGCAAGAGGCCTTTTCTCCCCGGCTGCTTTCCCAAGCCCTTCCAGCTCAAACTATGTCGTTGCTCCTCTGGAAGGATCCCTGCACCACGGCGTAGTTTTTCCGAAGAAGCCCTGCGTTTGCAAGAGCAAATGAGGAATTCGTGGCAGCAAAGAGGAAGGAAAGAAAGTTTCTCTCCCTCTGCCTGCTTTGCTCAGAGGACTGGATGAAGTCAGGGAGTTCTCCCTTTCACTGAGAAACGTGCGGGCTGCTGTTGCCTGGGCGCTCTCTTCTTTGCAAAAGAGTCTGCAGTTCCACGCTTTGAACCGTGGAACGGCGCCGGGCTCTGCTAAGATTTCCCCCGGCGCTTCGTTTGCCCTGGGCCAAAGCGAGCCTTCACAATAGCTGAACGCTAACACTGCATACTCGTTCCACTTCCAGAACCGGGCTACGGCGAGGCAGTTCTCCGGGGGAAAACGGCCCTTCGCGAAGGGCAGATAGGCGAGCTCATTGCGGGAAAGCGAAAGCAAAGGACGCTTTTCTCCCTCTAACCGCTTTCGTCAGAGGAACGGGGGAAGTCACAGTGTTCTTTCTCTCACTGAGATACACACAATCTGACGTTGCCTCTGAGCTCCGTTGCTGGCAAAGAACTGAAACTGACATACATTCCTGTGGGGACACCCAGGGCTTTGCTAGGATTTCTCTAGGCAGTGTGTTTTCCCTGGGCCTCACTGTAGCAACACTATCTCGCCAGGGCAACACTGCATGGCATATCCTCTGCCAGGATAGAGCTGCTGCTTTGTAGTTTGTGCTGGGAAACCTTGCTTTGGCAAGTGCCAATTGACCGCATTCAGGCAGAAAGAAAAGAGAATAGCAAGAGGCCTTTTCTCCCCGGCTGCTCTGCCAAGCCCTTCCAGCTCAAACTATGAAGTTGCTCCTCTGGAAGGATCCCTGCACCGCGGCGTAGTTTTTCCGAAGAAGCCCTGCGTTTGCAAGAGCAAATGAGGAATTCGTGGCAGGAAAGAGGAAGGAAAGAAAGTTTCTCTCCCTCTGCCTGCTTTGCTCAGAGGACTGGATGAAGTCAGGGACTTCTCCCTTTCACTGAGAAACGTGCGGGCTGCTGTTGCCTGGGCGCTCTCTTCTTTGCAAAAGAGTCTGCAGTTCCACGCTTTGAACCGTGGAAAGGCGCCGGGCTCTGCTAAGATTTCCACCGGCGCTTCGTTTGCCCTGGGCCAAAGCGAGCCTTCACAATAGCTGAACGCTAACACTGCATACTCGTTCCACTTCCAGAAGCGGGCTACGGCGAGGCAGTTCTCCGGGGGAAAACGGCCCTTCGCGAAGGGCAGATCTGCCGAGCTCATTGCGGGAAAGCGAAAGCAAAGGACGCTTTTCTCCCTCTAACCGCTTTCGTCAGAGGAACGGGGAAAGTCACAGTGTTCTTTCTCTCCCTGAGATACACACAATCTGACGTTGCCTCTGAGCTCCATTGCTGGCAAAGAACTGAAACGGACATACATTCCTGTGGGGAAACACAGGGCTTTGCTAGGATTTCTCTAGGCAGTGTGTTTTCCCTGGGCCTCACTGTAGCAACTCTATCTCGCAAGGGCAGAACTGCATGGGATTTCCTCTGCCAGGAGAGAGCTGCTGCTTTGTAGTTTGTGCTGGGAAACCTTGCCTTGGCAAGTGCGAATTGACCGCATTCAGGCAGAAAGAAAAGAGAATAGCAAGAGGCCTTTTCTCCCCGGCTGCTCTGCCAAGCCCTTCCAGCTCAAACTATGTCGTTGCTCCTCTGGAAGGATCCCTGCACCGCGGCGTAGTTTTTCCGAAGAAGCCCTGCGTTTGCAAGAGCAAATGAGGAATTCGTGGCAGCAAAGAGGAAGGAAAGAAAGTTTCTCTCCCTCTGCCTGCTTTGCTCAGAGGACTGGATGAAGTCAGGGAGTTCTCCCTTTCACTGAGAAACGTGCGGGCTGCTGTTGCCTGGGCGCTCTCTTCTTTGCAAAAGAGTCTGCAGTTCCACGCTTTGAACCGTGGAAAGGCGCCGGGCTCTGCTAAGATTTCCCCCAGCGCTTCGTTTGCCCTGGGCCAAAGCGAGCCTTCACAATAGCTGAACGCTAACACTGCATACTCGTTCCACTTCCAGAAGCGGGCTACGGCGAGGCAGTTCTCCGGGGGAAAACGGCCCTTCGCGAAGGGCAGATCTGCCGAGCTCATTGCGGGAAAGCGAAAGCAAAGGACGCTTTTCTCCCTCTAACCGCTTTCGTCAGAGGAACGGGGAAAGTCACAGTGTTCTTTCTCTCCCTGAGATACACACAATCTGACGTTGCCTCTGAGCTCCATTGCTGGCAAAGAACTGAAACGGACATACATTCCTGTGGGGAAACACAGGGCTTTGCTAGGATTTCTCTAGGCAGTGTGTTTTCCCTGGGCCTCACTGTAGCAACTCTATCTCGCAAGGGCAGAACTGCATGGGATTTCCTCTGCCAGGAGAGAGCTGCTGCTTTGTAGTTTGTGCTGGGAAACCTTGCCTTGGCAAGTGCGAATTGACCGCATTCAGGCAGAAAGAAAAGAGAATAGCAAGAGGCCTTTTCTCCCCGGCTGCTCTGCCAAGCCCTTCCAGCTCAAACTATGTCGTTGCTCGTCTGGAAGGATCCCTGCACCGCGGCGTAGTTTTTCCGAAGAAGCCCTGCGTTTGCAAGAGCAAATGAGGAATTCGTGGCAGGAAAGAGGAAGGAAAGAAAGTTTCTCTCCCTCTGCCTGCTTTGCTCACAGGACTGGATGAAGTCAGGGACTTCTCCCTTTCACTGAGAAACGTACGGGCTGCTGTTGCCTGGGCGCTCTCTTCTTTGCAAAAGAGTCTGCAGTTCCACGCTTTGAACCGTGGAAAGGCGCCGGGCTCTGCTAAGATTTCCCCCGGCGCTTCGTTTGCCCTGGGCCAAAGCGAGCCTTCACAATAGCTGAACGCTAACACTGCATACTCGTTCCACTTCCAGAACCGGGCTACGGCGAGGCAGTTCTCCGGGGGAAAACGGCCCTTCGCGAAGGGCAGATCTGCCGAGCTCATTGCGGGAAAGCGAAAGCAAAGGACGCTTTTCTCCCTCTAACCGCTTTCGTCAGAGGAACGGGGAAAGTCACAGTGTTCTTTCTCTCCCTGAGATGCACACAATCTGACGTTGCCTCTCAGCTCCGTTGCTGGCAAAGAACTGAAACTGACATACATTCCTGTGGGGACACCCAGGGCTTTGCTAGGATTTCTCTAGGCAGTGTGTTTTCCCTGGGCCTCACTGTAGCAACACTATCTCGCCAGGGCAACACTGCATGGCATATCCTCTGCCAGGATAGAGCTGCTGCTTTGTAGTTTGTGCTGGGAAACCTTGCTTTGGCAAGTGCCAATTGACCGCATTCAGGCAGAAAGAAAAGAGAATAGCAAGAGGCCTTTTCTCCCCGGCTGCTCTGCCAAGCCCTTCCAGCTCAAACTATGAAGTTGCTCCTCTGGAAGGATCCCTGCACCGCGGCGTAGTTTTTCCGAAGAAGCCCTGCGTTTGCAAGAGCAAATGAGGAATTCATGGCAGGAAAGAGGAAGGAAAGAAAGTTTCTCTCCCTCTGCCTGCTTTGCTCACAGGACTGGATGAAGTCAGGGACTTCTCCCTTTCACTGAGAAACGTACGGGCTGCTGTTGCCTGGGCGCTCTCTTCTTTGCAAAAGAGTCTGCAGTTCCACGCTTTGAACCGTGGAAAGGCGCCGGGCTCTGCTAAGATTTCCCCCGGCGCTTCGTTTGCCCTGGGCCAAAGCGAGCCTTCACAATAGCTGAACGCTAACACTGCATACTCGTTCCACTTCCAGAACCGGGCTACGGCGAGGCAGTTCTCCGGGGGAAAACGGCCCTTCGCGAAGGGCAGATCTGCCGAGCTCATTGCGGGAAAGCGAAAGCAAAGGACGCTTTTCTCCCTCTAACCGCTTTCGTCAGAGGAACGGGGAAAGTCACAGTGTTCTTTCTCTCCCTGAGATACACACAATCTGACGTTGCCTCTGAGCTCCGTTGCTGGCAAAGAACTGAAACGGACATACATTCCTGTGGGGAAACACAGGGCTTTGCTAGGATTTCTCTAGGCAGTGTGTTTTCCCTGGGCCTCACTGTAGCAACACTATCTCGCCAGGGCAACACTGCATGGGATTTCCTCTGCCAGGAGAGAGCTGCTGCTTTGTAGTTTGTGCTGGGAAACTTTGCTTTGGCAAGTGCCAATTGACCGCATTCAGGCAGAAAGAAAAGAGAATAGCAAGAGGCCTTTTCTCCCCGGCTGCTTTCCCAAGCCCTTCCAGCTCAAACTATGTCGTTGCTCCTCTGGAAGGATCCCTGCACCACGGCGTAGTTTTTCCGAAGAAGCCCTGCGTTTGCAAGAGCAAATGAGGAATTCGTGGCAGCAAAGAGGAAGGAAAGAAAGTTTCTCTCCCTCTGCCTGCTTTGCTCAGAGGACTGGATGAAGTCAGGGACTTCTCCCTTTCACTGAGAAACGTGCGGGCTGCTGTTGCCTGGGCGCTCTCTTCTTTGCAAAAGAGTCTGCAGTTCCACGCTTTGAACCGTGGAACGGCGCCGGGCTCTGCTAAGATTTCCCCCGGCGCTTCGTTTGCCCTGGGCCAAAGCGAGCCTTCACAATAGCTGAACGCTAACACTGCATACTCGTTCCACTTCCAGAAGCGGGCTACGGCGAGGCAGTTCTCCGGGGGAAAACGGCCCTTCGCGAAGGGCAGATAGGCGAGCTCATTGCGGGAAAGCGAAAGCAAAGGACGCTTTTCTCCCTCTAACCGCTTTCGTCAGAGGAACGGGGGAAGTCACAGTGTTCTTTCTCTCACTGAGATACACACAATCTGACGTTGCCTCTGAGCTCCGTTGCTGGCAAAGAACTGAAACTGACATACATTCCTGTGGGGACACCCAGGGCTTTGCTAGGATTTCTCTAGGCAGTGTGTTTTCCCTGGGCCTCACTGTAGCAACACTATCTCGCCAGGGCAACACTGCATGGCATATCCTCTGCCAGGATAGAGCTGCTGCTTTGTAGTTTGTGCTGGGAAACCTTGCTTTGGCAAGTGCCAATTGACCGCATTCAGGCAGAAAGAAAAGAGAATAGCAAGAGGCCTTTTCTCCCCGGCTGCTCTGCCAAGCCCTTCCAGCTCAAACTATGAAGTTGCTCCTCTGGAAGGATCCCTGCACCGCGGCGTAGTTTTTCCGAAGAAGCCCTGCGTTTGCAAGAGCAAATGAGGAATTCGTGGCAGGAAAGAGGAAGGAAAGAAAGTTTCTCTCCCTCTGCCTGCTTTGCTCAGAGGACTGGATGAAGTCAGGGACTTCTCCCTTTCACTGAGAAACGTGCGGGCTGCTGTTGCCTGGGCGCTCTCTTCTTTGCAAAAGAGTCTGCAGTTCCACGCTTTGAACCGTGGAAAGGCGCCGGGCTCTGCTAAGATTTCCACCGGCGCTTCGTTTGCCCTGGGCCAAAGCGAGCCTTCACAATAGCTGAACGCTAACACTGCATACTCGTTCCACTTCCAGAAGCGGGCTACGGCGAGGCAGTTCTCCGGGGGAAAACGGCCCTTCGCGAAGGGCAGATCTGCCGAGCTCATTGCGGGAAAGCGAAAGCAAAGGACGCTTTTCTCCCTCTAACCGCTTTCGTCAGAGGAACGGGGAAAGTCACAGTGTTCTTTCTCTCCCAGAGATACACACAATCTGACGTTGCCTCTGAGCTCCATTGCTGGCAAAGAACTGAAACGGACATACATTCCTGTGGGGAAACACAGGGCTTTGCTAGGATTTCTCTAGGCAGTGTGTTTTCCCTGGGCCTCACTGTAGCAACTCTATCTCGCAAGGGCAGAACTGCATGGGATTTCCTCTGCCAGGAGAGAGCTGCTGCTTTGTAGTTTGTGCTGGGAAACCTTGCCTTGGCAAGTGCGAATTGACCGCATTCAGGCAGAAAGAAAAGAGAATAGCAAGAGGCCTTTTCTCCCCGGCTGCTCTGCCAAGCCCTTCCAGCTCAAACTATGTCGTTGCTCCTCTGGAAGGATCCCTGCACCGCGGCGTAGTTTTTCCGAAGAAGCCCTGCGTTTGCAAGAGCAAATGAGGAATTCGTGGCAGGAAAGAGGAAGGAAAGAAAGTTTCTCTCCCTCTGCCTGCTTTGCTCAGAGGACTGGATGAAGTCAGGGAGTTCTCCCTTTCACTGAGAAACGTGCGGGCTGCTGTTGCCTGGGCGCTCTCTTCTTTGCAAAAGAGTCTGCAGTTCCACGCTTTGAACCGTGGAAAGGCGCCGGGCTCTGCTAAGATTTCCCCCAGCGCTTCGTTTGCCCTGGGCCAAAGCGAGCCTTCACAATAGCTGAACGCTAACACTGCATACTCGTTCCACTTCCAGAAGCGGGCTACGGCGAGGCAGTTCTCCGGGGGAAAACGGCCCTTCGCGAAGGGCAGATCTGCCGAGCTCATTGCGGGAAAGCGAAAGCAAAGGACGCTTTTCTCCCTCTAACCGCTTTCGTCAGAGGAACGGGGAAAGTCACAGTGTTCTTTCTCTCCCTGAGATACACACAATCTGACGTTGCCTCTGAGCTCCGTTGCTGGCAAAGAACTGAAACTGACATACATTCCTGTGGGGACACCCAGGGCTTTGCTAGGATTTCTCTAGGCAGTGTGTTTTCCCTGGGCCTCACTGTAGCAACACTATCTCGCCAGGGCAACACTGCATGGCATATCCTCTGCCAGGAGAGAGCTGCTGCTTTGTACTTTGTGCTGGGAAACCTTGCTTTGGCAAGTGCCAATTGACCGCATTCAGGCAGAAAGAAAAGAGAATAGCAAGAGGCCTTTTCTCCCCGGCTGCTCTGCCAAGCCCTTCCAGCTCAAACTATGTCGTTGCTCCTCTGGAAGGATCCCTGCACCGCGGCGTAGTTTTTCCGAAGAAGCCCTGCGTTTGCAAGAGCAAATGAGGAATTCGTGGCAGGAAAGAGGAAGGAAAGAAAGTTTCTCTCCCTCTGCCTGCTTTGCTCACAGGACTGGATGAAGTCAGGGACTTCTCCCTTTCACTGAGAAACGTACGGGCTGCTGTTGCCTGGGCGCTCTCTTCTTTGCAAAAGAGTCTGCAGTTCCACGCTTTGAACCGTGGAAAGGCGCCGGGCTCTGCTAAGATTTCCCCCGGCGCTTCGTTTGCCCTGGGCCAAAGCGAGCCTTCACAATAGCTGAACGCTAACACTGCATACTCGTTCCACTTCCAGAACCGGGCTACGGCGAGGCAGTTCTCCGGGGGAAAACGGCCCTTCGCGAAGGGCAGATCTGCCGAGCTCATTGCGGGAAAGCGAAAGCAAAGGACGCTTTTCTCCCTCTAACCGCTTTCGTCAGAGGAACGGGGAAAGTCACAGTGTTCTTTCTCTCCCTGAGATACACACAATCTGACGTTGCCTCTGAGCTCCGTTGCTGGCAAAGAACTGAAACGGACATACATTCCTGTGGGGAAACACAGGGCTTTGCTAGGATTTCTCTAGGCAGTGTGTTTTCCCTGGGCCTCACTGTAGCAACACTATCTCGCCAGGGCAACACTGCATGGGATTTCCTCTGCCAGGAGAGAGCTGCTGCTTTGTAGTTTGTGCTGGGAAACTTTGCTTTGGCAAGTGCCAATTGACCGCATTCAGGCAGAAAGAAAAGAGAATAGCAAGAGGCCTTTTCTCCCCGGCTGCTTTCCCAAGCCCTTCCAGCTCAAACTATGTCGTTGCTCCTCTGGAAGGATCCCTGCACCACGGCGTAGTTTTTCCGAAGAAGCCCTGCGTTTGCAAGAGCAAATGAGGAATTCGTGGCAGCAAAGAGGAAGGAAAGAAAGTTTCTCTCCCTCTGCCTGCTTTGCTCAGAGGACTGGATGAAGTCAGGGACTTCTCCCTTTCACTGAGAAACGTGCGGGCTGCTGTTGCCTGGGCGCTCTCTTCTTTGCAAAAGAGTCTGCAGTTCCACGCTTTGAACCGTGGAACGGCGCCGGGCTCTGCTAAGATTTCCCCCGGCGCTTCGTTTGCCCTGGGCCAAAGCGAGCCTTCACAATAGCTGAACGCTAACACTGCATACTCGTTCCACTTCCAGAAACGGGCTACGGCGAGGCAGTTCTCCGGGGGAAAACGGCCCTTCGCGAAGGGCAGATAGGCGAGCTCATTGCGGGAAAGCGAAAGCAAAGGACGCTTTTCTCCCTCTAACCGCTTTCGTCAGAGGAACGGGGGAAGTCACAGTGTTCTTTCTCTCACTGAGATACACACAATCTGACGTTGCCTCTGAGCTCCGTTGCTGGCAAAGAACTGAAACTGACATACATTCCTGTGGGGACACCCAGGGCTTTGCTAGGATTTCTCTAGGCAGTGTGTTTTCCCTGGGCCTCACTGTAGCAACACTATCTCGCCAGGGCAACACTGCATGGCATATCCTCTGCCAGGATAGAGCTGCTGCTTTGTAGTTTGTGCTGGGAAACCTTGCTTTGGCAAGTGCCAATTGACCGCATTCAGGCAGAAAGAAAAGAGAATAGCAAGAGGCCTTTTCTCCCCGGCTGCTCTGCCAAGCCCTTCCAGCTCAAACTATGAAGTTGCTCCTCTGGAAGGATCCCTGCACCGCGGCGTAGTTTTTCCGAAGAAGCCCTGCGTTTGCAAGAGCAAATGAGGAATTCGTGGCAGGAAAGAGGAAGGAAAGAAAGTTTCTCTCCCTCTGCCTGCTTTGCTCAGAGGACTGGATGAAGTCAGGGACTTCTCCCTTTCACTGAGAAACGTGCGGGCTGCTGTTGCCTGGGCGCTCTCTTCTTTGCAAAAGAGTCTGCAGTTCCACGCTTTGAACCGTGGAAAGGCGCCGGGCTCTGCTAAGATTTCCACCGGCGCTTCGTTTGCCCTGGGCCAAAGCGAGCCTTCACAATAGCTGAACGCTAACACTGCATACTCGTTCCACTTCCAGAAGCGGGCTACGGCGAGGCAGTTCTCCGGGGGAAAACGGCCCTTCGCGAAGGGCAGATCTGCCGAGCTCATTGCGGGAAAGCGAAAGCAAAGGACGCTTTTCTCCCTCTAACCGCTTTCGTCAGAGGAACGGGGAAAGTCACAGTGTTCTTTCTCTCCCAGAGATACACACAATCTGACGTTGCCTCTGAGCTCCATTGCTGGCAAAGAACTGAAACGGACATACATTCCTGTGGGGAAACACAGGGCTTTGCTAGGATTTCTCTAGGCAGTGTGTTTTCCCTGGGCCTCACTGTAGCAACTCTATCTCGCAAGGGCAGAACTGCATGGGATTTCCTCTGCCAGGAGAGAGCTGCTGCTTTGTAGTTTGTGCTGGGAAACCTTGCCTTGGCAAGTGCGAATTGACCGCATTCAGGCAGAAAGAAAAGAGAATAGCAAGAGGCCTTTTCTCCCCGGCTGCTCTGCCAAGCCCTTCCAGCTCAAACTATGTCGTTGCTCCTCTGGAAGGATCCCTGCACCGCGGCGTAGTTTTTCCGAAGAAGCCCTGCGTTTGCAAGAGCAAATGAGGAATTCGTGGCAGGAAAGAGGAAGGAAAGAAAGTTTCTCTCCCTCTGCCTGCTTTGCTCAGAGGACTGGATGAAGTCAGGGAGTTCTCCCTTTCACTGAGAAACGTGCGGGCTGCTGTTGCCTGGGCGCTCTCTTCTTTGCAAAAGAGTCTGCAGTTCCACGCTTTGAACCGTGGAAAGGCGCCGGGCTCTGCTAAGATTTCCCCCAGCGCTTCGTTTGCCCTGGGCCAAAGCGAGCCTTCACAATAGCTGAACGCTAACACTGCATACTCGTTCCACTTCCAGAAGCGGGCTACGGCGAGGCAGTTCTCCGGGGGAAAACGGCCCTTCGCGAAGGGCAGATCTGCCGAGCTCATTGCGGGAAAGCGAAAGCAAAGGACGCTTTTCTCCCTCTAACCGCTTTCGTCAGAGGAACGGGGAAAGTCACAGTGTTCTTTCTCTCCCTGAGATACACACAATCTGACGTTGCCTCTGAGCTCCGTTGCTGGCAAAGAACTGAAACTGACATACATTCCTGTGGGGACACCCAGGGCTTTGCTAGGATTTCTCTAGGCAGTGTGTTTTCCCTGGGCCTCACTGTAGCAACACTATCTCGCCAGGGCAACACTGCATGGCATATCCTCTGCCAGGAGAGAGCTGCTGCTTTGTACTTTGTGCTGGGAAACCTTGCTTTGGCAAGTGCCAATTGACCGCATTCAGGCAGAAAGAAAAGAGAATAGCAAGAGGCCTTTTCTCCCCGGCTGCTCTGCCAAGCCCTTCCAGCTCAAACTATGTCGTTGCTCCTCTGGAAGGATCCCTGCACCGCGGCGTAGTTTTTCCGAAGAAGCCCTGCGTTTGCAAGAGCAAATGAGGAATTCGTGGCAGGAAAGAGGAAGGAAAGAAAGTTTCTCTCCCTCTGCCTGCTTTGCTCACAGGACTGGATGAAGTCAGGGACTTCTCCCTTTCACTGAGAAACGTACGGGCTGCTGTTGCCTGGGCGCTCTCTTCTTTGCAAAAGAGTCTGCAGTTCCACGCTTTGAACCGTGGAAAGGCGCCGGGCTCTGCTAAGATTTCCACCGGCGCTTCGTTTGCCCTGGGCCAAAGCGAGCCTTCACAATAGCTGAACGCTAACACTGCATACTCGTTCCACTTCCAGAACTGGGCTACGGCGAGGCAGTTCTCCGGGGGAAAACGGCCCTTCGCGAAGGGCAGATCTGCCGAGCTCATTGCGGGAAAGCGAAAGCAAAGGACGCTTTTCTCCCTCTAACCGCTTTCGTCAGAGGAACGGGGAAAGTCACAGTGTTCTTTCTCTCCCTGAGATACACACAATCTGACGTTGCCTCTGAGCTCCGTTGCTGGCAAAGAACTGAAACGGACATACATTCCTGTGGGGAAACACAGGGCTTTGCTAGAATTTCTCTAGGCAGTGTGTTTTCCCTGGGCCTCACTGTAGCAACACTATCTCGCCAGGGCAACACTGCATGGGATTTCCTCTGCCAGGAGAGAGCTGCTGCTTTGTAGTTTGTGCTGGGAAACTTTGCTTTGGCAAGTGCCAATTGACCGCATTCAGGCAGAAAGAAAAGAGAATAGCAAGAGGCCTTTTCTCCCCGGCTGCTTTCCCAAGCCCTTCCAGCTCAAACTATGTCGTTGCTCCTCTGGAAGGATCCCTGCACCACGGCGTAGTTTTTCCGAAGAAGCCCTGCGTTTGCAAGAGCAAATGAGGAATTCGTGGCAGGAAAGAGGAAGGAAAGAAAGTTTCTCTCCCTCTGCCTGCTTTGCTCAGAGGACTGGATGAAGTCAGGGACTTCTCCCTTTCACTGAGAAACGTGCGGGCTGCTGTTGCCTGGGCGCTCTCTTCTTTGCAAAAGAGTCTGCAGTTCCACGCTTTGAACCGTGGAACGGCGCCGGGCTCTGCTAAGATTTCCCCCGGCGCTTCGTTTGCCCTGGGCCAAAGCGAGCCTTCACAATAGCTGAACGCTAACACTGCATACTCGTTCCACTTCCAGAAGCGGGCTACGGCGAGGCAGTTCTCCGGGGGAAAACGGCCCTTCGCGAAGGGCAGATAGGCGAGCTCATTGCGGGAAAGCGAAAGCAAAGGACGCTTTTCTCCCTCTAACCGCTTTCGTCAGAGGAACGGGGGAAGTCACAGTGTTCTTTCTCTCACTGAGATACACACAATCTGACGTTGCCTCTGAGCTCCGTTGCTGGCAAAGAACTGAAACTGACATACATTCCTGTGGGGACACCCAGGGCTTTGCTAGGATTTCTCTAGGCAGTGTGTTTTCCCTGGGCCTCACTGTAGCAACACTATCTCGCCAGGGCAACACTGCATGGCATATCCTCTGCCAGGATAGAGCTGCTGCTTTGTAGTTTGTGCTGGGAAACCTTGCTTTGGCAAGTGCCAATTGACCGCATTCAGGCAGAAAGAAAAGAGAATAGCAAGAGGCCTTTTCTCCCCGGCTGCTCTGCCAAGCCCTTCCAGCTCAAACTATGAAGTTGCTCCTCTGGAAGGATCCCTGCACCGCGGCGTAGTTTTTCCGAAGAAGCCCTGCGTTTGCAAGAGCAAATGAGGAATTCGTGGCAGGAAAGAGGAAGGAAAGAAAGTTTCTCTCCCTCTGCCTGCTTTGCTCAGAGGACTGGATGAAGTCAGGGACTTCTCCCTTTCACTGAGAAACGTGCGGGCTGCTGTTGCCTGGGCGCTCTCTTCTTTGCAAAAGAGTCTGCAGTTCCACGCTTTGAACCGTGGAAAGGCGCCGGGCTCTGCTAAGATTTCCACCGGCGCTTCGTTTGCCCTGGGCCAAAGCGAGCCTTCACAATAGCTGAACGCTAACACTGCATACTCGTTCCACTTCCAGAAGCGGGCTACGGCGAGGCAGTTCTCCGGGGGAAAACGGCCCTTCGCGAAGGGCAGATCTGCCGAGCTCATTGCGGGAAAGCGAAAGCAAAGGACGCTTTTCTCCCTCTAACCGCTTTCGTCAGAGGAACGGGGAAAGTCACAGTGTTCTTTCTCTCCCTGAGATACACACAATCTGACGTTGCCTCTGAGCTCCATTGCTGGCAAAGAACTGAAACGGACATACATTCCTGTGGGGAAACACAGGGCTTTGCTAGGATTTCTCTAGGCAGTGTGTTTTCCCTGGGCCTCACTGTAGCAACTCTATCTCGCAAGGGCAGAACTGCATGGGATTTCCTCTGCCAGGAGAGAGCTGCTGCTTTGTAGTTTGTGCTGGGAAACCTTGCCTTGGCAAGTGCGAATTGACCGCATTCAGGCAGAAAGAAAAGAGAATAGCAAGAGGCCTTTTCTCCCCGGCTGCTCTGCCAAGCCCTTCCAGCTCAAACTATGTCGTTGCTCCTCTGGAAGGATCCCTGCACCGCGGCGTAGTTTTTCCGAAGAAGCCCTGCGTTTGCAAGAGCAAATGAGGAATTCGTGGCAGGAAAGAGGAAGGAAAGAAAGTTTCTCTCCCTCTGCCTGCTTTGCTCAGAGGACTGGATGAAGTCAGGGAGTTCTCCCTTTCACTGAGAAACGTGCGGGCTGCTGTTGCCTGGGCGCTCTCTTCTTTGCAAAAGAGTCTGCAGTTCCACGCTTTGAACCGTGGAAAGGCGCCGGGCTCTGCTAAGATTTCCCCCAGCGCTTCGTTTGCCCTGGGCCAAAGCGAGCCTTCACAATAGCTGAACGCTAACACTGCATACTCGTTCCACTTCCAGAAGCGGGCTACGGCGAGGCAGTTCTCCGGGGGAAAACGGCCCTTCGCGAAGGGCAGATCTGCCGAGCTCATTGCGGGAAAGCGAAAGCAAAGGACGCTTTTCTCCCTCTAACCGCTTTCGTCAGAGGAACGGGGAAAGTCACAGTGTTCTTTCTCTCCCTGAGATACACACAATCTGACGTTGCCTCTGAGCTCCGTTGCTGGCAAAGAACTGAAACTGACATACATTCCTGTGGGGACACCCAGGGCTTTGCTAGGATTTCTCTAGGCAGTGTGTTTTCCCTGGGCCTCACTGTAGCAACACTATCTCGCCAGGGCAACACTGCATGGCATATCCTCTGCCAGGAGAGAGCTGCTGCTTTGTACTTTGTGCTGGGAAACCTTGCTTTGGCAAGTGCCAATTGACCGCATTCAGGCAGAAAGAAAAGAGAATAGCAAGAGGCCTTTTCTCCCCGGCTGCTCTGCCAAGCCCTTCCAGCTCAAACTATGTCGTTGCTCCTCTGGAAGGATCCCTGCACCGCGGCGTAGTTTTTCCGAAGAAGCCCTGCGTTTGCAAGAGCAAATGAGGAATTCGTGGCAGGAAAGAGGAAGGAAAGAAAGTTTCTCTCCCTCTGCCTGCTTTGCTCACAGGACTGGATGAAGTCAGGGACTTCTCCCTTTCACTGAGAAACGTACGGGCTGCTGTTGCCTGGGCGCTCTCTTCTTTGCAAAAGAGTCTGCAGTTCCACGCTTTGAACCGTGGAAAGGCGCCGGGCTCTGCTAAGATTTCCACCGGCGCTTCGTTTGCCCTGGGCCAAAGCGAGCCTTCACAATAGCTGAACGCTAACACTGCATACTCGTTCCACTTCCAGAACTGGGCTACGGCGAGGCAGTTCTCCGGGGGAAAACGGCCCTTCGCGAAGGGCAGATCTGCCGAGCTCATTGCGGGAAAGCGAAAGCAAAGGTCGCTTTTCTCCCTCTAACCGCTTTCGTCAGAGGAACGGGGAAAGTCACAGTGTTCTTTCTCTCCCTGAGATACACACAATCTGACGTTGCCTCTGAGCTCCGTTGCTGGCAAAGAACTGAAACGGACATACATTCCTGTGGGGAAACACAGGGCTTTGCTAGAATTTCTCTAGGCAGTGTGTTTTCCCTGGGCCTCACTGTAGCAACACTATCTCGCCAGGGCAACACTGCATGGGATTTCCTCTGCCAGGAGAGAGCTGCTGCTTTGTAGTTTGTGCTGGGAAACTTTGCTTTGGCAAGTGCCAATTGACCGCATTCAGGCAGAAAGAAAAGAGAATAGCAAGAGGCCTTTTCTCCCCGGCTGCTTTCCCAAGCCCTTCCAGCTCAAACTATGTCGTTGCTCCTCTGGAAGGATCCCTGCACCACGGCGTAGTTTTTCCGAAGAAGCCCTGCGTTTGCAAGAGCAAATGAGGAATTCGTGGCAGCAAAGAGGAAGGAAAGAAAGTTTCTCTCCCTCTGCCTGCTTTGCTCAGAGGACTGGATGAAGTCAGGGACTTCTCCCTTTCACTGAGAAACGTGCGGGCTGCTGTTGCCTGGGCGCTCTCTTCTTTGCAAAAGAGTCTGCAGTTCCACGCTTTGAACCGTGGAACGGCGCCGGGCTCTGCTAAGATTTCCCCCGGCGCTTCGTTTGCCCTGGGCCAAAGCGAGCCTTCACAATAGCTGAACGCTAACACTGCATACTCGTTCCACTTCCAGAAACGGGCTACGGCGAGGCAGTTCTCCGGGGGAAAACGGCCCTTCGCGAAGGGCAGATAGGCGAGCTCATTGCGGGAAAGCGAAAGCAAAGGACGCTTTTCTCCCTCTAACCGCTTTCGTCAGAGGAACGGGGGAAGTCACAGTGTTCTTTCTCTCACTGAGATACACACAATCTGACGTTGCCTCTGAGCTCCGTTGCTGGCAAAGAACTGAAACTGACATACATTCCTGTGGGGACACCCAGGGCTTTGCTAGGATTTCTCTAGGCAGTGTGTTTTCCCTGGGCCTCACTGTAGCAACACTATCTCGCCAGGGCAACACTGCATGGCATATCCTCTGCCAGGATAGAGCTGCTGCTTTGTAGTTTGTGCTGGGAAACCTTGCTTTGGCAAGTGCCAATTGACCGCATTCAGGCAGAAAGAAAAGAGAATAGCAAGAGGCCTTTTCTCCCCGGCTGCTCTGCCAAGCCCTTCCAGCTCAAACTATGAAGTTGCTCCTCTGGAAGGATCCCTGCACCGCGGCGTAGTTTTTCCGAAGAAGCCCTGCGTTTGCAAGAGCAAATGAGGAATTCGTGGCAGGAAAGAGGAAGGAAAGAAAGTTTCTCTCCCTCTGCCTGCTTTGCTCAGAGGACTGGATGAAGTCAGGGACTTCTCCCTTTCACTGAGAAACGTGCGGGCTGCTGTTGCCTGGGCGCTCTCTTCTTTGCAAAAGAGTCTGCAGTTCCACGCTTTGAACCGTGGAAAGGCGCCGGGCTCTGCTAAGATTTCCACCGGCGCTTCGTTTGCCCTGGGCCAAAGCGAGCCTTCACAATAGCTGAACGCTAACACTGCATACTCGTTCCACTTCCAGAAGCGGGCTACGGCGAGGCAGTTCTCCGGGGGAAAACGGCCCTTCGCGAAGGGCAGATCTGCCGAGCTCATTGCGGGAAAGCGAAAGCAAAGGACGCTTTTCTCCCTCTAACCGCTTTCGTCAGAGGAACGGGGAAAGTCACAGTGTTCTTTCTCTCCCAGAGATACACACAATCTGACGTTGCCTCTGAGCTCCATTGCTGGCAAAGAACTGAAACGGACATACATTCCTGTGGGGAAACACAGGGCTTTGCTAGGATTTCTCTAGGCAGTGTGTTTTCCCTGGGCCTCACTGTAGCAACTCTATCTCGCAAGGGCAGAACTGCATGGGATTTCCTCTGCCAGGAGAGAGCTGCTGCTTTGTAGTTTGTGCTGGGAAACCTTGCCTTGGCAAGTGCGAATTGACCGCATTCAGGCAGAAAGAAAAGAGAATAGCAAGAGGCCTTTTCTCCCCGGCTGCTCTGCCAAGCCCTTCCAGCTCAAACTATGTCGTTGCTCCTCTGGAAGGATCCCTGCACCGCGGCGTAGTTTTTCCGAAGAAGCCCTGCGTTTGCAAGAGCAAATGAGGAATTCGTGGCAGGAAAGAGGAAGGAAAGAAAGTTTCTCTCCCTCTGCCTGCTTTGCTCAGAGGACTGGATGAAGTCAGGGAGTTCTCCCTTTCACTGAGAAACGTGCGGGCTGCTGTTGCCTGGGCGCTCTCTTCTTTGCAAAAGAGTCTGCAGTTCCACGCTTTGAACCGTGGAAAGGCGCCGGGCTCTGCTAAGATTTCCCCCAGCGCTTCGTTTGCCCTGGGCCAAAGCGAGCCTTCACAATAGCTGAACGCTAACACTGCATACTCGTTCCACTTCCAGAAGCGGGCTACGGCGAGGCAGTTCTCCGGGGGAAAACGGCCCTTCGCGAAGGGCAGATCTGCCGAGCTCATTGCGGGAAAGCGAAAGCAAAGGACGCTTTTCTCCCTCTAACCGCTTTCGTCAGAGGAACGGGGAAAGTCACAGTGTTCTTTCTCTCCCTGAGATACACACAATCTGACGTTGCCTCTGAGCTCCGTTGCTGGCAAAGAACTGAAACTGACATACATTCCTGTGGGGACACCCAGGGCTTTGCTAGGATTTCTCTAGGCAGTGTGTTTTCCCTGGGCCTCACTGTAGCAACACTATCTCGCCAGGGCAACACTGCATGGCATATCCTCTGCCAGGAGAGAGCTGCTGCTTTGTACTTTGTGCTGGGAAACCTTGCTTTGGCAAGTGCCAATTGACCGCATTCAGGCAGAAAGAAAAGAGAATAGCAAGAGGCCTTTTCTCCCCGGCTGCTCTGCCAAGCCCTTCCAGCTCAAACTATGTCGTTGCTCCTCTGGAAGGATCCCTGCACCGCGGCGTAGTTTTTCCGAAGAAGCCCTGCGTTTGCAAGAGCAAATGAGGAATTCGTGGCAGGAAAGAGGAAGGAAAGAAAGTTTCTCTCCCTCTGCCTGCTTTGCTCACAGGACTGGATGAAGTCAGGGACTTCTCCCTTTCACTGAGAAACGTACGGGCTGCTGTTGCCTGGGCGCTCTCTTCTTTGCAAAAGAGTCTGCAGTTCCACGCTTTGAACCGTGGAAAGGCGCCGGGCTCTGCTAAGATTTCCACCGGCGCTTCGTTTGCCCTGGGCCAAAGCGAGCCTTCACAATAGCTGAACGCTAACACTGCATACTCGTTCCACTTCCAGAACTGGGCTACGGCGAGGCAGTTCTCCGGGGGAAAACGGCCCTTCGCGAAGGGCAGATCTGCCGAGCTCATTGCGGGAAAGCGAAAGCAAAGGACGCTTTTCTCCCTCTAACCGCTTTCGTCAGAGGAACGGGGAAAGTCACAGTGTTCTTTCTCTCCCTGAGATACACACAATCTGACGTTGCCTCTGAGCTCCGTTGCTGGCAAAGAACTGAAACGGACATACATTCCTGTGGGGAAACACAGGGCTTTGCTAGAATTTCTCTAGGCAGTGTGTTTTCCCTGGGCCTCACTGTAGCAACACTATCTCGCCAGGGCAACACTGCATGGGATTTCCTCTGCCAGGAGAGAGCTGCTGCTTTGTAGTTTGTGCTGGGAAACTTTGCTTTGGCAAGTGCCAATTGACCGCATTCAGGCAGAAAGAAAAGAGAATAGCAAGAGGCCTTTTCTCCCCGGCTGCTTTCCCAAGCCCTTCCAGCTCAAACTATGTCGTTGCTCCTCTGGAAGGATCCCTGCACCACGGCGTAGTTTTTCCGAAGAAGCCCTGCGTTTGCAAGAGCAAATGAGGAATTCGTGGCAGGAAAGAGGAAGGAAAGAAAGTTTCTCTCCCTCTGCCTGCTTTGCTCAGAGGACTGGATGAAGTCAGGGACTTCTCCCTTTCACTGAGAAACGTGCGGGCTGCTGTTGCCTGGGCGCTCTCTTCTTTGCAAAAGAGTCTGCAGTTCCACGCTTTGAACCGTGGAACGGCGCCGGGCTCTGCTAAGATTTCCCCCGGCGCTTCGTTTGCCCTGGGCCAAAGCGAGCCTTCACAATAGCTGAACGCTAACACTGCATACTCGTTCCACTTCCAGAAGCGGGCTACGGCGAGGCAGTTCTCCGGGGGAAAACGGCCCTTCGCGAAGGGCAGATAGGCGAGCTCATTGCGGGAAAGCGAAAGCAAAGGACGCTTTTCTCCCTCTAACCGCTTTCGTCAGAGGAACGGGGGAAGTCACAGTGTTCTTTCTCTCACTGAGATACACACAATCTGACGTTGCCTCTGAGCTCCGTTGCTGGCAAAGAACTGAAACTGACATACATTCCTGTGGGGACACCCAGGGCTTTGCTAGGATTTCTCTAGGCAGTGTGTTTTCCCTGGGCCTCACTGTAGCAACACTATCTCGCCAGGGCAACACTGCATGGCATATCCTCTGCCAGGATAGAGCTGCTGCTTTGTAGTTTGTGCTGGGAAACCTTGCTTTGGCAAGTGCCAATTGACCGCATTCAGGCAGAAAGAAAAGAGAATAGCAAGAGGCCTTTTCTCCCCGGCTGCTCTGCCAAGCCCTTCCAGCTCAAACTATGAAGTTGCTCCTCTGGAAGGATCCCTGCACCGCGGCGTAGTTTTTCCGAAGAAGCCCTGCGTTTGCAAGAGCAAATGAGGAATTCGTGGCAGGAAAGAGGAAGGAAAGAAAGTTTCTCTCCCTCTGCCTGCTTTGCTCAGAGGACTGGATGAAGTCAGGGACTTCTCCCTTTCACTGAGAAACGTGCGGGCTGCTGTTGCCTGGGCGCTCTCTTCTTTGCAAAAGAGTCTGCAGTTCCACGCTTTGAACCGTGGAAAGGCGCCGGGCTCTGCTAAGATTTCCACCGGCGCTTCGTTTGCCCTGGGCCAAAGCGAGCCTTCACAATAGCTGAACGCTAACACTGCATACTCGTTCCACTTCCAGAAGCGGGCTACGGCGAGGCAGTTCTCCGGGGGAAAACGGCCCTTCGCGAAGGGCAGATCTGCCGAGCTCATTGCGGGAAAGCGAAAGCAAAGGACGCTTTTCTCCCTCTAACCGCTTTCGTCAGAGGAACGGGGAAAGTCACAGTGTTCTTTCTCTCCCTGAGATACACACAATCTGACGTTGCCTCTGAGCTCCATTGCTGGCAAAGAACTGAAACGGACATACATTCCTGTGGGGAAACACAGGGCTTTGCTAGGATTTCTCTAGGCAGTGTGTTTTCCCTGGGCCTCACTGTAGCAACTCTATCTCGCAAGGGCAGAACTGCATGGGATTTCCTCTGCCAGGAGAGAGCTGCTGCTTTGTAGTTTGTGCTGGGAAACCTTGCCTTGGCAAGTGCGAATTGACCGCATTCAGGCAGAAAGAAAAGAGAATAGCAAGAGGCCTTTTCTCCCCGGCTGCTCTGCCAAGCCCTTCCAGCTCAAACTATGTCGTTGCTCCTCTGGAAGGATCCCTGCACCGCGGCGTAGTTTTTCCGAAGAAGCCCTGCGTTTGCAAGAGCAAATGAGGAATTCGTGGCAGGAAAGAGGAAGGAAAGAAAGTTTCTCTCCCTCTGCCTGCTTTGCTCAGAGGACTGGATGAAGTCAGGGAGTTCTCCCTTTCACTGAGAAACGTGCGGGCTGCTGTTGCCTGGGCGCTCTCTTCTTTGCAAAAGAGTCTGCAGTTCCACGCTTTGAACCGTGGAAAGGCGCCGGGCTCTGCTAAGATTTCCCCCAGCGCTTCGTTTGCCCTGGGCCAAAGCGAGCCTTCACAATAGCTGAACGCTAACACTGCATACTCGTTCCACTTCCAGAAGCGGGCTACGGCGAGGCAGTTCTCCGGGGGAAAACGGCCCTTCGCGAAGGGCAGATCTGCCGAGCTCATTGCGGGAAAGCGAAAGCAAAGGACGCTTTTCTCCCTCTAACCGCTTTCGTCAGAGGAACGGGGAAAGTCACAGTGTTCTTTCTCTCCCTGAGATACACACAATCTGACGTTGCCTCTGAGCTCCGTTGCTGGCAAAGAACTGAAACTGACATACATTCCTGTGGGGACACCCAGGGCTTTGCTAGGATTTCTCTAGGCAGTGTGTTTTCCCTGGGCCTCACTGTAGCAACACTATCTCGCCAGGGCAACACTGCATGGCATATCCTCTGCCAGGAGAGAGCTGCTGCTTTGTACTTTGTGCTGGGAAACCTTGCTTTGGCAAGTGCCAATTGACCGCATTCAGGCAGAAAGAAAAGAGAATAGCAAGAGGCCTTTTCTCCCCGGCTGCTCTGCCAAGCCCTTCCAGCTCAAACTATGTCGTTGCTCCTCTGGAAGGATCCCTGCACCGCGGCGTAGTTTTTCCGAAGAAGCCCTGCGTTTGCAAGAGCAAATGAGGAATTCGTGGCAGGAAAGAGGAAGGAAAGAAAGTTTCTCTCCCTCTGCCTGCTTTGCTCACAGGACTGGATGAAGTCAGGGACTTCTCCCTTTCACTGAGAAACGTACGGGCTGCTGTTGCCTGGGCGCTCTCTTCTTTGCAAAAGAGTCTGCAGTTCCACGCTTTGAACCGTGGAAAGGCGCCGGGCTCTGCTAAGATTTCCACCGGCGCTTCGTTTGCCCTGGGCCAAAGCGAGCCTTCACAATAGCTGAACGCTAACACTGCATACTCGTTCCACTTCCAGAACTGGGCTACGGCGAGGCAGTTCTCCGGGGGAAAACGGCCCTTCGCGAAGGGCAGATCTGCCGAGCTCATTGCGGGAAAGCGAAAGCAAAGGTCGCTTTTCTCCCTCTAACCGCTTTCGTCAGAGGAACGGGGAAAGTCACAGTGTTCTTTCTCTCCCTGAGATACACACAATCTGACGTTGCCTCTGAGCTCCGTTGCTGGCAAAGAACTGAAACGGACATACATTCCTGTGGGGAAACACAGGGCTTTGCTAGAATTTCTCTAGGCAGTGTGTTTTCCCTGGGCCTCACTGTAGCAACACTATCTCGCCAGGGCAACACTGCATGGGATTTCCTCTGCCAGGAGAGAGCTGCTGCTTTGTAGTTTGTGCTGGGAAACTTTGCTTTGGCAAGTGCCAATTGACCGCATTCAGGCAGAAAGAAAAGAGAATAGCAAGAGGCCTTTTCTCCCCGGCTGCTTTCCCAAGCCCTTCCAGCTCAAACTATGTCGTTGCTCCTCTGGAAGGATCCCTGCACCACGGCGTAGTTTTTCCGAAGAAGCCCTGCGTTTGCAAGAGCAAATGAGGAATTCGTGGCAGCAAAGAGGAAGGAAAGAAAGTTTCTCTCCCTCTGCCTGCTTTGCTCAGAGGACTGGATGAAGTCAGGGACTTCTCCCTTTCACTGAGAAACGTGCGGGCTGCTGTTGCCTGGGCGCTCTCTTCTTTGCAAAAGAGTCTGCAGTTCCACGCTTTGAACCGTGGAACGGCGCCGGGCTCTGCTAAGATTTCCCCCGGCGCTTCGTTTGCCCTGGGCCAAAGCGAGCCTTCACAATAGCTGAACGCTAACACTGCATACTCGTTCCACTTCCAGAACCGGGCTACGGCGAGGCAGTTCTCCGGGGGAAAACGGCCCTTCGCGAAGGGCAGATAGGCGAGCTCATTGCGGGAAAGCGAAAGCAAAGGACGCTTTTCTCCCTCTAACCGCTTTCGTCAGAGGAACGGGGGAAGTCACAGTGTTCTTTCTCTCACTGAGATACACACAATCTGACGTTGCCTCTGAGCTCCGTTGCTGGCAAAGAACTGAAACTGACATACATTCCTGTGGGGACACCCAGGGCTTTGCTAGGATTTCTCTAGGCAGTGTGTTTTCCCTGGGCCTCACTGTAGCAACACTATCTCGCCAGGGCAACACTGCATGGCATATCCTCTGCCAGGATAGAGCTGCTGCTTTGTAGTTTGTGCTGGGAAACCTTGCTTTGGCAAGTGCCAATTGACTGCATTCAGGCAGAAAGAAAAGAGAATAGCAAGAGGCCTTTTCTCCCCGGCTGCTCTGCCAAGCCCTTCCAGCTCAAACTATGAAGTTGCTCCTCTGGAAGGATCCCTGCACCGCGGCGTAGTTTTTCCGAAGAAGCCCTGCGTTTGCAAGAGCAAATGAGGAATTCGTGGCAGGAAAGAGGAAGGAAAGAAAGTTTCTCTCCCTCTGCCTGCTTTGCTCACAGGACTGGATGAAGTCAGGGACTTCTCCCTTTCACTGAGAAACGTGCGGGCTGCTGTTGCCTGGGCGCTCTCTTCTTTGCAAAAGAGTCTGCAGTTCCACGCTTTGAACCGTGGAAAGGCGCCGGGCTCTGCTAAGATTTCCACCGGCGCTTCGTTTGCCCTGGGCCAAAGCGAGCCTTCACAATAGCTGAACGCTAACACTGCATACTCGTTCCACTTCCAGAAGCGGGCTACGGCGAGGCAGTTCTCCGGGGGAAAACGGCCCTTCGCGAAGGGCAGATCTGCCGAGCTCATTGCGGGAAAGCGAAAGCAAAGGACGCTTTTCTCCCTCTAACCGCTTTCGTCAGAGGAACGGGGAAAGTCACAGTGTTCTTTCTCTCCCTGAGATACACACAATCTGACGTTGCCTCTGAGCTCCATTGCTGGCAAAGAACTGAAACGGACATACATTCCTGTGGGGAAACACAGGGCTTTGCTAGGATTTCTCTAGGCAGTGTGTTTTCCCTGGGCCTCACTGTAGCAACTCTATCTCGCAAGGGCAGAACTGCATGGGATTTCCTCTGCCAGGAGAGAGCTGCTGCTTTGTAGTTTGTGCTGGGAAACCTTGCCTTGGCAAGTGCGAATTGACCGCATTCAGGCAGAAAGAAAAGAGAATAGCAAGAGGCCTTTTCTCCCCGGCTGCTCTGCCAAGCCCTTCCAGCTCAAACTATGTCGTTGCTCCTCTGGAAGGATCCCTGCACCGCGGCGTAGTTTTTCCGAAGAAGCCCTGCGTTTGCAAGAGCAAATGAGGAATTCGTGGCAGGAAAGAGGAAGGAAAGAAAGTTTCTCTCCCTCTGCCTGCTTTGCTCAGAGGACTGGATGAAGTCAGGGAGTTCTCCCTTTCACTGAGAAACGTGCGGGCTGCTGTTGCCTGGGCGCTCTCTTCTTTGCAAAAGAGTCTGCAGTTCCACGCTTTGAACCGTGGAAAGGCGCCGGGCTCTGCTAAGATTTCCCCCAGCGCTTCGTTTGCCCTGGGCCAAAGCGAGCCTTCACAATAGCTGAACGCTAACACTGCATACTCGTTCCACTTCCAGAAGCGGGCTACGGCGAGGCAGTTCTCCGGGGGAAAACGGCCCTTCGCGAAGGGCAGATCTGCCGAGCTCATTGCGGGAAAGCGAAAGCAAAGGACGCTTTTCTCCCTCTAACCGCTTTCGTCAGAGGAACGGGGAAAGTCACAGTGTTCTTTCTCTCCCTGAGATACACACAATCTGACGTTGCCTCTGAGCTCCGTTGCTGGCAAAGAACTGAAACTGACATACATTCCTGTGGGGACACCCAGGGCTTTGCTAGGATTTCTCTAGGCAGTGTGTTTTCCCTGGGCCTCACTGTAGCAACACTATCTCGCCGGGGCAACACTGCATGGCATATCCTCTGCCAGGAGAGAGCTGCTGCTTTGTACTTTGTGCTGGGAAACCTTGCTTTGGCAAGTGCCAATTGACCGCATTCAGGCAGAAAGAAAAGAGAATAGCAAGAGGCCTTTTCTCCCCGGCTGCTCTGCCAAGCCCTTCCAGCTCAAACTATGTCGTTGCTCCTCTGGAAGGATCCCTGCACCGCGGCGTAGTTTTTCCGAAGAAGCCCTGCGTTTGCAAGAGCAAATGAGGAATTCGTGGCAGGAAAGAGGAAGGAAAGAAAGTTTCTCTCCCTCTGCCTGCTTTGCTCAGAGGACCGGATGAAGTCAGGGAGTTCTCCCTTTCACTGAGAAACGTGCGGGCTGCTGTTGCCTGGGCGCTCTCTTCTTTGCAAAAGAGTCTGCAGTTCCACGCTTTGAACCGTGGAACGGCGCCGGGCTCTGCTAAGATTTCCCCCGGCGCTTCGTTTGCCCTGGGCCAAAGCGAGCCTTCACAATAGCTGAACGCTAACACTGCATACTCGTTCCACTTCCAGAAGCGGGCTACGGCGAGGCAGTTCTCCGGGGGAAAACGGCCCTTCGCGAAGGGCAGATCTGCCGAGCTCATTGCGGGAAAGCGAAAGCAAAGGACGCTTTTCTCCCTCTAACCGCTTTCGTCAGAGGAACGGGGGAAGTCACAGTGTTCTTTCTCTCACTGAGATACACACAATCTGACGTTGCCTCTGAGCTCCGTTGCTGGCAAAGAACTGAAACTGACATACATTCCTGTGGGGACACCCAGGGCTTTGCTAGGATTTCTCTAGGCAGTGTGTTTTCCCTGGGCCTCACTGTAGCAACACTATCTCGCCAGGGCAACACTGCATGGCATATCCTCTGCCAGGATAGAGCTGCTGCTTTGTAGTTTGTGCTGGGAAACCTTGCTTTGGCAAGTGCCAATTGACCGCATTCAGGCAGAAAGAAAAGAGAATAGCAAGAGGCCTTTTCTCCCCGGCTGCTCTGCCAAGCCCTTCCAGCTCAAACTATGAAGTTGCTCCTCTGGAAGGATCCCTGCACCGCGGCGTAGTTTTTCCGAAGAAGCCCTGCGTTTGCAAGAGCAAATGAGGAATTCGTGGCAGGAAAGAGGAAGGAAAGAAAGTTTCTCTCCCTCTGCCTGCTTTGCTCACAGGACTGGATGAAGTCAGGGACTTCTCCCTTTCACTGAGAAACGTGCGGGCTGCTGTTGCCTGGGCGCTCTCTTCTTTGCAAAAGAGTCTGCAGTTCCACGCTTTGAACCGTGGAACGGCGCCGGGCTCTGCTAAGATTTCCCCCGGCGCTTCGTTTGCCCTGGGCCAAAGCGAGCCTTCACAATAGCTGAACGCTAACACTGCATACTCGTTCCACTTCCAGAACCGGGCTACGGCGAGGCAGTTCTCCGGGGGAAAACGGCCCTTCGCGAAGGGCAGATCTGCCGAGCTCATTGCGGGAAAGCGAAAGCAAAGGACGCTTTTCTCCCTCTAACCGCTTTCGTCAGAGGAACGGGGAAAGTCACAGTGTTCTTTCTCTCCCTGAGATACACACAATCTGACGTTGCCTCTGAGCTCCGTTGCTGGCAAAGAACTGAAACGGACATACATTCCTGTGGGGAAACACAGGGCTTTGCTAGGATTTCTCTAGGCAGTGTGTTTTCCCTGGGCCTCACTGTAGCAACACTATCTCGCCAGGGCAACACTGCATGGGATTTCCTCTGCCAGGAGAGAGCTGCTGCTTTGTAGTTTGTGCTGGGAAACTTTGCTTTGGCAAGTGCCAATTGACCGCATTCAGGCAGAAAGAAAAGAGAATAGCAAGAGGCCTTTTCTCCCCGGCTGCTTTCCCAAGCCCTTCCAGCTCAAACTATGTCGTTGCTCCTCTGGAAGGATCCCTGCACCACGGCGTAGTTTTTCCGAAGAAGCCCTGCGTTTGCAAGAGCAAATGAGGAATTCGTGGCAGCAAAGAGGAAGGAAAGAAAGTTTCTCTCCCTCTGCCTGCTTTGCTCAGAGGACTGGATGAAGTCAGGGACTTCTCCCTTTCACTGAGAAACGTGCGGGCTGCTGTTGCCTGGGCGCTCTCTTCTTTGCAAAAGAGTCTGCAGTTCCACGCTTTGAACCGTGGAACGGCGCCGGGCTCTGCTAAGATTTCCCCCGGCGCTTCGTTTGCCCTGGGCCAAAGCGAGCCTTCACAATAGCTGAACGCTAACACTGCATACTCGTTCCACTTCCAGAACCGGGCTACGGCGAGGCAGTTCTCCGGGGGAAAACGGCCCTTCGCGAAGGGCAGATAGGCGAGCTCATTGCGGGAAAGCAAAAGCAAAGGACGCTTTTCTCCCTCTAACCGCTTTCGTCAGAGGAACGGGGGAAGTCACAGTGTTCTTTCTCTCACTGAGATACACACAATCTGACGTTGCCTCTGAGCTCCGTTGCTGGCAAAGAACTGAAACTGACATACATTCCTGTGGGGACACCCAGGGCTTTGCTAGGATTTCTCTAGGCAGTGTGTTTTCCCTGGGCCTCACTGTAGCAACACTATCTCGCCAGGGCAACACTGCATGGCATATCCTCTGCCAGGATAGAGCTGCTGCTTTGTAGTTTGTGCTGGGAAACCTTGCTTTGGCAAGTGCGAATTGACCGCATTCAGGCAGAAAGAAAAGAGAATAGCAAGAGGCCTTTTCTCCCCGGCTGCTCTGCCAAGCCCTTCCAGCTCAAACTATGAAGTTGCTCCTCTGGAAGGATCCCTGCACCGCGGCGTAGTTTTTCCGAAGAAGCCCTGCGTTTGCAAGAGCAAATGAGGAATTCGTGGCAGGAAAGAGGAAGGAAAGAAAGTTTCTCTCCCTCTGCCTGCTTTGCTCAGAGGACTGGATGAAGTCAGGGACTTCTCCCTTTCACTGAGAAACGTGCGGGCTGCTGTTGCCTGGGCGCTCTCTTCTTTGCAAAAGAGTCTGCAGTTCCACGCTTTGAACCGTGGAAAGGCGCCGGGCTCTGCTAAGATTTCCACCGGCGCTTCGTTTGCCCTGGGCCAAAGCGAGCCTTCACAATAGCTGAACGCTAACACTGCATACTCGTTCCACTTCCAGAAGCGGGCTACGGCGAGGCAGTTCTCCGGGGGAAAACGGCCCTTCGCGAAGGGCAGATCTGCCGAGCTCATTGCGGGAAAGCGAAAGCAAAGGACGCTTTTCTCCCTCTAACCGCTTTCGTCAGAGGAACGGGGAAAGTCACAGTGTTCTTTCTCTCCCTGAGATACACACAATCTGACGTTGCCTCTGAGCTCCATTGCTGGCAAAGAACTGAAACGGACATACATTCCTGTGGGGAAACACAGGGCTTTGCTAGGATTTCTCTAGGCAGTGTGTTTTCCCTGGGCCTCACTGTAGCAACTCTATCTCGCAAGGGCAGAACTGCATGGGATTTCCTCTGCCAGGAGAGAGCTGCTGCTTTGTAGTTTGTGCTGGGAAACCTTGCCTTGGCAAGTGCGAATTGACCGCATTCAGGCAGAAAGAAAAGAGAATAGCAAGAGGCCTTTTCTCCCCGGCTGCTCTGCCAAGCCCTTCCAGCTCAAACTATGTCGTTGCTCCTCTGGAAGGATCCCTGCACCGCGGCGTAGTTTTTCCGAAGAAGCCCTGCGTTTGCAAGAGCAAATGAGGAATTCGTGGCAGGAAAGAGGAAGGAAAGAAAGTTTCTCTCCCTCTGCCTGCTTTGCTCAGAGGACTGGATGAAGTCAGGGAGTTCTCCCTTTCACTGAGAAACGTGCGGGCTGCTGTTGCCTGGGCGCTCTCTTCTTTGCAAAAGAGTCTGCAGTTCCACGCTTTGAACCGTGGAAAGGCGCCGGGCTCTGCTAAGATTTCCCCCAGCGCTTCGTTTGCCCTGGGCCAAAGCGAGCCTTCACAATAGCTGAACGCTAACACTGCATACTCGTTCCACTTCCAGAAGCGGGCTACGGCGAGGCAGTTCTCCGGGGGAAAACGGCCCTTCGCGAAGGGCAGATCTGCCGAGCTCATTGCGGGAAAGCGAAAGCAAAGGACGCTTTTCTCCCTCTAACCGCTTTCGTCAGAGGAACGGGGAAAGTCACAGTGTTCTTTCTCTCCCTGAGATACACACAATCTGACGTTGCCTCTGAGCTCCGTTGCTGGCAAAGAACTGAAACGGACATACATTCCTGTGGGGAAACACAGGGCTTTGCTAGAATTTCTCTAGGCAGTGTGTTTTCCCTGGGCCTCACTGTAGCAACACTATCTCGCCAGGGCAACACTGCATGGGATTTCCTCTGCCAGGAGAGAGCTGCTGCTTTGTAGTTTGTGCTGGGAAACTTTGCTTTGGCAAGTGCCAATTGACCGCATTCAGGCAGAAAGAAAAGAGAATAGCAAGAGGCCTTTTCTCCCCGGCTGCTTTCCCAAGCCCTTCCAGCTCAAACTATGTCGTTGCTCCTCTGGAAGGATCCCTGCACCACGGCGTAGTTTTTCTGAAGAAGCCCTGCGTTTGCAAGAGCAAATGAGGAATTCGTGGCAGCAAAGAGGAAGGAAAGAAAGTTTCTCTCCCTCTGCCTGCTTTGCTCAGAGGACTGGATGAAGTCAGGGACTTCTCCCTTTCACTGAGAAACGTGCGGGCTGCTGTTGCCTGGGCGCTCTCTTCTTTGCAAAAGAGTCTGCAGTTCCACGCTTTGAACCGTGGAACGGCGCCGGGCTCTGCTAAGATTTCCCCCGGCGCTTCGTTTGCCCTGGGCCAAAGCGAGCCTTCACAATAGCTGAACGCTAACACTGCATACTCGTTCCACTTCCAGAACCGGGCTACGGCGAGGCAGTTCTCCGGGGGAAAACGGCCCTTCGCGAAGGGCAGATCTGCCGAGCTCATTGCGGGAAAGCGAAAGCAAAGGACGCTTTTCTCCCTCTAACCGCTTTCGTCAGAGGAACGGGGAAAGTCACAGTGTTCTTTCTCTCCCTGAGATACACACAATCTGACGTTGCCTCTGAGCTCCGTTGCTGGCAAAGAACTGAAACGGACATACATTCCTGTGGGGAAACACAGGGCTTTGCTAGGATTTCTCTAGGCAGTGTGTTTTCCCTGGGCCTCACTGTAGCAACACTATCTCGCCAGGGCAACACTGCATGGGATTTCCTCTGCCAGGAGAGAGCTGCTGCTTTGTAGTTTGTGCTGGGAAACTTTGCTTTGGCAAGTGCCAATTGACCGCATTCAGGCAGAAAGAAAAGAGAATAGCAAGAGGCCTTTTCTCCCCGGCTGCTTTCCCAAGCCCTTCCAGCTCAAACTATGTCGTTGCTCCTCTGGAAGGATCCCTGCACCACGGCGTAGTTTTTCCGAAGAAGCCCTGCGTTTGCAAGAGCAAATGAGGAATTCGTGGCAGCAAAGAGGAAGGAAAGAAAGTTTCTCTCCCTCTGCCTGCTTTGCTCAGAGGACTGGATGAAGTCAGGGACTTCTCCCTTTCACTGAGAAACGTGCGGGCTGCTGTTGCCTGGGCGCTCTCTTCTTTGCAAAAGAGTCTGCAGTTCCACGCTTTGAACCCTGGAACGGCGCCGGGCTCTGCTAAGATTTCCCCCGGCGCTTCGTTTGCCCTGGGCCAAAGCGAGCCTTCACAATAGCTGAACGCTAACACTGCATACTCGTTCCACTTCCAGAACCGGGCTACGGCGAGGCAGTTCTCCGGGGGAAAACGGCCCTTCGCGAAGGGCAGATAGGCGAGCTCATTGCGGGAAAGCGAAAGCAAAGGACGCTTTTCTCCCTCTAACCGCTTTCGTCAGAGGAACGGGGGAAGTCACAGTGTTCTTTCTCTCACTGAGATACACACAATCTGACGTTGCCTCTGAGCTCCGTTGCTGGCAAAGAACTGAAACTGACATACATTCCTGTGGGGACACCCAGGGCTTTGCTAGGATTTCTCTAGGCAGTGTGTTTTCCCTGGGCCTCACTGTAGCAACACTATCTCGCCAGGGCAACACTGCATGGCATATCCTCTGCCAGGATAGAGCTGCTGCTTTGTAGTTTGTGCTGGGAAACCTTGCTTTGGCAAGTGCCAATTGACCGCATTCAGGCAGAAAGAAAAGAGAATAGCAAGAGGCCTTTTCTCCCCGGCTGCTCTGCCAAGCCCTTCCAGCTCAAACTATGAAGTTGCTCCTCTGGAAGGATCCCTGCACCGCGGCGTAGTTTTTCCGAAGAAGCCCTGCGTTTGCAAGAGCAAATGAGGAATTCGTGGCAGGAAAGAGGAAGGAAAGAAAGTTTCTCTCCCTCTGCCTGCTTTGCTCAGAGGACTGGATGAAGTCAGGGACTTCTCCCTTTCACTGAGAAACGTGCGGGCTGCTGTTGCCTGGGCGCTCTCTTCTTTGCAAAAGAGTCTGCAGTTCCACGCTTTGAACCGTGGAAAGGCGCCGGGCTCTGCTAAGATTTCCACCGGCGCTTCGTTTGCCCTGGGCCAAAGCGAGCCTTCACAATAGCTGAACGCTAACACTGCATACTCGTTCCACTTCCAGAAGCGGGCTACGGCGAGGCAGTTCTCCGGGGGAAAACGGCCCTTCGCGAAGGGCAGATCTGCCGAGCTCATTGCGGGAAAGCGAAAGCAAAGGACGCTTTTCTCCCTCTAACCGCTTTCGTCAGAGGAACGGGGAAAGTCACAGTGTTCTTTCTCTCCCAGAGATACACACAATCTGACGTTGCCTCTGAGCTCCGTTGCTGGCAAAGAACTGAAACTGACATACATTCCTGTGGGGACACCCAGGGCTTTGCTAGGATTTCTCTAGGCAGTGTGTTTTCCCTGGGCCTCACTGTAGCAACACTATCTCGCCGGGGCAACACTGCATGGCATATCCTCTGCCAGGAGAGAGCTGCTGCTTTGTACTTTGTGCTGGGAAACCTTGCTTTGGCAAGTGCCAATTGACCGCATTCAGGCAGAAAGAAAAGAGAATAGCAAGAGGCCTTTTCTCCCCGGCTGCTCTGCCAAGCCCTTCCAGCTCAAACTATGTCGTTGCTCCTCTGGAAGGATCCCTGCACCGCGGCGTAGTTTTTCCGAAGAAGCCCTGCGTTTGCAAGAGCAAATGAGGAATTCGTGGCAGGAAAGAGGAAGGAAAGAAAGTTTCTCTCCCTCTGCCTGCTTTGCTCAGAGGACTGCATGAAGTCAGGGAGTTCTCCCTTTCACTGAGAAACGTGCGGGCTGCTGTTGCCTGGGCGCTCTCTTCTTTGCAAAAGAGTCTGCAGTTCCACGCTTTGAACCGTGGAACGGCGCCGGGCTCTGCTAAGATTTCCCCCGGCGCTTCGTTTGCCCTGGGCCAAAGCGAGCCTTCACAATAGCTGAACGCTAACACTGCATACTCGTTCCACTTCCAGAACCGGGCTACGGCGAGGCAGTTCTCCGGGGGAAAACGGCCCTTCGCGAAGGGCAGATCTGCCGAGCTCATTGCGGGAAAGCGAAAGCAAAGGACGCTTTTCTCCCTCTAACCGCTTTCGTCAGAGGAACGGGGGAAGTCACAGTGTTCTTTCTCTCACTGAGATACACACAATCTGACGTTGCCTCTGAGCTCCGTTGCTGGCAAAGAACTGAAACTGACATACATTCCTGTGGGGACACCCAGGGCTTTGCTAGGATTTCTCTAGGCAGTGTGTTTTCCCTGGGCCTCACTGTAGCAACACTATCTCGCCAGGGCAACACTGCATGGCATATCCTCTGCCAGGATAGAGCTGCTGCTTTGTAGTTTGTGCTGGGAAACCTTGCTTTGGCAAGTGCCAATTGACCGCATTCAGGCAGAAAGAAAAGAGAATAGCAAGAGGCCTTTTCTCCCCGGCTGCTCTGCCAAGCCCTTCCAGCTCAAACTATGAAGTTGCTCCTCTGGAAGGATCCCTGCACCGCGGCGTAGTTTTTCCGAAGAAGCCCTGCGTTTGCAAGAGCAAATGAGGAATTCGTGGCAGGAAAGAGGAAGGAAAGAAAGTTTCTCTCCCTCTGCCTGCTTTGCTCAGAGGACTGGATGAAGTCAGGGACTTCTCCCTTTCACTGAGAAACGTGCGGGCTGCTGTTGCCTGGGCGCTCTCTTCTTTGCAAAAGAGTCTGCAGTTCCACGCTTTGAACCGTGGAAAGGCGCCGGGCTCTGCTAAGATTTCCACCGGCGCTTCGTTTGCCCTGGGCCAAAGCGAGCCTTCACAATAGCTGAACGCTAACACTGCATACTCGTTCCACTTCCAGAAGCGGGCTACGGCGAGGCAGTTCTCCGGGGGAAAACGGCCCTTCGCGAAGGGCAGATCTGCCGAGCTCATTGCGGGAAAGCGAAAGCAAAGGACGCTTTTCTCCCTCTAACCGCTTTCGTCAGAGGAACGGGGAAAGTCACAGTGTTCTTTCTCTCCCTGAGATACACACAATCTGACGTTGCCTCTGAGCTCCATTGCTGGCAAAGAACTGAAACGGACATACATTCCTGTGGGGAAACACAGGGCTTTGCTAGGATTTCTCTAGGCAGTGTGTTTTCCCTGGGCCTCACTGTAGCAACTCTATCTCGCAAGGGCAGAACTGCATGGGATTTCCTCTGCCAGGAGAGAGCTGCTGCTTTGTAGTTTGTGCTGGGAAACCTTGCCTTGGCAAGTGCGAATTGACCGCATTCAGGCAGAAAGAAAAGAGAATAGCAAGAGGCCTTTTCTCCCCGGCTGCTCTGCCAAGCCCTTCCAGCTCAAACTATGTCGTTGCTCCTCTGGAAGGATCCCTGCACCGCGGCGTAGTTTTTCCGAAGAAGCCCTGCGTTTGCAAGAGCAAATGAGGAATTCGTGGCAGGAAAGAGGAAGGAAAGAAAGTTTCTCTCCCTCTGCCTGCTTTGCTCACAGGACTGGATGAAGTCAGGGAGTTCTCCCTTTCACTGAGAAACGTGCGGGCTGCTGTTGCCTGGGCGCTCTCTTCTTTGCAAAAGAGTCTGCAGTTCCACGCTTTGAACCGTGGAAAGGCGCCGGGCTCTGCTAAGATTTCCCCCAGCGCTTCGTTTGCCCTGGGCCAAAGCGAGCCTTCACAATAGCTGAACGCTAACACTGCATACTCGTTCCACTTCCAGAACCGGGCTACGGCGAGGCAGTTCTCCGGGGGAAAACGGCCCTTCGCGAAGGGCAGATCTGCCGAGCTCATTGCGGGAAAGCGAAAGCAAAGGACGCTTTTCTCCCTCTAACCGCTTTCGTCAGAGGAACGGGGAAAGTCACAGTGTTCTTTCTCTCCCTGAGATACACACAATCTGACGTTGCCTCTGAGCTCCATTGCTGGCAAAGAACTGAAACGGACATACATTCCTGTGGGGAAACACAGGGCTTTGCTAGGATTTCTCTAGGCAGTGTGTTTTCCCTGGGCCTCACTGTAGCAACTCTATCTCGCAAGGGCAGAACTGCATGGGATTTCCTCTGCCAGGAGAGAGCTGCTGCTTTGTAGTTTGTGCTGGGAAACCTTGCCTTGGCAAGTGCGAATTGACCGCATTCAGGCAGAAAGAAAAGAGAATAGCAAGAGGCCTTTTCTCCCCGGCTGCTCTGCCAAGCCCTTCCAGCTCAAACTATGTCGTTGCTCCTCTGGAAGGATCCCTGCACCGCGGCGTAGTTTTTCCGAAGAAGCCCTGCGTTTGCAAGAGCAAATGAGGAATTCGTGGCAGGAAAGAGGAAGGAAAGAAAGTTTCTCTCCCTCTGCCTGCTTTGCTCAGAGGACTGGATGAAGTCAGGGAGTTCTCCCTTTCACTGAGAAACGTGCGGGCTGCTGTTGCCTGGGCGCTCTCTTCTTTGCAAAAGAGTCTGCAGTTCCACGCTTTGAACCGTGGAAAGGCGCCGGGCTCTGCTAAGATTTCCCCCAGCGCTTCGTTTGCCCTGGGCCAAAGCGAGCCTTCACAATAGCTGAACGCTAACACTGCATACTCGTTCCACTTCCAGAACCGGGCTACGGCGAGGCAGTTCTCCGGGGGAAAACGGCCCTTCGCGAAGGGCAGATCTGCCGAGCTCATTGCGGGAAAGCGAAAGCAAAGGACGCTTTTCTCCCTCTAACCGCTTTCGTCAGAGGAACGGGGGAAGTCACAGTGTTCTTTCTCTCACTGAGATACACACAATCTGACGTTGCCTCTGAGCTCCGTTGCTGGCAAAGAACTGAAACTGACATACATTCCTGTGGGGACACCCAGGGCTTTGCTAGGATTTCTCTAGGCAGTGTGTTTTCCCTGGGCCTCACTGTAGCAACACTATCTCGCCAGGGCAACACTGCATGGCATATCCTCTGCCAGGATAGAGCTGCTGCTTTGTAGTTTGTGCTGGGAAACCTTGCTTTGGCAAGTGCGAATTGACCGCATTCAGGCAGAAAGAAAAGAGAATAGCAAGAGGCCTTTTCTCCCCGGCTGCTCTGCCAAGCCCTTCCAGCTCAAACTATGAAGTTGCTCCTCTGGAAGGATCCCTGCACCGCGGCGTAGTTTTTCCGAAGAAGCCCTGCGTTTGCAAGAGCAAATGAGGAATTCGTGGCAGGAAAGAGGAAGGAAAGAAAGTTTCTCTCCCTCTGCCTGCTTTGCTCACAGGACTGGATGAAGTCAGGGACTTCTCCCTTTCACTGAGAAACGTACGGGCTGCTGTTGCCTGGGCGCTCTCTTCTTTGCAAAAGAGTCTGCAGTTCCACGCTTTGAACCGTGGAAAGGCGCCGGGCTCTGCTAAGATTTCCCCCGGCGCTTCGTTTGCCCTGGGCCAAAGCGAGCCTTCACAATAGCTGAACGCTAACACTGCATACTCGTTCCACTTCCAGAACCGGGCTACGGCGAGGCAGTTCTCCGGGGGAAAACGGCCCTTCGCGAAGGGCAGATCTGCCGAGCTCATTGCGGGAAAGCGAAAGCAAAGGACGCTTTTCTCCCTCTAACCGCTTTCGTCAGAGGAACGGGGAAAGTCACAGTGTTCTTTCTCTCCCTGAGATACACACAATCTGACGTTGCCTCTGAGCTCCGTTGCTGGCAAAGAACTGAAACGGACATACATTCCTGTGGGGAAACACAGGGCTTTGCTAGGATTTCTCTAGGCAGTGTGTTTTCCCTGGGCCTCACTGTAGCAACACTATCTCGCCAGGGCAACACTGCATGGCATATCCTCTGCCAGGATAGAGCTGCTGCTTTGTAGTTTGTGCTGGGAAACCTTGCTTTGGCAAGTGCCAATTGACCGCATTCAGGCAGAAAGAAAAGAGAATAGCAAGAGGCCTTTTCTCCCCGGCTGCTCTGCCAAGCCCTTCCAGCTCAAACTATGAAGTTGCTCCTCTGGAAGGATCCCTGCACCGCGGCGTAGTTTTTCCGAAGAAGCCCTGCGTTTGCAAGAGCAAATGAGGAATTCGTGGCAGGAAAGAGGAAGGAAAGAAAGTTTCTCTCCCTCTGCCTGCTTTGCTCAGAGGACTGGATGAAGTCAGGGACTTCTCCCTTTCACTGAGAAACGTGCGGGCTGCTGTTGCCTGGGCGCTCTCTTCTTTGCAAAAGAGTCTGCAGTTCCACGCTTTGAACCGTGGAAAGGCGCCGGGCTCTGCTAAGATTTCCACCGGCGCTTCGTTTGCCCTGGGCCAAAGCGAGCCTTCACAATAGCTGAACGCTAACACTGCATACTCGTTCCACTTCCAGAAGCGGGCTACGGCGAGGCAGTTCTCCGGGGGAAAACGGCCCTTCGCGAAGGGCAGATCTGCCGAGCTCATTGCGGGAAAGCGAAAGCAAAGGACGCTTTTCTCCCTCTAACCGCTTTCGTCAGAGGAACGGGGAAAGTCACAGTGTTCTTTCTCTCCCTGAGATACACACAATCTGACGTTGCCTCTGAGCTCCATTGCTGGCAAAGAACTGAAACGGACATACATTCCTGTGGGGAAACACAGGGCTTTGCTAGGATTTCTCTAGGCAGTGTGTTTTCCCTGGGCCTCACTGTAGCAACTCTATCTCGCAAGGGCAGAACTGCATGGGATTTCCTCTGCCAGGAGAGAGCTGCTGCTTTGTAGTTTGTGCTGGGAAACCTTGCCTTGGCAAGTGCGAATTGACCGCATTCAGGCAGAAAGAAAAGAGAATAGCAAGAGGCCTTTTCTCCCCGGCTGCTCTGCCAAGCCCTTCCAGCTCAAACTATGTCGTTGCTCCTCTGGAAGGATCCCTGCACCGCGGCGTAGTTTTTCCGAAGAAGCCCTGCGTTTGCAAGAGCAAATGAGGAATTCGTGGCAGGAAAGAGGAAGGAAAGAAAGTTTCTCTCCCTCTGCCTGCTTTGCTCAGAGGACTGGATGAAGTCAGGGAGTTCTCCCTTTCACTGAGAAACGTGCGGGCTGCTGTTGCCTGGGCGCTCTCTTCTTTGCAAAAGAGTCTGCAGTTCCACGCTTTGAACCGTGGAAAGGCGCCGGGCTCTGCTAAGATTTCCCCCAGCGCTTCGTTTGCCCTGGGCCAAAGCGAGCCTTCACAATAGCTGAACGCTAACACTGCATACTCGTTCCACTTCCAGAACCGGGCTACGGCGAGGCAGTTCTCCGGGGGAAAACGGCCCTTCGCGAAGGGCAGATCTGCCGAGCTCATTGCGGGAAAGCGAAAGCAAAGGACGCTTTTCTCCCTCTAACCGCTTTCGTCAGAGAAACGGGGGAAGTCACAGTGTTCTTTCTCTCACTGAGATACACACAATCTGACGTTGCCTCTGAGCTCCGTTGCTGGCAAAGAACTGAAACTGACATACATTCCTGTGGGGACACCCAGGGCTTTGCTAGGATTTCTCTAGGCAGTGTGTTTTCCCTGGGCCTCACTGTAGCAACACTATCTCGCCAGGGCAACACTGCATGGCATATCCTCTGCCAGGATAGAGCTGCTGCTTTGTAGTTTGTGCTGGGAAACCTTGCTTTGGCAAGTGCCAATTGACCGCATTCAGGCAGAAAGAAAAGAGAATAGCAAGAGGCCTTTTCTCCCCGGCTGCTCTGCCAAGCCCTTCCAGCTCAAACTATGAAGTTGCTCCTCTGGAAGGATCCCTGCACCGCGGCGTAGTTTTTCCGAAGAAGCCCTGCGTTTGCAAGAGCAAATGAGGAATTCGTGGCAGGAAAGAGGAAGGAAAGAAAGTTTCTCTCCCTCTGCCTGCTTTGCTCACAGGACTGGATGAAGTCAGGGACTTCTCCCTTTCACTGAGAAACGTACGGGCTGCTGTTGCCTGGGCGCTCTCTTCTTTGCAAAAGAGTCTGCAGTTCCACGCTTTGAACCGTGGAAAGGCGCCGGGCTCTGCTAAGATTTCCCCCGGCGCTTCGTTTGCCCTGGGCCAAAGCGAGCCTTCACAATAGCTGAACGCTAACACTGCATACTCGTTCCACTTCCAGAACCGGGCTACGGCGAGGCAGTTCTCCGGGGGAAAACGGCCCTTCGCGAAGGGCAGATCTGCCGAGCTCATTGCGGGAAAGCGAAAGCAAAGGACGCTTTTCTCCCTCTAACCGCTTTCGTCAGAGGAACGGGGAAAGTCACAGTGTTCTTTCTCTCCCTGAGATACACACAATCTGACGTTGCCTCTGAGCTCCGTTGCTGGCAAAGAACTGAAACGGACATACATTCCTGTGGGGAAACCCAGGGCTTTGCTAGGATTTCTCTAGGCAGTGTGTTTTCCCTGGGCCTCACTGTAGCAACACTATCTCGCCAGGGCAACACTGCATGGGATTTCCTCTGCCAGGAGAGAGCTGCTGCTTTGTAGTTTGTGCTGGGAAACTTTGCTTTGGCAAGTGCCAATTGACCGCATTCAGGCAGAAAGAAAAGAGAATAGCAAGAGGCCTTTTCTCCCCGGCTGCTTTCCCAAGCCCTTCCAGCTCAAACTATGTCGTTGCTCCTCTGGAAGGATCCCTGCACCACGGCGTAGATTTTCCGAAGAAGCCCTGCGTTTGCAAGAGCAAATGAGGAATTCGTGGCAGCAAAGAGGAAGGAAAGAAAGTTTCTCTCCCTCTGCCTGCTTTGCTCAGAGGACTGGATGAAGTCAGGGAGTTCTCCCTTTCACTGAGAAACGTGCGGGCTGCTGTTGCCTGGGCGCTCTCTTCTTTGCAAAAGAGTCTGCAGTTCCACGCTTTGAACCGTGGAACGGCGCCGGGCTCTGCTAAGATTTCCCCCGGCGCTTCTTTTGCCCTGGGCCAAAGCGA
Source organism: Elephas maximus indicus (assembly GCF_024166365.1). NCBI lineage: Eukaryota > Metazoa > Chordata > Mammalia > Proboscidea > Elephantidae > Elephas > Elephas maximus. The sequence goes on from NC_064822.1 coordinate 2,162,513, forward strand.
GCCTTCACAATAGCTGAACGCTAACACTGCATACTCGTTCCACTTCCAGAACCGGGCTACGGCGAGGCAGTTCTCCGGGGGAAAACGGCCCTTCGCGAAGGGCAGATAGGCGAGCTCATTGCGGGAAAGCGAAAGCAAAGGACGCTTTTCTCCCTCTAACCGCTTTCGTCAGAGGAACGGGGGAAGTCACAGTGTTCTTTCTCTCACTGAGATACACACAATCTGACGTTGCCTCTGAGCTCCGTTGCTGGCAAAGAACTGAAACTGACATACATTCCTGTGGGGACACCCAGGGCTTTGCTAGGATTTCTCTAGGCAGTGTGTTTTCCCTGGGCCTCACTGTAGCAACACTATCTCGCCAGGGCAACACTGCATGGCATATCCTCTGCCAGGATAGAGCTGCTGCTTTGTAGTTTGTGCTGGGAAACCTTGCTTTGGCAAGTGCCAATTGACCGCATTCAGGCAGAAAGAAAAGAGAATAGCAAGAGGCCTTTTCTCCCCGGCTGCTCTGCCAAGCCCTTCCAGCTCAAACTATGAAGTTGCTCCTCTGGAAGGATCCCTGCACCGCGGCGTAGTTTTTCCGAAGAAGCCCTGCGTTTGCAAGAGCAAATGAGGAATTCGTGGCAGGAAAGAGGAAGGAAAGAAAGTTTCTCTCCCTCTGCCTGCTTTGCTCAGAGGACTGGATGAAGTCAGGGACTTCTCCCTTTCACTGAGAAACGTGCGGGCTGCTGTTGCCTGGGCGCTCTCTTCTTTGCAAAAGAGTCTGCAGTTCCACGCTTTGAACCGTGGAAAGGCGCCGGGCTCTGCTAAGATTTCCCCCGGCTCTTCGTTTGCCCTGGGCCAAAGCGAGCCTTCACAATAGCTGAACGCTAACACTGCATACTCGTTCCACTTCCAGAAGCGGGCTACGGCGAGGCAGTTCTCCGGGGGAAAACGGCCCTTCGCGAAGGGCAGATCTGCCGAGCTCATTGCGGGAAAGCGAAAGCAAAGGACGCTTTTCTCCCTCTAACCGCTTTCGTCAGAGGAACGGGGAAAGTCACAGTGTTCTTTCTCTCCCTGAGATACACACAATCTGACGTTGCCTCTGAGCTCCATTGCTGGCAAAGAACTGAAACGGACATACATTCCTGTGGGGAAACACAGGGCTTTGCTAGGATTTCTCTAGGCAGTGTGTTTTCCCTGGGCCTCACTGTAGCAACTCTATCTCGCAAGGGCAGAACTGCATGGGATTTCCTCTGCCAGGAGAGAGCTGCTGCTTTGTAGTTTGTGCTGGGAAACCTTGCCTTGGCAAGTGCGAATTGACCGCATTCAGGCAGAAAGAAAAGAGAATAGCAAGAGGCCTTTTCTCCCCGGCTGCTCTGCCAAGCCCTTCCAGCTCAAACTATGTCGTTGCTCCTCTGGAAGGATCCCTGCACCGCGGCGTAGTTTTTCCGAAGCAGCCCTGCGTTTGCAAGAGCAAATGAGGAATTCGTGGCAGGAAAGAGGAAGGAAAGAAAGTTTCTCTCCCTCTGCCTGCTTTGCTCAGAGGACTGGATGAAGTCAGGGAGTTCTCCCTTTCACTGAGAAACGTGCGGGCTGCTGTTGCCTGGGCGCTCTCTTCTTTGCAAAAGAGTCTGCAGTTCCACGCTTTGAACCGTGGAAAGGCGCCGGGCTCTGCTAAGATTTCCCCCAGCGCTTCGTTTGCCCTGGGCCAAAGCGAGCCTTCACAATAGCTGAACGCTAACACTGCATACTCGTTCCACTTCCAGAAGCGGGCTACGGCGAGGCAGTTCTCCGGGGGAAAACGGCCCTTCGCGAAGGGCAGATCTGCCGAGCTCATTGCGGGAAAGCGAAAGCAAAGGACGCTTTTCTCCCTCTAACCGCTTTCGTCAGAGGAACGGGGAAAGTCACAGTGTTCTTTCTCTCCCAGAGATACACACAATCTGACGTTGCCTCTGAGCTCCGTTGCTGGCAAAGAACTGAAACTGACATACATTCCTGTGGGGACACCCAGGGCTTTGCTAGGATTTCTCTAGGCAGTGTGTTTTCCCTGGGCCTCACTGTAGCAACACTATCTCGCCGGGGCAACACTGCATGGCATATCCTCTGCCAGGAGAGAGCTGCTGCTTTGTACTTTGTGCTGGGAAACCTTGCTTTGGCAAGTGCCAATTGACCGCATTCAGGCAGAAAGAAAAGAGAATAGCAAGAGGCCTTTTCTCCCCGGCTGCTCTGCCAAGCCCTTCCAGCTCAAACTATGTCGTTGCTCCTCTGGAAGGATCCCTGCACCGCGGCGTAGTTTTTCCGAAGAAGCCCTGCGTTTGCAAGAGCAAATGAGGAATTCGTGGCAGGAAAGAGGAAGGAAAGAAAGTTTCTCTCCCTCTGCCTGCTTTGCTCACAGGACTGGATGAAGTCAGGGACTTCTCCCTTTCACTCAGAAACGTACGGGCTGCTGTTGCCTGGGCGCTCTCTTCTTTGCAAAAGAGTCTGCAGTTCCACGCTTTGAACCGTGGAAAGGCGCCGGGCTCTGCTAAGATTTCCCCCGGCGCTTCGTTTGCCCTGGGCCAAAGCGAGCCTTCACAATAGCTGAACGCTAACACTGCATACTCGTTCCACTTCCAGAAGCGGGCTACGGCGAGGCAGTTCTCCGGGGGAAAACGGCCCTTCGCGAAGGGCAGATCTGCCGAGCTCATTGCGGGAAAGCGAAAGCAAAGGACGCTTTTCTCCCTCTAACCGCTTTCGTCAGAGGAACGGGGAAAGTCACAGTGTTCTTTCTCTCCCTGAGATACACACAATCTGACGTTGCCTCTGAGCTCCGTTGCTGGCAAAGAACTGAAACGGACATACATTCCTGTGGGGAAACACAGGGCTTTGCTAGGATTTCTCTAGGCAGTGTGTTTTCCCTGGGCCTCACTGTAGCAACACTATCTCGCCAGGGCAACACTGCATGGGATTTCCTCTGCCAGGAGAGAGCTGCTGCTTTGTAGTTTGTGCTGGGAAACTTTGCTTTGGCAAGTGCCAATTGACCGCATTCAGGCAGAAAGAAAAGAGAATAGCAAGAGGCCTTTTCTCCCCGGCTGCTTTCCCAAGCCCTTCCAGCTCAAACTATGTCGTTGCTCCTCTGGAAGGATCCCTGCACCACGGCGTAGTTTTTCCGAAGAAGCCCTGCGTTTGCAAGAGCAAATGAGGAATTCGTGGCAGGAAAGAGGAAGGAAAGAAAGTTTCTCTCCCTCTGCCTGCTTTGCTCAGAGGACTGGATGAAGTCAGGGACTTCTCCCTTTCACTGAGAAACGTGCGGGCTGCTGTTGCCTGGGCGCTCTCTTCTTTGCAAAAGAGTCTGCAGTTCCACGCTTTGAACCCTGGAACGGCGCCGGGCTCTGCTAAGATTTCCCCCGGCGCTTCGTTTGCCCTGGGCCAAAGCGAGCCTTCACAATAGCTGAACGCTAACACTGCATACTCGTTCCACTTCCAGAACCGGGCTACGGCGAGGCAGTTCTCCGGGGGAAAACGGCCCTTCGCGAAGGGCAGATCTGCCGAGCTCATTGCGGGAAAGCGAAAGCAAAGGACGCTTTTCTCCCTCTAACCGCTTTCGTCAGAGGAACGGGGGAAGTCACAGTGTTCTTTCTCTCACTGAGATACACACAATCTGACGTTGCCTCTGAGCTCCGTTGCTGGCAAAGAACTGAAACTGACATACATTCCTGTGGGGACACCCAGGGCTTTGCTAGGATTTCTCTAGGCAGTGTGTTTTCCCTGGGCCTCACTGTAGCAACTCTATCTCGCAAGGGCAGAACTGCATGGGATTTCCTCTGCCAGGAGAGAGCTGCTGCTTTGTAGTTTGTGCTGGGAAACCTTGCTTTGGCAAGTGCGAATTGACCGCATTCAGGCAGAAAGAAAAGAGAATAGCAAGAGGCCTTTTCTCCCCGGCTGCTCTGCCAAGCCCTTCCAGCTCAAACTATGAAGCTGCTCCTCTGGAAGGATCCCTGCACCGCGGCGTAGTTTTTCCGAAGAAGCCCTGCGTTTGCAAGAGCAAATGAGGAATTCGTGGCAGGAAAGAGGAAGGAAAGAAAGTTTCTCTCCCTCTGCCTGCTTTGCTCAGAGGACTGGATGAAGTCAGGGAGTTCTCCCTTTCACTGAGAAACGTGCGGGCTGCTGTTGCCTGGGCGCTCTCTTCTTTGCAAAAGAGTCTGCAGTTCCACGCTTTGAACCGTGGAAAGGCGCCGGGCTCTGCTAAGATTTCCCCCAGCGCTTCGTTTGCCCTGGGCCAAAGCGAGCCTTCACAATAGCTGAACGCTAACACTGCATACTCGTTCCACTTCCAGAACCGGGCTACGGCGAGGCAGTTCTCCGGGGGAAAACGGCCCTTCGCGAAGGGCAGATCTGCCGAGCTCATTGCGGGAAAGCGAAAGCAAAGGACGCTTTTCTCCCTCTAACCGCTTTCGTCAGAGGAACGGGGGAAGTCACAGTGTTCTTTCTCTCACTGAGATACACACAATCTGACGTTGCCTCTGAGCTCCGTTGCTGGCAAAGAACTGAAACTGACATACATTCCTGTGGGGACACCCAGGGCTTTGCTAGGATTTCTCTAGGCAGTGTGTTTTCCCTGGGCCTCACTGTAGCAACACTATCTCGCCAGGGCAACACTGCATGGCATATCCTCTGCCAGGATAGAGCTGCTGCTTTGTAGTTTGTGCTGGGAAACCTTGCTTTGGCAAGTGCGAATTGACCGCATTCAGGCAGAAAGAAAAGAGAATAGCAAGAGGCCTTTTCTCCCCGGCTGCTCTGCCAAGCCCTTCCAGCTCAAACTATGAAGCTGCTCCTCTGGAAGGATCCCTGCACCGCGGCGTAGTTTTTCCGAAGAAGCCCTGCGTTTGCAAGAGCAAATGAGGAATTCGTGGCAGGAAAGAGGAAGGAAAGAAAGTTTCTCTCCCTCTGCCTGCTTTGCTCACAGGACTGGATGAAGTCAGGGACTTCTCCCTTTCACTGAGAAACGTACGGGCTGCTGTTGCCTGGGCGCTCTCTTCTTTGCAAAAGAGTCTGCAGTTCCACGCTTTGAACCGTGGAAAGGCGCCGGGCTCTGCTAAGATTTCCCCCGGCGCTTCGTTTGCCCTGGGCCAAAGCGAGCCTTCACAATAGCTGAACGCTAACACTGCATACTCGTTCCACTTCCAGAACCGGGCTACGGCGAGGCAGTTCTCCGGGGGAAAACGGCCCTTCGCGAAGGGCAGATCTGCCGAGCTCATTGCGGGAAAGCGAAAGCAAAGGACGCTTTTCTCCCTCTAACCGCTTTCGTCAGAGGAACGGGGAAAGTCACAGTGTTCTTTCTCTCCCTGAGATACACACAATCTGACGTTGCCTCTGAGCTCCGTTGCTGGCAAAGAACTGAAACGGACATACATTCCTGTGGGGAAACACAGGGCTTTGCTAGGATTTCTCTAGGCAGTGTGTTTTCCCTGGGCCTCACTGTAGCAACACTATCTCGCCAGGGCAACACTGCATGGGATTTCCTCTGCCAGGAGAGAGCTGCTGCTTTGTAGTTTGTGCTGGGAAACTTTGCTTTGGCAAGTGCCAATTGACCGCATTCAGGCAGAAAGAAAAGAGAATAGCAAGAGGCCTTTTCTCCCCGGCTGCTTTCCCAAGCCCTTCCAGCTCAAACTATGTCGTTGCTCCTCTGGAAGGATCCCTGCACCACGGCGTAGATTTTCCGAAGAAGCCCTGCGTTTGCAAGAGCAAATGAGGAATTCGTGGCAGCAAAGAGGAAGGAAAGAAAGTTTCTCTCCCTCTGCCTGCTTTGCTCAGAGGACTGGATGAAGTCAGGGAGTTCTCCCTTTCACTGAGAAACGTGCGGGCTGCTGTTGCCTGGGCGCTCTCTTCTTTGCAAAAGAGTCTGCAGTTCCACGCTTTGAACCGTGGAAAGGCGCCGGGCTCTGCTAAGATTTCCCCCGGCGCTTCGTTTGCCCTGGGCCAAAGCGAGCCTTCACAATAGCTGAACGCTAACACTGCATACTCGTTCCACTTCCAGAACCGGGCTACGGCGAGGCAGTTCTCCGGGGGAAAACGGCCCTTCGCGAAGGGCAGATAGGCGAGCTCATTGCGGGAAAGCGAAAGCAAAGGACGCTTTTCTCCCTCTAACCGCTTTCGTCAGAGGAACGGGGGAAGTCACAGTGTTCTTTCTCTCACTGAGATACACACAATCTGACGTTGCCTCTGAGCTCCGTTGCTGGCAAAGAACTGAAACTGACATACATTCCTGTGGGGACACCCAGGGCTTTGCTAGGATTTCTCTAGGCAGTGTGTTTTCCCTGGGCCTCACTGTAGCAACACTATCTCGCCAGGGCAACACTGCATGGCATATCCTCTGCCAGGATAGAGCTGCTGCTTTGTAGTTTGTGCTGGGAAACCTTGCTTTGGCAAGTGCCAATTGACCGCATTCAGGCAGAAAGAAAAGAGAATAGCAAGAGGCCTTTTCTCCCCGGCTGCTCTGCCAAGCCCTTCCAGCTCAAACTATGAAGTTGCTCCTCTGGAAGGATCCCTGCACCGCGGCGTAGTTTTTCCGAAGAAGCCCTGCGTTTGCAAGAGCAAATGAGGAATTCGTGGCAGGAAAGAGGAAGGAAAGAAAGTTTCTCTCCCTCTGCCTGCTTTGCTCAGAGGACTGGATGAAGTCAGGGACTTCTCCCTTTCACTGAGAAACGTGCGGGCTGCTGTTGCCTGGGCGCTCTCTTCTTTGCAAAAGAGTCTGCAGTTCCACGCTTTGAACCGTGGAAAGGCGCCGGGCTCTGCTAAGATTTCCCCCGGCGCTTCGTTTGCCCTGGGCCAAAGCGAGCCTTCACAATAGCTGAACGCTAACACTGCATACTCGTTCCACTTCCAGAAGCGGGCTACGGCGAGGCAGTTCTCCGGGGGAAAACGGCCCTTCGCGAAGGGCAGATCTGCCGAGCTCATTGCGGGAAAGCGAAAGCAAAGGACGCTTTTCTCCCTCTAACCGCTTTCGTCAGAGGAACGGGGAAAGTCACAGTGTTCTTTCTCTCCCTGAGATACACACAATCTGACGTTGCCTCTGAGCTCCATTGCTGGCAAAGAACTGAAACGGACATACATTCCTGTGGGGAAACACAGGGCTTTGCTAGGATTTCTCTAGGCAGTGTGTTTTCCCTGGGCCTCACTGTAGCAACTCTATCTCGCAAGGGCAGAACTGCATGGGATTTCCTCTGCCAGGAGAGAGCTGCTGCTTTGTAGTTTGTGCTGGGAAACCTTGCCTTGGCAAGTGCGAATTGACCGCATTCAGGCAGAAAGAAAAGAGAATAGCAAGAGGCCTTTTCTCCCCGGCTGCTCTGCCAAGCCCTTCCAGCTCAAACTATGTCGTTGCTCCTCTGGAAGGATCCCTGCACCGCGGCGTAGTTTTTCCGAAGCAGCCCTGCGTTTGCAAGAGCAAATGAGGAATTCGTGGCAGGAAAGAGGAAGGAAAGAAAGTTTCTCTCCCTCTGCCTGCTTTGCTCAGAGGACTGGATGAAGTCAGGGAGTTCTCCCTTTCACTGAGAAACGTGCGGGCTGCTGTTGCCTGGGCGCTCTCTTCTTTGCAAAAGAGTCTGCAGTTCCACGCTTTGAACCGTGGAAAGGCGCCGGGCTCTGCTAAGATTTCCCCCAGCGCTTCGTTTGCCCTGGGCCAAAGCGAGCCTTCACAATAGCTGAACGCTAACACTGCATACTCGTTCCACTTCCAGAAGCGGGCTACGGCGAGGCAGTTCTCCGGGGGAAAACGGCCCTTCGCGAAGGGCAGATCTGCCGAGCTCATTGCGGGAAAGCGAAAGCAAAGGACGCTTTTCTCCCTCTAACCGCTTTCGTCAGAGGAACGGGGAAAGTCACAGTGTTCTTTCTCTCCCAGAGATACACACAATCTGACGTTGCCTCTGAGCTCCGTTGCTGGCAAAGAACTGAAACTGACATACATTCCTGTGGGGACACCCAGGGCTTTGCTAGGATTTCTCTAGGCAGTGTGTTTTCCCTGGGCCTCACTGTAGCAACACTATCTCGCCGGGGCAACACTGCATGGCATATCCTCTGCCAGGAGAGAGCTGCTGCTTTGTACTTTGTGCTGGGAAACCTTGCTTTGGCAAGTGCCAATTGACCGCATGCAGGCAGAAAGAAAAGAGAATAGCAAGAGGCCTTTTCTCCCCGGCTGCTCTGCCAAGCCCTTCCAGCTCAAACTATGTCGTTGCTCCTCTGGAAGGATCCCTGCACCGCGGCGTAGTTTTTCCGAAGAAGCCCTGCGTTTGCAAGAGCAAATGAGGAATTCGTGGCAGGAAAGAGGAAGGAAAGAAAGTTTCTCTCCCTCTGCCTGCTTTGCTCAGAGGACTGCATGAAGTCAGGGAGTTCTCCCTTTCACTGAGAAACGTGCGGGCTGCTGTTGCCTGGGCGCTCTCTTCTTTGCAAAAGAGTCTGCAGTTCCACGCTTTGAACCGTGGAACGGCGCCGGGCTCTGCTAAGATTTCCCCCGGCGCTTCGTTTGCCCTGGGCCAAAGCGAGCCTTCACAATAGCTGAACGCTAACACTGCATACTCGTTCCACTTCCAGAACCGGGCTACGGCGAGGCAGTTCTCCGGGGGAAAACGGCCCTTCGCGAAGGGCAGATCTGCCGAGCTCATTGCGGGAAAGCGAAAGCAAAGGACGCTTTTCTCCCTCTAACCGCTTTCGTCAGAGAAACGGGGGAAGTCACAGTGTTCTTTCTCTCACTGAGATACACACAATCTGACGTTGCCTCTGAGCTCCGTTGCTGGCAAAGAACTGAAACTGACATACATTCCTGTGGGGACACCCAGGGCTTTGCTAGGATTTCTCTAGGCAGTGTGTTTTCCCTGGGCCTCACTGTAGCAACACTATCTCGCCAGGGCAACACTGCATGGCATATCCTCTGCCAGGATAGAGCTGCTGCTTTGTAGTTTGTGCTGGGAAACCTTGCTTTGGCAAGTGCGAATTGACCGCATTCAGGCAGAAAGAAAAGAGAATAGCAAGAGGCCTTTTCTCCCCGGCTGCTCTGCCAAGCCCTTCCAGCTCAAACTATGAAGTTGCTCCTCTGGAAGGATCCCTGCACCGCGGCGTAGTTTTTCCGAAGAAGCCCTGCGTTTGCAAGAGCAAATGAGGAATTCGTGGCAGGAAAGAGGAAGGAAAGAAAGTTTCTCTCCCTCTGCCTGCTTTGCTCACAGGACTGGATGAAGTCAGGGACTTCTCCCTTTCACTCAGAAACGTACGGGCTGCTGTTGCCTGGGCGCTCTCTTCTTTGCAAAAGAGTCTGCAGTTCCACGCTTTGAACCGTGGAAAGGCGCCGGGCTCTGCTAAGATTTCCCCCGGCGCTTCGTTTGCCCTGGGCCAAAGCGAGCCTTCACAATAGCTGAACGCTAACACTGCATACTCGTTCCACTTCCAGAACCGGGCTACGGCGAGGCAGTTCTCCGGGGGAAAACGGCCCTTCGCGAAGGGCAGATCTGCCGAGCTCATTGCGGGAAAGCGAAAGCAAAGGACGCTTTTCTCCCTCTAACCGCTTTCGTCAGAGGAACGGGGAAAGTCACAGTGTTCTTTCTCTCCCTGAGATACACACAATCTGACGTTGCCTCTGAGCTCCGTTGCTGGCAAAGAACTGAAACGGACATACATTCCTGTGGGGAAACACAGGGCTTTGCTAGGATTTCTCTAGGCAGTGTGTTTTCCCTGGGCCTCACTGTAGCAACACTATCTCGCCAGGGCAACACTGCATGGGATTTCCTCTGCCAGGAGAGAGCTGCTGCTTTGTAGTTTGTGCTGGGAAACTTTGCTTTGGCAAGTGCCAATTGACCGCATTCAGGCAGAAAGAAAAGAGAATAGCAAGAGGCCTTTTCTCCCCGGCTGCTTTCCCAAGCCCTTCCAGCTCAAACTATGTCGTTGCTCCTCTGGAAGGATCCCTGCACCACGGCGTAGTTTTTCCGAAGAAGCCCTGCGTTTGCAAGAGCAAATGAGGAATTCGTGGCAGGAAAGAGGAAGGAAAGAAAGTTTCTCTCCCTCTGCCTGCTTTGCTCAGAGGACTGGATGAAGTCAGGGACTTCTCCCTTTCACTGAGAAACGTGCGGGCTGCTGTTGCCTGGGCGCTCTCTTCTTTGCAAAAGAGTCTGCAGTTCCACGCTTTGAACCGTGGAACGGCGCCGGGCTCTGCTAAGATTTCCCCCGGCGCTTCGTTTGCCCTGGGCCAAAGCGAGCCTTCACAATAGCTGAACGCTAACACTGCATACTCGTTCCACTTCCAGAACCGGGCTACGGCGAGGCAGTTCTCCGGGGGAAAACGGCCCTTCGCGAAGGGCAGATCTGCCGAGCTCATTGCGGGAAAGCGAAAGCAAAGGACGCTTTTCTCCCTCTAACCGCTTTCGTCAGAGGAACGGGGGAAGTCACAGTGTTCTTTCTCTCACTGAGATACACACAATCTGACGTTGCCTCTGAGCTCCGTTGCTGGCAAAGAACTGAAACTGACATACATTCCTGTGGGGACACCCAGGGCTTTGCTAGGATTTCTCTAGGCAGTGTGTTTTCCCTGGGCCTCACTGTAGCAACACTATCTCGCCAGGGCAACACTGCATGGCATATCCTCTGCCAGGATAGAGCTGCTGCTTTGTAGTTTGTGCTGGGAAACCTTGCTTTGGCAAGTGCCAATTGACCGCATTCAGGCAGAAAGAAAAGAGAATAGCAAGAGGCCTTTTCTCCCCGGCTGCTCTGCCAAGCCCTTCCAGCTCAAACTATGAAGTTGCTCCTCTGGAAGGATCCCTGCACCGCGGCGTAGTTTTTCCGAAGAAGCCCTGCGTTTGCAAGAGCAAATGAGGAATTCGTGGCAGGAAAGAGGAAGGAAAGAAAGTTTCTCTCCCTCTGCCTGCTTTGCTCAGAGGACTGGATGAAGTCAGGGACTTCTCCCTTTCACTGAGAAACGTGCGGGCTGCTGTTGCCTGGGCGCTCTCTTCTTTGCAAAAGAGTCTGCAGTTCCACGCTTTGAACCGTGGAAAGGCGCCGGGCTCTGCTAAGATTTCCACCGGCGCTTCGTTTGCCCTGGGCCAAAGCGAGCCTTCACAATAGCTGAACGCTAACACTGCATACTCGTTCCACTTCCAGAAGCGGGCTACGGCGAGGCAGTTCTCCGGGGGAAAACGGCCCTTCGCGAAGGGCAGATCTGCCGAGCTCATTGCGGGAAAGCGAAAGCAAAGGACGCTTTTCTCCCTCTAACCGCTTTCGTCAGAGGAACGGGGAAAGTCACAGTGTTCTTTCTCTCCCTGAGATACACACAATCTGACGTTGCCTCTGAGCTCCATTGCTGGCAAAGAACTGAAACGGACATACATTCCTGTGGGGAAACACAGGGCTTTGCTAGGATTTCTCTAGGCAGTGTGTTTTCCCTGGGCCTCACTGTAGCAACTCTATCTCGCAAGGGCAGAACTGCATGGGATTTCCTCTGCCAGGAGAGAGCTGCTGCTTTGTAGTTTGTGCTGGGAAACCTTGCCTTGGCAAGTGCGAATTGACCGCATTCAGGCAGAAAGAAAAGAGAATAGCAAGAGGCCTTTTCTCCCCGGCTGCTCTGCCAAGCCCTTCCAGCTCAAACTATGTCGTTGCTCGTCTGGAAGGATCCCTGCACCGCGGCGTAGTTTTTCCGAAGAAGCCCTGCGTTTGCAAGAGCAAATGAGGAATTCGTGGCAGGAAAGAGGAAGGAAAGAAAGTTTCTCTCCCTCTGCCTGCTTTGCTCAGAGGACTGGATGAAGTCAGGGACTTCTCCCTTTCACTGAGAAACGTGCGGGCTGCTGTTGCCTGGGCGCTCTCTTCTTTGCAAAAGAGTCTGCAGTTCCACGCTTTGAACCGTGGAAAGGCGCCGGGCTCTGCTAAGATTTCCCCCAGCGCTTCGTTTGCCCTGGGCCAAAGCGAGCCTTCACAATAGCTGAACGCTAACACTGCATACTCGTTCCACTTCCAGAAGCGGGCTACGGCGAGGCAGTTCTCCGGGGGAAAACGGCCCTTCGCGAAGGGCAGATCTGCCGAGCTCATTGCGGGAAAGCGAAAGCAAAGGACGCTTTTCTCCCTCTAACCGCTTTCGTCAGAGGAACGGGGAAAGTCACAGTGTTCTTTCTCTCCCTGAGATACACACAATCTGACGTTGCCTCTGAGCTCCATTGCTGGCAAAGAACTGAAACGGACATACATTCCTGTGGGGAAACACAGGGCTTTGCTAGGATTTCTCTAGGCAGTGTGTTTTCCCTGGGCCTCACTGTAGCAACTCTATCTCGCAAGGGCAGAACTGCATGGGATTTCCTCTGCCAGGAGAGAGCTGCTGCTTTGTAGTTTGTGCTGGGAAACCTTGCCTTGGCAAGTGCGAATTGACCGCATTCAGGCAGAAAGAAAAGAGAATAGCAAGAGGCCTTTTCTCCCCGGCTGCTCTGCCAAGCCCTTCCAGCTCAAACTATGTCGTTGCTCCTCTGGAAGGATCCCTGCACCGCGGCGTAGTTTTTCCGAAGAAGCCCTGCGTTTGCAAGAGCAAATGAGGAATTCGTGGCAGGAAAGAGGAAGGAAAGAAAGTTTCTCTCCCTCTGCCTGCTTTGCTCAGAGGACTGGATGAAGTCAGGGAGTTCTCCCTTTCACTGAGAAACGTGCGGGCTGCTGTTGCCTGGGCGCTCTCTTCTTTGCAAAAGAGTCTGCAGTTCCACGCTTTGAACCGTGGAAAGGCGCCGGGCTCTGCTAAGATTTCCCCCAGCGCTTCGTTTGCCCTGGGCCAAAGCGAGCCTTCACAATAGCTGAACGCTAACACTGCATACTCGTTCCACTTCCAGAACCGGGCTACGGCGAGGCAGTTCTCCGGGGGAAAACGGCCCTTCACGAAGGGCAGATCTGCCGAGCTCATTGCGGGAAAGCGAAAGCAAAGGACGCTTTTCTCCCTCTAACCGCTTTCGTCAGAGGAACGGGGGAAGTCACAGTGTTCTTTCTCTCACTGAGATACACACAATCTGACGTTGCCTCTGAGCTCCGTTGCTGGCAAAGAACTGAAACTGACATACATTCCTGTGGGGACACCCAGGGCTTTGCTAGGATTTCTCTAGGCAGTGTGTTTTCCCTGGGCCTCACTGTAGCAACACTATCTCGCCAGGGCAACACTGCATGGCATATCCTCTGCCAGGATAGAGCTGCTGCTTTGTAGTTTGTGCTGGGAAACCTTGCTTTGGCAAGTGCGAATTGACCGCATTCAGGCAGAAAGAAAAGAGAATAGCAAGAGGCCTTTTCTCCCCGGCTGCTCTGCCAAGCCCTTCCAGCTCAAACTATGAAGTTGCTCCTCTGGAAGGATCCCTGCACCGCGGCGTAGTTTTTCCGAAGAAGCCCTGCGTTTGCAAGAGCAAATGAGGAATTCGTGGCAGGAAAGAGGAAGGAAAGAAAGTTTCTCTCCCTCTGCCTGCTTTGCTCACAGGACTGGATGAAGTCAGGGACTTCTCCCTTTCACTGAGAAACGTACGGGCTGCTGTTGCCTGGGCGCTCTCTTCTTTGCAAAAGAGTCTGCAGTTCCACGCTTTGAACCGTGGAAAGGCGCCGGGCTCTGCTAAGATTTCCCCCGGCGCTTCGTTTGCCCTGGGCCAAAGCGAGCCTTCACAATAGCTGAACGCTAACACTGCATACTCGTTCCACTTCCAGAACCGGGCTACGGCGAGGCAGTTCTCCGGGGGAAAACGGCCCTTCGCGAAGGGCAGATCTGCCGAGCTCATTGCGGGAAAGCGAAAGCAAAGGACGCTTTTCTCCCTCTAACCGCTTTCGTCAGAGGAACGGGGAAAGTCACAGTGTTCTTTCTCTCCCTGAGATACACACAATCTGACGTTGCCTCTGAGCTCCGTTGCTGGCAAAGAACTGAAACGGACATACATTCCTGTGGGGAAACACAGGGCTTTGCTAGGATTTCTCTAGGCAGTGTGTTTTCCCTGGGCCTCACTGTAGCAACACTATCTCGCCAGGGCAACACTGCATGGGATTTCCTCTGCCAGGAGAGAGCTGCTGCTTTGTAGTTTGTGCTGGGAAACTTTGCTTTGGCAAGTGCCAATTGACCGCATTCAGGCAGAAAGAAAAGAGAATAGCAAGAGGCCTTTTCTCCCCGGCTGCTTTCCCAAGCCCTTCCAGCTCAAACTATGTCGTTGCTCCTCTGGAAGGATCCCTGCACCACGGCGTAGATTTTCCGAAGAAGCCCTGCGTTTGCAAGAGCAAATGAGGAATTCGTGGCAGCAAAGAGGAAGGAAAGAAAGTTTCTCTCCCTCTGCCTACTTTGCTCAGAGGACTGGATGAAGTCAGGGAGTTCTCCCTTTCACTGAGAAACGTGCGGGCTGCTGTTGCCTGGGCGCTCTCTTCTTTGCAAAAGAGTCTGCAGTTCCACGCTTTGAACCGTGGAACGGCGCCGGGCTCTGCTAAGATTTCCCCCGGCGCTTCGTTTGCCCTGGGCCAAAGCGAGCCTTCACAATAGCTGAACGCTAACACTGCATACTCGTTCCTCTTCCAGAACCGGGCTACGGCGAGGCAGTTCTCCGGGGGAAAACGGCCCTTCGCGAAGGGCAGATAGGCGAGCTCATTGCGGGAAAGCGAAAGCAAAGGACGCTTTTCTCCCTCTAACCGCTTTCGTCAGAGGAACGGGGGAAGTCACAGTGTTCTTTCTCTCCCTGAGATACACACAATCTGACGTTGCCTCTGAGCTCCGTTGCTGGCAAAGAACTGAAACTGACATACATTCCTGTGGGGACACCCAGGGCTTTGCTAGGATTTCTCTAGGCAGTGTGTTTTCCCTGGGCCTCACTGTAGCAACACTATCTCGCCAGGGCAACACTGCATGGCATATCCTCTGCCAGGATAGAGCTGCTGCTTTGTAGTTTGTGCTGGGAAACCTTGCTTTGGCAAGTGCCAATTGACCGCATTCAGGCAGAAAGAAAAGAGAATAGCAAGAGGCCTTTTCTCCCCGGCTGCTCTGCCAAGCCCTTCCAGCTCAAACTATGAAGTTGCTCCTCTGGAAGGATCCCTGCACCGCGGCGTAGTTTTTCCGAAGAAGCCCTGCGTTTGCAAGAGCAAATGAGGAATTCGTGGCAGGAAAGAGGAAGGAAAGAAAGTTTCTCTCCCTCTGCCTGCTTTGCTCAGAGGACTGGATGAAGTCAGGGACTTCTCCCTTTCACTGAGAAACGTGCGGGCTGCTGTTGCCTGGGCGCTCTCTTCTTTGCAAAAGAGTCTGCAGTTCCACGCTTTGAACCGTGGAAAGGCGCCGGGCTCTGCTAAGATTTCCACCGGCGCTTCGTTTGCCCTGGGCCAAAGCGAGCCTTCACAATAGCTGAACGCTAACACTGCATACTCGTTCCACTTCCAGAAGCGGGCTACGGCGAGGCAGTTCTCCGGGGGAAAACGGCCCTTCGCGAAGGGCAGATCTGCCGAGCTCATTGCGGGAAAGCGAAAGCAAAGGACGCTTTTCTCCCTCTAACCGCTTTCGTCAGAGGAACGGGGAAAGTCACAGTGTTCTTTCTCTCCCTGAGATACACACAATCTGACGTTGCCTCTGAGCTCCATTGCTGGCAAAGAACTGAAACGGACATACATTCCTGTGGGGAAACACAGGGCTTTGCTAGGATTTCTCTAGGCAGTGTGTTTTCCCTGGGCCTCACTGTAGCAACTCTATCTCGCAAGGGCAGAACTGCATGGGATTTCCTCTGCCAGGAGAGAGCTGCTGCTTTGTAGTTTGTGCTGGGAAACCTTGCCTTGGCAAGTGCGAATTGACCGCATTCAGGCAGAAAGAAAAGAGAATAGCAAGAGGCCTTTTCTCCCCGGCTGCTCTGCCAAGCCCTTCCAGCTCAAACTATGAAGTTGCTCCTCTGGAAGGATCCCTGCACCGCGGCGTAGTTTTTCCGAAGAAGCCCTGCGTTTGCAAGAGCAAATGAGGAATTCGTGGCAGGAAAGAGGAAGGAAAGAAAGTTTCTCTCCCTCTGCCTGCTTTGCTCACAGGACTGGATGAAGTCAGGGACTTCTCCCTTTCACTGAGAAACGTACGGGCTGCTGTTGCCTGGGCGCTCTCTTCTTTGCAAAAGAGTCTGCAGTTCCACGCTTTGAACCGTGGAAAGGCGCCGGGCTCTGCTAAGATTTCCCCCGGCGCTTCGTTTGCCCTGGGCCAAAGCGAGCCTTCACAATAGCTGAACGCTAACACTGCATACTCGTTCCACTTCCAGAACCGGGCTACGGCGAGGCAGTTCTCCGGGGGAAAACGGCCCTTCGCGAAGGGCAGATCTGCCGAGCTCATTGCGGGAAAGCGAAAGCAAAGGACGCTTTTCTCCCTCTAACCGCTTTCGTCAGAGGAACGGGGAAAGTCACAGTGTTCTTTCTCTCCCTGAGATACACACAATCTGACGTTGCCTCTGAGCTCCGTTGCTGGCAAAGAACTGAAACGGACATACATTCCTGTGGGGAAACACAGGGCTTTGCTAGGATTTCTCTAGGCAGTGTGTTTTCCCTGGGCCTCACTGTAGCAACACTATCTCGCCAGGGCAACACTGCATGGGATTTCCTCTGCCAGGAGAGAGCTGCTGCTTTGTAGTTTGTGCTGGGAAACTTTGCTTTGGCAAGTGCCAATTGACCGCATTCAGGCAGAAAGAAAAGAGAATAGCAAGAGGCCTTTTCTCCCCGGCTGCTTTCCCAAGCCCTTCCAGCTCAAACTATGTCGTTGCTCCTCTGGAAGGATCCCTGCACCACGGCGTAGATTTTCCGAAGAAGCCCTGCGTTTGCAAGAGCAAATGAGGAATTCGTGGCAGCAAAGAGGAAGGAAAGAAAGTTTCTCTCCCTCTGCCTGCTTTGCTCAGAGGACTGGATGAAGTCAGGGAGTTCTCCCTTTCACTGAGAAACGTGCGGGCTGCTGTTGCCTGGGCGCTCTCTTCTTTGCAAAAGAGTCTGCAGTTCCACGCTTTGAACCGTGGAACGGCGCCGGGCTCTGCTAAGATTTCCCCCGGCGCTTCGTTTGCCCTGGGCCAAAGCGAGCCTTCACAATAGCTGAACGCTAACACTGCATACTCGTTCCACTTCCAGAACCGGGCTACGGCGAGGCAGTTCTCCGGGGGAAAACGGCCCTTCGCGAAGGGCAGATAGGCGAGCTCATTGCGGGAAAGCGAAAGCAAAGGACGCTTTTCTCCCTCTAACCGCTTTCGTCAGAGGAACGGGGGAAGTCACAGTGTTCTTTCTCTCACTGAGATACACACAATCTGACGTTGCCTCTGAGCTCCGTTGCTGGCAAAGAACTGAAACTGACATACATTCCTGTGGGGACACCCAGGGCTTTGCTAGGATTTCTCTAGGCAGTGTGTTTTCCCTGGGCCTCACTGTAGCAACACTATCTCGCCAGGGCAACACTGCATGGCATATCCTCTGCCAGGATAGAGCTGCTGCTTTGTAGTTTGTGCTGGGAAACCTTGCTTTGGCAAGTGCCAATTGACCGCATTCAGGCAGAAAGAAAAGAGAATAGCAAGAGGCCTTTTCTCCCCGGCTGCTCTGCCAAGCCCTTCCAGCTCAAACTATGAAGTTGCTCCTCTGGAAGGATCCCTGCACCGCGGCGTAGTTTTTCCGAAGAAGCCCTGCGTTTGCAAGAGCAAATGAGGAATTCGTGGCAGGAAAGAGGAAGGAAAGAAAGTTTCTCTCCCTCTGCCTGCTTTGCTCAGAGGACTGGATGAAGTCAGGGACTTCTCCCTTTCACTGAGAAACGTGCGGGCTGCTGTTGCCTGGGCGCTCTCTTCTTTGCAAAAGAGTCTGCAGTTCCACGCTTTGAACCGTGGAAAGGCGCCGGGCTCTGCTAAGATTTCCACCGGCGCTTCGTTTGCCCTGGGCCAAAGCGAGCCTTCACAATAGCTGAACGCTAACACTGCATACTCGTTCCACTTCCAGAAGCGGGCTACGGCGAGGCAGTTCTCCGGGGGAAAACGGCCCTTCGCGAAGGGCAGATCTGCCGAGCTCATTGCGGGAAAGCGAAAGCAAAGGACGCTTTTCTCCCTCTAACCGCTTTCGTCAGAGGAACGGGGAAAGTCACAGTGTTCTTTCTCTCCCTGAGATACACACAATCTGACGTTGCCTCTGAGCTCCATTGCTGGCAAAGAACTGAAACGGACATACATTCCTGTGGGGAAACACAGGGCTTTGCTAGGATTTCTCTAGGCAGTGTGTTTTCCCTGGGCCTCACTGTAGCAACACTATCTCGCCGGGGCAACACTGCATGGCATATCCTCTGCCAGGAGAGAGCTGCTGCTTTGTACTTTGTGCTGGGAAACCTTGCTTTGGCAAGTGCCAATTGACCGCATTCAGGCAGAAAGAAAAGAGAATAGCAAGAGGCCTTTTCTCCCCGGCTGCTCTGCCAAGCCCTTCCAGCTCAAACTATGTCGTTGCTCCTCTGGAAGGATCCCTGCACCGCGGCGTAGTTTTTCCGAAGAAGCCCTGCGTTTGCAAGAGCAAATGAGGAATTCGTGGCAGGAAAGAGGAAGGAAAGAAAGTTTCTCTCCCTCTGCCTGCTTTGCTCAGAGGACTGCATGAAGTCAGGGAGTTCTCCCTTTCACTGAGAAACGTGCGGGCTGCTGTTGCCTGGGCGCTCTCTTCTTTGCAAAAGAGTCTGCAGTTCCACGCTTTGAACCGTGGAACGGCGCCGGGCTCTGCTAAGATTTCCCCCGGCTCTTCGTTTGCCCTGGGCCAAAGCGAGCCTTCACAATAGCTGAACGCTAACACTGCATACTCGTTCCACTTCCAGAACCGGGCTACGGCGAGGCAGTTCTCCGGGGGAAAACGGCCCTTCGCGAAGGGCAGATCTGCCGAGCTCATTGCGGGAAAGCGAAAGCAAAGGACGCTTTTCTCCCTCTAACCGCTTTCGTCAGAGAAACGGGGGAAGTCACAGTGTTCTTTCTCTCACTGAGATACACACAATCTGACGTTGCCTCTGAGCTCCGTTGCTGGCAAAGAACTGAAACTGACATACATTCCTGTGGGGACACCCAGGGCTTTGCTAGGATTTCTCTAGGCAGTGTGTTTTCCCTGGGCCTCACTGTAGCAACACTATCTCGCCAGGGCAACACTGCATGGCATATCCTCTGCCAGGATAGAGCTGCTGCTTTGTAGTTTGTGCTGGGAAACCTTGCTTTGGCAAGTGCGAATTGACCGCATTCAGGCAGAAAGAAAAGAGAATAGCAAGAGGCCTTTTCTCCCCGGCTGCTCTGCCAAGCCCTTCCAGCTCAAACTATGAAGTTGCTCCTCTGGAAGGATCCCTGCACCGCGGCGTAGTTTTTCCGAAGAAGCCCTGCGTTTGCAAGAGCAAATGAGGAATTCGTGGCAGGAAAGAGGAAGGAAAGAAAGTTTCTCTCCCTCTGCCTGCTTTGCTCACAGGACTGGATGAAGTCAGGGACTTCTCCCTTTCACTCAGAAACGTACGGGCTGCTGTTGCCTGGGCGCTCTCTTCTTTGCAAAAGAGTCTGCAGTTCCACGCTTTGAACCGTGGAAAGGCGCCGGGCTCTGCTAAGATTTCCCCCGGCGCTTCGTTTGCCCTGGGCCAAAGCGAGCCTTCACAATAGCTGAACGCTAACACTGCATACTCGTTCCACTTCCAGAACCGGGCTACGGCGAGGCAGTTCTCCGGGGGAAAACGGCCCTTCGCGAAGGGCAGATCTGCCGAGCTCATTGCGGGAAAGCGAAAGCAAAGGACGCTTTTCTCCCTCTAACCGCTTTCGTCAGAGGAACGGGGAAAGTCACAGTGTTCTTTCTCTCCCTGAGATACACACAATCTGACGTTGCCTCTGAGCTCCGTTGCTGGCAAAGAACTGAAACGGACATACATTCCTGTGGGGAAACACAGGGCTTTGCTAGGATTTCTCTAGGCAGTGTGTTTTCCCTGGGCCTCACTGTAGCAACTCTATCTCGCAAGGGCAGAACTGCATGGGATTTCCTCTGCCAGGAGAGAGCTGCTGCTTTGTAGTTTGTGCTGGGAAACCTTGCTTTGGCAAGTGCGAATTGACCGCATTCAGGCAGAAAGAAAAGAGAATAGCAAGAGGCCTTTTCTCCCCGGCTGCTCTGCCAAGCCCTTCCAGCTCAAACTATGAAGTTGCTCCTCTGGAAGGATCCCTGCACCGCGGCGTAGTTTTTCCGAAGAAGCCCTGCGTTTGCAAGAGCAAATGAGGAATTCGTGGCAGGAAAGAGGAAGGAAAGAAAGTTTCTCTCCCTCTGCCTGCTTTGCTCACAGGACTGGATGAAGTCAGGGACTTCTCCCTTTCACTGAGAAACGTACGG
This sequence comes from Elephas maximus indicus, assembly GCF_024166365.1. Lineage (NCBI taxonomy): Eukaryota > Metazoa > Chordata > Mammalia > Proboscidea > Elephantidae > Elephas > Elephas maximus. Next base: position 2,182,784 of record NC_064822.1, read on the forward strand.
GCTGCTGTTGCCTGGGCGCTCTCTTCTTTGCAAAAGAGTCTGCAGTTCCACGCTTTGAACCGTGGAAAGGCGCCGGGCTCTGCTAAGATTTCCCCCGGCGCTTCGTTTGCCCTGGGCCAAAGCGAGCCTTCACAATAGCTGAACGCTAACACTGCATACTCGTTCCACTTCCAGAACCGGGCTACGGCGAGGCAGTTCTCCGGGGGAAAACGGCCCTTCGCGAAGGGCAGATCTGCCGAGCTCATTGCGGGAAAGCGAAAGCAAAGGACGCTTTTCTCCCTCTAACCGCTTTCGTCAGAGGAACGGGGAAAGTCACAGTGTTCTTTCTCTCCCTGAGATACACACAATCTGACGTTGCCTCTGAGCTCCGTTGCTGGCAAAGAACTGAAACGGACATACATTCCTGTGGGGAAACACAGGGCTTTGCTAGGATTTCTCTAGGCAGTGTGTTTTCCCTGGGCCTCACTGTAGCAACACTATCTCGCCAGGGCAACACTGCATGGGATTTCCTCTGCCAGGAGAGAGCTGCTGCTTTGTAGTTTGTGCTGGGAAACTTTGCTTTGGCAAGTGCCAATTGACCGCATTCAGGCAGAAAGAAAAGAGAATAGCAAGAGGCCTTTTCTCCCCGGCTGCTTTCCCAAGCCCTTCCAGCTCAAACTATGTCGTTGCTCCTCTGGAAGGATCCCTGCACCACGGCGTAGATTTTCCGAAGAAGCCCTGCGTTTGAAAGAGCAAATGAGGAATTCGTGGCAGCAAAGAGGAAGGAAAGAAAGTTTCTCTCCCTCTGCCTGCTTTGCTCAGAGGACTGGATGAAGTCAGGGAGTTCTCCCTTTCACTGAGAAACGTGCGGGCTGCTGTTGCCTGGGCGCTCTCTTCTTTGCAAAAGAGTCTGCAGTTCCACGCTTTGAACCGTGGAACGGCGCCGGGCTCTGCTAAGATTTCCCCCGGCGCTTCGTTTGCCCTGGGCCAAAGCGAGCCTTCACAATAGCTGAACGCTAACACTGCATACTCGTTCCACTTCCAGAACCGGGCTACGGCGAGGCAGTTCTCCGGGGGAAAACGGCCCTTCGCGAAGGGCAGATAGGCGAGCTCATTGCGGGAAAGCGAAAGCAAAGGACGCTTTTCTCCCTCTAACCGCTTTCGTCAGAGGAACGGGGGAAGTCACAGTGTTCTTTCTCTCACTGAGATACACACAATCTGACGTTGCCTCTGAGCTCCGTTGCTGGCAAAGAACTGAAACTGACATACATTCCTGTGGGGACACCCAGGGCTTTGCTAGGATTTCTCTAGGCAGTGTGTTTTCCCTGGGCCTCACTGTAGCAACACTATCTCGCCAGGGCAACACTGCATGGCATATCCTCTGCCAGGATAGAGCTGCTGCTTTGTAGTTTGTGCTGGGAAACCTTGCTTTGGCAAGTGCCAATTGACCGCATTCAGGCAGAAAGAAAAGAGAATAGCAAGAGGCCTTTTCTCCCCGGCTGCTCTGCCAAGCCCTTCCAGCTCAAACTATGAAGTTGCTCCTCTGGAAGGATCCCTGCACCGCGGCGTAGTTTTTCCGAAGAAGCCCTGCGTTTGCAAGAGCAAATGAGGAATTCGTGGCAGGAAAGAGGAAGGAAAGAAAGTTTCTCTCCCTCTGCCTGCTTTGCTCAGAGGACTGGATGAAGTCAGGGACTTCTCCCTTTCACTGAGAAACGTGCGGGCTGCTGTTGCCTGGGCGCTCTCTTCTTTGCAAAAGAGTCTGCAGTTCCACGCTTTGAACCGTGGAAAGGCGCCGGGCTCTGCTAAGATTTCCACCGGCGCTTCGTTTGCCCTGGGCCAAAGCGAGCCTTCACAATAGCTGAACGCTAACACTGCATACTCGTTCCACTTCCAGAAGCGGGCTACGGCGAGGCAGTTCTCCGGGGGAAAACGGCCCTTCGCGAAGGGCAGATCTGCCGAGCTCATTGCGGGAAAGCGAAAGCAAAGGACGCTTTTCTCCCTCTAACCGCTTTCGTCAGAGGAACGGGGAAAGTCACAGTGTTCTTTCTCTCCCTGAGATACACACAATCTGACGTTGCCTCTGAGCTCCATTGCTGGCAAAGAACTGAAACGGACATACATTCCTGTGGGGAAACACAGGGCTTTGCTAGGATTTCTCTAGGCAGTGTGTTTTCCCTGGGCCTCACTGTAGCAACTCTATCTCGCAAGGGCAGAACTGCATGGGATTTCCTCTGCCAGGAGAGAGCTGCTGCTTTGTAGTTTGTGCTGGGAAACCTTGCCTTGGCAAGTGCGAATTGACCGCATTCAGGCAGAAAGAAAAGAGAATAGCAAGAGGCCTTTTCTCCCCGGCTGCTCTGCCAAGCCCTTCCAGCTCAAACTATGTCGTTGCTCCTCTGGAAGGATCCCTGCACCGCGGCGTAGTTTTTCCGAAGAAGCCCTGCGTTTGCAAGAGCAAATGAGGAATTCGTGGCAGGAAAGAGGAAGGAAAGAAAGTTTCTCTCCCTCTGCCTGCTTTGCTCACAGGACTGGATGAAGTCAGGGACTTCTCCCTTTCACTGAGAAACGTACGGGCTGCTGTTGCCTGGGCGCTCTCTTCTTTGCAAAAGAGTCTGCAGTTCCACGCTTTGAACCGTGGAAAGGCGCCGGGCTCTGCTAAGATTTCCCCCGGCGCTTCGTTTGCCCTGGGCCAAAGCGAGCCTTCACAATAGCTGAACGCTAACACTGCATACTCGTTCCACTTCCAGAACCGGGCTACGGCGAGGCAGTTCTCCGGGGGAAAACGGCCCTTCGCGAAGGGCAGATCTGCCGAGCTCATTGCGGGAAAGCGAAAGCAAAGGACGCTTTTCTCCCTCTAACCGCTTTCGTCAGAGGAACGGGGAAAGTCACAGTGTTCTTTCTCTCCCTGAGATACACACAATCTGACGTTGCCTCTGAGCTCCGTTGCTGGCAAAGAACTGAAACGGACATACATTCCTGTGGGGAAACACAGGGCTTTGCTAGGATTTCTCTAGGCAGTGTGTTTTCCCTGGGCCTCACTGTAGCAACACTATCTCGCCAGGGCAACACTGCATGGGATTTCCTCTGCCAGGAGAGAGCTGCTGCTTTGTAGTTTGTGCTGGGAAACTTTGCTTTGGCAAGTGCCAATTGACCGCATTCAGGCAGAAAGAAAAGAGAATAGCAAGAGGCCTTTTCTCCCCGGCTGCTTTCCCAAGCCCTTCCAGCTCAAACTATGTCGTTGCTCCTCTGGAAGGATCCCTGCACCACGGCGTAGATTTTCCGAAGAAGCCCTGCGTTTGCAAGAGCAAATGAGGAATTCGTGGCAGCAAAGAGGAAGGAAAGAAAGTTTCTCTCCCTCTGCCTGCTTTGCTCAGAGGACTGGATGAAGTCAGGGAGTTCTCCCTTTCACTGAGAAACGTGCGGGCTGCTGTTGCCTGGGCGCTCTCTTCTTTGCAAAAGAGTCTGCAGTTCCACGCTTTGAACCGTGGAACGGCGCCGGGCTCTGCTAAGATTTCCCCCGGCGCTTCGTTTGCCCTGGGCCAAAGCGAGCCTTCACAATAGCTGAACGCTAACACTGCATACTCGTTCCACTTCCAGAACCGGGCTACGGCGAGGCAGTTCTCCGGGGGAAAACGGCCCTTCGCGAAGGGCAGATAGGCGAGCTCATTGCGGGAAAGCGAAAGCAAAGGACGCTTTTCTCCCTCTAACCGCTTTCGTCAGAGGAACGGGGGAAGTCACAGTGTTCTTTCTCTCACTGAGATACACACAATCTGACGTTGCCTCTGAGCTCCGTTGCTGGCAAAGAACAAACTGACATACATTCCTGTGGGGACACCCAGGGCTTTGCTAGGATTTCTCTAGGCAGTGTGTTTTCCCTGGGCCTCACTGTAGCAACACTATCTCGCCAGGGCAACACTGCATGGCATATCCTCTGCCAGGATAGAGCTGCTGCTTTGTAGTTTGTGCTGGGAAACCTTGCTTTGGCAAGTGCCAATTGACCGCATTCAGGCAGAAAGAAAAGAGAATAGCAAGAGGCCTTTTCTCCCCGGCTGCTCTGCCAAGCCCTTCCAGCTCAAACTATGAAGTTGCTCCTCTGGAAGGATCCCTGCACCGCGGCGTAGTTTTTCCGAAGAAGCCCTGCGTTTGCAAGAGCAAATGAGGAATTCGTGGCAGGAAAGAGGAAGGAAAGAAAGTTTCTCTCCCTCTGCCTGCTTTGCTCAGAGGACTGGATGAAGTCAGGGACTTCTCCCTTTCACTGAGAAACGTGCGGGCTGCTGTTGCCTGGGCGCTCTCTTCTTTGCAAAAGAGTCTGCAGTTCCACGCTTTGAACCGTGGAAAGGCGCCGGGCTCTGCTAAGATTTCCACCGGCGCTTCGTTTGCCCTGGGCCAAAGCGAGCCTTCACAATAGCTGAACGCTAACACTGCATACTCGTTCCACTTCCAGAAGCGGGCTACGGCGAGGCAGTTCTCCGGGGGAAAACGGCCCTTCGCGAAGGGCAGATCTGCCGAGCTCATTGCGGGAAAGCGAAAGCAAAGGACGCTTTTCTCCCTCTAACCGCTTTCGTCAGAGGAACGGGGAAAGTCACAGTGTTCTTTCTCTCCCTGAGATACACACAATCTGACGTTGCCTCTGAGCTCCATTGCTGGCAAAGAACTGAAACGGACATACATTCCTGTGGGGAAACACAGGGCTTTGCTAGGATTTCTCTAGGCAGTGTGTTTTCCCTGGGCCTCACTGTAGCAACTCTATCTCGCAAGGGCAGAACTGCATGGGATTTCCTCTGCCAGGAGAGAGCTGCTGCTTTGTAGTTTGTGCTGGGAAACCTTGCCTTGGCAAGTGCGAATTGACCGCATTCAGGCAGAAAGAAAAGAGAATAGCAAGAGGCCTTTTCTCCCCGGCTGCTCTGCCAAGCCCTTCCAGCTCAAACTATGTCGTTGCTCCTCTGGAAGGATCCCTGCACCGCGGCGTAGTTTTTCCGAAGCAGCCCTGCGTTTGCAAGAGCAAATGAGGAATTCGTGGCAGGAAAGAGGAAGGAAAGAAAGTTTCTCTCCCTCTGCCTGCTTTGCTCAGAGGACTGGATGAAGTCAGGGAGTTCTCCCTTTCACTGAGAAACGTGCGGGCTGCTGTTGCCTGGGCGCTCTCTTCTTTGCAAAAGAGTCTGCAGTTCCACGCTTTGAACCGTGGAAAGGCGCCGGGCTCTGCTAAGATTTCCCCCAGCGCTTCGTTTGCCCTGGGCCAAAGCGAGCCTTCACAATAGCTGAACGCTAACACTGCATACTCGTTCCACTTCCAGAAGCGGGCTACGGCGAGGCAGTTCTCCGGGGGAAAACGGCCCTTCGCGAAGGGCAGATCTGCCGAGCTCATTGCGGGAAAGCGAAAGCAAAGGACGCTTTTCTCCCTCTAACCGCTTTCGTCAGAGGAACGGGGAAAGTCACAGTGTTCTTTCTCTCCCAGAGATACACACAATCTGACGTTGCCTCTGAGCTCCGTTGCTGGCAAAGAACTGAAACTGACATACATTCCTGTGGGGACACCCAGGGCTTTGCTAGGATTTCTCTAGGCAGTGTGTTTTCCCTGGGCCTCACTGTAGCAACACTATCTCGCCGGGGCAACACTGCATGGCATATCCTCTGCCAGGAGAGAGCTGCTGCTTTGTACTTTGTGCTGGGAAACCTTGCTTTGGCAAGTGCCAATTGACCGCATTCAGGCAGAAAGAAAAGAGAATAGCAAGAGGCCTTTTCTCCCCGGCTGCTCTGCCAAGCCCTTCCAGCTCAAACTATGTCGTTGCTCCTCTGGAAGGATCCCTGCACCGCGGCGTAGTTTTTCCGAAGAAGCCCTGCGTTTGCAAGAGCAAATGAGGAATTCGTGGCAGGAAAGAGGAAGGAAAGAAAGTTTCTCTCCCTCTGCCTGCTTTGCTCAGAGGACTGCATGAAGTCAGGGAGTTCTCCCTTTCACTGAGAAACGTGCGGGCTGCTGTTGCCTGGGCGCTCTCTTCTTTGCAAAAGAGTCTGCAGTTCCACGCTTTGAACCGTGGAACGGCGCCGGGCTCTGCTAAGATTTCCCCCGGCGCTTCGTTTGCCCTGGGCCAAAGCGAGCCTTCACAATAGCTGAACGCTAACACTGCATACTCGTTCCACTTCCAGAACCGGGCTACGGCGAGGCAGTTCTCCGGGGGAAAACGGCCCTTCGCGAAGGGCAGATCTGCCGAGCTCATTGCGGGAAAGCGAAAGCAAAGGACGCTTTTCTCCCTCTAACCGCTTTCGTCAGAGAAACGGGGGAAGTCACAGTGTTCTTTCTCTCACTGAGATACACACAATCTGACGTTGCCTCTGAGCTCCGTTGCTGGCAAAGAACTGAAACTGACATACATTCCTGTGGGGACACCCAGGGCTTTGCTAGGATTTCTCTAGGCAGTGTGTTTTCCCTGGGCCTCACTGTAGCAACACTATCTCGCCAGGGCAACACTGCATGGCATATCCTCTGCCAGGATAGAGCTGCTGCTTTGTAGTTTGTGCTGGGAAACCTTGCTTTGGCAAGTGCGAATTGACCGCATTCAGGCAGAAAGAAAAGAGAATAGCAAGAGGCCTTTTCTCCCCGGCTGCTCTGCCAAGCCCTTCCAGCTCAAACTATGAAGTTGCTCCTCTGGAAGGATCCCTGCACCGCGGCGTAGTTTTTCCGAAGAAGCCCTGCGTTTGCAAGAGCAAATGAGGAATTCGTGGCAGGAAAGAGGAAGGAAAGAAAGTTTCTCTCCCTCTGCCTGCTTTGCTCACAGGACTGGATGAAGTCAGGGACTTCTCCCTTTCACTGAGAAACGTACGGGCTGCTGTTGCCTGGGCGCTCTCTTCTTTGCAAAAGAGTCTGCAGTTCCACGCTTTGAACCGTGGAAAGGCGCCGGGCTCTGCTAAGATTTCCCCCGGCGCTTCGTTTGCCCTGGGCCAAAGCGAGCCTTCACAATAGCTGAACGCTAACACTGCATACTCGTTCCACTTCCAGAACCGGGCTACGGCGAGGCAGTTCTCCGGGGGAAAACGGCCCTTCGCGAAGGGCAGATCTGCCGAGCTCATTGCGGGAAAGCGAAAGCAAAGGACGCTTTTCTCCCTCTAACCGCTTTCGTCAGAGGAACGGGGAAAGTCACAGTGTTCTTTCTCTCCCTGAGATACACACAATCTGACGTTGCCTCTGAGCTCCGTTGCTGGCAAAGAACTGAAACGGACATACATTCCTGTGGGGAAACACAGGGCTTTGCTAGGATTTCTCTAGGCAGTGTGTTTTCCCTGGGCCTCACTGTAGCAACACTATCTCGCCAGGGCAACACTGCATGGGATTTCCTCTGCCAGGAGAGAGCTGCTGCTTTGTAGTTTGTGCTGGGAAACTTTGCTTTGGCAAGTGCCAATTGACCGCATTCAGGCAGAAAGAAAAGAGAATAGCAAGAGGCCTTTTCTCCCCGGCTGCTTTCCCAAGCCCTTCCAGCTCAAACTATGTCGTTGCTCCTCTGGAAGGATCCCTGCACCACGGCGTAGTTTTTCCGAAGAAGCCCTGCGTTTGCAAGAGCAAATGAGGAATTCGTGGCAGGAAAGAGGAAGGAAAGAAAGTTTCTCTCCCTCTGCCTGCTTTGCTCAGAGGACTGGATGAAGTCAGGGACTTCTCCCTTTCACTGAGAAACGTGCGGGCTGCTGTTGCCTGGGCGCTCTCTTCTTTGCAAAAGAGTCTGCAGTTCCACGCTTTGAACCGTGGAACGGCGCCGGGCTCTGCTAAGATTTCCCCCGGCGCTTCGTTTGCCCTGGGCCAAAGCGAGCCTTCACAATAGCTGAACGCTAACACTGCATACTCGTTCCACTTCCAGAACCGGGCTACGGCGAGGCAGTTCTCCGGGGGAAAACGGCCCTTCGCGAAGGGCAGATCTGCCGAGCTCATTGCGGGAAAGCGAAAGCAAAGGACGCTTTTCTCCCTCTAACCGCTTTCGTCAGAGGAACGGGGGAAGTCACAGTGTTCTTTCTCTCACTGAGATACACACAATCTGACGTTGCCTCTGAGCTCCGTTGCTGGCAAAGAACTGAAACTGACATACATTCCTGTGGGGACACCCAGGGCTTTGCTAGGATTTCTCTAGGCAGTGTGTTTTCCCTGGGCCTCACTGTAGCAACACTATCTCGCCAGGGCAACACTGCATGGCATATCCTCTGCCAGGATAGAGCTGCTGCTTTGTAGTTTGTGCTGGGAAACCTTGCTTTGGCAAGTGCCAATTGACCGCATTCAGGCAGAAAGAAAAGAGAATAGCAAGAGGCCTTTTCTCCCCAGCTGCTCTGCCAAGCCCTTCCAGCTCAAACTATGAAGTTGCTCCTCTGGAAGGATCCCTGCACCGCGGCGTAGTTTTTCCGAAGAAGCCCTGCGTTTGCAAGAGCAAATGAGGAATTCGTGGCAGGAAAGAGGAAGGAAAGAAAGTTTCTCTCCCTCTGCCTGCTTTGCTCAGAGGACTGGATGAAGTCAGGGACTTCTCCCTTTCACTGAGAAACGTGCGGGCTGCTGTTGCCTGGGCGCTCTCTTCTTTGCAAAAGAGTCTGCAGTTCCACGCTTTGAACCGTGGAAAGGCGCCGGGCTCTGCTAAGATTTCCACCGGCGCTTCGTTTGCCCTGGGCCAAAGCGAGCCTTCACAATAGCTGAACGCTAACACTGCATACTCGTTCCACTTCCAGAAGCGGGCTACGGCGAGGCAGTTCTCCGGGGGAAAACGGCCCTTCGCGAAGGGCAGATCTGCCGAGCTCATTGCGGGAAAGCGAAAGCAAAGGACGCTTTTCTCCCTCTAACCGCTTTCGTCAGAGGAACGGGGAAAGTCACAGTGTTCTTTCTCTCCCTGAGATACACACAATCTGACGTTGCCTCTGAGCTCCATTGCTGGCAAAGAACTGAAACGGACATACATTCCTGTGGGGAAACACAGGGCTTTGCTAGGATTTCTCTAGGCAGTGTGTTTTCCCTGGGCCTCACTGTAGCAACTCTATCTCGCAAGGGCAGAACTGCATGGGATTTCCTCTGCCAGGAGAGAGCTGCTGCTTTGTAGTTTGTGCTGGGAAACCTTGCCTTGGCAAGTGCGAATTGACCGCATTCAGGCAGAAAGAAAAGAGAATAGCAAGAGGCCTTTTCTCCCCGGCTGCTCTGCCAAGCCCTTCCAGCTCAAACTATGTCGTTGCTCCTCTGGAAGGATCCCTGCACCGCGGCGTAGTTTTTCCGAAGAAGCCCTGCGTTTGCAAGAGCAAATGAGGAATTCGTGGCAGGAAAGAGGAAGGAAAGAAAGTTTCTCTCCCTCTGCCTGCTTTGCTCACAGGACTGGATGAAGTCAGGGACTTCTCCCTTTCACTGAGAAACGTACGGGCTGCTGTTGCCTGGGCGCTCTCTTCTTTGCAAAAGAGTCTGCAGTTCCACGCTTTGAACCGTGGAAAGGCGCCGGGCTCTGCTAAGATTTCCCCCGGCGCTTCGTTTGCCCTGGGCCAAAGCGAGCCTTCACAATAGCTGAACGCTAACACTGCATACTCGTTCCACTTCCAGAACCGGGCTACGGCGAGGCAGTTCTCCGGGGGAAAACGGCCCTTCGCGAAGGGCAGATCTGCCGAGCTCATTGCGGGAAAGCGAAAGCAAAGGACGCTTTTCTCCCTCTAACCGCTTTCGTCAGAGGAACGGGGAAAGTCACAGTGTTCTTTCTCTCCCTGAGATACACACAATCTGACGTTGCCTCTGAGCTCCGTTGCTGGCAAAGAACTGAAACGGACATACATTCCTGTGGGGAAACACAGGGCTTTGCTAGGATTTCTCTAGGCAGTGTGTTTTCCCTGGGCCTCACTGTAGCAACACTATCTCGCCAGGGCAACACTGCATGGGATTTCCTCTGCCAGGAGAGAGCTGCTGCTTTGTAGTTTGTGCTGGGAAACTTTGCTTTGGCAAGTGCCAATTGACCGCATTCAGGCAGAAAGAAAAGAGAATAGCAAGAGGCCTTTTCTCCCCGGCTGCTTTCCCAAGCCCTTCCAGCTCAAACTATGTCGTTGCTCCTCTGGAAGGATCCCTGCACCACGGCGTAGATTTTCCGAAGAAGCCCTGCGTTTGCAAGAGCAAATGAGGAATTCGTGGCAGGAAAGAGGAAGGAAAGAAAGTTTCTCTCCCTCTGCCTGCTTTGCTCAGAGGACTGGATGAAGTCAGGGAGTTCTCCCTTTCACTGAGAAACGTGCGGGCTGCTGTTGCCTGGGCGCTCTCTTCTTTGCAAAAGAGTCTGCAGTTCCACGCTTTGAACCGTGGAACGGCGCCGGGCTCTGCTAAGATTTCCCCCGGCGCTTCGTTTGCCCTGGGCCAAAGCGAGCCTTCACAATAGCTGAACGCTAACACTGCATACTCGTTCCACTTCCAGAACCGGGCTACGGCGAGGCAGTTCTCCGGGGGAAAACGGCCCTTCGCGAAGGGTAGATAGGCGAGCTCATTGCGGGAAAGCGAAAGCAAAGGACGCTTTTCTCCCTCTAACCGCTTTCGTCAGAGGAACGGGGGAAGTCACAGTGTTCTTTCTCTCACTGAGATACACACAATCTGACGTTGCCTCTGAGCTCCGTTGCTGGCAAAGAACTGAAACTGACATACATTCCTGTGGGGACACCCAGGGCTTTGCTAGGATTTCTCTAGGCAGTGTGTTTTCCCTGGGCCTCACTGTAGCAACACTATCTCGCCAGGGCAACACTGCATGGCATATCCTCTGCCAGGATAGAGCTGCTGCTTTGTAGTTTGTGCTGGGAAACCTTGCTTTGGCAAGTGCCAATTGACCGCATTCAGGCAGAAAGAAAAGAGAATAGCAAGAGGCCTTTTCTCCCCGGCTGCTCTGCCAAGCCCTTCCAGCTCAAACTATGAAGTTGCTCCTCTGGAAGGATCCCTGCACCGCGGCGTAGTTTTTCCGAAGAAGCCCTGCGTTTGCAAGAGCAAATGAGGAATTCGTGGCAGGAAAGAGGAAGGAAAGAAAGTTTCTCTCCCTCTGCCTGCTTTGCTCAGAGGACTGGATGAAGTCAGGGACTTCTCCCTTTCACTGAGAAACGTGCGGGCTGCTGTTGCCTGGGCGCTCTCTTCTTTGCAAAAGAGTCTGCAGTTCCACGCTTTGAACCGTGGAAAGGCGCCGGGCTCTGCTAAGATTTCCACCGGCGCTTCGTTTGCCCTGGGCCAAAGCGAGCCTTCACAATAGCTGAACGCTAACACTGCATACTCGTTCCACTTCCAGAAGCGGGCTACGGCGAGGCAGTTCTCCGGGGGAAAACGGCCCTTCGCGAAGGGCAGATCTGCCGAGCTCATTGCGGGAAAGCGAAAGCAAAGGACGCTTTTCTCCCTCTAACCGCTTTCGTCAGAGGAACGGGGAAAGTCACAGTGTTCTTTCTCTCCCTGAGATACACACAATCTGACGTTGCCTCTGAGCTCCATTGCTGGCAAAGAACTGAAACGGACATACATTCCTGTGGGGAAACACAGGGCTTTGCTAGGATTTCTCTAGGCAGTGTGTTTTCCCTGGGCCTCACTGTAGCAACTCTATCTCGCAAGGGCAGAACTGCATGGGATTTCCTCTGCCAGGAGAGAGCTGCTGCTTTGTAGTTTGTGCTGGGAAACCTTGCCTTGGCAAGTGCGAATTGACCGCATTCAGGCAGAAAGAAAAGAGAATAGCAAGAGGCCTTTTCTCCCCGGCTGCTCTGCCAAGCCCTTCCAGCTCAAACTATGTCGTTGCTCCTCTGGAAGGATCCCTGCACCGCGGCGTAGTTTTTCCGAAGCAGCCCTGCGTTTGCAAGAGCAAATGAGGAATTCGTGGCAGGAAAGAGGAAGGAAAGAAAGTTTCTCTCCCTCTGCCTGCTTTGCTCAGAGGACTGGATGAAGTCAGGGAGTTCTCCCTTTCACTGAGAAACGTGCGGGCTGCTGTTGCCTGGGCGCTCTCTTCTTTGCAAAAGAGTCTGCAGTTCCACGCTTTGAACCGTGGAAAGGCGCCGGGCTCTGCTAAGATTTCCCCCAGCGCTTCGTTTGCCCTGGGCCAAAGCGAGCCTTCACAATAGCTGAACGCTAACACTGCATACTCGTTCCACTTCCAGAAGCGGGCTACGGCGAGGCAGTTCTCCGGGGGAAAACGGCCCTTCGCGAAGGGCAGATCTGCCGAGCTCATTGCGGGAAAGCGAAAGCAAAGGACGCTTTTCTCCCTCTAACCGCTTTCGTCAGAGGAACGGGGAAAGTCACAGTGTTCTTTCTCTCCCAGAGATACACACAATCTGACGTTGCCTCTGAGCTCCGTTGCTGGCAAAGAACTGAAACTGACATACATTCCTGTGGGGACACCCAGGGCTTTGCTAGGATTTCTCTAGGCAGTGTGTTTTCCCTGGGCCTCACTGTAGCAACACTATCTCGCCGGGGCAACACTGCATGGCATATCCTCTGCCAGGAGAGAGCTGCTGCTTTGTACTTTGTGCTGGGAAACCTTGCTTTGGCAAGTGCCAATTGACCGCATTCAGGCAGAAAGAAAAGAGAATAGCAAGAGGCCTTTTCTCCCCGGCTGCTCTGCCAAGCCCTTCCAGCTCAAACTATGTCGTTGCTCCTCTGGAAGGATCCCTGCACCGCGGCGTAGTTTTTCCGAAGAAGCCCTGCGTTTGCAAGAGCAAATGAGGAATTCGTGGCAGGAAAGAGGAAGGAAAGAAAGTTTCTCTCCCTCTGCCTGCTTTGCTCAGAGGACTGCATGAAGTCAGGGAGTTCTCCCTTTCACTGAGAAACGTGCGGGCTGCTGTTGCCTGGGCGCTCTCTTCTTTGCAAAAGAGTCTGCAGTTCCACGCTTTGAACCGTGGAACGGCGCCGGGCTCTGCTAAGATTTCCCCCGGCGCTTCGTTTGCCCTGGGCCAAAGCGAGCCTTCACAATAGCTGAACGCTAACACTGCATACTCGTTCCACTTCCAGAAGCGGGCTACGGCGAGGCAGTTCTCCGGGGGAAAACGGCCCTTCGCGAAGGGCAGATCTGCCGAGCTCATTGCGGGAAAGCGAAAGCAAAGGACGCTTTTCTCCCTCTAACCGCTTTCGTCAGAGAAACGGGGGAAGTCACAGTGTTCTTTCTCTCACTGAGATACACACAATCTGACGTTGCCTCTGAGCTCCGTTGCTGGCAAAGAACTGAAACTGACATACATTCCTGTGGGGACACCCAGGGCTTTGCTAGGATTTCTCTAGGCAGTGTGTTTTCCCTGGGCCTCACTGTAGCAACACTATCTCGCCAGGGCAACACTGCATGGCATATCCTCTGCCAGGATAGAGCTGCTGCTTTGTAGTTTGTGCTGGGAAACCTTGCTTTGGCAAGTGCGAATTGACCGCATTCAGGCAGAAAGAAAAGAGAATAGCAAGAGGCCTTTTCTCCCCGGCTGCTCTGCCAAGCCCTTCCAGCTCAAACTATGAAGTTGCTCCTCTGGAAGGATCCCTGCACCGCGGCATAGTTTTTCCGAAGAAGCCCTGCGTTTGCAAGAGCAAATGAGGAATTCGTGGCAGGAAAGAGGAAGGAAAGAAAGTTTCTCTCCCTCTGCCTGCTTTGCTCACAGGACTGGATGAAGTCAGGGACTTCTCCCTTTCACTGAGAAACGTACGGGCTGCTGTTGCCTGGGCGCTCTCTTCTTTGCAAAAGAGTCTGCAGTTCCACGCTTTGAACCGTGGAAAGGCGCCGGGCTCTGCTAAGATTTCCCCCGGCGCTTCGTTTGCCCTGGGCCAAAGCGAGCCTTCACAATAGCTGAACGCTAACACTGCATACTCGTTCCACTTCCAGAACCGGGCTACGGCGAGGCAGTTCTCCGGGGGAAAACGGCCCTTCGCGAAGGGCAGATCTGCCGAGCTCATTGCGGGAAAGCGAAAGCAAAGGACGCTTTTCTCCCTCTAACCGCTTTCGTCAGAGGAACGGGGAAAGTCACAGTGTTCTTTCTCTCCCTGAGATACACACAATCTGACGTTGCCTCTGAGCTCCGTTGCTGGCAAAGAACTGAAACGGACATACATTCCTGTGGGGAAACACAGGGCTTTGCTAGGATTTCTCTAGGCAGTGTGTTTTCCCTGGGCCTCACTGTAGCAACACTATCTCGCCAGGGCAACACTGCATGGGATTTCCTCTGCCAGGAGAGAGCTGCTGCTTTGTAGTTTGTGCTGGGAAACTTTGCTTTGGCAAGTGCCAATTGACCGCATTCAGGCAGAAAGAAAAGAGAATAGCAAGAGGCCTTTTCTCCCCGGCTGCTTTCCCAAGCCCTTCCAGCTCAAACTATGTCGTTGCTCCTCTGGAAGGATCCCTGCACCACGGCGTAGTTTTTCCGAAGAAGCCCTGCGTTTGCAAGAGCAAATGAGGAATTCGTGGCAGGAAAGAGGAAGGAAAGAAAGTTTCTCTCCCTCTGCCTGCTTTGCTCAGAGGACTGGATGAAGTCAGGGACTTCTCCCTTTCACTGAGAAACGTGCGGGCTGCTGTTGCCTGGGCGCTCTCTTCTTTGCAAAAGAGTCTGCAGTTCCACGCTTTGAACCGTGGAACGGCGCCGGGCTCTGCTAAGATTTCCCCCGGCGCTTCGTTTGCCCTGGGCCAAAGCGAGCCTTCACAATAGCTGAACGCTAACACTGCATACTCGTTCCACTTCCAGAACCGGGCTACGGCGAGGCAGTTCTCCGGGGGAAAACGGCCCTTCGCGAAGGGCAGATCTGCCGAGCTCATTGCGGGAAAGCGAAAGCAAAGGACGCTTTTCTCCCTCTAACCGCTTTCGTCAGAGGAACGGGGGAAGTCACAGTGTTCTTTCTCTCACTGAGATACACACAATCTGACGTTGCCTCTGAGCTCCGTTGCTGGCAAAGAACTGAAACTGACATACATTCCTGTGGGGACACCCAGGGCTTTGCTAGGATTTCTCTAGGCAGTGTGTTTTCCCTGGGCCTCACTGTAGCAACACTATCTCGCCAGGGCAACACTGCATGGCATATCCTCTGCCAGGATAGAGCTGCTGCTTTGTAGTTTGTGCTGGGAAACCTTGCTTTGGCAAGTGCCAATTGACCGCATTCAGGCAGAAAGAAAAGAGAATAGCAAGAGGCCTTTTCTCCCCGGCTGCTCTGCCAAGCCCTTCCAGCTCAAACTATGAAGTTGCTCCTCTGGAAGGATCCCTGCACCGCGGCGTAGTTTTTCCGAAGAAGCCCTGCGTTTGCAAGAGCAAATGAGGAATTCGTGGCAGGAAAGAGGAAGGAAAGAAAGTTTCTCTCCCTCTGCCTGCTTTGCTCAGAGGACTGGATGAAGTCAGGGACTTCTCCCTTTCACTGAGAAACGTGCGGGCTGCTGTTGCCTGGGCGCTCTCTTCTTTGCAAAAGAGTCTGCAGTTCCACGCTTTGAACCGTGGAAAGGCGCCGGGCTCTGCTAAGATTTCCACCGGCGCTTCGTTTGCCCTGGGCCAAAGCGAGCCTTCACAATAGCTGAACGCTAACACTGCATACTCGTTCCACTTCCAGAAGCGGGCTACGGCGAGGCAGTTCTCCGGGGGAAAACGGCCCTTCGCGAAGGGCAGATCTGCCGAGCTCATTGCGGGAAAGCGAAAGCAAAGGACGCTTTTCTCCCTCTAACCGCTTTCGTCAGAGGAACGGGGAAAGTCACAGTGTTCTTTCTCTCCCTGAGATACACACAATCTGACGTTGCCTCTGAGCTCCATTGCTGGCAAAGAACTGAAACGGACATACATTCCTGTGGGGAAACACAGGGCTTTGCTAGGATTTCTCTAGGCAGTGTGTTTTCCCTGGGCCTCACTGTAGCAACTCTATCTCGCAAGGGCAGAACTGCATGGGATTTCCTCTGCCAGGAGAGAGCTGCTGCTTTGTAGTTTGTGCTGGGAAACCTTGCCTTGGCAAGTGCGAATTGACCGCATTCAGGCAGAAAGAAAAGAGAATAGCAAGAGGCCTTTTCTCCCCGGCTGCTCTGCCAAGCCCTTCCAGCTCAAACTATGTCGTTGCTCCTCTGGAAGGATCCCTGCACCGCGGCGTAGTTTTTCCGAAGAAGCCCTGCGTTTGCAAGAGCAAATGAGGAATTCGTGGCAGGAAAGAGGAAGGAAAGAAAGTTTCTCTCCCTCTGCCTGCTTTGCTCAGAGGACTGGATGAAGTCAGGGAGTTCTCCCTTTCACTGAGAAACGTGCGGGCTGCTGTTGCCTGGGCGCTCTCTTCTTTGCAAAAGAGTCTGCAGTTCCACGCTTTGAACCGTGGAAAGGCGCCGGGCTCTGCTAAGATTTCCCCCAGCGCTTCGTTTGCCCTGGGCCAAAGCGAGCCTTCACAATAGCTGAACGCTAACACTGCATACTCGTTCCACTTCCAGAAGCGGGCTACGGCGAGGCAGTTCTCCGGGGGAAAACGGCCCTTCGCGAAGGGCAGATCTGCCGAGCTCATTGCGGGAAAGCGAAAGCAAAGGACGCTTTTCTCCCTCTAACCGCTTTCGTCAGAGGAACGGGGAAAGTCACAGTGTTCTTTCTCTCCCTGAGATACACACAATCTGACGTTGCCTCTGAGCTCCGTTGCTGGCAAAGAACTGAAACTGACATACATTCCTGTGGGGACACCCAGGGCTTTGCTAGGATTTCTCTAGGCAGTGTGTTTTCCCTGGGCCTCACTGTAGCAACACTATCTCGCCGGGGCAACACTGCATGGCATATCCTCTGCCAGGAGAGAGCTGCTGCTTTGTAGTTTGTGCTGGGAAACCTTGCTTTGGCAAGTGCCAATTGACCGCATTCAGGCAGAAAGAAAAGAGAATAGCAAGAGGCCTTTTCTCCCCGGCTGCTCTGCCAAGCCCTTCCAGCTCAAACTATGTCGTTGCTCCTCTGGAAGGATCCCTGCACCGCGGCGTAGTTTTTCCGAAGAAGCCCTGCGTTTGCAAGAGCAAATGAGGAATTCGTGGCAGGAAAGAGGAAGGAAAGAAAGTTTCTCTCCCTCTGCCTGCTTTGCTCACAGGACTGGATGAAGTCAGGGAGTTCTCCCTTTCACTGAGAAACGTGCGGGCTGCTGTTGCCTGGGCGCTCTCTTCTTTGCAAAAGAGTCTGCAGTTCCACGCTTTGAACCGTGGAACGGCGCCGGGCTCTGCTAAGATTTCCCCCGGCGCTTCGTTTGCCCTGGGCCAAAGCGAGCCTTCACAATAGCTGAACGCTAACACTGCATACTCGTTCCACTTCCAGAACCGGGCTACGGCGAGGCAGTTCTCCGGGGGAAAACGGCCCTTCGCGAAGGGCAGATCTGCCGAGCTCATTGCGGGAAAGCGAAAGCAAAGGACGCTTTTCTCCCTCTAACCGCTTTCGTCAGAGGAACGGGGAAAGTCACAGTGTTCTTTCTCTCCCTGAGATACACACAATCTGACGTTGCCTCTGAGCTCCGTTGCTGGCAAAGAACTGAAACTGACATACATTCCTGTGGGGACACCCAGGGCTTTGCTAGGATTTCTCTAGGCAGTGTGTTTTCCCTGGGCCTCACTGTAGCAACACTATCTCGCCAGGGCAACACTGCATGGCATATCCTCTGCCAGGATAGAGCTGCTGCTTTGTAGTTTGTGCTGGGAAACCTTGCTTTGGCAAGTGCGAATTGACCGCATTCAGGCAGAAAGAAAAGAGAATAGCAAGAGGCCTTTTCTCCCCGGCTGCTCTGCCAAGCCCTTCCAGCTCAAACTATGAAGTTGCTCCTCTGGAAGGATCCCTGCACCGCGGCGTAGTTTTTCCGAAGAAGCCCTGCGTTTGCAAGAGCAAATGAGGAATTCGTGGCAGGAAAGAGGAAGGAAAGAAAGTTTCTCTCCCTCTGCCTGCTTTGCTCACAGGACTGGATGAAGTCAGGGACTTCTCCCTTTCACTGAGAAACGTACGGGCTGCTGTTGCCTGGGCGCTCTCTTCTTTGCAAAAGAGTCTGCAGTTCCACGCTTTGAACCGTGGAAAGGCGCCGGGCTCTGCTAAGATTTCCCCCGGCGCTTCGTTTGCCCTGGGCCAAAGCGAGCCTTCACAATAGCTGAACGCTAACACTGCATACTCGTTCCACTTCCAGAACCGGGCTACGGCGAGGCAGTTCTCCGGGGGAAAACGGCCCTTCGCGAAGGGCAGATCTGCCGAGCTCATTGCGGGAAAGCGAAAGCAAAGGACGCTTTTCTCCCTCTAACCGCTTTCGTCAGAGGAACGGGGAAAGTCACAGTGTTCTTTCTCTCCCTGAGATACACACAATCTGACGTTGCCTCTGAGCTCCGTTGCTGGCAAAGAACTGAAACTGACATACATTCCTGTGGGGACACCCAGGGCTTTGCTAGGATTTCTCTAGGCAGTGTGTTTTCCCTGGGCCTCACTGTAGCAACACTATCTCGCCAGGGCAACACTGCATGGCATATCCTCTGCCAGGATAGAGCTGCTGCTTTGTAGTTTGTGCTGGGAAACCTTGCTTTGGCAAGTGCGAATTGACCGCATTCAGGCAGAAAGAAAAGAGAATAGCAAGAGGCCTTTTCTCCCCGGCTGCTCTGCCAAGCCCTTCCAGCTCAAACTATGAAGTTGCTCCTCTGGAAGGATCCCTGCACCGCGGCGTAGTTTTTCCGAAGAAGCCCTGCGTTTGCAAGAGCAAATGAGGAATTCGTGGCAGGAAAGAGGAAGGAAAGAAAGTTTCTCTCCCTCTGCCTGCTTTGCTCACAGGACTGGATGAAGTCAGGGAGTTCTCCCTTTCACTGAGAAACGTGCGGGCTGCTGTTGCCTGGGCGCTCTCTTCTTTGCAAAAGAGTCTGCAGTTCCACGCTTTGAACCGTGGAACGGCGCCGGGCTCTGCTAAGATTTCCCCCGGCGCTTCGTTTGCCCTGGGCCAAAGCGAGCCTTCACAATAGCTGAACGCTAACACTGCATACTCGTTCCACTTCCAGAACCGGGCTACGGCGAGGCAGTTCTCCGGGGGAAAACGGCCCTTCGCGAAGGGCAGATCTGCCGAGCTCATTGCGGGAAAGCGAAAGCAAAGGACGCTTTTCTCCCTCTAACCGCTTTCGTCAGAGGAACGGGGGAAGTCACAGTGTTCTTTCTCTCACTGAGATACACACAATCTGACGTTGCCTCTGAGCTCCGTTGCTGGCAAAGAACTGAAACTGACATACATTCCTGTGGGGACACCCAGGGCTTTGCTAGGATTTCTCTAGGCAGTGTGTTTTCCCTGGGCCTCACTGTAGCAACACTATCTCGCCAGGGCAACACTGCATGGCATATCCTCTGCCAGGATAGAGCTGCTGCTTTGTAGTTTGTGCTGGGAAACCTTGCTTTGGCAAGTGCCAATTGACCGCATTCAGGCAGAAAGAAAAGAGAATAGCAAGAGGCCTTTTCTCCCCGGCTGCTCTGCCAAGCCCTTCCAGCTCAAACTATGAAGTTGCTCCTCTGGAAGGATCCCTGCACCGCGGCGTAGTTTTTCCGAAGAAGCCCTGCGTTTGCAAGAGCAAATGAGGAATTCGTGGCAGGAAAGAGGAAGGAAAGAAAGTTTCTCTCCCTCTGCCTGCTTTGCTCAGAGGACTGGATGAAGTCAGGGACTTCTCCCTTTCACTGAGAAACGTGCGGGCTGCTGTTGCCTGGGCGCTCTCTTCTTTGCAAAAGAGTCTGCAGTTCCACGCTTTGAACCGTGGAAAGGCGCCGGGCTCTGCTAAGATTTCCACCGGCGCTTCGTTTGCCCTGGGCCAAAGCGAGCCTTCACAATAGCTGAACGCTAACACTGCATACTCGTTCCACTTCCAGAACCGGGCTACGGCGAGGCAGTTCTCCGGGGGAAAACGGCCCTTCGCGAAGGGCAGATCTGCCGAGCTCATTGCGGGAAAGCGAAAGCAAAGGACGCTTTTCTCCCTCTAACCGCTTTCGTCAGAGGAACGGGGAAAGTCACAGTGTTCTTTCTCTCCCTGAGATACACACAATCTGACGTTGCCTCTGAGCTCCATTGCTGGCAAAGAACTGAAACGGACATACATTCCTGTGGGGAAACACAGGGCTTTGCTAGGATTTCTCTAGGCAGTGTGTTTTCCCTGGGCCTCACTGTAGCAACTCTATCTCGCAAGGGCAGAACTGCATGGGATTTCCTCTGCCAGGAGAGAGCTGCTGCTTTGTAGTTTGTGCTGGGAAACCTTGCCTTGGCAAGTGCGAATTGACCGCATTCAGGCAGAAAGAAAAGAGAATAGCAAGAGGCCTTTTCTCCCCGGCTGCTCTGCCAAGCCCTTCCAGCTCAAACTATGTCGTTGCTCCTCTGGAAGGATCCCTGCACCGCGGCGTAGTTTTTCCGAAGAAGCCCTGCGTTTGCAAGAGCAAATGAGGAATTCGTGGCAGGAAAGAGGAAGGAAAGAAAGTTTCTCTCCCTCTGCCTGCTTTGCTCAGAGGACTGGATGAAGTCAGGGAGTTCTCCCTTTCACTGAGAAACGTGCGGGCTGCTGTTGCCTGGGCGCTCTCTTCTTTGCAAAAGAGTCTGCAGTTCCACGCTTTGAACCGTGGAAAGGCGCCGGGCTCTGCTAAGATTTCCCCCAGCGCTTCGTTTGCCCTGGGCCAAAGCGAGCCTTCACAATAGCTGAACGCTAACACTGCATACTCGTTCCACTTCCAGAAGCGGGCTACGGCGAGGCAGTTCTCCGGGGGAAAACGGCCCTTCGCGAAGGGCAGATCTGCCGAGCTCATTGCGGGAAAGCGAAAGCAAAGGACGCTTTTCTCCCTCTAACCGCTTTCGTCAGAGGAACGGGGAAAGTCACAGTGTTCTTTCTCTCCCTGAGATACACACAATCTGACGTTGCCTCTGAGCTCCGTTGCTGGCAAAGAACTGAAACTGACATACATTCCTGTGGGGACACCCAGGGCTTTGCTAGGATTTCTCTAGGCAGTGTGTTTTCCCTGGGCCTCACTGTAGCAACACTATCTCGCCGGGGCAACACTGCATGGCATATCCTCTGCCAGGAGAGAGCTGCTGCTTTGTACTTTGTGCTGGGAAACCTTGCTTTGGCAAGTGCCAATTGACCGCATTCAGGCAGAAAGAAAAGAGAATAGCAAGAGGCCTTTTCTCCCCGGCTGCTCTGCCAAGCCCTTCCAGCTCAAACTATGTCGTTGCTCCTCTGGAAGGATCCCTGCACCGCGGCGTAGTTTTTCCGAAGAAGCCCTGCGTTTGCAAGAGCAAATGAGGAATTCGTGGCAGGAAAGAGGAAGGAAAGAAAGTTTCTCTCCCTCTGCCTGCTTTGCTCACAGGACTGGATGAAGTCAGGGAGTTCTCCCTTTCACTGAGAAACGTGCGGGCTGCTGTTGCCTGGGCGCTCTCTTCTTTGCAAAAGAGTCTGCAGTTCCACGCTTTGAACCGTGGAACGGCGCCGGGCTCTGCTAAGATTTCCCCCGGCGCTTCGTTTGCCCTGGGCCAAAGCGAGCCTTCACAATAGCTGAACGCTAACACTGCATACTCGTTCCACTTCCAGAACCGGGCTACGGCGAGGCAGTTCTCCGGGGGAAAACGGCCCTTCGCGAAGGGCAGATCTGCCGAGCTCATTGCGGGAAAGCGAAAGCAAAGGACGCTTTTCTCCCTCTAACCGCTTTCGTCAGAGGAACGGGGAAAGTCACAGTGTTCTTTCTCTCCCTGAGATACACACAATCTGACGTTGCCTCTGAGCTCCGTTGCTGGCAAAGAACTGAAACTGACATACATTCCTGTGGGGACACCCAGGGCTTTGCTAGGATTTCTCTAGGCAGTGTGTTTTCCCTGGGCCTCACTGTAGCAACACTATCTCGCCAGGGCAACACTGCATGGCATATCCTCTGCCAGGATAGAGCTGCTGCTTTGTAGTTTGTGCTGGGAAACCTTGCTTTGGCAAGTGCGAATTGACCGCATTCAGGCAGAAAGAAAAGAGAATAGCAAGAGGCCTTTTCTCCCCGGCTGCTCTGCCAAGCCCTTCCAGCTCAAACTATGAAGTTGCTCCTCTGGAAGGATCCCTGCACCGCGGCGTAGTTTTTCCGAAGAAGCCCTGCGTTTGCAAGAGCAAATGAGGAATTCGTGGCAGGAAAGAGGAAGGAAAGAAAGTTTCTCTCCCTCTGCCTGCTTTGCTCACAGGACTGGATGAAGTCAGGGACTTCTCCCTTTCACTGAGAAACGTACGGGCTGCTGTTGCCTGGGCGCTCTCTTCTTTGCAAAAGAGTCTGCAGTTCCACGCTTTGAACCGTGGAAAGGCGCCGGGCTCTGCTAAGATTTCCCCCGGCGCTTCGTTTGCCCTGGGCCAAAGCGAGCCTTCACAATAGCTGAACGCTAACACTGCATACTCGTTCCACTTCCAGAACCGGGCTACGGCGAGGCAGTTCTCCGGGGGAAAACGGCCCTTCGCGAAGGGCAGATCTGCCGAGCTCATTGCGGGAAAGCGAAAGCAAAGGACGCTTTTCTCCCTCTAACCGCTTTCGTCAGAGGAACGGGGAAAGTCACAGTGTTCTTTCTCTCCCTGAGATACACACAATCTGACGTTGCCTCTGAGCTCCGTTGCTGGCAAAGAACTGAAACGGACATACATTCCTGTGGGGACACCCAGGGCTTTGCTAGGATTTCTCTAGGCAGTGTGTTTTCCCTGGGCCTCACTGTAGCAACACTATCTCGCCAGGGCAACACTGCATGGCATATCCTCTGCCAGGATAGAGCTGCTGCTTTGTAGTTTGTGCTGGGAAACCTTGCTTTGGCAAGTGCCAATTGACCGCATTCAGGCAGAAAGAAAAGAGAATAGCAAGAGGCCTTTTCTCCCCGGCTGCTCTGCCAAGCCCTTCCAGCTCAAACTATGAAGTTGCTCCTCTGGAAGGATCCCTGCACCGCGGCGTAGTTTTTCCGAAGAAGCCCTGCGTTTGCAAGAGCAAATGAGGAATTCGTGGCAGGAAAGAGGAAGGAAAGAAAGTTTCTCTCCCTCTGCCTGCTTTGCTCACAGGACTGGATGAAGTCAGGGAGTTCTCCCTTTCACTGAGAAACGTGCGGGCTGCTGTTGCCTGGGCGCTCTCTTCTTTGCAAAAGAGTCTGCAGTTCCACGCTTTGAACCGTGGAACGGCGCCGGGCTCTGCTAAGATTTCCCCCGGCGCTTCGTTTGCCCTGGGCCAAAGCGAGCCTTCACAATAGCTGAACGCTAACACTGCATACTCGTTCCACTTCCAGAACCGGGCTACGGCGAGGCAGTTCTCCGGGGGAAAACGGCCCTTCGCGAAGGGCAGATCTGCCGAGCTCATTGCGGGAAAGCGAAAGCAAAGGACGATTTTCTCCCTCTAACCGCTTTCGTCAGAGGAACGGGGAAAGTCACAGTGTTCTTTCTCTCCCTGAGATACACACAATCTGACGTTGCCTCTGAGCTCCGTTGCTGGCAAAGAACTGAAACGGACATACATTCCTGTGGGGAAATACAGGGCTTTGCTAGGATTTCTCTAGGCAGTGTGTTTTCCCTGGGCCTCACTGTAGCAACACTATCTCGCCAGGGCAACACTGCATGGGATTTCCTCTGCCAGGAGAGAGCTGCTGCTTTGTAGTTTGTGCTGGGAAACTTTGCTTTGGCAAGTGCCAATTGACCGCATTCAGGCAGAAAGAAAAGAGAATAGCAAGAGGCCTTTTCTCCCCGGCTGCTTTCCCAAGCCCTTCCAGCTCAAACTATGTCGTTGCTCCTCTGGAAGGATCCCTGCACCACGGCGTAGTTTTTCCGAAGAAGCCCTGCGTTTGCAAGAGCAAATGAGGAATTCGTGGCAGCAAAGAGGAAGGAAAGAAAGTTTCTCTCCCTCTGCCTGCTTTGCTCAGAGGACTGGATGAAGTCAGGGACTTCTCCCTTTCACTGAGAAACGTGCGGGCTGCTGTTGCCTGGGCGCTCTCTTCTTTGCAAAAGAGTCTGCAGTTCCACGCTTTGAACCGTGGAACGGCGCCGGGCTCTGCTAAGATTTCCCCCGGCGCTTCGTTTGCCCTGGGCCAAAGCGAGCCTTCACAATAGCTGAACGCTAACACTGCATACTCGTTCCACTTCCAGAACCGGGCTACGGCGAGGCAGTTCTCCGGGGGAAAACGGCCCTTTGCGAATGGCAGATATGCGAGCTCATTGCGGGAAAGCGAAAGCAAAGGACGCTTTTCTCCCTCTAACCGCTTTCGTCAGAGGAACGGGGGAAGTCACAGTGTTCTTTCTCTCACTGAGATACACATACTCTGACGTTGCCTCTGAGCTCCGTTGCTGGCAAAGAACTGAAACTGACATACATTCCTGTGGGGACACCCAGGGCTTTGCTAGGATTTCTCTAGGCAGTGTGTTTTCCCTGGGCCTCACTGTAGCAACACTATCTCGCCAGGGCAACACTGCATGGCATATCCTCTGCCAGGATAGAGCTGCTGCTTTGTAGTTTGTGCTGGGAAACCTTGCTTTGGCAAGTGCCAATTGACCGCATTCAGGCAGAAAGAAAAGAGAATAGCAAGAGGCCTTTTCTCCCCGGCTGCTCTGCCAAGCCCTTCCAGCTCAAACTATGAAGTTGCTCCTCTGGAAGGATCCCTGCACCGCGGCGTAGTTTTTCCGAAGAAGCCCTGCGTTTGCAAGAGCAAATGAGGAATTCGTGGCAGGAAAGAGGAAGGAAAGAAAGTTTCTCTCCCTCTGCCTGCTTTGCTCAGAGGACTGGATGAAGTCAGGGACTTCTCCCTTTCACTGAGAAACGTGCGGGCTGCTGTTGCCTGGGCGCTCTCTTCTTTGCAAAAGAGTCTGCAGTTCCACGCTTTGAACCGTGGAAAGGCGCCGGGCTCTGCTAAGATTTCCACCGGCGCTTCGTTTGCCCTGGGCCAAAGCGAGCCTTCACAATAGCTGAACGCTAACACTGCATACTCGTTCCACTTCCAGAAGCGGGCTACGGCGAGGCAGTTCTCCGGGGGAAAACGGCCCTTCGCGAAGGGCAGATCTGCCGAGCTCATTGCGGGAAAGCGAAAGCAAAGGACGCTTTTCTCCCTCTAACCGCTTTCGTCAGAGGAACGGGGAAAGTCACAGTGTTCTTTCTCTCCCTGAGATACACACAATCTGACGTTGCCTCTGAGCTCCATTGCTGGCAAAGAACTGAAACGGACATACATTCCTGTGGGGAAACACAGGGCTTTGCTAGGATTTCTCTAGGCAGTGTGTTTTCCCTGGGCCTCACTGTAGCAACTCTATCTCGCAAGGGCAGAACTGCATGGGATTTCCTCTGCCAGGAGAGAGCTGCTGCTTTGTAGTTTGTGCTGGGAAACCTTGCCTTGGCAAGTGCGAATTGACCGCATTCAGGCAGAAAGAAAAGAGAATAGCAAGAGGCCTTTTCTCCCCGGCTGCTCTGCCAAGCCCTTCCAGCTCAAACTATGTCGTTGCTCCTCTGGAAGGATCCCTGCACCGCGGCGTAGTTTTTCCGAAGAAGCCCTGCGTTTGCAAGAGCAAATGAGGAATTCGTGGCAGGAAAGAGGAAGGAAAGAAAGTTTCTCTCCCTCTGCCTGCTTTGCTCAGAGGACTGGATGAAGTCAGGGAGTTCTCCCTTTCACTGAGAAACGTGCGGGCTGCTGTTGCCTGGGCGCTCTCTTCTTTGCAAAAGAGTCTGCAGTTCCACGCTTTGAACCGTGGAAAGGCGCCGGGCTCTGCTAAGATTTCCCCCAGCGCTTCGTTTGCCCTGGGCCAAAGCGAGCCTTCACAATAGCTGAACGCTAACACTGCATACTCGTTCCACTTCCAGAAGCGGGCTACGGCGAGGCAGTTCTCCGGGGGAAAACGGCCCTTCGCGAAGGGCAGATCTGCCGAGCTCATTGCGGGAAAGCGAAAGCAAAGGACGCTTTTCTCCCTCTAACCGCTTTCGTCAGAGGAACGGGGAAAGTCACAGTGTTCTTTCTCTCCCTGAGATACACACAATCTGACGTTGCCTCTGAGCTCCGTTGCTGGCAAAGAACTGAAACTGACATACATTCCTGTGGGGACACCCAGGGCTTTGCTAGGATTTCTCTAGGCAGTGTGTTTTCCCTGGGCCTCACTGTAGCAACACTATCTCGCCAGGGCAACACTGCATGGCATATCCTCTGCCAGGAGAGAGCTGCTGCTTTGTACTTTGTGCTGGGAAACCTTGCTTTGGCAAGTGCCAATTGACCGCATTCAGGCAGAAAGAAAAGAGAATAGCAAGAGGCCTTTTCTCCCCGGCTGCTCTGCCAAGCCCTTCCAGCTCAAACTATGTCGTTGCTCCTCTGGAAGGATCCCTGCACCGCGGCGTAGTTTTTCCGAAGAAGCCCTGCGTTTGCAAGAGCAAATGAGGAATTCGTGGCAGGAAAGAGGAAGGAAAGAAAGTTTCTCTCCCTCTGCCTGCTTTGCTCACAGGACTGGATGAAGTCAGGGACTTCTCCCTTTCACTGAGAAACGTACGGGCTGCTGTTGCCTGGGCGCTCTCTTCTTTGCAAAAGAGTCTGCAGTTCCACGCTTTGAACCGTGGAAAGGCGCCGGGCTCTGCTAAGATTTCCACCGGCGCTTCGTTTGCCCTGGGCCAAAGCGAGCCTTCACAATAGCTGAACGCTAACACTGCATACTCGTTCCACTTCCAGAACTGGGCTACGGCGAGGCAGTTCTCCGGGGGAAAACGGCCCTTCGCGAAGGGCAGATCTGCCGAGCTCATTGCGGGAAAGCGAAAGCAAAGGTCGCTTTTCTCCCTCTAACCGCTTTCGTCAGAGGAACGGGGAAAGTCACAGTGTTCTTTCTCTCCCTGAGATACACACAATCTGACGTTGCCTCTGAGCTCCGTTGCTGGCAAAGAACTGAAACGGACATACATTCCTGTGGGGAAACACAGGGCTTTGCTAGAATTTCTCTAGGCAGTGTGTTTTCCCTGGGCCTCACTGTAGCAACACTATCTCGCCAGGGCAACACTGCATGGGATTTCCTCTGCCAGGAGAGAGCTGCTGCTTTGTAGTTTGTGCTGGGAAACTTTGCTTTGGCAAGTGCCAATTGACCGCATTCAGGCAGAAAGAAAAGAGAATAGCAAGAGGCCTTTTCTCCCCGGCTGCTTTCCCAAGCCCTTCCAGCTCAAACTATGTCGTTGCTCCTCTGGAAGGATCCCTGCACCACGGCGTAGTTTTTCCGAAGAAGCCCTGCGTTTGCAAGAGCAAATGAGGAATTCGTGGCAGCAAAGAGGAAGGAAAGAAAGTTTCTCTCCCTCTGCCTGCTTTGCTCAGAGGACTGGATGAAGTCAGGGACTTCTCCCTTTCACTGAGAAACGTGCGGGCTGCTGTTGCCTGGGCGCTCT
This sequence comes from Elephas maximus indicus, assembly GCF_024166365.1. Taxonomy (NCBI): domain Eukaryota; kingdom Metazoa; phylum Chordata; class Mammalia; order Proboscidea; family Elephantidae; genus Elephas; species Elephas maximus. The sequence goes on from NC_064822.1 coordinate 2,210,000, forward strand.
CTTCTTTGCAAAAGAGTCTGCAGTTCCACGCTTTGAACCGTGGAACGGCGCCGGGCTCTGCTAAGATTTCCCCCGGCGCTTCGTTTGCCCTGGGCCAAAGCGAGCCTTCACAATAGCTGAACGCTAACACTGCATACTCGTTCCACTTCCAGAACCGGGCTACGGCGAGGCAGTTCTCCGGGGGAAAACGGCCCTTCGCGAAGGGCAGATAGGCGAGCTCATTGCGGGAAAGCGAAAGCAAAGGACGCTTTTCTCCCTCTAACCGCTTTCGTCAGAGGAACGGGGGAAGTCACAGTGTTCTTTCTCTCACTGAGATACACACAATCTGACGTTGCCTCTGAGCTCCGTTGCTGGCAAAGAACTGAAACTGACATACATTCCTGTGGGGACACCCAGGGCTTTGCTAGGATTTCTCTAGGCAGTGTGTTTTCCCTGGGCCTCACTGTAGCAACACTATCTCGCCAGGGCAACACTGCATGGCATATCCTCTGCCAGGATAGAGCTGCTGCTTTGTAGTTTGTGCTGGGAAACCTTGCTTTGGCAAGTGCCAATTGACTGCATTCAGGCAGAAAGAAAAGAGAATAGCAAGAGGCCTTTTCTCCCCGGCTGCTCTGCCAAGCCCTTCCAGCTCAAACTATGAAGTTGCTCCTCTGGAAGGATCCCTGCACCGCGGCGTAGTTTTTCCGAAGAAGCCCTGCGTTTGCAAGAGCAAATGAGGAATTCGTGGCAGGAAAGAGGAAGGAAAGAAAGTTTCTCTCCCTCTGCCTGCTTTGCTCAGAGGACTGGATGAAGTCAGGGACTTCTCCCTTTCACTGAGAAACGTGCGGGCTGCTGTTGCCTGGGCGCTCTCTTCTTTGCAAAAGAGTCTGCAGTTCCACGCTTTGAACCGTGGAAAGGCGCCGGGCTCTGCTAAGATTTCCACCGGCGCTTCGTTTGCCCTGGGCCAAAGCGAGCCTTCACAATAGCTGAACGCTAACACTGCATACTCGTTCCACTTCCAGAAGCGGGCTACGGCGAGGCAGTTCTCCGGGGGAAAACGGCCCTTCGCGAAGGGCAGATCTGCCGAGCTCATTGCGGGAAAGCGAAAGCAAAGGACGCTTTTCTCCCTCTAACCGCTTTCGTCAGAGGAACGGGGAAAGTCACAGTGTTCTTTCTCTCCCTGAGATACACACAATCTGACGTTGCCTCTGAGCTCCATTGCTGGCAAAGAACTGAAACGGACATACATTCCTGTGGGGAAACACAGGGCTTTGCTAGGATTTCTCTAGGCAGTGTGTTTTCCCTGGGCCTCACTGTAGCAACTCTATCTCGCAAGGGCAGAACTGCATGGGATTTCCTCTGCCAGGAGAGAGCTGCTGCTTTGTAGTTTGTGCTGGGAAACCTTGCCTTGGCAAGTGCGAATTGACCGCATTCAGGCAGAAAGAAAAGAGAATAGCAAGAGGCCTTTTCTCCCCGGCTGCTCTGCCAAGCCCTTCCAGCTCAAACTATGTCGTTGCTCCTCTGGAAGGATCCCTGCACCGCGGCGTAGTTTTTCCGAAGAAGCCCTGCGTTTGCAAGAGCAAATGAGGAATTCGTGGCAGGAAAGAGGAAGGAAAGAAAGTTTCTCTCCCTCTGCCTGCTTTGCTCAGAGGACTGGATGAAGTCAGGGAGTTCTCCCTTTCACTGAGAAACGTGCGGGCTGCTGTTGCCTGGGCGCTCTCTTCTTTGCAAAAGAGTCTGCAGTTCCACGCTTTGAACCGTGGAAAGGCGCCGGGCTCTGCTAAGATTTCCCCCAGCGCTTCGTTTGCCCTGGGCCAAAGCGAGCCTTCACAATAGCTGAACGCTAACACTGCATACTCGTTCCACTTCCAGAAGCGGGCTACGGCGAGGCAGTTCTCCGGGGGAAAACGGCCCTTCGCGAAGGGCAGATCTGCCGAGCTCATTGCGGGAAAGCGAAAGCAAAGGACGCTTTTCTCCCTCTAACCGCTTTCGTCAGAGGAACGGGGAAAGTCACAGTGTTCTTTCTCTCCCTGAGATACACACAATCTGACGTTGCCTCTGAGCTCCGTTGCTGGCAAAGAACTGAAACTGACATACATTCCTGTGGGGACACCCAGGGCTTTGCTAGGATTTCTCTAGGCAGTGTGTTTTCCCTGGGCCTCACTGTAGCAACACTATCTCGCCGGGGCAACACTGCATGGCATATCCTCTGCCAGGAGAGAGCTGCTGCTTTGTACTTTGTGCTGGGAAACCTTGCTTTGGCAAGTGCCAATTGACCGCATTCAGGCAGAAAGAAAAGAGAATAGCAAGAGGCCTTTTCTCCCCGGCTGCTCTGCCAAGCCCTTCCAGCTCAAACTATGTCGTTGCTCCTCTGGAAGGATCCCTGCACCGCGGCGTAGTTTTTCCGAAGAAGCCCTGCGTTTGCAAGAGCAAATGAGGAATTCGTGGCAGGAAAGAGGAAGGAAAGAAAGTTTCTCTCCCTCTGCCTGCTTTGCTCAGAGGACCGGATGAAGTCAGGGAGTTCTCCCTTTCACTGAGAAACGTGCGGGCTGCTGTTGCCTGGGCGCTCTCTTCTTTGCAAAAGAGTCTGCAGTTCCACGCTTTGAACCGTGGAACGGCGCCGGGCTCTGCTAAGATTTCCCCCGGCGCTTCGTTTGCCCTGGGCCAAAGCGAGCCTTCACAATAGCTGAACGCTAACACTGCATACTCGTTCCACTTCCAGAACCGGGCTACGGCGAGGCAGTTCTCCGGGGGAAAACGGCCCTTCGCGAAGGGCAGATCTGCCGAGCTCATTGCGGGAAAGCGAAAGCAAAGGACGCTTTTCTCCCTCTAACCGCTTTCGTCAGAGGAACGGGGGAAGTCACAGTGTTCTTTCTCTCACTGAGATACACACAATCTGACGTTGCCTCTGAGCTCCGTTGCTGGCAAAGAACTGAAACTGACATACATTCCTGTGGGGACACCCAGGGCTTTGCTAGGATTTCTCTAGGCAGTGTGTTTTCCCTGGGCCTCACTGTAGCAACACTATCTCGCCAGGGCAACACTGCATGGCATATCCTCTGCCAGGATAGAGCTGCTGCTTTGTAGTTTGTGCTGGGAAACCTTGCTTTGGCAAGTGCCAATTGACCGCATTCAGGCAGAAAGAAAAGAGAATAGCAAGAGGCCTTTTCTCCCCGGCTGCTCTGCCAAGCCCTTCCAGCTCAAACTATGAAGTTGCTCCTCTGGAAGGATCCCTGCACCGCGGCGTAGTTTTTCCGAAGAAGCCCTGCGTTTGCAAGAGCAAATGAGGAATTCGTGGCAGGAAAGAGGAAGGAAAGAAAGTTTCTCTCCCTCTGCCTGCTTTGCTCACAGGACTGGATGAAGTCAGGGACTTCTCCCTTTCACTGAGAAACGTGCGGGCTGCTGTTGCCTGGGCGCTCTCTTCTTTGCAAAAGAGTCTGCAGTTCCACGCTTTGAACCGTGGAACGGCGCCGGGCTCTGCTAAGATTTCCCCCGGCGCTTCGTTTGCCCTGGGCCAAAGCGAGCCTTCACAATAGCTGAACGCTAACACTGCATACTCGTTCCACTTCCAGAACCGGGCTACGGCGAGGCAGTTCTCCGGGGGAAAACGGCCCTTCGCGAAGGGCAGATCTGCCGAGCTCATTGCGGGAAAGCGAAAGCAAAGGACGCTTTTCTCCCTCTAACCGCTTTCGTCAGAGGAACGGGGAAAGTCACAGTGTTCTTTCTCTCCCTGAGATACACACAATCTGACGTTGCCTCTGAGCTCCGTTGCTGGCAAAGAACTGAAACGGACATACATTCCTGTGGGGAAACACAGGGCTTTGCTAGGATTTCTCTAGGCAGTGTGTTTTCCCTGGGCCTCACTGTAGCAACACTATCTCGCCAGGGCAACACTGCATGGGATTTCCTCTGCCAGGAGAGAGCTGCTGCTTTGTAGTTTGTGCTGGGAAACTTTGCTTTGGCAAGTGCCAATTGACCGCATTCAGGCAGAAAGAAAAGAGAATAGCAAGAGGCCTTTTCTCCCCGGCTGCTTTCCCAAGCCCTTCCAGCTCAAACTATGTCGTTGCTCCTCTGGAAGGATCCCTGCACCACGGCGTAGTTTTTCCGAAGAAGCCCTGCGTTTGCAAGAGCAAATGAGGAATTCGTGGCAGCAAAGAGGAAGGAAAGAAAGTTTCTCTCCCTCTGCCTGCTTTGCTCAGAGGACTGGATGAAGTCAGGGACTTCTCCCTTTCACTGAGAAACGTGCGGGCTGCTGTTGCCTGGGCGCTCTCTTCTTTGCAAAAGAGTCTGCAGTTCCACGCTTTGAACCGTGGAACGGCGCCGGGCTCTGCTAAGATTTCCCCCGGCGCTTCGTTTGCCCTGGGCCAAAGCGAGCCTTCACAATAGCTGAACGCTAACACTGCATACTCGTTCCACTTCCAGAACCGGGCTACGGCGAGGCAGTTCTCCGGGGGAAAACGGCCCTTCGCGAAGGGCAGATAGGCGAGCTCATTGCGGGAAAGCAAAAGCAAAGGACGCTTTTCTCCCTCTAACCGCTTTCGTCAGAGGAACGGGGGAAGTCACAGTGTTCTTTCTCTCACTGAGATACACACAATCTGACGTTGCCTCTGAGCTCCGTTGCTGGCAAAGAACTGAAACTGACATACATTCCTGTGGGGACACCCAGGGCTTTGCTAGGATTTCTCTAGGCAGTGTGTTTTCCCTGGGCCTCACTGTAGCAACACTATCTCGCCAGGGCAACACTGCATGGCATATCCTCTGCCAGGATAGAGCTGCTGCTTTGTAGTTTGTGCTGGGAAACCTTGCTTTGGCAAGTGCGAATTGACCGCATTCAGGCAGAAAGAAAAGAGAATAGCAAGAGGCCTTTTCTCCCCGGCTGCTCTGCCAAGCCCTTCCAGCTCAAACTATGAAGTTGCTCCTCTGGAAGGATCCCTGCACCGCGGCGTAGTTTTTCCGAAGAAGCCCTGCGTTTGCAAGAGCAAATGAGGAATTCGTGGCAGGAAAGAGGAAGGAAAGAAAGTTTCTCTCCCTCTGCCTGCTTTGCTCAGAGGACTGGATGAAGTCAGGGACTTCTCCCTTTCACTGAGAAACGTGCGGGCTGCTGTTGCCTGGGCGCTCTCTTCTTTGCAAAAGAGTCTGCAGTTCCACGCTTTGAACCGTGGAAAGGCGCCGGGCTCTGCTAAGATTTCCACCGGCGCTTCGTTTGCCCTGGGCCAAAGCGAGCCTTCACAATAGCTGAACGCTAACACTGCATACTCGTTCCACTTCCAGAAGCGGGCTACGGCGAGGCAGTTCTCCGGGGGAAAACGGCCCTTCGCGAAGGGCAGATCTGCCGAGCTCATTGCGGGAAAGCGAAAGCAAAGGACGCTTTTCTCCCTCTAACCGCTTTCGTCAGAGGAACGGGGAAAGTCACAGTGTTCTTTCTCTCCCTGAGATACACACAATCTGACGTTGCCTCTGAGCTCCATTGCTGGCAAAGAACTGAAACGGACATACATTCCTGTGGGGAAACACAGGGCTTTGCTAGGATTTCTCTAGGCAGTGTGTTTTCCCTGGGCCTCACTGTAGCAACTCTATCTCGCAAGGGCAGAACTGCATGGGATTTCCTCTGCCAGGAGAGAGCTGCTGCTTTGTAGTTTGTGCTGGGAAACCTTGCCTTGGCAAGTGCGAATTGACCGCATTCAGGCAGAAAGAAAAGAGAATAGCAAGAGGCCTTTTCTCCCCGGCTGCTCTGCCAAGCCCTTCCAGCTCAAACTATGTCGTTGCTCCTCTGGAAGGATCCCTGCACCGCGGCGTAGTTTTTCCGAAGAAGCCCTGCGTTTGCAAGAGCAAATGAGGAATTCGTGGCAGGAAAGAGGAAGGAAAGAAAGTTTCTCTCCCTCTGCCTGCTTTGCTCAGAGGACTGGATGAAGTCAGGGAGTTCTCCCTTTCACTGAGAAACGTGCGGGCTGCTGTTGCCTGGGCGCTCTCTTCTTTGCAAAAGAGTCTGCAGTTCCACGCTTTGAACCGTGGAAAGGCGCCGGGCTCTGCTAAGATTTCCCCCAGCGCTTCGTTTGCCCTGGGCCAAAGCGAGCCTTCACAATAGCTGAACGCTAACACTGCATACTCGTTCCACTTCCAGAAGCGGGCTACGGCGAGGCAGTTCTCCGGGGGAAAACGGCCCTTCGCGAAGGGCAGATCTGCCGAGCTCATTGCGGGAAAGCGAAAGCAAAGGACGCTTTTCTCCCTCTAACCGCTTTCGTCAGAGGAACGGGGAAAGTCACAGTGTTCTTTCTCTCCCTGAGATACACACAATCTGACGTTGCCTCTGAGCTCCGTTGCTGGCAAAGAACTGAAACTGACATACATTCCTGTGGGGACACCCAGGGCTTTGCTAGGATTTCTCTAGGCAGTGTGTTTTCCCTGGGCCTCACTGTAGCAACACTATCTCGCCGGGGCAACACTGCATGGCATATCCTCTGCCAGGAGAGAGCTGCTGCTTTGTACTTTGTGCTGGGAAACCTTGCTTTGGCAAGTGCCAATTGACCGCATTCAGGCAGAAAGAAAAGAGAATAGCAAGAGGCCTTTTCTCCCCGGCTGCTCTGCCAAGCCCTTCCAGCTCAAACTATGTCGTTGCTCCTCTGGAAGGATCCCTGCACCGCGGCGTAGTTTTTCCGAAGAAGCCCTGCGTTTGCAAGAGCAAATGAGGAATTCGTGGCAGGAAAGAGGAAGGAAAGAAAGTTTCTCTCCCTCTGCCTGCTTTGCTCAGAGGACCGGATGAAGTCAGGGAGTTCTCCCTTTCACTGAGAAACGTGCGGGCTGCTGTTGCCTGGGCGCTCTCTTCTTTGCAAAAGAGTCTGCAGTTCCACGCTTTGAACCGTGGAACGGCGCCGGGCTCTGCTAAGATTTCCCCCGGCGCTTCGTTTGCCCTGGGCCAAAGCGAGCCTTCACAATAGCTGAACGCTAACACTGCATACTCGTTCCACTTCCAGAAGCGGGCTACGGCGAGGCAGTTCTCCGGGGGAAAACGGCCCTTCGCGAAGGGCAGATCTGCCGAGCTCATTGCGGGAAAGCGAAAGCAAAGGACGCTTTTCTCCCTCTAACCGCTTTCGTCAGAGGAACGGGGGAAGTCACAGTGTTCTTTCTCTCACTGAGATACACACAATCTGACGTTGCCTCTGAGCTCCGTTGCTGGCAAAGAACTGAAACTGACATACATTCCTGTGGGGACACCCAGGGCTTTGCTAGGATTTCTCTAGGCAGTGTGTTTTCCCTGGGCCTCACTGTAGCAACACTATCTCGCCAGGGCAACACTGCATGGCATATCCTCTGCCAGGATAGAGCTGCTGCTTTGTAGTTTGTGCTGGGAAACCTTGCTTTGGCAAGTGCCAATTGACCGCATTCAGGCAGAAAGAAAAGAGAATAGCAAGAGGCCTTTTCTCCCCGGCTGCTCTGCCAAGCCCTTCCAGCTCAAACTATGAAGTTGCTCCTCTGGAAGGATCCCTGCACCGCGGCGTAGTTTTTCCGAAGAAGCCCTGCGTTTGCAAGAGCAAATGAGGAATTCGTGGCAGGAAAGAGGAAGGAAAGAAAGTTTCTCTCCCTCTGCCTGCTTTGCTCACAGGACTGGATGAAGTCAGGGACTTCTCCCTTTCACTGAGAAACGTGCGGGCTGCTGTTGCCTGGGCGCTCTCTTCTTTGCAAAAGAGTCTGCAGTTCCACGCTTTGAACCGTGGAAAGGCGCCGGGCTCTGCTAAGATTTCCACCGGCGCTTCGTTTGCCCTGGGCCAAAGCGAGCCTTCACAATAGCTGAACGCTAACACTGCATACTCGTTCCACTTCCAGAAGCGGGCTACGGCGAGGCAGTTCTCCGGGGGAAAACGGCCCTTCGCGAAGGGCAGATCTGCCGAGCTCATTGCGGGAAAGCGAAAGCAAAGGACGCTTTTCTCCCTCTAACCGCTTTCGTCAGAGGAACGGGGAAAGTCACAGTGTTCTTTCTCTCCCTGAGATACACACAATCTGACGTTGCCTCTGAGCTCCATTGCTGGCAAAGAACTGAAACGGACATACATTCCTGTGGGGAAACACAGGGCTTTGCTAGGATTTCTCTAGGCAGTGTGTTTTCCCTGGGCCTCACTGTAGCAACTCTATCTCGCAAGGGCAGAACTGCATGGGATTTCCTCTGCCAGGAGAGAGCTGCTGCTTTGTAGTTTGTGCTGGGAAACCTTGCCTTGGAAAGTGCGAATTGACCGCATTCAGGCAGAAAGAAAAGAGAATAGCAAGAGGCCTTTTCTCCCCGGCTGCTCTGCCAAGCCCTTCCAGCTCAAACTATGTCGTTGCTCCTCTGGAAGGATCCCTGCACCGCGGCGTAGTTTTTCCGAAGAAGCCCTGCGTTTGCAAGAGCAAATGAGGAATTCGTGGCAGGAAAGAGGAAGGAAAGAAAGTTTCTCTCCCTCTGCCTGCTTTGCTCAGAGGACTGGATGAAGTCAGGGAGTTCTCCCTTTCACTGAGAAACGTGCGGGCTGCTGTTGCCTGGGCGCTCTCTTCTTTGCAAAAGAGTCTGCAGTTCCACGCTTTGAACCGTGGAAAGGCGCCGGGCTCTGCTAAGATTTCCCCCAGCGCTTCGTTTGCCCTGGGCCAAAGCGAGCCTTCACAATAGCTGAACGCTAACACTGCATACTCGTTCCACTTCCAGAAGCGGGCTACGGCGAGGCAGTTCTCCGGGGGAAAACGGCCCTTCGCGAAGGGCAGATCTGCCGAGCTCATTGCGGGAAAGCGAAAGCAAAGGACGCTTTTCTCCCTCTAACCGCTTTCGTCAGAGGAACGGGGAAAGTCACAGTGTTCTTTCTCTCCCTGAGATACACACAATCTGACGTTGCCTCTGAGCTCCGTTGCTGGCAAAGAACTGAAACTGACATACATTCCTGTGGGGACACCCAGGGCTTTGCTAGGATTTCTCTAGGCAGTGTGTTTTCCCTGGGCCTCACTGTAGCAACACTATCTCGCCGGGGGAACACTGCATGGCATATCCTCTGCCAGGAGAGAGCTGCTGCTTTGTACTTTGTGCTGGGAAACCTTGCTTTGGCAAGTGCCAATTGACCGCATTCAGGCAGAAAGAAAAGAGAATAGCAAGAGGCCTTTTCTCCCCGGCTGCTCTGCCAAGCCCTTCCAGCTCAAACTATGTCGTTGCTCCTCTGGAAGGATCCCTGCACCGCGGCGTAGTTTTTCCGAAGAAGCCCTGCGTTTGCAAGAGCAAATGAGGAATTCGTGGCAGGAAAGAGGAAGGAAAGAAAGTTTCTCTCCCTCTGCCTGCTTTGCTCAGAGGACTGCATGAAGTCAGGGAGTTCTCCCTTTCACTGAGAAACGTACGGGCTGCTGTTGCCTGGGCGCTCTCTTCTTTGCAAAAGAGTCTGCAGTTCCACGCTTTGAACCGTGGAAAGGCGCCGGGCTCTGCTAAGATTTCCCCCGGCGCTTCGTTTGCCCTGGGCCAAAGCGAGCCTTCACAATAGCTGAACGCTAACACTGCATACTCGTTCCACTTCCAGAACCGGGCTACGGCGAGGCAGTTCTCCGGGGGAAAACGGCCCTTCGCGAAGGGCAGATCTGCCGAGCTCATTGCGGGAAAGCGAAAGCAAAGGACGCTTTTCTCCCTCTAACCGCTTTCGTCAGAGGAACGGGGAAAGTCACAGTGTTCTTTCTCTCCCTGAGATACACACAATCTGACGTTGCCTCTGAGCTCCGTTGCTGGCAAAGAACTGAAACGGACATACATTCCTGTGGGGAAACACAGGGCTTTGCTAGGATTTCTCTAGGCAGTGTGTTTTCCCTGGGCCTCACTGTAGCAACACTATCTCGCCAGGGCAACACTGCATGGGATTTCCTCTGCCAGGAGAGAGCTGCTGCTTTGTAGTTTGTGCTGGGAAACTTTGCTTTGGCAAGTGCCAATTGACCGCATTCAGGCAGAAAGAAAAGAGAATAGCAAGAGGCCTTTTCTCCCCGGCTGCTTTCCCAAGCCCTTCCAGCTCAAACTATGTCGTTGCTCCTCTGGAAGGATCCCTGCACCACGGCGTAGTTTTTCCGAAGAAGCCCTGCGTTTGCAAGAGCAAATGAGGAATTCGTGGCAGCAAAGAGGAAGGAAAGAAAGTTTCTCTCCCTCTGCCTGCTTTGCTCAGAGGACTGGATGAAGTCAGGGAGTTCTCCCTTTCACTGAGAAACGTGCGGGCTGCTGTTGCCTGGGCGCTCTCTTCTTTGCAAAAGAGTCTGCAGTTCCACGCTTTGAACCGTGGAACGGCGCCGGGCTCTGCTAAGATTTCCCCCGGCGCTTCGTTTGCCCTGGGCCAAAGCGAGCCTTCACAATAGCTGAACGCTAACACTGCATACTCGTTCCACTTCCAGAAACGGGCTACGGCGAGGCAGTTCTCCGGGGGAAAACGGCCCTTCGCGAAGGGCAAATAGGCGAGCTCATTGCGGGAAAGCGAAAGCAAAGGACGCTTTTCTCCCTCTAACCGCTTTCGTCAGAGGAACGGGGGAAGTCACAGTGTTCTTTCTCTCACTGAGATACACACAATCTGACGTTGCCTCTGAGCTCCGTTGCTGGCAAAGAACTGAAACTGACATACATTCCTGTGGGGACACCCAGGGCTTTGCTAGGATTTCTCTAGGCAGTGTGTTTTCCCTGGGCCTCACTGTAGCAACACTATCTCGCCAGGGCAACACTGCATGGCATATCCTCTGCCAGGATAGAGCTGCTGCTTTGTAGTTTGTGCTGGGAAACCTTGCTTTGGCAAGTGCCAATTGACCGCATTCAGGCAGAAAGAAAAGAGAATAGCAAGAGGCCTTTTCTCCCCGGCTGCTCTGCCAAGCCCTTCCAGCTCAAACTATGAAGTTGCTCCTCTGGAAGGATCCCTGCACCGCGGCGTAGTTTTTCCGAAGAAGCCCTGCGTTTGCAAGAGCAAATGAGGAATTCGTGGCAGGAAAGAGGAAGGAAAGAAAGTTTCTCTCCCTCTGCCTGCTTTGCTCAGAGGACTGGATGAAGTCAGGGACTTCTCCCTTTCACTGAGAAACGTGCGGGCTGCTGTTGCCTGGGCGCTCTCTTCTTTGCAAAAGAGTCTGCAGTTCCACGCTTTGAACCGTGGAAAGGCGCCGGGCTCTGCTAAGATTTCCACCGGCGCTTCGTTTGCCCTGGGCCAAAGCGAGCCTTCACAATAGCTGAACGCTAACACTGCATACTCGTTCCACTTCCAGAAGCGGGCTACGGCGAGGCAGTTCTCCGGGGGAAAACGGCCCTTCGCGAAGGGCAGATCTGCCGAGCTCATTGCGGGAAAGCGAAAGCAAAGGACGCTTTTCTCCCTCTAACCGCTTTCGTCAGAGGAACGGGGAAAGTCACAGTGTTCTTTCTCTCCCTGAGATACACACAATCTGACGTTGCCTCTGAGCTCCATTGCTGGCAAAGAACTGAAACGGACATACATTCCTGTGGGGAAACACAGGGCTTTGCTAGGATTTCTCTAGGCAGTGTGTTTTCCCTGGGCCTCACTGTAGCAACTCTATCTCGCAAGGGCAGAACTGCATGGGATTTCCTCTGCCAGGAGAGAGCTGCTGCTTTGTAGTTTGTGCTGGGAAACCTTGCCTTGGCAAGTGCGAATTGACCGCATTCAGGCAGAAAGAAAAGAGAATAGCAAGAGGCCTTTTCTCCCCGGCTGCTCTGCCAAGCCCTTCCAGCTCAAACTATGTCGTTGCTCCTCTGGAAGGATCCCTGCACCGCGGCGTAGTTTTTCCGAAGAAGCCCTGCGTTTGCAAGAGCAAATGAGGAATTCGTGGCAGGAAAGAGGAAGGAAAGAAAGTTTCTCTCCCTCTGCCTGCTTTGCTCAGAGGACTGGATGAAGTCAGGGAGTTCTCCCTTTCACTGAGAAACGTGCGGGCTGCTGTTGCCTGGGCGCTCTCTTCTTTGCAAAAGAGTCTGCAGTTCCACGCTTTGAACCGTGGAAAGGCGCCGGGCTCTGCTAAGATTTCCCCCAGCGCTTCGTTTGCCCTGGGCCAAAGCGAGCCTTCACAATAGCTGAACGCTAACACTGCATACTCGTTCCACTTCCAGAAGCGGGCTACGGCGAGGCAGTTCTCCGGGGGAAAACGGCCCTTCGCGAAGGGCAGATCTGCCGAGCTCATTGCGGGAAAGCGAAAGCAAAGGACGCTTTTCTCCCTCTAACCGCTTTCGTCAGAGGAACGGGGAAAGTCACAGTGTTCTTTCTCTCCCTGAGATACACACAATCTGACGTTGCCTCTGAGCTCCGTTGCTGGCAAAGAACTGAAACGGACATACATTCCTGTGGGGAAACACAGGGCTTTGCTAGAATTTCTCTAGGCAGTGTGTTTTCCCTGGGCCTCACTGTAGCAACACTATCTCGCCAGGGCAACACTGCATGGGATTTCCTCTGCCAGGAGAGAGCTGCTGCTTTGTAGTTTGTGCTGGGAAACTTTGCTTTGGCAAGTGCCAATTGACCGCATTCAGGCAGAAAGAAAAGAGAATAGCAAGAGGCCTTTTCTCCCCGGCTGCTTTCCCAAGCCCTTCCAGCTCAAACTATGTCGTTGCTCCTCTGGAAGGATCCCTGCACCACGGCGTAGTTTTTCTGAAGAAGCCCTGCGTTTGCAAGAGCAAATGAGGAATTCGTGGCAGCAAAGAGGAAGGAAAGAAAGTTTCTCTCCCTCTGCCTGCTTTGCTCAGAGGACTGGATGAAGTCAGGGACTTCTCCCTTTCACTGAGAAACGTGCGGGCTGCTGTTGCCTGGGCGCTCTCTTCTTTGCAAAAGAGTCTGCAGTTCCACGCTTTGAACCGTGGAACGGCGCCGGGCTCTGCTAAGATTTCCCCCGGCGCTTCGTTTGCCCTGGGCCAAAGCGAGCCTTCACAATAGCTGAACGCTAACACTGCATACTCGTTCCACTTCCAGAACCGGGCTACGGCGAGGCAGTTCTCCGGGGGAAAACGGCCCTTCGCGAAGGGCAGATCTGCCGAGCTCATTGCGGGAAAGCGAAAGCAAAGGACGCTTTTCTCCCTCTAACCGCTTTCGTCAGAGGAACGGGGAAAGTCACAGTGTTCTTTCTCTCCCTGAGATACACACAATCTGACGTTGCCTCTGAGCTCCGTTGCTGGCAAAGAACTGAAACGGACATACATTCCTGTGGGGAAACACAGGGCTTTGCTAGGATTTCTCTAGGCAGTGTGTTTTCCCTGGGCCTCACTGTAGCAACACTATCTCGCCAGGGCAACACTGCATGGGATTTCCTCTGCCAGGAGAGAGCTGCTGCTTTGTAGTTTGTGCTGGGAAACTTTGCTTTGGCAAGTGCCAATTGACCGCATTCAGGCAGAAAGAAAAGAGAATAGCAAGAGGCCTTTTCTCCCCGGCTGCTTTCCCAAGCCCTTCCAGCTCAAACTATGTCGTTGCTCCTCTGGAAGGATCCCTGCACCACGGCGTAGTTTTTCCGAAGAAGCCCTGCGTTTGCAAGAGCAAATGAGGAATTCGTGGCAGCAAAGAGGAAGGAAAGAAAGTTTCTCTCCCTCTGCCTGCTTTGCTCAGAGGACTGGATGAAGTCAGGGACTTCTCCCTTTCACTGAGAAACGTGCGGGCTGCTGTTGCCTGGGCGCTCTCTTCTTTGCAAAAGAGTCTGCAGTTCCACGCTTTGAACCCTGGAACGGCGCCGGGCTCTGCTAAGATTTCCCCCGGCGCTTCGTTTGCCCTGGGCCAAAGCGAGCCTTCACAATAGCTGAACGCTAACACTGCATACTCGTTCCACTTCCAGAACCGGGCTACGGCGAGGCAGTTCTCCGGGGGAAAACGGCCCTTCGCGAAGGGCAGATAGGCGAGCTCATTGCGGGAAAGCGAAAGCAAAGGACGCTTTTCTCCCTCTAACCGCTTTCGTCAGAGGAACGGGGGAAGTCACAGTGTTCTTTCTCTCACTGAGATACACACAATCTGACGTTGCCTCTGAGCTCCGTTGCTGGCAAAGAACTGAAACTGACATACATTCCTGTGGGGACACCCAGGGCTTTGCTAGGATTTCTCTAGGCAGTGTGTTTTCCCTGGGCCTCACTGTAGCAACACTATCTCGCCAGGGCAACACTGCATGGCATATCCTCTGCCAGGATAGAGCTGCTGCTTTGTAGTTTGTGCTGGGAAACCTTGCTTTGGCAAGTGCCAATTGACCGCATTCAGGCAGAAAGAAAAGAGAATAGCAAGAGGCCTTTTCTCCCCGGCTGCTCTGCCAAGCCCTTCCAGCTCAAACTATGAAGTTGCTCCTCTGGAAGGATCCCTGCACCGCGGCGTAGTTTTTCCGAAGAAGCCCTGCGTTTGCAAGAGCAAATGAGGAATTCGTGGCAGGAAAGAGGAAGGAAAGAAAGTTTCTCTCCCTCTGCCTGCTTTGCTCAGAGGACTGGATGAAGTCAGGGACTTCTCCCTTTCACTGAGAAACGTGCGGGCTGCTGTTGCCTGGGCGCTCTCTTCTTTGCAAAAGAGTCTGCAGTTCCACGCTTTGAACCGTGGAAAGGCGCCGGGCTCTGCTAAGATTTCCACCGGCGCTTCGTTTGCCCTGGGCCAAAGCGAGCCTTCACAATAGCTGAACGCTAACACTGCATACTCGTTCCACTTCCAGAAGCGGGCTACGGCGAGGCAGTTCTCCGGGGGAAAACGGCCCTTCGCGAAGGGCAGATCTGCCGAGCTCATTGCGGGAAAGCGAAAGCAAAGGACGCTTTTCTCCCTCTAACCGCTTTCGTCAGAGGAACGGGGAAAGTCACAGTGTTCTTTCTCTCCCAGAGATACACACAATCTGACGTTGCCTCTGAGCTCCGTTGCTGGCAAAGAACTGAAACTGACATACATTCCTGTGGGGACACCCAGGGCTTTGCTAGGATTTCTCTAGGCAGTGTGTTTTCCCTGGGCCTCACTGTAGCAACACTATCTCGCCGGGGCAACACTGCATGGCATATCCTCTGCCAGGAGAGAGCTGCTGCTTTGTACTTTGTGCTGGGAAACCTTGCTTTGGCAAGTGCCAATTGACCGCATTCAGGCAGAAAGAAAAGAGAATAGCAAGAGGCCTTTTCTCCCCGGCTGCTCTGCCAAGCCCTTCCAGCTCAAACTATGTCGTTGCTCCTCTGGAAGGATCCCTGCACCGCGGCGTAGTTTTTCCGAAGAAGCCCTGCGTTTGCAAGAGCAAATGAGGAATTCGTGGCAGGAAAGAGGAAGGAAAGAAAGTTTCTCTCCCTCTGCCTGCTTTGCTCAGAGGACTGCATGAAGTCAGGGAGTTCTCCCTTTCACTGAGAAACGTGCGGGCTGCTGTTGCCTGGGCGCTCTCTTCTTTGCAAAAGAGTCTGCAGTTCCACGCTTTGAACCGTGGAACGGCGCCGGGCTCTGCTAAGATTTCCCCCGGCGCTTCGTTTGCCCTGGGCCAAAGCGAGCCTTCACAATAGCTGAACGCTAACACTGCATACTCGTTCCACTTCCAGAACCGGGCTACGGCGAGGCAGTTCTCCGGGGGAAAACGGCCCTTCGCGAAGGGCAGATCTGCCGAGCTCATTGCGGGAAAGCGAAAGCAAAGGACGCTTTTCTCCCTCTAACCGCTTTCGTCAGAGGAACGGGGGAAGTCACAGTGTTCTTTCTCTCACTGAGATACACACAATCTGACGTTGCCTCTGAGCTCCGTTGCTGGCAAAGAACTGAAACTGACATACATTCCTGTGGGGACACCCAGGGCTTTGCTAGGATTTCTCTAGGCAGTGTGTTTTCCCTGGGCCTCACTGTAGCAACACTATCTCGCCAGGGCAACACTGCATGGCATATCCTCTGCCAGGATAGAGCTGCTGCTTTGTAGTTTGTGCTGGGAAACCTTGCTTTGGCAAGTGCCAATTGACCGCATTCAGGCAGAAAGAAAAGAGAATAGCAAGAGGCCTTTTCTCCCCGGCTGCTCTGCCAAGCCCTTCCAGCTCAAACTATGAAGTTGCTCCTCTGGAAGGATCCCTGCACCGCGGCGTAGTTTTTCCGAAGAAGCCCTGCGTTTGCAAGAGCAAATGAGGAATTCGTGGCAGGAAAGAGGAAGGAAAGAAAGTTTCTCTCCCTCTGCCTGCTTTGCTCAGAGGACTGGATGAAGTCAGGGACTTCTCCCTTTCACTGAGAAACGTGCGGGCTGCTGTTGCCTGGGCGCTCTCTTCTTTGCAAAAGAGTCTGCAGTTCCACGCTTTGAACCGTGGAAAGGCGCCGGGCTCTGCTAAGATTTCCACCGGCGCTTCGTTTGCCCTGGGCCAAAGCGAGCCTTCACAATAGCTGAACGCTAACACTGCATACTCGTTCCACTTCCAGAAGCGGGCTACGGCGAGGCAGTTCTCCGGGGGAAAACGGCCCTTCGCGAAGGGCAGATCTGCCGAGCTCATTGCGGGAAAGCGAAAGCAAAGGACGCTTTTCTCCCTCTAACCGCTTTCGTCAGAGGAACGGGGAAAGTCACAGTGTTCTTTCTCTCCCTGAGATACACACAATCTGACGTTGCCTCTGAGCTCCATTGCTGGCAAAGAACTGAAACGGACATACATTCCTGTGGGGAAACACAGGGCTTTGCTAGGATTTCTCTAGGCAGTGTGTTTTCCCTGGGCCTCACTGTAGCAACTCTATCTCGCAAGGGCAGAACTGCATGGGATTTCCTCTGCCAGGAGAGAGCTGCTGCTTTGTAGTTTGTGCTGGGAAACCTTGCCTTGGCAAGTGCGAATTGACCGCATTCAGGCAGAAAGAAAAGAGAATAGCAAGAGGCCTTTTCTCCCCGGCTGCTCTGCCAAGCCCTTCCAGCTCAAACTATGTCGTTGCTCCTCTGGAAGGATCCCTGCACCGCGGCGTAGTTTTTCCGAAGAAGCCCTGCGTTTGCAAGAGCAAATGAGGAATTCGTGGCAGGAAAGAGGAAGGAAAGAAAGTTTCTCTCCCTCTGCCTGCTTTGCTCACAGGACTGGATGAAGTCAGGGAGTTCTCCCTTTCACTGAGAAACGTGCGGGCTGCTGTTGCCTGGGCGCTCTCTTCTTTGCAAAAGAGTCTGCAGTTCCACGCTTTGAACCGTGGAAAGGCGCCGGGCTCTGCTAAGATTTCCCCCAGCGCTTCGTTTGCCCTGGGCCAAAGCGAGCCTTCACAATAGCTGAACGCTAACACTGCATACTCGTTCCACTTCCAGAACCGGGCTACGGCGAGGCAGTTCTCCGGGGGAAAACGGCCCTTCGCGAAGGGCAGATCTGCCGAGCTCATTGCGGGAAAGCGAAAGCAAAGGACGCTTTTCTCCCTCTAACCGCTTTCGTCAGAGGAACGGGGAAAGTCACAGTGTTCTTTCTCTCCCTGAGATACACACAATCTGACGTTGCCTCTGAGCTCCATTGCTGGCAAAGAACTGAAACGGACATACATTCCTGTGGGGAAACACAGGGCTTTGCTAGGATTTCTCTAGGCAGTGTGTTTTCCCTGGGCCTCACTGTAGCAACTCTATCTCGCAAGGGCAGAACTGCATGGGATTTCCTCTGCCAGGAGAGAGCTGCTGCTTTGTAGTTTGTGCTGGGAAACCTTGCCTTGGCAAGTGCGAATTGACCGCATTCAGGCAGAAAGAAAAGAGAATAGCAAGAGGCCTTTTCTCCCCGGCTGCTCTGCCAAGCCCTTCCAGCTCAAACTATGTCGTTGCTCCTCTGGAAGGATCCCTGCACCGCGGCGTAGTTTTTCCGAAGAAGCCCTGCGTTTGCAAGAGCAAATGAGGAATTCGTGGCAGGAAAGAGGAAGGAAAGAAAGTTTCTCTCCCTCTGCCTGCTTTGCTCAGAGGACTGGATGAAGTCAGGGAGTTCTCCCTTTCACTGAGAAACGTGCGGGCTGCTGTTGCCTGGGCGCTCTCTTCTTTGCAAAAGAGTCTGCAGTTCCACGCTTTGAACCGTGGAAAGGCGCCGGGCTCTGCTAAGATTTCCCCCAGCGCTTCGTTTGCCCTGGGCCAAAGCGAGCCTTCACAATAGCTGAACGCTAACACTGCATACTCGTTCCACTTCCAGAACCGGGCTACGGCGAGGCAGTTCTCCGGGGGAAAACGGCCCTTCGCGAAGGGCAGATCTGCCGAGCTCATTGCGGGAAAGCGAAAGCAAAGGACGCTTTTCTCCCTCTAACCGCTTTCGTCAGAGGAACGGGGAAAGTCACAGTGTTCTTTCTCTCCCTGAGATACACACAATCTGACGTTGCCTCTGAGCTCCGTTGCTGGCAAAGAACTGAAACGGACATACATTCCTGTGGGGAAACACAGGGCTTTGCTAGGATTTCTCTAGGCAGTGTGTTTTCCCTGGGCCTCACTGTAGCAACACTATCTCGCCAGGGCAACACTGCATGGCATATCCTCTGCCAGGATAGAGCTGCTGCTTTGTAGTTTGTGCTGGGAAACCTTGCTTTGGCAAGTGCCAATTGACCGCATTCAGGCAGAAAGAAAAGAGAATAGCAAGAGGCCTTTTCTCCCCGGCTGCTCTGCCAAGCCCTTCCAGCTCAAACTATGAAGTTGCTCCTCTGGAAGGATCCCTGCACCGCGGCGTAGTTTTTCCGAAGAAGCCCTGCGTTTGCAAGAGCAAATGAGGAATTCGTGGCAGGAAAGAGGAAGGAAAGAAAGTTTCTCTCCCTCTGCCTGCTTTGCTCAGAGGACTGGATGAAGTCAGGGACTTCTCCCTTTCACTGAGAAACGTGCGGGCTGCTGTTGCCTGGGCGCTCTCTTCTTTGCAAAAGAGTCTGCAGTTCCACGCTTTGAACCGTGGAAAGGCGCCGGGCTCTGCTAAGATTTCCACCGGCGCTTCGTTTGCCCTGGGCCAAAGCGAGCCTTCACAATAGCTGAACGCTAACACTGCATACTCGTTCCACTTCCAGAAGCGGGCTACGGCGAGGCAGTTCTCCGGGGGAAAACGGCCCTTCGCGAAGGGCAGATCTGCCGAGCTCATTGCGGGAAAGCGAAAGCAAAGGACGCTTTTCTCCCTCTAACCGCTTTCGTCAGAGGAACGGGGAAAGTCACAGTGTTCTTTCTCTCCCTGAGATACACACAATCTGACGTTGCCTCTGAGCTCCATTGCTGGCAAAGAACTGAAACGGACATACATTCCTGTGGGGAAACACAGGGCTTTGCTAGGATTTCTCTAGGCAGTGTGTTTTCCCTGGGCCTCACTGTAGCAACTCTATCTCGCAAGGGCAGAACTGCATGGGATTTCCTCTGCCAGGAGAGAGCTGCTGCTTTGTAGTTTGTGCTGGGAAACCTTGCCTTGGCAAGTGCGAATTGACCGCATTCAGGCAGAAAGAAAAGAGAATAGCAAGAGGCCTTTTCTCCCCGGCTGCTCTGCCAAGCCCTTCCAGCTCAAACTATGTCGTTGCTCCTCTGGAAGGATCCCTGCACCGCGGCGTAGTTTTTCCGAAGAAGCCCTGCGTTTGCAAGAGCAAATGAGGAATTCGTGGCAGGAAAGAGGAAGGAAAGAAAGTTTCTCTCCCTCTGCCTGCTTTGCTCAGAGGACTGGATGAAGTCAGGGAGTTCTCCCTTTCACTGAGAAACGTGCGGGCTGCTGTTGCCTGGGCGCTCTCTTCTTTGCAAAAGAGTCTGCAGTTCCACGCTTTGAACCGTGGAAAGGCGCCGGGCTCTGCTAAGATTTCCCCCAGCGCTTCGTTTGCCCTGGGCCAAAGCGAGCCTTCACAATAGCTGAACGCTAACACTGCATACTCGTTCCACTTCCAGAACCGGGCTACGGCGAGGCAGTTCTCCGGGGGAAAACGGCCCTTCGCGAAGGGCAGATGTGCCGAGCTCATTGCGGGAAAGCGAAAGCAAAGGACGCTTTTCTCCCTCTAACCGCTTTCGTCAGAGAAACGGGGGAAGTCACAGTGTTCTTTCTCTCACTGAGATACACACAATCTGACGTTGCCTCTGAGCTCCGTTGCTGGCAAAGAACTGAAACTGACATACATTCCTGTGGGGACACCCAGGGCTTTGCTAGGATTTCTCTAGGCAGTGTGTTTTCCCTGGGCCTCACTGTAGCAACACTATCTCGCCAGGGCAACACTGCATGGCATATCCTCTGCCAGGATAGAGCTGCTGCTTTGTAGTTTGTGCTGGGAAACCTTGCTTTGGCAAGTGCGAATTGACCGCATTCAGGCAGAAAGAAAAGAGAATAGCAAGAGGCCTTTTCTCCCCGGCTGCTCTGCCAAGCCCTTCCAGCTCAAACTATGAAGTTGCTCCTCTGGAAGGATCCCTGCACCGCGGCGTAGTTTTTCCGAAGAAGCCCTGCGTTTGCAAGAGCAAATGAGGAATTCGTGGCAGGAAAGAGGAAGGAAAGAAAGTTTCTCTCCCTCTGCCTGCTTTGCTCACAGGACTGGATGAAGTCAGGGACTTCTCCCTTTCACTGAGAAACGTACGGGCTGCTGTTGCCTGGGCGCTCTCTTCTTTGCAAAAGAGTCTGCAGTTCCACGCTTTGAACCGTGGAAAGGCGCCGGGCTCTGCTAAGATTTCCCCCGGCGCTTCGTTTGCCCTGGGCCAAAGCGAGCCTTCACAATAGCTGAACGCTAACACTGCATACTCGTTCCACTTCCAGAACCGGGCTACGGCGAGGCAGTTCTCCGGGGGAAAACGGCCCTTCGCGAAGGGCAGATCTGCCGAGCTCATTGCGGGAAAGCGAAAGCAAAGGACGCTTTTCTCCCTCTAACCGCTTTCGTCAGAGGAACGGGGAAAGTCACAGTGTTCTTTCTCTCCCTGAGATACACACAATCTGACGTTGCCTCTGAGCTCCGTTGCTGGCAAAGAACTGAAACGGACATACATTCCTGTGGGGAAACCCAGGGCTTTGCTAGGATTTCTCTAGGCAGTGTGTTTTCCCTGGGCCTCACTGTAGCAACACTATCTCGCCAGGGCAACACTGCATGGGATTTCCTCTGCCAGGAGAGAGCTGCTGCTTTGTAGTTTGTGCTGGGAAACTTTGCTTTGGCAAGTGCCAATTGACCGCATTCAGGCAGAAAGAAAAGAGAATAGCAAGAGGCCTTTTCTCCCCGGCTGCTTTCCCAAGCCCTTCCAGCTCAAACTATGTCGTTGCTCCTCTGGAAGGATCCCTGCACCACGGCGTAGATTTTCCGAAGAAGCCCTGCGTTTGCAAGAGCAAATGAGGAATTCGTGGCAGCAAAGAGGAAGGAAAGAAAGTTTCTCTCCCTCTGCCTGCTTTGCTCAGAGGACTGGATGAAGTCAGGGAGTTCTCCCTTTCACTGAGAAACGTGCGGGCTGCTGTTGCCTGGGCGCTCTCTTCTTTGCAAAAGAGTCTGCAGTTCCACGCTTTGAACCGTGGAACGGCGCCGGGCTCTGCTAAGATTTCCCCCGGCGCTTCTTTTGCCCTGGGCCAAAGCGAGCCTTCACAATAGCTGAACGCTAACACTGCATACTCGTTCCACTTCCAGAACCGGGCTACGGCGAGGCAGTTCTCCGGGGGAAAACGGCCCTTCGCGAAGGGCAGATAGGCGAGCTCATTGCGGGAAAGCGAAAGCAAAGGACGCTTTTCTCCCTCTAACCGCTTTCGTCAGAGGAACGGGGGAAGTCACAGTGTTCTTTCTCTCACTGAGATACACACAATCTGACGTTGCCTCTGAGCTCCGTTGCTGGCAAAGAACTGAAACTGACATACATTCCTGTGGGGACACCCAGGGCTTTGCTAGGATTTCTCTAGGCAGTGTGTTTTCCCTGGGCCTCACTGTAGCAACACTATCTCGCCAGGGCAACACTGCATGGCATATCCTCTGCCAGGATAGAGCTGCTGCTTTGTAGTTTGTGCTGGGAAACCTTGCTTTGGCAAGTGCCAATTGACCGCATTCAGGCAGAAAGAAAAGAGAATAGCAAGAGGCCTTTTCTCCCCGGCTGCTCTGCCAAGCCCTTCCAGCTCAAACTATGAAGTTGCTCCTCTGGAAGGATCCCTGCACCGCGGCGTAGTTTTTCCGAAGAAGCCCTGCGTTTGCAAGAGCAAATGAGGAATTCGTGGCAGGAAAGAGGAAGGAAAGAAAGTTTCTCTCCCTCTGCCTGCTTTGCTCAGAGGACTGGATGAAGTCAGGGACTTCTCCCTTTCACTGAGAAACGTGCGGGCTGCTGTTGCCTGGGCGCTCTCTTCTTTGCAAAAGAGTCTGCAGTTCCACGCTTTGAACCGTGGAAAGGCGCCGGGCTCTGCTAAGATTTCCCCCGGCGCTTCGTTTGCCCTGGGCCAAAGCGAGCCTTCACAATAGCTGAACGCTAACACTGCATACTCGTTCCACTTCCAGAAGCGGGCTACGGCGAGGCAGTTCTCCGGGGGAAAACGGCCCTTCGCGAAGGGCAGATCTGCCGAGCTCATTGCGGGAAAGCGAAAGCAAAGGACGCTTTTCTCCCTCTAACCGCTTTCGTCAGAGGAACGGGGAAAGTCACAGTGTTCTTTCTCTCCCTGAGATACACACAATCTGACGTTGCCTCTGAGCTCCATTGCTGGCAAAGAACTGAAACGGACATACATTCCTGTGGGGAAACACAGGGCTTTGCTAGGATTTCTCTAGGCAGTGTGTTTTCCCTGGGCCTCACTGTAGCAACTCTATCTCGCAAGGGCAGAACTGCATGGGATTTCCTCTGCCAGGAGAGAGCTGCTGCTTTGTAGTTTGTGCTGGGAAACCTTGCCTTGGCAAGTGCGAATTGACCGCATTCAGGCAGAAAGAAAAGAGAATAGCAAGAGGCCTTTTCTCCCCGGCTGCTCTGCCAAGCCCTTCCAGCTCAAACTATGTCGTTGCTCCTCTGGAAGGATCCCTGCACCGCGGCGTAGTTTTTCCGAAGCAGCCCTGCGTTTGCAAGAGCAAATGAGGAATTCGTGGCAGGAAAGAGGAAGGAAAGAAAGTTTCTCTCCCTCTGCCTGCTTTGCTCAGAGGACTGGATGAAGTCAGGGACTTCTCCCTTTCACTGAGAAACGTGCGGGCTGCTGTTGCCTGGGCGCTCTCTTCTTTGCAAAAGAGTCTGCAGTTCCACGCTTTGAACCGTGGAAAGGCGCCGGGCTCTGCTAAGATTTCCCCCAGCGCTTCGTTTGCCCTGGGCCAAAGCGAGCCTTCACAATAGCTGAACGCTAACACTGCATACTCGTTCCACTTCCAGAAGCGGGCTACGGCGAGGCAGTTCTCCGGGGGAAAACGGCCCTTCGCGAAGGGCAGATCTGCCGAGCTCATTGCGGGAAAGCGAAAGCAAAGGACGCTTTTCTCCCTCTAACCGCTTTCGTCAGAGGAACGGGGAAAGTCACAGTGTTCTTTCTCTCCCAGAGATACACACAATCTGACGTTGCCTCTGAGCTCCGTTGCTGGCAAAGAACTGAAACTGACATACATTCCTGTGGGGACACCCAGGGCTTTGCTAGGATTTCTCTAGGCAGTGTGTTTTCCCTGGGCCTCACTGTAGCAACACTATCTCGCCGGGGCAACACTGCATGGCATATCCTCTGCCAGGAGAGAGCTGCTGCTTTGTACTTTGTGCTGGGAAACCTTGCTTTGGCAAGTGCCAATTGACCGCATTCAGGCAGAAAGAAAAGAGAATAGCAAGAGGCCTTTTCTCCCCGGCTGCTCTGCCAAGCCCTTCCAGCTCAAACTATGTCGTTGCTCCTCTGGAAGGATCCCTGCACCGCGGCGTAGTTTTTCCGAAGAAGCCCTGCGTTTGCAAGAGCAAATGAGGAATTCGTGGCAGGAAAGAGGAAGGAAAGAAAGTTTCTCTCCCTCTGCCTGCTTTGCTCACAGGACTGGATGAAGTCAGGGACTTCTCCCTTTCACTCAGAAACGTACGGGCTGCTGTTGCCTGGGCGCTCTCTTCTTTGCAAAAGAGTCTGCAGTTCCACGCTTTGAACCGTGGAAAGGCGCCGGGCTCTGCTAAGATTTCCCCCGGCGCTTCGTTTGCCCTGGGCCAAAGCGAGCCTTCACAATAGCTGAACGCTAACACTGCATACTCGTTCCACTTCCAGAACCGGGCTACGGCGAGGCAGTTCTCCGGGGGAAAACGGCCCTTCGCGAAGGGCAGATCTGCCGAGCTCATTGCGGGAAAGCGAAAGCAAAGGACGCTTTTCTCCCTCTAACCGCTTTCGTCAGAGGAACGGGGAAAGTCACAGTGTTCTTTCTCTCCCTGAGATACACACAATCTGACGTTGCCTCTGAGCTCCGTTGCTGGCAAAGAACTGAAACGGACATACATTCCTGTGGGGAAACACAGGGCTTTGCTAGGATTTCTCTAGGCAGTGTGTTTTCCCTGGGCCTCACTGTAGCAACACTATCTCGCCAGGGCAACACTGCATGGGATTTCCTCTGCCAGGAGAGAGCTGCTGCTTTGTAGTTTGTGCTGGGAAACTTTGCTTTGGCAAGTGCCAATTGACCGCATTCAGGCAGAAAGAAAAGAGAATAGCAAGAGGCCTTTTCTCCCCGGCTGCTTTCCCAAGCCCTTCCAGCTCAAACTATGTCGTTGCTCCTCTGGAAGGATCCCTGCACCACGGCGTAGTTTTTCCGAAGAAGCCCTGCGTTTGCAAGAGCAAATGAGGAATTCGTGGCAGGAAAGAGGAAGGAAAGAAAGTTTCTCTCCCTCTGCCTGCTTTGCTCAGAGGACTGGATGAAGTCAGGGACTTCTCCCTTTCACTGAGAAACGTGCGGGCTGCTGTTGCCTGGGCGCTCTCTTCTTTGCAAAAGAGTCTGCAGTTCCACGCTTTGAACCCTGGAACGGCGCCGGGCTCTGCTAAGATTTCCCCCGGCGCTTCGTTTGCCCTGGGCCAAAGCGAGCCTTCACAATAGCTGAACGCTAACACTGCATACTCGTTCCACTTCCAGAACCGGGCTACGGCGAGGCAGTTCTCCGGGGGAAAACGGCCCTTCGCGAAGGGCAGATCTGCCGAGCTCATTGCGGGAAAGCGAAAGCAAAGGACGCTTTTCTCCCTCTAACCGCTTTCGTCAGAGGAACGGGGGAAGTCACAGTGTTCTTTCTCTCACTGAGATACACACAATCTGACGTTGCCTCTGAGCTCCGTTGCTGGCAAAGAACTGAAACTGACATACATTCCTGTGGGGACACCCAGGGCTTTGCTAGGATTTCTCTAGGCAGTGTGTTTTCCCTGGGCCTCACTGTAGCAACTCTATCTCGCAAGGGCAGAACTGCATGGGATTTCCTCTGCCAGGAGAGAGCTGCTGCTTTGTAGTTTGTGCTGGGAAACCTTGCCTTGGCAAGTGCGAATTGACCGCATTCAGGCAGAAAGAAAAGAGAATAGCAAGAGGCCTTTTCTCCCCGGCTGCTCTGCCAAGCCCTTCCAGCTCAAACTATGTCGTTGCTCCTCTGGAAGGATCCCTGCACCGCGGCGTAGTTTTTCCGAAGAAGCCCTGCGTTTGCAAGAGCAAATGAGGAATTCGTGGCAGGAAAGAGGAAGGAAAGAAAGTTTCTCTCCCTCTGCCTGCTTTGCTCAGAGGACTGCATGAAGTCAGGGAGTTCTCCCTTTCACTGAGAAACGTGCGGGCTGCTGTTGCCTGGGCGCTCTCTTCTTTGCAAAAGAGTCTGCAGTTCCACGCTTTGAACCGTGGAAAGGCGCCGGGCTCTGCTAAGATTTCCCCCAGCGCTTCGTTTGCCCTGGGCCAAAGCGAGCCTTCACAATAGCTGAACGCTAACACTGCATACTCGTTCCACTTCCAGAACCGGGCTACGGCGAGGCAGTTCTCCGGGGGAAAACGGCCCTTCGCGAAGGGCAGATCTGCCGAGCTCATTGCGGGAAAGCGAAAGCAAAGGACGCTTTTCTCCCTCTAACCGCTTTCGTCAGAGGAACGGGGGAAGTCACAGTGTTCTTTCTCTCACTGAGATACACACAATCTGACGTTGCCTCTGAGCTCCGTTGCTGGCAAAGAACTGAAACTGACATACATTCCTGTGGGGACACCCAGGGCTTTGCTAGGATTTCTCTAGGCAGTGTGTTTTCCCTGGGCCTCACTGTAGCAACACTATCTCGCCAGGGCAACACTGCATGGCATATCCTCTGCCAGGATAGAGCTGCTGCTTTGTAGTTTGTGCTGGGAAACCTTGCTTTGGCAAGTGCGAATTGACCGCATTCAGGCAGAAAGAAAAGAGAATAGCAAGAGGCCTTTTCTCCCCGGCTGCTCTGCCAAGCCCTTCCAGCTCAAACTATGAAGCTGCTCCTCTGGAAGGATCCCTGCACCGCGGCGTAGTTTTTCCGAAGAAGCCCTGCGTTTGCAAGAGCAAATGAGGAATTCGTGGCAGGAAAGAGGAAGGAAAGAAAGTTTCTCTCCCTCTGCCTGCTTTGCTCACAGGACTGGATGAAGTCAGGGACTTCTCCCTTTCACTGAGAAACGTACGGGCTGCTGTTGCCTGGGCGCTCTCTTCTTTGCCAAAGAGTCTGCAGTTCCACGCTTTGAACCGTGGAAAGGCGCCGGGCTCTGCTAAGATTTCCCCCGGCGCTTCGTTTGCCCTGGGCCAAAGCGAGCCTTCACAATAGCTGAACGCTAACACTGCATACTCGTTCCACTTCCAGAACCGGGCTACGGCGAGGCAGTTCTCCGGGGGAAAACGGCCCTTCGCGAAGGGCAGATCTGCCGAGCTCATTGCGGGAAAGCGAAAGCAAAGGACGCTTTTCTCCCTCTAACCGCTTTCGTCAGAGGAACGGGGAAAGTCACAGTGTTCTTTCTCTCCCTGAGATACACACAATCTGACGTTGCCTCTGAGCTCCGTTGCTGGCAAAGAACTGAAACGGACATACATTCCTGTGGGGAAACACAGGGCTTTGCTAGGATTTCTCTAGGCAGTGTGTTTTCCCTGGGCCTCACTGTAGCAACACTATCTCGCCAGGGCAACACTGCATGGGATTTCCTCTGCCAGGAGAGAGCTGCTGCTTTGTAGTTTGTGCTGGGAAACTTTGCTTTGGCAAGTGCCAATTGACCGCATTCAGGCAGAAAGAAAAGAGAATAGCAAGAGGCCTTTTCTCCCCGGCTGCTTTCCCAAGCCCTTCCAGCTCAAACTATGTCGTTGCTCCTCTGGAAGGATCCCTGCACCACGGCGTAGATTTTCCGAAGAAGCCCTGCGTTTGCAAGAGCAAATGAGGAATTCGTGGCAGCAAAGAGGAAGGAAAGAAAGTTTCTCTCCCTCTGCCTGCTTTGCTCAGAGGACTGGATGAAGTCAGGGAGTTCTCCCTTTCACTGAGAAACGTGCGGGCTGCTGTTGCCTGGGCGCTCTCTTCTTTGCAAAAGAGTCTGCAGTTCCACGCTTTGAACCGTGGAAAGGCGCCGGGCTCTGCTAAGATTTCCCCCGGCGCTTCGTTTGCCCTGGGCCAAAGCGAGCCTTCACAATAGCTGAACGCTAACACTGCATACTCGTTCCACTTCCAGAACCGGGCTACGGCGAGGCAGTTCTCCGGGGGAAAACGGCCCTTCGCGAAGGGCAGATAGGCGAGCTCATTGCGGGAAAGCGAAAGCAAAGGACGCTTTTCTCCCTCTAACCGCTTTCGTCAGAGGAACGGGGGAAGTCACAGTGTTCTTTCTCTCACTGAGATACACACAATCTGACGTTGCCTCTGAGCTCCGTTGCTGGCAAAGAACTGAAACTGACATACATTCCTGTGGGGACACCCAGGGCTTTGCTAGGATTTCTCTAGGCAGTGTGTTTTCCCTGGGCCTCACTGTAGCAACACTATCTCGCCAGGGCAACACTGCATGGCATATCCTCTGCCAGGATAGAGCTGCTGCTTTGTAGTTTGTGCTGGGAAACCTTGCTTTGGCAAGTGCCAATTGACCGCATTCAGGCAGAAAGAAAAGAGAATAGCAAGAGGCCTTTTCTCCCCGGCTGCTCTGCCAAGCCCTTCCAGCTCAAACTATGAAGTTGCTCCTCTGGAAGGATCCCTGCACCGCGGCGTAGTTTTTCCGAAGAAGCCCTGCGTTTGCAAGAGCAAATGAGGAATTCGTGGCAGGAAAGAGGAAGGAAAGAAAGTTTCTCTCCCTCTGCCTGCTTTGCTCAGAGGACTGGATGAAGTCAGGGACTTCTCCCTTTCACTGAGAAACGTGCGGGCTGCTGTTGCCTGGGCGCTCTCTTCTTTGCAAAAGAGTCTGCAGTTCCACGCTTTGAACCGTGGAAAGGCGCCGGGCTCTGCTAAGATTTCCCCCGGCGCTTCGTTTGCCCTGGGCCAAAGCGAGCCTTCACAATAGCTGAACGCTAACACTGCATACTCGTTCCACTTCCAGAAGCGGGCTACGGCGAGGCAGTTCTCCGGGGGAAAACGGCCCTTCGCGAAGGGCAGATCTGCCGAGCTCATTGCGGGAAAGCGAAAGCAAAGGACGCTTTTCTCCCTCTAACCGCTTTCGTCAGAGGAACGGGGAAAGTCACAGTGTTCTTTCTCTCCCTGAGATACACACAATCTGACGTTGCCTCTGAGCTCCATTGCTGGCAAAGAACTGAAACGGACATACATTCCTGTGGGGAAACACAGGGCTTTGCTAGGATTTCTCTAGGCAGTGTGTTTTCCCTGGGCCTCACTGTAGCAACTCTATCTCGCAAGGGCAGAACTGCATGGGATTTCCTCTGCCAGGAGAGAGCTGCTGCTTTGTAGTTTGTGCTGGGAAACCTTGCCTTGGCAAGTGCGAATTGACCGCATTCAGGCAGAAAGAAAAGAGAATAGCAAGAGGCCTTTTCTCCCCGGCTGCTCTGCCAAGCCCTTCCAGCTCAAACTATGTCGTTGCTCCTCTGGAAGGATCCCTGCACCGCGGCGTAGTTTTTCCGAAGCAGCCCTGCGTTTGCAAGAGCAAATGAGGAATTCGTGGCAGGAAAGAGGAAGGAAAGAAAGTTTCTCTCCCTCTGCCTGCTTTGCTCAGAGGACTGGATGAAGTCAGGGAGTTCTCCCTTTCACTGAGAAACGTGCGGGCTGCTGTTGCCTGGGCGCTCTCTTCTTTGCAAAAGAGTCTGCAGTTCCACGCTTTGAACCGTGGAAAGGCGCCGGGCTCTGCTAAGATTTCCCCCAGCGCTTCGTTTGCCCTGGGCCAAAGCGAGCCTTCACAATAGCTGAACGCTAACACTGCATACTCGTTCCACTTCCAGAAGCGGGCTACGGCGAGGCAGTTCTCCGGGGGAAAACGGCCCTTCGCGAAGGGCAGATCTGCCGAGCTCATTGCGGGAAAGCGAAAGCAAAGGACGCTTTTCTCCCTCTAACCGCTTTCGTCAGAGGAACGGGGAAAGTCACAGTGTTCTTTCTCTCCCAGAGATACACACAATCTGACGTTGCCTCTGAGCTCCGTTGCTGGCAAAGAACTGAAACTGACATACATTCCTGTGGGGACACCCAGGGCTTTGCTAGGATTTCTCTAGGCAGTGTGTTTTCCCTGGGCCTCACTGTAGCAACACTATCTCGCCGGGGCAACACTGCATGGCATATCCTCTGCCAGGAGAGAGCTGCTGCTTTGTACTTTGTGCTGGGAAACCTTGCTTTGGCAAGTGCCAATTGACCGCATTCAGGCAGAAAGAAAAGAGAATAGCAAGAGGCCTTTTCTCCCCGGCTGCTCTGCCAAGCCCTTCCAGCTCAAACTATGTCGTTGCTCCTCTGGAAGGATCCCTGCACCGCGGCGTAGTTTTTCCGAAGAAGCCCTGCGTTTGCAAGAGCAAATGAGGAATTCGTGGCAGGAAAGAGGAAGGAAAGAAAGTTTCTCTCCCTCTGCCTGCTTTGCTCAGAGGACTGCATGAAGTCAGGGAGTTCTCCCTTTCACTGAGAAACGTGCGGGCTGCTGTTGCCTGGGCGCTCTCTTCTTTGCAAAAGAGTCTGCAGTTCCACGCTTTGAACCGTGGAACGGCGCCGGGCTCTGCTAAGATTTCCCCCGGCGCTTCGTTTGCCCTGGGCCAAAGCGAGCCTTCACAATAGCTGAACGCTAACACTGCATACTCGTTCCACTTCCAGAACCGGGCTACGGCGAGGCAGTTCTCCGGGGGAAAACGGCCCTTCGCGAAGGGCAGATCTGCCGAGCTCATTGCGGGAAAGCGAAAGCAAAGGACGCTTTTCTCCCTCTAACCGCTTTCGTCAGAGAAACGGGGGAAGTCACAGTGTTCTTTCTCTCACTGAGATACACACAATCTGACGTTGCCTCTGAGCTCCGTTGCTGGCAAAGAACTGAAACTGACATACATTCCTGTGGGGACACCCAGGGCTTTGCTAGGATTTCTCTAGGCAGTGTGTTTTCCCTGGGCCTCACTGTAGCAACACTATCTCGCCAGGGCAACACTGCATGGCATATCCTCTGCCAGGATAGAGCTGCTGCTTTGTAGTTTGTGCTGGGAAACCTTGCTTTGGCAAGTGCGAATTGACCGCATTCAGGCAGAAAGAAAAGAGAATAGCAAGAGGCCTTTTCTCCCCGGCTGCTCTGCCAAGCCCTTCCAGCTCAAACTATGAAGTTGCTCCTCTGGAAGGATCCCTGCACCGCGGCGTAGTTTTTCCGAAGAAGCCCTGCGTTTGCAAGAGCAAATGAGGAATTCGTGGCAGGAAAGAGGAAGGAAAGAAAGTTTCTCTCCCTCTGCCTGCTTTGCTCACAGGACTGGATGAAGTCAGGGACTTCTCCCTTTCACTGAGAAACGTACGGGCTGCTGTTGCCTGGGCGCTCTCTTCTTTGCAAAAGAGTCTGCAGTTCCACGCTTTGAACCGTGGAAAGGCGCCGGGCTCTGCTAAGATTTCCCCCGGCGCTTCGTTTGCCCTGGGCCAAAGCGAGCCTTCACAATAGCTGAACGCTAACACTGCATACTCGTTCCACTTCCAGAACCGGGCTACGGCGAGGCAGTTCTCCGGGGGAAAACGGCCCTTCGCGAAGGGCAGATCTGCCGAGCTCATTGCGGGAAAGCGAAAGCAAAGGACGCTTTTCTCCCTCTAACCGCTTTCGTCAGAGGAACGGGGAAAGTCACAGTGTTCTTTCTCTCCCTGAGATACACACAATCTGACGTTGCCTCTGAGCTCCGTTGCTGGCAAAGAACTGAAACGGACATACATTCCTGTGGGGAAACACAGGGCTTTGCTAGGATTTCTCTAGGCAGTGTGTTTTCCCTGGGCCTCACTGTAGCAACACTATCTCGCCAGGGCAACACTGCATGGGATTTCCTCTGCCAGGAGAGAGCTGCTGCTTTGTAGTTTGTGCTGGGAAACTTTGCTTTGGCAAGTGCCAATTGACCGCATTCAGGCAGAAAGAAAAGAGAATAGCAAGAGGCCTTTTCTCCCCGGCTGCTTTCCCAAGCCCTTCCAGCTCAAACTATGTCGTTGCTCCTCTGGAAGGATCCCTGCACCACGGCGTAGTTTTTCCGAAGAAGCCCTGCGTTTGCAAGAGCAAATGAGGAATTCGTGGCAGGAAAGAGGAAGGAAAGAAAGTTTCTCTCCCTCTGCCTGCTTTGCTCAGAGGACTGGATGAAGTCAGGGACTTCTCCCTTTCACTGAGAAACGTGCGGGCTGCTGTTGCCTGGGCGCTCTCTTCTTTGCAAAAGAGTCTGCAGTTCCACGCTTTGAACCGTGGAACGGCGCCGGGCTCTGCTAAGATTTCCCCCAGCGCTTCGTTTGCCCTGGGCCAAAGCGAGCCTTCACAATAGCTGAACGCTAACACTGCATACTCGTTCCACTTCCAGAACCGGGCTACGGCGAGGCAGTTCTCCGGGGGAAAACGGCCCTTCGCGAAGGGCAGATCTGCCGAGCTCATTGCGGGAAAGCGAAAGCAAAGGACGCTTTTCTCCCTCTAACCGCTTTCGTCAGAGGAACGGGGGAAGTCACAGTGTTCTTTCTCTCACTGAGATACACACAATCTGACGTTGCCTCTGAGCTCCGTTGCTGGCAAAGAACTGAAACTGACATACATTCCTGTGGGGACACCCAGGGCTTTGCTAGGATTTCTCTAGGCAGTGTGTTTTCCCTGGGCCTCACTGTAGCAACACTATCTCGCCAGGGCAACACTGCATGGCATATCCTCTGCCAGGATAGAGCTGCTGCTTTGTAGTTTGTGCTGGGAAACCTTGCTTTGGCAAGTGCCAATTGACCGCATTCAGGCAGAAAGAAAAGAGAATAGCAAGAGGCCTTTTCTCCCCGGCTGCTCTGCCAAGCCCTTCCAGCTCAAACTATGAAGTTGCTCCTCTGGAAGGATCCCTGCACCGCGGCGTAGTTTTTCCGAAGAAGCCCTGCGTTTGCAAGAGCAAATGAGGAATTCGTGGCAGGAAAGAGGAAGGAAAGAAAGTTTCTCTCCCTCTGCCTGCTTTGCTCAGAGGACTGGATGAAGTCAGGGACTTCTCCCTTTCACTGAGAAACGTGCGGGCTGCTGTTGCCTGGGCGCTCTCTTCTTTGCAAAAGAGTCTGCAGTTCCACGCTTTGAACCGTGGAAAGGCGCCGGGCTCTGCTAAGATTTCCACCGGCGCTTCGTTTGCCCTGGGCCAAAGCGAGCCTTCACAATAGCTGAACGCTAACACTGCATACTCGTTCCACTTCCAGAAGCGGGCTACGGCGAGGCAGTTCTCCGGGGGAAAACGGCCCTTCGCGAAGGGCAGATCTGCCGAGCTCATTGCGGGAAAGCGAAAGCAAAGGACGCTTTTCTCCCTCTAACCGCTTTCGTCAGAGGAACGGGGAAAGTCACAGTGTTCTTTCTCTCCCTGAGATACACACAATCTGACGTTGCCTCTGAGCTCCATTGCTGGCAAAGAACTGAAACGGACATACATTCCTGTGGGGAAACACAGGGCTTTGCTAGGATTTCTCTAGGCAGTGTGTTTTCCCTGGGCCTCACTGTAGCAACTCTATCTCGCAAGGGCAGAACTGCATGGGATTTCCTCTGCCAGGAGAGAGCTGCTGCTTTGTAGTTTGTGCTGGGAAACCTTGCCTTGGCAAGTGCGAATTGACCGCATTCAGGCAGAAAGAAAAGAGAATAGCAAGAGGCCTTTTCTCCCCGGCTGCTCTGCCAAGCCCTTCCAGCTCAAACTATGTCGTTGCTCGTCTGGAAGGATCCCTGCACCGCGGCGTAGTTTTTCCGAAGAAGCCCTGCGTTTGCAAGAGCAAATGAGGAATTCGTGGCAGGAAAGAGGAAGGAAAGAAAGTTTCTCTCCCTCTGCCTGCTTTGCTCAGAGGACTGGATGAAGTCAGGGACTTCTCCCTTTCACTGAGAAACGTGCGGGCTGCTGTTGCCTGGGCGCTCTCTTCTTTGCAAAA
This sequence comes from Elephas maximus indicus, assembly GCF_024166365.1. NCBI lineage: Eukaryota > Metazoa > Chordata > Mammalia > Proboscidea > Elephantidae > Elephas > Elephas maximus. The sequence goes on from NC_064822.1 coordinate 2,243,157, forward strand.
GAGTCTGCAGTTCCACGCTTTGAACCGTGGAAAGGCGCCGGGCTCTGCTAAGATTTCCCCCAGCGCTTCGTTTGCCCTGGGCCAAAGCGAGCCTTCACAATAGCTGAACGCTAACACTGCATACTCGTTCCACTTCCAGAAGCGGGCTACGGCGAGGCAGTTCTCCGGGGGAAAACGGCCCTTCGCGAAGGGCAGATCTGCCGAGCTCATTGCGGGAAAGCGAAAGCAAAGGACGCTTTTCTCCCTCTAACCGCTTTCGTCAGAGGAACGGGGAAAGTCACAGTGTTCTTTCTCTCCCTGAGATACACACAATCTGACGTTGCCTCTGAGCTCCATTGCTGGCAAAGAACTGAAACGGACATACATTCCTGTGGGGAAACACAGGGCTTTGCTAGGATTTCTCTAGGCAGTGTGTTTTCCCTGGGCCTCACTGTAGCAACTCTATCTCGCAAGGGCAGAACTGCATGGGATTTCCTCTGCCAGGAGAGAGCTGCTGCTTTGTAGTTTGTGCTGGGAAACCTTGCCTTGGCAAGTGCGAATTGACCGCATTCAGGCAGAAAGAAAAGAGAATAGCAAGAGGCCTTTTCTCCCCGGCTGCTCTGCCAAGCCCTTCCAGCTCAAACTATGTCGTTGCTCCTCTGGAAGGATCCCTGCACCGCGGCGTAGTTTTTCCGAAGAAGCCCTGCGTTTGCAAGAGCAAATGAGGAATTCGTGGCAGGAAAGAGGAAGGAAAGAAAGTTTCTCTCCCTCTGCCTGCTTTGCTCAGAGGACTGGATGAAGTCAGGGAGTTCTCCCTTTCACTGAGAAACGTGCGGGCTGCTGTTGCCTGGGCGCTCTCTTCTTTGCAAAAGAGTCTGCAGTTCCACGCTTTGAACCGTGGAAAGGCGCCGGGCTCTGCTAAGATTTCCCCCAGCGCTTCGTTTGCCCTGGGCCAAAGCGAGCCTTCACAATAGCTGAACGCTAACACTGCATACTCGTTCCACTTCCAGAACCGGGCTACGGCGAGGCAGTTCTCCGGGGGAAAACGGCCCTTCACGAAGGGCAGATCTGCCGAGCTCATTGCGGGAAAGCGAAAGCAAAGGACGCTTTTCTCCCTCTAACCGCTTTCGTCAGAGGAACGGGGGAAGTCACAGTGTTCTTTCTCTCACTGAGATACACACAATCTGACGTTGCCTCTGAGCTCCGTTGCTGGCAAAGAACTGAAACTGACATACATTCCTGTGGGGACACCCAGGGCTTTGCTAGGATTTCTCTAGGCAGTGTGTTTTCCCTGGGCCTCACTGTAGCAACACTATCTCGCCAGGGCAACACTGCATGGCATATCCTCTGCCAGGATAGAGCTGCTGCTTTGTAGTTTGTGCTGGGAAACCTTGCTTTGGCAAGTGCCAATTGACCGCATTCAGGCAGAAAGAAAAGAGAATAGCAAGAGGCCTTTTCTCCCCGGCTGCTCTGCCAAGCCCTTCCAGCTCAAACTATGAAGTTGCTCCTCTGGAAGGATCCCTGCACCGCGGCGTAGTTTTTCCGAAGAAGCCCTGCGTTTGCAAGAGCAAATGAGGAATTCGTGGCAGGAAAGAGGAAGGAAAGAAAGTTTCTCTCCCTCTGCCTGCTTTGCTCACAGGACTGGATGAAGTCAGGGACTTCTCCCTTTCACTGAGAAACGTACGGGCTGCTGTTGCCTGGGCGCTCTCTTCTTTGCAAAAGAGTCTGCAGTTCCACGCTTTGAACCGTGGAAAGGCGCCGGGCTCTGCTAAGATTTCCCCCGGCGCTTCGTTTGCCCTGGGCCAAAGCGAGCCTTCACAATAGCTGAACGCTAACACTGCATACTCGTTCCACTTCCAGAACCGGGCTACGGCGAGGCAGTTCTCCGGGGGAAAACGGCCCTTCGCGAAGGGCAGATCTGCCGAGCTCATTGCGGGAAAGCGAAAGCAAAGGACGCTTTTCTCCCTCTAACCGCTTTCGTCAGAGGAACGGGGAAAGTCACAGTGTTCTTTCTCTCCCTGAGATACACACAATCTGACGTTGCCTCTGAGCTCCGTTGCTGGCAAAGAACTGAAACGGACATACATTCCTGTGGGGAAACACAGGGCTTTGCTAGGATTTCTCTAGGCAGTGTGTTTTCCCTGGGCCTCACTGTAGCAACACTATCTCGCCAGGGCAACACTGCATGGGATTTCCTCTGCCAGGAGAGAGCTGCTGCTTTGTAGTTTGTGCTGGGAAACTTTGCTTTGGCAAGTGCCAATTGACCGCATTCAGGCAGAAAGAAAAGAGAATAGCAAGAGGCCTTTTCTCCCCGGCTGCTTTCCCAAGCCCTTCCAGCTCAAACTATGTCGTTGCTCCTCTGGAAGGATCCCTGCACCACGGCGTAGATTTTCCGAAGAAGCCCTGCGTTTGCAAGAGCAAATGAGGAATTCGTGGCAGCAAAGAGGAAGGAAAGAAAGTTTCTCTCCCTCTGCCTACTTTGCTCAGAGGACTGGATGAAGTCAGGGAGTTCTCCCTTTCACTGAGAAACGTGCGGGCTGCTGTTGCCTGGGCGCTCTCTTCTTTGCAAAAGAGTCTGCAGTTCCACGCTTTGAACCGTGGAACGGCGCCGGGCTCTGCTAAGATTTCCCCCGGCGCTTCGTTTGCCCTGGGCCAAAGCGAGCCTTCACAATAGCTGAACGCTAACACTGCATACTCGTTCCACTTCCAGAACCGGGCTACGGCGAGGCAGTTCTCCGGGGGAAAACGGCCCTTCGCGAAGGGCAGATAGGCGAGCTCATTGCGGGAAAGCGAAAGCAAAGGACGCTTTTCTCCCTCTAACCGCTTTCGTCAGAGGAACGGGGGAAGTCACAGTGTTCTTTCTCTCCCTGAGATACACACAATCTGACGTTGCCTCTGAGCTCCGTTGCTGGCAAAGAACTGAAACTGACATACATTCCTGTGGGGACACCCAGGGCTTTGCTAGGATTTCTCTAGGCAGTGTGTTTTCCCTGGGCCTCACTGTAGCAACACTATCTCGCCAGGGCAACACTGCATGGCATATCCTCTGCCAGGATAGAGCTGCTGCTTTGTAGTTTGTGCTGGGAAACCTTGCTTTGGCAAGTGCCAATTGACCGCATTCAGGCAGAAAGAAAAGAGAATAGCAAGAGGCCTTTTCTCCCCGGCTGCTCTGCCAAGCCCTTCCAGCTCAAACTATGAAGTTGCTCCTCTGGAAGGATCCCTGCACCGCGGCGTAGTTTTTCCGAAGAAGCCCTGCGTTTGCAAGAGCAAATGAGGAATTCGTGGCAGGAAAGAGGAAGGAAAGAAAGTTTCTCTCCCTCTGCCTGCTTTGCTCAGAGGACTGGATGAAGTCAGGGACTTCTCCCTTTCACTGAGAAACGTGCGGGCTGCTGTTGCCTGGGCGCTCTCTTCTTTGCAAAAGAGTCTGCAGTTCCACGCTTTGAACCGTGGAAAGGCGCCGGGCTCTGCTAAGATTTCCACCGGCGCTTCGTTTGCCCTGGGCCAAAGCGAGCCTTCACAATAGCTGAACGCTAACACTGCATACTCGTTCCACTTCCAGAAGCGGGCTACGGCGAGGCAGTTCTCCGGGGGAAAACGGCCCTTCGCGAAGGGCAGATCTGCCGAGCTCATTGCGGGAAAGCGAAAGCAAAGGACGCTTTTCTCCCTCTAACCGCTTTCGTCAGAGGAACGGGGAAAGTCACAGTGTTCTTTCTCTCCCTGAGATACACACAATCTGACGTTGCCTCTGAGCTCCATTGCTGGCAAAGAACTGAAACGGACATACATTCCTGTGGGGAAACACAGGGCTTTGCTAGGATTTCTCTAGGCAGTGTGTTTTCCCTGGGCCTCACTGTAGCAACTCTATCTCGCAAGGGCAGAACTGCATGGGATTTCCTCTGCCAGGAGAGAGCTGCTGCTTTGTAGTTTGTGCTGGGAAACCTTGCCTTGGCAAGTGCGAATTGACCGCATTCAGGCAGAAAGAAAAGAGAATAGCAAGAGGCCTTTTCTCCCCGGCTGCTCTGCCAAGCCCTTCCAGCTCAAACTATGAAGTTGCTCCTCTGGAAGGATCCCTGCACCGCGGCGTAGTTTTTCCGAAGAAGCCCTGCGTTTGCAAGAGCAAATGAGGAATTCGTGGCAGGAAAGAGGAAGGAAAGAAAGTTTCTCTCCCTCTGCCTGCTTTGCTCACAGGACTGGATGAAGTCAGGGACTTCTCCCTTTCACTGAGAAACGTACGGGCTGCTGTTGCCTGGGCGCTCTCTTCTTTGCAAAAGAGTCTGCAGTTCCACGCTTTGAACCGTGGAAAGGCGCCGGGCTCTGCTAAGATTTCCCCCGGCGCTTCGTTTGCCCTGGGCCAAAGCGAGCCTTCACAATAGCTGAACGCTAACACTGCATACTCGTTCCACTTCCAGAACCGGGCTACGGCGAGGCAGTTCTCCGGGGGAAAACGGCCCTTCGCGAAGGGCAGATCTGCCGAGCTCATTGCGGGAAAGCGAAAGCAAAGGACGCTTTTCTCCCTCTAACCGCTTTCGTCAGAGGAACGGGGAAAGTCACAGTGTTCTTTCTCTCCCTGAGATACACACAATCTGACGTTGCCTCTGAGCTCCGTTGCTGGCAAAGAACTGAAACGGACATACATTCCTGTGGGGAAACACAGGGCTTTGCTAGGATTTCTCTAGGCAGTGTGTTTTCCCTGGGCCTCACTGTAGCAACTCTATCTCGCAAGGGCAGAACTGCATGGGATTTCCTCTGCCAGGAGAGAGCTGCTGCTTTGTAGTTTGTGCTGGGAAACCTTGCCTTGGCAAGTGCGAATTGACCGCATTCAGGCAGAAAGAAAAGAGAATAGCAAGAGGCCTTTTCTCCCCGGCTGCTCTGCCAAGCCCTTCCAGCTCAAACTATGTCGTTGCTCCTCTGGAAGGATCCCTGCACCGCGGCGTAGTTTTTCCGAAGAAGCCCTGCGTTTGCAAGAGCAAATGAGGAATTCGTGGCAGGAAAGAGGAAGGAAAGAAAGTTTCTCTCCCTCTGCCTGCTTTGCTCAGAGGACTGGATGAAGTCAGGGAGTTCTCCCTTTCACTGAGAAACGTGCGGGCTGCTGTTGCCTGGGCGCTCTCTTCTTTGCAAAAGAGTCTGCAGTTCCACGCTTTGAACCGTGGAAAGGCGCCGGGCTCTGCTAAGATTTCCCCCAGCGCTTCGTTTGCCCTGGGCCAAAGCGAGCCTTCACAATAGCTGAACGCTAACACTGCATACTCGTTCCACTTCCAGAACCGGGCTACGGCGAGGCAGTTCTCCGGGGGAAAACGGCCCTTCACGAAGGGCAGATCTGCCGAGCTCATTGCGGGAAAGCGAAAGCAAAGGACGCTTTTCTCCCTCTAACCGCTTTCGTCAGAGGAACGGGGGAAGTCACAGTGTTCTTTCTCTCACTGAGATACACACAATCTGACGTTGCCTCTGAGCTCCGTTGCTGGCAAAGAACTGAAACTGACATACATTCCTGTGGGGACACCCAGGGCTTTGCTAGGATTTCTCTAGGCAGTGTGTTTTCCCTGGGCCTCACTGTAGCAACACTATCTCGCCAGGGCAACACTGCATGGCATATCCTCTGCCAGGATAGAGCTGCTGCTTTGTAGTTTGTGCTGGGAAACCTTGCTTTGGCAAGTGCCAATTGACCGCATTCAGGCAGAAAGAAAAGAGAATAGCAAGAGGCCTTTTCTCCCCGGCTGCTCTGCCAAGCCCTTCCAGCTCAAACTATGAAGTTGCTCCTCTGGAAGGATCCCTGCACCGCGGCGTAGTTTTTCCGAAGAAGCCCTGCGTTTGCAAGAGCAAATGAGGAATTCGTGGCAGGAAAGAGGAAGGAAAGAAAGTTTCTCTCCCTCTGCCTGCTTTGCTCACAGGACTGGATGAAGTCAGGGACTTCTCCCTTTCACTGAGAAACGTACGGGCTGCTGTTGCCTGGGCGCTCTCTTCTTTGCAAAAGAGTCTGCAGTTCCACGCTTTGAACCGTGGAAAGGCGCCGGGCTCTGCTAAGATTTCCCCCGGCGCTTCGTTTGCCCTGGGCCAAAGCGAGCCTTCACAATAGCTGAACGCTAACACTGCATACTCGTTCCACTTCCAGAACCGGGCTACGGCGAGGCAGTTCTCCGGGGGAAAACGGCCCTTCGCGAAGGGCAGATCTGCCGAGCTCATTGCGGGAAAGCGAAAGCAAAGGACGCTTTTCTCCCTCTAACCGCTTTCGTCAGAGGAACGGGGAAAGTCACAGTGTTCTTTCTCTCCCTGAGATACACACAATCTGACGTTGCCTCTGAGCTCCGTTGCTGGCAAAGAACTGAAACGGACATACATTCCTGTGGGGAAACACAGGGCTTTGCTAGGATTTCTCTAGGCAGTGTGTTTTCCCTGGGCCTCACTGTAGCAACACTATCTCGCCAGGGCAACACTGCATGGGATTTCCTCTGCCAGGAGAGAGCTGCTGCTTTGTAGTTTGTGCTGGGAAACTTTGCTTTGGCAAGTGCCAATTGACCGCATTCAGGCAGAAAGAAAAGAGAATAGCAAGAGGCCTTTTCTCCCCGGCTGCTTTCCCAAGCCCTTCCAGCTCAAACTATGTCGTTGCTCCTCTGGAAGGATCCCTGCACCACGGCGTAGATTTTCCGAAGAAGCCCTGCGTTTGCAAGAGCAAATGAGGAATTCGTGGCAGCAAAGAGGAAGGAAAGAAAGTTTCTCTCCCTCTGCCTACTTTGCTCAGAGGACTGGATGAAGTCAGGGAGTTCTCCCTTTCACTGAGAAACGTGCGGGCTGCTGTTGCCTGGGCGCTCTCTTCTTTGCAAAAGAGTCTGCAGTTCCACGCTTTGAACCGTGGAACGGCGCCGGGCTCTGCTAAGATTTCCCCCGGCGCTTCGTTTGCCCTGGGCCAAAGCGAGCCTTCACAATAGCTGAACGCTAACACTGCATACTCGTTCCACTTCCAGAACCGGGCTACGGCGAGGCAGTTCTCCGGGGGAAAACGGCCCTTCGCGAAGGGCAGATAGGCGAGCTCATTGCGGGAAAGCGAAAGCAAAGGACGCTTTTCTCCCTCTAACCGCTTTCGTCAGAGGAACGGGGGAAGTCACAGTGTTCTTTCTCTCCCTGAGATACACACAATCTGACGTTGCCTCTGAGCTCCGTTGCTGGCAAAGAACTGAAACTGACATACATTCCTGTGGGGACACCCAGGGCTTTGCTAGGATTTCTCTAGGCAGTGTGTTTTCCCTGGGCCTCACTGTAGCAACACTATCTCGCCAGGGCAACACTGCATGGCATATCCTCTGCCAGGATAGAGCTGCTGCTTTGTAGTTTGTGCTGGGAAACCTTGCTTTGGCAAGTGCCAATTGACCGCATTCAGGCAGAAAGAAAAGAGAATAGCAAGAGGCCTTTTCTCCCCGGCTGCTCTGCCAAGCCCTTCCAGCTCAAACTATGAAGTTGCTCCTCTGGAAGGATCCCTGCACCGCGGCGTAGTTTTTCCGAAGAAGCCCTGCGTTTGCAAGAGCAAATGAGGAATTCGTGGCAGGAAAGAGGAAGGAAAGAAAGTTTCTCTCCCTCTGCCTGCTTTGCTCAGAGGACTGGATGAAGTCAGGGACTTCTCCCTTTCACTGAGAAACGTGCGGGCTGCTGTTGCCTGGGCGCTCTCTTCTTTGCAAAAGAGTCTGCAGTTCCACGCTTTGAACCGTGGAAAGGCGCCGGGCTCTGCTAAGATTTCCACCGGCGCTTCGTTTGCCCTGGGCCAAAGCGAGCCTTCACAATAGCTGAACGCTAACACTGCATACTCGTTCCACTTCCAGAAGCGGGCTACGGCGAGGCAGTTCTCCGGGGGAAAACGGCCCTTCGCGAAGGGCAGATCTGCCGAGCTCATTGCGGGAAAGCGAAAGCAAAGGACGCTTTTCTCCCTCTAACCGCTTTCGTCAGAGGAACGGGGAAAGTCACAGTGTTCTTTCTCTCCCTGAGATACACACAATCTGACGTTGCCTCTGAGCTCCATTGCTGGCAAAGAACTGAAACGGACATACATTCCTGTGGGGAAACACAGGGCTTTGCTAGGATTTCTCTAGGCAGTGTGTTTTCCCTGGGCCTCACTGTAGCAACTCTATCTCGCAAGGGCAGAACTGCATGGGATTTCCTCTGCCAGGAGAGAGCTGCTGCTTTGTAGTTTGTGCTGGGAAACCTTGCCTTGGCAAGTGCGAATTGACCGCATTCAGGCAGAAAGAAAAGAGAATAGCAAGAGGCCTTTTCTCCCCGGCTGCTCTGCCAAGCCCTTCCAGCTCAAACTATGAAGTTGCTCCTCTGGAAGGATCCCTGCACCGCGGCGTAGTTTTTCCGAAGAAGCCCTGCGTTTGCAAGAGCAAATGAGGAATTCGTGGCAGGAAAGAGGAAGGAAAGAAAGTTTCTCTCCCTCTGCCTGCTTTGCTCACAGGACTGGATGAAGTCAGGGACTTCTCCCTTTCACTGAGAAACGTACGGGCTGCTGTTGCCTGGGCGCTCTCTTCTTTGCAAAAGAGTCTGCAGTTCCACGCTTTGAACCGTGGAAAGGCGCCGGGCTCTGCTAAGATTTCCCCCGGCGCTTCGTTTGCCCTGGGCCAAAGCGAGCCTTCACAATAGCTGAACGCTAACACTGCATACTCGTTCCACTTCCAGAACCGGGCTACGGCGAGGCAGTTCTCCGGGGGAAAACGGCCCTTCGCGAAGGGCAGATCTGCCGAGCTCATTGCGGGAAAGCGAAAGCAAAGGACGCTTTTCTCCCTCTAACCGCTTTCGTCAGAGGAACGGGGAAAGTCACAGTGTTCTTTCTCTCCCTGAGATACACACAATCTGACGTTGCCTCTGAGCTCCGTTGCTGGCAAAGAACTGAAACGGACATACATTCCTGTGGGGAAACACAGGGCTTTGCTAGGATTTCTCTAGGCAGTGTGTTTTCCCTGGGCCTCACTGTAGCAACACTATCTCGCCAGGGCAACACTGCATGGGATTTCCTCTGCCAGGAGAGAGCTGCTGCTTTGTAGTTTGTGCTGGGAAACTTTGCTTTGGCAAGTGCCAATTGACCGCATTCAGGCAGAAAGAAAAGAGAATAGCAAGAGGCCTTTTCTCCCCGGCTGCTTTCCCAAGCCCTTCCAGCTCAAACTATGTCGTTGCTCCTCTGGAAGGATCCCTGCACCACGGCGTAGATTTTCCGAAGAAGCCCTGCGTTTGCAAGAGCAAATGAGGAATTCGTGGCAGCAAAGAGGAAGGAAAGAAAGTTTCTCTCCCTCTGCCTGCTTTGCTCAGAGGACTGGATGAAGTCAGGGAGTTCTCCCTTTCACTGAGAAACGTACGGGCTGCTGTTGCCTGGGCGCTCTCTTCTTTGCAAAAGAGTCTGCAGTTCCACGCTTTGAACCGTGGAACGGCGCCGGGCTCTGCTAAGATTTCCCCCGGCGCTTCGTTTGCCCTGGGCCAAAGCGAGCCTTCACAATAGCTGAACGCTAACACTGCATACTCGTTCCACTTCCAGAACCGGGCTACGGCGAGGCAGTTCTCCGGGGGAAAACGGCCCTTCGCGAAGGGCAGATAGGCGAGCTCATTGCGGGAAAGCGAAAGCAAAGGACGCTTTTCTCCCTCTAACCGCTTTCGTCAGAGGAACGGGGGAAGTCACAGTGTTCTTTCTCTCACTGAGATACACACAATCTGACGTTGCCTCTGAGCTCCGTTGCTGGCAAAGAACTGAAACTGACATACATTCCTGTGGGGACACCCAGGGCTTTGCTAGGATTTCTCTAGGCAGTGTGTTTTCCCTGGGCCTCACTGTAGCAACACTATCTCGCCAGGGCAACACTGCATGGCATATCCTCTGCCAGGATAGAGCTGCTGCTTTGTAGTTTGTGCTGGGAAACCTTGCTTTGGCAAGTGCCAATTGACCGCATTCAGGCAGAAAGAAAAGAGAATAGCAAGAGGCCTTTTCTCCCCGGCTGCTCTGCCAAGCCCTTCCAGCTCAAACTATGAAGTTGCTCCTCTGGAAGGATCCCTGCACCGCGGCGTAGTTTTTCCGAAGAAGCCCTGCGTTTGCAAGAGCAAATGAGGAATTCGTGGCAGGAAAGAGGAAGGAAAGAAAGTTTCTCTCCCTCTGCCTGCTTTGCTCAGAGGACTGGATGAAGTCAGGGACTTCTCCCTTTCACTGAGAAACGTGCGGGCTGCTGTTGCCTGGGCGCTCTCTTCTTTGCAAAAGAGTCTGCAGTTCCACGCTTTGAACCGTGGAAAGGCGCCGGGCTCTGCTAAGATTTCCACCGGCGCTTCGTTTGCCCTGGGCCAAAGCGAGCCTTCACAATAGCTGAACGCTAACACTGCATACTCGTTCCACTTCCAGAAGCGGGCTACGGCGAGGCAGTTCTCCGGGGGAAAACGGCCCTTCGCGAAGGGCAGATCTGCCGAGCTCATTGCGGGAAAGCGAAAGCAAAGGACGCTTTTCTCCCTCTAACCGCTTTCGTCAGAGGAACGGGGAAAGTCACAGTGTTCTTTCTCTCCCTGAGATACACACAATCTGACGTTGCCTCTGAGCTCCATTGCTGGCAAAGAACTGAAACGGACATACATTCCTGTGGGGAAACACAGGGCTTTGCTAGGATTTCTCTAGGCAGTGTGTTTTCCCTGGGCCTCACTGTAGCAACACTATCTCGCCGGGGCAACACTGCATGGCATATCCTCTGCCAGGAGAGAGCTGCTGCTTTGTACTTTGTGCTGGGAAACCTTGCTTTGGCAAGTGCCAATTGACCGCATTCAGGCAGAAAGAAAAGAGAATAGCAAGAGGCCTTTTCTCCCCGGCTGCTCTGCCAAGCCCTTCCAGCTCAAACTATGTCGTTGCTCCTCTGGAAGGATCCCTGCACCGCGGCGTAGTTTTTCCGAAGAAGCCCTGCGTTTGCAAGAGCAAATGAGGAATTCGTGGCAGGAAAGAGGAAGGAAAGAAAGTTTCTCTCCCTCTGCCTGCTTTGCTCAGAGGACTGCATGAAGTCAGGGACTTCTCCCTTTCACTGAGAAACGTGCGGGCTGCTGTTGCCTGGGCGCTCTCTTCTTTGCAAAAGAGTCTGCAGTTCCACGCTTTGAACCGTGGAACGGCGCCGGGCTCTGCTAAGATTTCCCCCGGCTCTTCGTTTGCCCTGGGCCAAAGCGAGCCTTCACAATAGCTGAACGCTAACACTGCATACTCGTTCCACTTCCAGAACCGGGCTACGGCGAGGCAGTTCTCCGGGGGAAAACGGCCCTTCGCGAAGGGCAGATCTGCCGAGCTCATTGCGGGAAAGCGAAAGCAAAGGACGCTTTTCTCCCTCTAACCGCTTTCGTCAGAGAAACGGGGGAAGTCACAGTGTTCTTTCTCTCACTGAGATACACACAATCTGACGTTGCCTCTGAGCTCCGTTGCTGGCAAAGAACTGAAACTGACATACATTCCTGTGGGGACACCCAGGGCTTTGCTAGGATTTCTCTAGGCAGTGTGTTTTCCCTGGGCCTCACTGTAGCAACACTATCTCGCCAGGGCAACACTGCATGGCATATCCTCTGCCAGGATAGAGCTGCTGCTTTGTAGTTTGTGCTGGGAAACCTTGCTTTGGCAAGTGCGAATTGACCGCATTCAGGCAGAAAGAAAAGAGAATAGCAAGAGGCCTTTTCTCCCCGGCTGCTCTGCCAAGCCCTTCCAGCTCAAACTATGAAGTTGCTCCTCTGGAAGGATCCCTGCACCGCGGCGTAGTTTTTCCGAAGAAGCCCTGCGTTTGCAAGAGCAAATGAGGAATTCGTGGCAGGAAAGAGGAAGGAAAGAAAGTTTCTCTCCCTCTGCCTGCTTTGCTCACAGGACTGGATGAAGTCAGGGACTTCTCCCTTTCACTGAGAAACGTACGGGCTGCTGTTGCCTGGGCGCTCTCTTCTTTGCAAAAGAGTCTGCAGTTCCACGCTTTGAACCGTGGAAAGGCGCCGGGCTCTGCTAAGATTTCCCCCGGCGCTTCGTTTGCCCTGGGCCAAAGCGAGCCTTCACAATAGCTGAACGCTAACACTGCATACTCGTTCCACTTCCAGAACCGGGCTACGGCGAGGCAGTTCTCCGGGGGAAAACGGCCCTTCGCGAAGGGCAGATCTGCCGAGCTCATTGCGGGAAAGCGAAAGCAAAGGACGCTTTTCTCCCTCTAACCGCTTTCGTCAGAGGAACGGGGAAAGTCACAGTGTTCTTTCTCTCCCTGAGATACACACAATCTGACGTTGCCTCTGAGCTCCGTTGCTGGCAAAGAACTGAAACGGACATACATTCCTGTGGGGAAACACAGGGCTTTGCTAGGATTTCTCTAGGCAGTGTGTTTTCCCTGGGCCTCACTGTAGCAACACTATCTCGCCAGGGCAACACTGCATGGGATTTCCTCTGCCAGGAGAGAGCTGCTGCTTTGTAGTTTGTGCTGGGAAACTTTGCTTTGGCAAGTGCCAATTGACCGCATTCAGGCAGAAAGAAAAGAGAATAGCAAGAGGCCTTTTCTCCCCGGCTGCTTTCCCAAGCCCTTCCAGCTCAAACTATGTCGTTGCTCCTCTGGAAGGATCCCTGCACCACGGCGTAGATTTTCCGAAGAAGCCCTGCGTTTGCAAGAGCAAATGAGGAATTCGTGGCAGCAAAGAGGAAGGAAAGAAAGTTTCTCTCCCTCTGCCTGCTTTGCTCAGAGGACTGGATGAAGTCAGGGAGTTCTCCCTTTCACTGAGAAACGTACGGGCTGCTGTTGCCTGGGCGCTCTCTTCTTTGCAAAAGAGTCTGCAGTTCCACGCTTTGAACCGTGGAACGGCGCCGGGCTCTGCTAAGATTTCCCCCGGCGCTTCGTTTGCCCTGGGCCAAAGCGAGCCTTCACAATAGCTGAACGCTAACACTGCATACTCGTTCCACTTCCAGAACCGGGCTACGGCGAGGCAGTTCTCCGGGGGAAAACGGCCCTTCGCGAAGGGCAGATAGGCGAGCTCATTGCGGGAAAGCGAAAGCAAAGGACGCTTTTCTCCCTCTAACCGCTTTCGTCAGAGGAACGGGGGAAGTCACAGTGTTCTTTCTCTCACTGAGATACACACAATCTGACGTTGCCTCTGAGCTCCGTTGCTGGCAAAGAACTGAAACTGACATACATTCCTGTGGGGACACCCAGGGCTTTGCTAGGATTTCTCTAGGCAGTGTGTTTTCCCTGGGCCTCACTGTAGCAACACTATCTCGCCAGGGCAACACTGCATGGCATATCCTCTGCCAGGATAGAGCTGCTGCTTTGTAGTTTGTGCTGGGAAACCTTGCTTTGGCAAGTGCCAATTGACCGCATTCAGGCAGAAAGAAAAGAGAATAGCAAGAGGCCTTTTCTCCCCGGCTGCTCTGCCAAGCCCTTCCAGCTCAAACTATGAAGTTGCTCCTCTGGAAGGATCCCTGCACCGCGGCGTAGTTTTTCCGAAGAAGCCCTGCGTTTGCAAGAGCAAATGAGGAATTCGTGGCAGGAAAGAGGAAGGAAAGAAAGTTTCTCTCCCTCTGCCTGCTTTGCTCAGAGGACTGGATGAAGTCAGGGACTTCTCCCTTTCACTGAGAAACGTGCGGGCTGCTGTTGCCTGGGCGCTCTCTTCTTTGCAAAAGAGTCTGCAGTTCCACGCTTTGAACCGTGGAAAGGCGCCGGGCTCTGCTAAGATTTCCACCGGCGCTTCGTTTGCCCTGGGCCAAAGCGAGCCTTCACAATAGCTGAACGCTAACACTGCATACTCGTTCCACTTCCAGAAGCGGGCTACGGCGAGGCAGTTCTCCGGGGGAAAACGGCCCTTCGCGAAGGGCAGATCTGCCGAGCTCATTGCGGGAAAGCGAAAGCAAAGGACGCTTTTCTCCCTCTAACCGCTTTCGTCAGAGGAACGGGGAAAGTCACAGTGTTCTTTCTCTCCCTGAGATACACACAATCTGACGTTGCCTCTGAGCTCCATTGCTGGCAAAGAACTGAAACGGACATACATTCCTGTGGGGAAACACAGGGCTTTGCTAGGATTTCTCTAGGCAGTGTGTTTTCCCTGGGCCTCACTGTAGCAACACTATCTCGCCGGGGCAACACTGCATGGCATATCCTCTGCCAGGAGAGAGCTGCTGCTTTGTACTTTGTGCTGGGAAACCTTGCTTTGGCAAGTGCCAATTGACCGCATTCAGGCAGAAAGAAAAGAGAATAGCAAGAGGCCTTTTCTCCCCGGCTGCTCTGCCAAGCCCTTCCAGCTCAAACTATGTCGTTGCTCCTCTGGAAGGATCCCTGCACCGCGGCGTAGTTTTTCCGAAGAAGCCCTGCGTTTGCAAGAGCAAATGAGGAATTCGTGGCAGGAAAGAGGAAGGAAAGAAAGTTTCTCTCCCTCTGCCTGCTTTGCTCAGAGGACTGCATGAAGTCAGGGACTTCTCCCTTTCACTGAGAAACGTGCGGGCTGCTGTTGCCTGGGCGCTCTCTTCTTTGCAAAAGAGTCTGCAGTTCCACGCTTTGAACCGTGGAACGGCGCCGGGCTCTGCTAAGATTTCCCCCGGCTCTTCGTTTGCCCTGGGCCAAAGCGAGCCTTCACAATAGCTGAACGCTAACACTGCATACTCGTTCCACTTCCAGAACCGGGCTACGGCGAGGCAGTTCTCCGGGGGAAAACGGCCCTTCGCGAAGGGCAGATCTGCCGAGCTCATTGCGGGAAAGCGAAAGCAAAGGACGCTTTTCTCCCTCTAACCGCTTTCGTCAGAGAAACGGGGGAAGTCACAGTGTTCTTTCTCTCACTGAGATACACACAATCTGACGTTGCCTCTGAGCTCCGTTGCTGGCAAAGAACTGAAACTGACATACATTCCTGTGGGGACACCCAGGGCTTTGCTAGGATTTCTCTAGGCAGTGTGTTTTCCCTGGGCCTCACTGTAGCAACACTATCTCGCCAGGGCAACACTGCATGGCATATCCTCTGCCAGGATAGAGCTGCTGCTTTGTAGTTTGTGCTGGGAAACCTTGCTTTGGCAAGTGCGAATTGACCGCATTCAGGCAGAAAGAAAAGAGAATAGCAAGAGGCCTTTTCTCCCCGGCTGCTCTGCCAAGCCCTTCCAGCTCAAACTATGAAGTTGCTCCTCTGGAAGGATCCCTGCACCGCGGCGTAGTTTTTCCGAAGAAGCCCTGCGTTTGCAAGAGCAAATGAGGAATTCGTGGCAGGAAAGAGGAAGGAAAGAAAGTTTCTCTCCCTCTGCCTGCTTTGCTCACAGGACTGGATGAAGTCAGGGACTTCTCCCTTTCACTCAGAAACGTACGGGCTGCTGTTGCCTGGGCGCTCTCTTCTTTGCAAAAGAGTCTGCAGTTCCACGCTTTGAACCGTGGAAAGGCGCCGGGCTCTGCTAAGATTTCCCCCGGCGCTTCGTTTGCCCTGGGCCAAAGCGAGCCTTCACAATAGCTGAACGCTAACACTGCATACTCGTTCCACTTCCAGAACCGGGCTACGGCGAGGCAGTTCTCCGGGGGAAAACGGCCCTTCGCGAAGGGCAGATCTGCCGAGCTCATTGCGGGAAAGCGAAAGCAAAGGACGCTTTTCTCCCTCTAACCGCTTTCGTCAGAGGAACGGGGAAAGTCACAGTGTTCTTTCTCTCCCTGAGATACACACAATCTGACGTTGCCTCTGAGCTCCGTTGCTGGCAAAGAACTGAAACGGACATACATTCCTGTGGGGAAACACAGGGCTTTGCTAGGATTTCTCTAGGCAGTGTGTTTTCCCTGGGCCTCACTGTAGCAACTCTATCTCGCAAGGGCAGAACTGCATGGGATTTCCTCTGCCAGGAGAGAGCTGCTGCTTTGTAGTTTGTGCTGGGAAACCTTGCTTTGGCAAGTGCGAATTGACCGCATTCAGGCAGAAAGAAAAGAGAATAGCAAGAGGCCTTTTCTCCCCGGCTGCTCTGCCAAGCCCTTCCAGCTCAAACTATGAAGTTGCTCCTCTGGAAGGATCCCTGCACCGCGGCGTAGTTTTTCCGAAGAAGCCCTGCGTTTGCAAGAGCAAATGAGGAATTCGTGGCAGGAAAGAGGAAGGAAAGAAAGTTTCTCTCCCTCTGCCTGCTTTGCTCACAGGACTGGATGAAGTCAGGGACTTCTCCCTTTCACTGAGAAACGTACGGGCTGCTGTTGCCTGGGCGCTCTCTTCTTTGCAAAAGAGTCTGCAGTTCCACGCTTTGAACCGTGGAAAGGCGCCGGGCTCTGCTAAGATTTCCCCCGGCGCTTCGTTTGCCCTGGGCCAAAGCGAGCCTTCACAATAGCTGAACGCTAACACTGCATACTCGTTCCACTTCCAGAACCGGGCTACGGCGAGGCAGTTCTCCGGGGGAAAACGGCCCTTCGCGAAGGGCAGATCTGCCGAGCTCATTGCGGGAAAGCGAAAGCAAAGGACGCTTTTCTCCCTCTAACCGCTTTCGTCAGAGGAACGGGGAAAGTCACAGTGTTCTTTCTCTCCCTGAGATACACACAATCTGACGTTGCCTCTGAGCTCCGTTGCTGGCAAAGAACTGAAACGGACATACATTCCTGTGGGGAAACACAGGGCTTTGCTAGGATTTCTCTAGGCAGTGTGTTTTCCCTGGGCCTCACTGTAGCAACACTATCTCGCCAGGGCAACACTGCATGGGATTTCCTCTGCCAGGAGAGAGCTGCTGCTTTGTAGTTTGTGCTGGGAAACTTTGCTTTGGCAAGTGCCAATTGACCGCATTCAGGCAGAAAGAAAAGAGAATAGCAAGAGGCCTTTTCTCCCCGGCTGCTTTCCCAAGCCCTTCCAGCTCAAACTATGTCGTTGCTCCTCTGGAAGGATCCCTGCACCACGGCGTAGATTTTCCGAAGAAGCCCTGCGTTTGCAAGAGCAAATGAGGAATTCGTGGCAGCAAAGAGGAAGGAAAGAAAGTTTCTCTCCCTCTGCCTGCTTTGCTCAGAGGACTGGATGAAGTCAGGGAGTTCTCCCTTTCACTGAGAAACGTGCGGGCTGCTGTTGCCTGGGCGCTCTCTTCTTTGCAAAAGAGTCTGCAGTTCCACGCTTTGAACCGTGGAACGGCGCCGGGCTCTGCTAAGATTTCCCCCGGCGCTTCGTTTGCCCTGGGCCAAAGCGAGCCTTCACAATAGCTGAACGCTAACACTGCATACTCGTTCCACTTCCAGAACCGGGCTACGGCGAGGCAGTTCTCCGGGGGAAAACGGCCCTTCGCGAAGGGCAGATAGGCGAGCTCATTGCGGGAAAGCGAAAGCAAAGGACGCTTTTCTCCCTCTAACCGCTTTCGTCAGAGGAACGGGGGAAGTCACAGTGTTCTTTCTCTCACTGAGATACACACAATCTGACGTTGCCTCTGAGCTCCGTTGCTGGCAAAGAACTGAAACTGACATACATTCCTGTGGGGACACCCAGGGCTTTGCTAGGATTTCTCTAGGCAGTGTGTTTTCCCTGGGCCTCACTGTAGCAACACTATCTCGCCAGGGCAACACTGCATGGCATATCCTCTGCCAGGATAGAGCTGCTGCTTTGTAGTTTGTGCTGGGAAACCTTGCTTTGGCAAGTGCCAATTGACCGCATTCAGGCAGAAAGAAAAGAGAATAGCAAGAGGCCTTTTCTCCCCGGCTGCTCTGCCAAGCCCTTCCAGCTCAAACTATGAAGTTGCTCCTCTGGAAGGATCCCTGCACCGCGGCGTAGTTTTTCCGAAGAAGCCCTGCGTTTGCAAGAGCAAATGAGGAATTCGTGGCAGGAAAGAGGAAGGAAAGAAAGTTTCTCTCCCTCTGCCTGCTTTGCTCAGAGGACTGGATGAAGTCAGGGACTTCTCCCTTTCACTGAGAAACGTGCGGGCTGCTGTTGCCTGGGCGCTCTCTTCTTTGCAAAAGAGTCTGCAGTTCCACGCTTTGAACCGTGGAAAGGCGCCGGGCTCTGCTAAGATTTCCACCGGCGCTTCGTTTGCCCTGGGCCAAAGCGAGCCTTCACAATAGCTGAACGCTAACACTGCATACTCGTTCCACTTCCAGAAGCGGGCTACGGCGAGGCAGTTCTCCGGGGGAAAACGGCCCTTCGCGAAGGGCAGATCTGCCGAGCTCATTGCGGGAAAGCGAAAGCAAAGGACGCTTTTCTCCCTCTAACCGCTTTCGTCAGAGGAACGGGGAAAGTCACAGTGTTCTTTCTCTCCCTGAGATACACACAATCTGACGTTGCCTCTGAGCTCCATTGCTGGCAAAGAACTGAAACGGACATACATTCCTGTGGGGAAACACAGGGCTTTGCTAGGATTTCTCTAGGCAGTGTGTTTTCCCTGGGCCTCACTGTAGCAACTCTATCTCGCAAGGGCAGAACTGCATGGGATTTCCTCTGCCAGGAGAGAGCTGCTGCTTTGTAGTTTGTGCTGGGAAACCTTGCCTTGGCAAGTGCGAATTGACCGCATTCAGGCAGAAAGAAAAGAGAATAGCAAGAGGCCTTTTCTCCCCGGCTGCTCTGCCAAGCCCTTCCAGCTCAAACTATGTCGTTGCTCCTCTGGAAGGATCCCTGCACCGCGGCGTAGTTTTTCCGAAGAAGCCCTGCGTTTGCAAGAGCAAATGAGGAATTCGTGGCAGGAAAGAGGAAGGAAAGAAAGTTTCTCTCCCTCTGCCTGCTTTGCTCACAGGACTGGATGAAGTCAGGGACTTCTCCCTTTCACTGAGAAACGTACGGGCTGCTGTTGCCTGGGCGCTCTCTTCTTTGCAAAAGAGTCTGCAGTTCCACGCTTTGAACCGTGGAACGGCGCCGGGCTCTGCTAAGATTTCCCCCGGCGCTTCGTTTGCCCTGGGCCAAAGCGAGCCTTCACAATAGCTGAACGCTAACACTGCATACTCGTTCCACTTCCAGAACCGGGCTACGGCGAGGCAGTTCTCCGGGGGAAAACGGCCCTTCGCGAAGGGCAGATCTGCCGAGCTCATTGCGGGAAAGCGAAAGCAAAGGACGCTTTTCTCCCTCTAACCGCTTTCGTCAGAGGAACGGGGAAAGTCACAGTGTTCTTTCTCTCCCTGAGATACACACAATCTGACGTTGCCTCTGAGCTCCGTTGCTGGCAAAGAACTGAAACGGACATACATTCCTGTGGGGAAACACAGGGCTTTGCTAGGATTTCTCTAGGCAGTGTGTTTTCCCTGGGCCTCACTGTAGCAACACTATCTCGCCAGGGCAACACTGCATGGGATTTCCTCTGCCAGGAGAGAGCTGCTGCTTTGTAGTTTGTGCTGGGAAACTTTGCTTTGGCAAGTGCCAATTGACCGCATTCAGGCAGAAAGAAAAGAGAATAGCAAGAGGCCTTTTCTCCCCGGCTGCTTTCCCAAGCCCTTCCAGCTCAAACTATGTCGTTGCTCCTCTGGAAGGATCCCTGCACCACGGCGTAGATTTTCCGAAGAAGCCCTGCGTTTGCAAGAGCAAATGAGGAATTCGTGGCAGCAAAGAGGAAGGAAAGAAAGTTTCTCTCCCTCTGCCTGCTTTGCTCAGAGGACTGGATGAAGTCAGGGAGTTCTCCCTTTCACTGAGAAACGTGCGGGCTGCTGTTGCCTGGGCGCTCTCTTCTTTGCAAAAGAGTCTGCAGTTCCACGCTTTGAACCGTGGAACGGCGCCGGGCTCTGCTAAGATTTCCCCCGGCGCTTCGTTTGCCCTGGGCCAAAGCGAGCCTTCACAATAGCTGAACGCTAACACTGCATACTCGTTCCACTTCCAGAACCGGGCTACGGCGAGGCAGTTCTCCGGGGGAAAACGGCCCTTCGCGAAGGGCAGATAGGCGAGCTCATTGCGGGAAAGCGAAAGCAAAGGACGCTTTTCTCCCTCTAACCGCTTTCGTCAGAGGAACGGGGGAAGTCACAGTGTTCTTTCTCTCACTGAGATACACACAATCTGACGTTGCCTCTGAGCTCCGTTGCTGGCAAAGAACTGAAACTGACATACATTCCTGTGGGGACACCCAGGGCTTTGCTAGGATTTCTCTAGGCAGTGTGTTTTCCCTGGGCCTCACTGTAGCAACACTATCTCGCCAGGGCAACACTGCATGGCATATCCTCTGCCAGGATAGAGCTGCTGCTTTGTAGTTTGTGCTGGGAAACCTTGCTTTGGCAAGTGCCAATTGACCGCATTCAGGCAGAAAGAAAAGAGAATAGCAAGAGGCCTTTTCTCCCCGGCTGCTCTGCCAAGCCCTTCCAGCTCAAACTATGAAGTTGCTCCTCTGGAAGGATCCCTGCACCGCGGCGTAGTTTTTCCGAAGAAGCCCTGCGTTTGCAAGAGCAAATGAGGAATTCGTGGCAGGAAAGAGGAAGGAAAGAAAGTTTCTCTCCCTCTGCCTGCTTTGCTCAGAGGACTGGATGAAGTCAGGGACTTCTCCCTTTCACTGAGAAACGTGCGGGCTGCTGTTGCCTGGGCGCTCTCTTCTTTGCAAAAGAGTCTGCAGTTCCACGCTTTGAACCGTGGAAAGGCGCCGGGCTCTGCTAAGATTTCCACCGGCGCTTCGTTTGCCCTGGGCCAAAGCGAGCCTTCACAATAGCTGAACGCTAACACTGCATACTCGTTCCACTTCCAGAAGCGGGCTACGGCGAGGCAGTTCTCCGGGGGAAAACGGCCCTTCGCGAAGGGCAGATCTGCCGAGCTCATTGCGGGAAAGCGAAAGCAAAGGACGCTTTTCTCCCTCTAACCGCTTTCGTCAGAGGAACGGGGAAAGTCACAGTGTTCTTTCTCTCCCTGAGATACACACAATCTGACGTTGCCTCTGAGCTCCATTGCTGGCAAAGAACTGAAACGGACATACATTCCTGTGGGGAAACACAGGGCTTTGCTAGGATTTCTCTAGGCAGTGTGTTTTCCCTGGGCCTCACTGTAGCAACTCTATCTCGCAAGGGCAGAACTGCATGGGATTTCCTCTGCCAGGAGAGAGCTGCTGCTTTGTAGTTTGTGCTGGGAAACCTTGCCTTGGCAAGTGCGAATTGACCGCATTCAGGCAGAAAGAAAAGAGAATAGCAAGAGGCCTTTTCTCCCCGGCTGCTCTGCCAAGCCCTTCCAGCTCAAACTATGTCGTTGCTCCTCTGGAAGGATCCCTGCACCGCGGCGTAGTTTTTCCGAAGCAGCCCTGCGTTTGCAAGAGCAAATGAGGAATTCGTGGCAGGAAAGAGGAAGGAAAGAAAGTTTCTCTCCCTCTGCCTGCTTTGCTCAGAGGACTGGATGAAGTCAGGGAGTTCTCCCTTTCACTGAGAAACGTGCGGGCTGCTGTTGCCTGGGCGCTCTCTTCTTTGCAAAAGAGTCTGCAGTTCCACGCTTTGAACCGTGGAAAGGCGCCGGGCTCTGCTAAGATTTCCCCCAGCGCTTCGTTTGCCCTGGGCCAAAGCGAGCCTTCACAATAGCTGAACGCTAACACTGCATACTCGTTCCACTTCCAGAAGCGGGCTACGGCGAGGCAGTTCTCCGGGGGAAAACGGCCCTTCGCGAAGGGCAGATCTGCCGAGCTCATTGCGGGAAAGCGAAAGCAAAGGACGCTTTTCTCCCTCTAACCGCTTTCGTCAGAGGAACGGGGAAAGTCACAGTGTTCTTTCTCTCCCAGAGATACACACAATCTGACGTTGCCTCTGAGCTCCGTTGCTGGCAAAGAACTGAAACTGACATACATTCCTGTGGGGACACCCAGGGCTTTGCTAGGATTTCTCTAGGCAGTGTGTTTTCCCTGGGCCTCACTGTAGCAACACTATCTCGCCGGGGCAACACTGCATGGCATATCCTCTGCCAGGAGAGAGCTGCTGCTTTGTACTTTGTGCTGGGAAACCTTGCTTTGGCAAGTGCCAATTGACCGCATTCAGGCAGAAAGAAAAGAGAATAGCAAGAGGCCTTTTCTCCCCGGCTGCTCTGCCAAGCCCTTCCAGCTCAAACTATGTCGTTGCTCCTCTGGAAGGATCCCTGCACCGCGGCGTAGTTTTTCCGAAGAAGCCCTGCGTTTGCAAGAGCAAATGAGGAATTCGTGGCAGGAAAGAGGAAGGAAAGAAAGTTTCTCTCCCTCTGCCTGCTTTGCTCAGAGGACTGCATGAAGTCAGGGAGTTCTCCCTTTCACTGAGAAACGTGCGGGCTGCTGTTGCCTGGGCGCTCTCTTCTTTGCAAAAGAGTCTGCAGTTCCACGCTTTGAACCGTGGAACGGCGCCGGGCTCTGCTAAGATTTCCCCCGGCGCTTCGTTTGCCCTGGGCCAAAGCGAGCCTTCACAATAGCTGAACGCTAACACTGCATACTCGTTCCACTTCCAGAACCGGGCTACGGCGAGGCAGTTCTCCGGGGGAAAACGGCCCTTCGCGAAGGGCAGATCTGCCGAGCTCATTGCGGGAAAGCGAAAGCAAAGGACGCTTTTCTCCCTCTAACCGCTTTCGTCAGAGAAACGGGGGAAGTCACAGTGTTCTTTCTCTCACTGAGATACACACAATCTGACGTTGCCTCTGAGCTCCGTTGCTGGCAAAGAACTGAAACTGACATACATTCCTGTGGGGACACCCAGGGCTTTGCTAGGATTTCTCTAGGCAGTGTGTTTTCCCTGGGCCTCACTGTAGCAACACTATCTCGCCAGGGCAACACTGCATGGCATATCCTCTGCCAGGATAGAGCTGCTGCTTTGTAGTTTGTGCTGGGAAACCTTGCTTTGGCAAGTGCGAATTGACCGCATTCAGGCAGAAAGAAAAGAGAATAGCAAGAGGCCTTTTCTCCCCGGCTGCTCTGCCAAGCCCTTCCAGCTCAAACTATGAAGTTGCTCCTCTGGAAGGATCCCTGCACCGCGGCGTAGTTTTTCCGAAGAAGCCCTGCGTTTGCAAGAGCAAATGAGGAATTCGTGGCAGGAAAGAGGAAGGAAAGAAAGTTTCTCTCCCTCTGCCTGCTTTGCTCACAGGACTGGATGAAGTCAGGGACTTCTCCCTTTCACTGAGAAACGTACGGGCTGCTGTTGCCTGGGCGCTCTCTTCTTTGCAAAAGAGTCTGCAGTTCCACGCTTTGAACCGTGGAAAGGCGCCGGGCTCTGCTAAGATTTCCCCCGGCGCTTCGTTTGCCCTGGGCCAAAGCGAGCCTTCACAATAGCTGAACGCTAACACTGCATACTCGTTCCACTTCCAGAACCGGGCTACGGCGAGGCAGTTCTCCGGGGGAAAACGGCCCTTCGCGAAGGGCAGATCTGCCGAGCTCATTGCGGGAAAGCGAAAGCAAAGGACGCTTTTCTCCCTCTAACCGCTTTCGTCAGAGGAACGGGGAAAGTCACAGTGTTCTTTCTCTCCCTGAGATACACACAATCTGACGTTGCCTCTGAGCTCCGTTGCTGGCAAAGAACTGAAACGGACATACATTCCTGTGGGGAAACACAGGGCTTTGCTAGGATTTCTCTAGGCAGTGTGTTTTCCCTGGGCCTCACTGTAGCAACACTATCTCGCCAGGGCAACACTGCATGGGATTTCCTCTGCCAGGAGAGAGCTGCTGCTTTGTAGTTTGTGCTGGGAAACTTTGCTTTGGCAAGTGCCAATTGACCGCATTCAGGCAGAAAGAAAAGAGAATAGCAAGAGGCCTTTTCTCCCCGGCTGCTTTCCCAAGCCCTTCCAGCTCAAACTATGTCGTTGCTCCTCTGGAAGGATCCCTGCACCACGGCGTAGTTTTTCCGAAGAAGCCCTGCGTTTGCAAGAGCAAATGAGGAATTCGTGGCAGGAAAGAGGAAGGAAAGAAAGTTTCTCTCCCTCTGCCTGCTTTGCTCAGAGGACTGGATGAAGTCAGGGACTTCTCCCTTTCACTGAGAAACGTGCGGGCTGCTGTTGCCTGGGCGCTCTCTTCTTTGCAAAAGAGTCTGCAGTTCCACGCTTTGAACCGTGGAACGGCGCCGGGCTCTGCTAAGATTTCCCCCGGCGCTTCGTTTGCCCTGGGCCAAAGCGAGCCTTCACAATAGCTGAACGCTAACACTGCATACTCGTTCCACTTCCAGAACCGGGCTACGGCGAGGCAGTTCTCCGGGGGAAAACGGCCCTTCGCGAAGGGCAGATCTGCCGAGCTCATTGCGGGAAAGCGAAAGCAAAGGACGCTTTTCTCCCTCTAACCGCTTTCGTCAGAGGAACGGGGGAAGTCACAGTGTTCTTTCTCTCACTGAGATACACACAATCTGACGTTGCCTCTGAGCTCCGTTGCTGGCAAAGAACTGAAACTGACATACATTCCTGTGGGGACACCCAGGGCTTTGCTAGGATTTCTCTAGGCAGTGTGTTTTCCCTGGGCCTCACTGTAGCAACACTATCTCGCCAGGGCAACACTGCATGGCATATCCTCTGCCAGGATAGAGCTGCTGCTTTGTAGTTTGTGCTGGGAAACCTTGCTTTGGCAAGTGCCAATTGACCGCATTCAGGCAGAAAGAAAAGAGAATAGCAAGAGGCCTTTTCTCCCCGGCTGCTCTGCCAAGCCCTTCCAGCTCAAACTATGAAGTTGCTCCTCTGGAAGGATCCCTGCACCGCGGCGTAGTTTTTCCGAAGAAGCCCTGCGTTTGCAAGAGCAAATGAGGAATTCGTGGCAGGAAAGAGGAAGGAAAGAAAGTTTCTCTCCCTCTGCCTGCTTTGCTCAGAGGACTGGATGAAGTCAGGGACTTCTCCCTTTCACTGAGAAACGTGCGGGCTGCTGTTGCCTGGGCGCTCTCTTCTTTGCAAAAGAGTCTGCAGTTCCACGCTTTGAACCGTGGAAAGGCGCCGGGCTCTGCTAAGATTTCCACCGGCGCTTCATTTGCCCTGGGCCAAAGCGAGCCTTCACAATAGCTGAACGCTAACACTGCATACTCGTTCCACTTCCAGAAGCGGGCTACGGCGAGGCAGTTCTCCGGGGGAAAACGGCCCTTCGCGAAGGGCAGATCTGCCGAGCTCATTGCGGGAAAGCGAAAGCAAAGGACGCTTTTCTCCCTCTAACCGCTTTCGTCAGAGGAACGGGGAAAGTCACAGTGTTCTTTCTCTCCCTGAGATACACACAATCTGACGTTGCCTCTGAGCTCCATTGCTGGCAAAGAACTGAAACGGACATACATTCCTGTGGGGAAACACAGGGCTTTGCTAGGATTTCTCTAGGCAGTGTGTTTTCCCTGGGCCTCACTGTAGCAACTCTATCTCGCAAGGGCAGAACTGCATGGGATTTCCTCTGCCAGGAGAGAGCTGCTGCTTTGTAGTTTGTGCTGGGAAACCTTGCCTTGGCAAGTGCGAATTGACCGCATTCAGGCAGAAAGAAAAGAGAATAGCAAGAGGCCTTTTCTCCCCGGCTGCTCTGCCAAGCCCTTCCAGCTCAAACTATGTCGTTGCTCCTCTGGAAGGATCCCTGCACCGCGGCGTAGTTTTTCCGAAGAAGCCCTGCGTTTGCAAGAGCAAATGAGGAATTCGTGGCAGGAAAGAGGAAGGAAAGAAAGTTTCTCTCCCTCTGCCTGCTTTGCTCACAGGACTGGATGAAGTCAGGGACTTCTCCCTTTCACTGAGAAACGTACGGGCTGCTGTTGCCTGGGCGCTCTCTTCTTTGCAAAAGAGTCTGCAGTTCCACGCTTTGAACCGTGGAAAGGCGCCGGGCTCTGCTAAGATTTCCCCCGGCGCTTCGTTTGCCCTGGGCCAAAGCGAGCCTTCACAATAGCTGAACGCTAACACTGCATACTCGTTCCACTTCCAGAACCGGGCTACGGCGAGGCAGTTCTCCGGGGGAAAACGGCCCTTCGCGAAGGGCAGATCTGCCGAGCTCATTGCGGGAAAGCGAAAGCAAAGGACGCTTTTCTCCCTCTAACCGCTTTCGTCAGAGGAACGGGGAAAGTCACAGTGTTCTTTCTCTCCCTGAGATACACACAATCTGACGTTGCCTCTGAGCTCCGTTGCTGGCAAAGAACTGAAACGGACATACATTCCTGTGGGGAAACACAGGGCTTTGCTAGGATTTCTCTAGGCAGTGTGTTTTCCCTGGGCCTCACTGTAGCAACACTATCTCGCCAGGGCAACACTGCATGGGATTTCCTCTGCCAGGAGAGAGCTGCTGCTTTGTAGTTTGTGCTGGGAAACTTTGCTTTGGCAAGTGCCAATTGACCGCATTCAGGCAGAAAGAAAAGAGAATAGCAAGAGGCCTTTTCTCCCCGGCTGCTTTCCCAAGCCCTTCCAGCTCAAACTATGTCGTTGCTCCTCTGGAAGGATCCCTGCACCACGGCGTAGATTTTCCGAAGAAGCCCTGCGTTTGCAAGAGCAAATGAGGAATTCGTGGCAGGAAAGAGGAAGGAAAGAAAGTTTCTCTCCCTCTGCCTGCTTTGCTCAGAGGACTGGATGAAGTCAGGGAGTTCTCCCTTTCACTGAGAAACGTGCGGGCTGCTGTTGCCTGGGCGCTCTCTTCTTTGCAAAAGAGTCTGCAGTTCCACGCTTTGAACCGTGGAACGGCGCCGGGCTCTGCTAAGATTTCCCCCGGCGCTTCGTTTGCCCTGGGCCAAAGCGAGCCTTCACAATAGCTGAACGCTAACACTGCATACTCGTTCCACTTCCAGAACCGGGCTACGGCGAGGCAGTTCTCCGGGGGAAAACGGCCCTTCGCGAAGGGTAGATAGGCGAGCTCATTGCGGGAAAGCGAAAGCAAAGGACGCTTTTCTCCCTCTAACCGCTTTCGTCAGAGGAACGGGGGAAGTCACAGTGTTCTTTCTCTCACTGAGATACACACAATCTGACGTTGCCTCTGAGCTCCGTTGCTGGCAAAGAACTGAAACTGACATACATTCCTGTGGGGACACCCAGGGCTTTGCTAGGATTTCTCTAGGCAGTGTGTTTTCCCTGGGCCTCACTGTAGCAACACTATCTCGCCAGGGCAACACTGCATGGCATATCCTCTGCCAGGATAGAGCTGCTGCTTTGTAGTTTGTGCTGGGAAACCTTGCTTTGGCAAGTGCCAATTGACCGCATTCAGGCAGAAAGAAAAGAGAATAGCAAGAGGCCTTTTCTCCCCGGCTGCTCTGCCAAGCCCTTCCAGCTCAAACTATGAAGTTGCTCCTCTGGAAGGATCCCTGCACCGCGGCGTAGTTTTTCCGAAGAAGCCCTGCGTTTGCAAGAGCAAATGAGGAATTCGTGGCAGGAAAGAGGAAGGAAAGAAAGTTTCTCTCCCTCTGCCTGCTTTGCTCAGAGGACTGGATGAAGTCAGGGACTTCTCCCTTTCACTGAGAAACGTGCGGGCTGCTGTTGCCTGGGCGCTCTCTTCTTTGCAAAAGAGTCTGCAGTTCCACGCTTTGAACCGTGGAAAGGCGCCGGGCTCTGCTAAGATTTCCACCGGCGCTTCGTTTGCCCTGGGCCAAAGCGAGCCTTCACAATAGCTGAACGCTAACACTGCATACTCGTTCCACTTCCAGAAGCGGGCTACGGCGAGGCAGTTCTCCGGGGGAAAACGGCCCTTCGCGAAGGGCAGATCTGCCGAGCTCATTGCGGGAAAGCGAAAGCAAAGGACGCTTTTCTCCCTCTAACCGCTTTCGTCAGAGGAACGGGGAAAGTCACAGTGTTCTTTCTCTCCCTGAGATACACACAATCTGACGTTGCCTCTGAGCTCCATTGCTGGCAAAGAACTGAAACGGACATACATTCCTGTGGGGAAACACAGGGCTTTGCTAGGATTTCTCTAGGCAGTGTGTTTTCCCTGGGCCTCACTGTAGCAACTCTATCTCGCAAGGGCAGAACTGCATGGGATTTCCTCTGCCAGGAGAGAGCTGCTGCTTTGTAGTTTGTGCTGGGAAACCTTGCCTTGGCAAGTGCGAATTGACCGCATTCAGGCAGAAAGAAAAGAGAATAGCAAGAGGCCTTTTCTCCCCGGCTGCTCTGCCAAGCCCTTCCAGCTCAAACTATGTCGTTGCTCCTCTGGAAGGATCCCTGCACCGCGGCGTAGTTTTTCCGAAGCAGCCCTGCGTTTGCAAGAGCAAATGAGGAATTCGTGGCAGGAAAGAGGAAGGAAAGAAAGTTTCTCTCCCTCTGCCTGCTTTGCTCAGAGGACTGGATGAAGTCAGGGAGTTCTCCCTTTCACTGAGAAACGTGCGGGCTGCTGTTGCCTGGGCGCTCTCTTCTTTGCAAAAGAGTCTGCAGTTCCACGCTTTGAACCGTGGAAAGGCGCCGGGCTCTGCTAAGATTTCCCCCAGCGCTTCGTTTGCCCTGGGCCAAAGCGAGCCTTCACAATAGCTGAACGCTAACACTGCATACTCGTTCCACTTCCAGAAGCGGGCTACGGCGAGGCAGTTCTCCGGGGGAAAACGGCCCTTCGCGAAGGGCAGATCTGCCGAGCTCATTGCGGGAAAGCGAAAGCAAAGGACGCTTTTCTCCCTCTAACCGCTTTCGTCAGAGGAACGGGGAAAGTCACAGTGTTCTTTCTCTCCCAGAGATACACACAATCTGACGTTGCCTCTGAGCTCCGTTGCTGGCAAAGAACTGAAACTGACATACATTCCTGTGGGGACACCCAGGGCTTTGCTAGGATTTCTCTAGGCAGTGTGTTTTCCCTGGGCCTCACTGTAGCAACACTATCTCGCCGGGGCAACACTGCATGGCATATCCTCTGCCAGGAGAGAGCTGCTGCTTTGTACTTTGTGCTGGGAAACCTTGCTTTGGCAAGTGCCAATTGACCGCATTCAGGCAGAAAGAAAAGAGAATAGCAAGAGGCCTTTTCTCCCCGGCTGCTCTGCCAAGCCCTTCCAGCTCAAACTATGTCGTTGCTCCTCTGGAAGGATCCCTGCACCGCGGCGTAGTTTTTCCGAAGAAGCCCTGCGTTTGCAAGAGCAAATGAGGAATTCGTGGCAGGAAAGAGGAAGGAAAGAAAGTTTCTCTCCCTCTGCCTGCTTTGCTCAGAGGACTGCATGAAGTCAGGGAGTTCTCCCTTTCACTGAGAAACGTGCGGGCTGCTGTTGCCTGGGCGCTCTCTTCTTTGCAAAAGAGTCTGCAGTTCCACGCTTTGAACCGTGGAACGGCGCCGGGCTCTGCTAAGATTTCCCCCGGCGCTTCGTTTGCCCTGGGCCAAAGCGAGCCTTCACAATAGCTGAACGCTAACACTGCATACTCGTTCCACTTCCAGAACCGGGCTACGGCGAGGCAGTTCTCCGGGGGAAAACGGCCCTTCGCGAAGGGCAGATCTGCCGAGCTCATTGCGGGAAAGCGAAAGCAAAGGACGCTTTTCTCCCTCTAACCGCTTTCGTCAGAGAAACGGGGGAAGTCACAGTGTTCTTTCTCTCACTGAGATACACACAATCTGACGTTGCCTCTGAGCTCCGTTGCTGGCAAAGAACTGAAACTGACATACATTCCTGTGGGGACACCCAGGGCTTTGCTAGGATTTCTCTAGGCAGTGTGTTTTCCCTGGGCCTCACTGTAGCAACACTATCTCGCCAGGGCAACACTGCATGGCATATCCTCTGCCAGGATAGAGCTGCTGCTTTGTAGTTTGTGCTGGGAAACCTTGCTTTGGCAAGTGCGAATTGACCGCATTCAGGCAGAAAGAAAAGAGAATAGCAAGAGGCCTTTTCTCCCCGGCTGCTCTGCCAAGCCCTTCCAGCTCAAACTATGAAGTTGCTCCTCTGGAAGGATCCCTGCACCGCGGCATAGTTTTTCCGAAGAAGCCCTGCGTTTGCAAGAGCAAATGAGGAATTCGTGGCAGGAAAGAGGAAGGAAAGAAAGTTTCTCTCCCTCTGCCTGCTTTGCTCACAGGACTGGATGAAGTCAGGGACTTCTCCCTTTCACTGAGAAACGTACGGGCTGCTGTTGCCTGGGCGCTCTCTTCTTTGCAAAAGAGTCTGCAGTTCCACGCTTTGAACCGTGGAAAGGCGCCGGGCTCTGCTAAGATTTCCCCCGGCGCTTCGTTTGCCCTGGGCCAAAGCGAGCCTTCACAATAGCTGAACGCTAACACTGCATACTCGTTCCACTTCCAGAACCGGGCTACGGCGAGGCAGTTCTCCGGGGGAAAACGGCCCTTCGCGAAGGGCAGATCTGCCGAGCTCATTGCGGGAAAGCGAAAGCAAAGGACGCTTTTCTCCCTCTAACCGCTTTCGTCAGAGGAACGGGGAAAGTCACAGTGTTCTTTCTCTCCCTGAGATACACACAATCTGACGTTGCCTCTGAGCTCCGTTGCTGGCAAAGAACTGAAACGGACATACATTCCTGTGGGGAAACACAGGGCTTTGCTAGGATTTCTCTAGGCAGTGTGTTTTCCCTGGGCCTCACTGTAGCAACACTATCTCGCCAGGGCAACACTGCATGGGATTTCCTCTGCCAGGAGAGAGCTGCTGCTTTGTAGTTTGTGCTGGGAAACTTTGCTTTGGCAAGTGCCAATTGACCGCATTCAGGCAGAAAGAAAAGAGAATAGCAAGAGGCCTTTTCTCCCCGGCTGCTTTCCCAAGCCCTTCCAGCTCAAACTATGTCGTTGCTCCTCTGGAAGGATCCCTGCACCACGGCGTAGTTTTTCCGAAGAAGCCCTGCGTTTGCAAGAGCAAATGAGGAATTCGTGGCAGGAAAGAGGAAGGAAAGAAAGTTTCTCTCCCTCTGCCTGCTTTGCTCAGAGGACTGGATGAAGTCAGGGACTTCTCCCTTTCACTGAGAAACGTGCGGGCTGCTGTTGCCTGGGCGCTCTCTTCTTTGCAAAAGAGTCTGCAGTTCCACGCTTTGAACCGTGGAACGGCGCCGGGCTCTGCTAAGATTTCCCCCGGCGCTTCGTTTGCCCTGGGCCAAAGCGAGCCTTCACAATAGCTGAACGCTAACACTGCATACTCGTTCCACTTCCAGAACCGGGCTACGGCGAGGCAGTTCTCCGGGGGAAAACGGCCCTTCGCGAAGGGCAGATCTGCCGAGCTCATTGCGGGAAAGCGAAAGCAAAGGACGCTTTTCTCCCTCTAACCGCTTTCGTCAGAGGAACGGGGGAAGTCACAGTGTTCTTTCTCTCACTGAGATACACACAATCTGACGTTGCCTCTGAGCTCCGTTGCTGGCAAAGAACTGAAACTGACATACATTCCTGTGGGGACACCCAGGGCTTTGCTAGGATTTCTCTAGGCAGTGTGTTTTCCCTGGGCCTCACTGTAGCAACACTATCTCGCCAGGGCAACACTGCATGGCATATCCTCTGCCAGGATAGAGCTGCTGCTTTGTAGTTTGTGCTGGGAAACCTTGCTTTGGCAAGTGCCAATTGACCGCATTCAGGCAGAAAGAAAAGAGAATAGCAAGAGGCCTTTTCTCCCCGGCTGCTCTGCCAAGCCCTTCCAGCTCAAACTATGAAGTTGCTCCTCTGGAAGGATCCCTGCACCGCGGCGTAGTTTTTCCGAAGAAGCCCTGCGTTTGCAAGAGCAAATGAGGAATTCGTGGCAGGAAAGAGGAAGGAAAGAAAGTTTCTCTCCCTCTGCCTGCTTTGCTCAGAGGACTGGATGAAGTCAGGGACTTCTCCCTTTCACTGAGAAACGTGCGGGCTGCTGTTGCCTGGGCGCTCTCTTCTTTGCAAAAGAGTCTGCAGTTCCACGCTTTGAACCGTGGAAAGGCGCCGGGCTCTGCTAAGATTTCCACCGGCGCTTCATTTGCCCTGGGCCAAAGCGAGCCTTCACAATAGCTGAACGCTAACACTGCATACTCGTTCCACTTCCAGAAGCGGGCTACGGCGAGGCAGTTCTCCGGGGGAAAACGGCCCTTCGCGAAGGGCAGATCTGCCGAGCTCATTGCGGGAAAGCGAAAGCAAAGGACGCTTTTCTCCCTCTAACCGCTTTCGTCAGAGGAACGGGGAAAGTCACAGTGTTCTTTCTCTCCCTGAGATACACACAATCTGACGTTGCCTCTGAGCTCCATTGCTGGCAAAGAACTGAAACGGACATACATTCCTGTGGGGAAACACAGGGCTTTGCTAGGATTTCTCTAGGCAGTGTGTTTTCCCTGGGCCTCACTGTAGCAACTCTATCTCGCAAGGGCAGAACTGCATGGGATTTCCTCTGCCAGGAGAGAGCTGCTGCTTTGTAGTTTGTGCTGGGAAACCTTGCCTTGGCAAGTGCGAATTGACCGCATTCAGGCAGAAAGAAAAGAGAATAGCAAGAGGCCTTTTCTCCCCGGCTGCTCTGCCAAGCCCTTCCAGCTCAAACTATGTCGTTGCTCCTCTGGAAGGATCCCTGCACCGCGGCGTAGTTTTTCCGAAGAAGCCCTGCGTTTGCAAGAGCAAATGAGGAATTCGTGGCAGGAAAGAGGAAGGAAAGAAAGTTTCTCTCCCTCTGCCTGCTTTGCTCACAGGACTGGATGAAGTCAGGGACTTCTCCCTTTCACTGAGAAACGTACGGGCTGCTGTTGCCTGGGCGCTCTCTTCTTTGCAAAAGAGTCTGCAGTTCCACGCTTTGAACCGTGGAAAGGCGCCGGGCTCTGCTAAGATTTCCCCCGGCGCTTCGTTTGCCCTGGGCCAAAGCGAGCCTTCACAATAGCTGAACGCTAACACTGCATACTCGTTCCACTTCCAGAACCGGGCTACGGCGAGGCAGTTCTCCGGGGGAAAACGGCCCTTCGCGAAGGGCAGATCTGCCGAGCTCATTGCGGGAAAGCGAAAGCAAAGGACGCTTTTCTCCCTCTAACCGCTTTCGTCAGAGGAACGGGGAAAGTCACAGTGTTCTTTCTCTCCCTGAGATACACACAATCTGACGTTGCCTCTGAGCTCCGTTGCTGGCAAAGAACTGAAACGGACATACATTCCTGTGGGGAAACACAGGGCTTTGCTAGGATTTCTCTAGGCAGTGTGTTTTCCCTGGGCCTCACTGTAGCAACACTATCTCGCCAGGGCAACACTGCATGGGATTTCCTCTGCCAGGAGAGAGCTGCTGCTTTGTAGTTTGTGCTGGGAAACTTTGCTTTGGCAAGTGCCAATTGACCGCATTCAGGCAGAAAGAAAAGAGAATAGCAAGAGGCCTTTTCTCCCCGGCTGCTTTCCCAAGCCCTTCCAGCTCAAACTATGTCGTTGCTCCTCTGGAAGGATCCCTGCACCACGGCGTAGATTTTCCGAAGAAGCCCTGCGTTTGCAAGAGCAAATGAGGAATTCGTGGCAGGAAAGAGGAAGGAAAGAAAGTTTCTCTCCCTCTGCCTGCTTTGCTCAGAGGACTGGATGAAGTCAGGGAGTTCTCCCTTTCACTGAGAAACGTGCGGGCTGCTGTTGCCTGGGCGCTCTCTTCTTTGCAAAAGAGTCTGCAGTTCCACGCTTTGAACCGTGGAACGGCGCCGGGCTCTGCTAAGATTTCCCCCGGCGCTTCGTTTGCCCTGGGCCAAAGCGAGCCTTCACAATAGCTGAACGCTAACACTGCATACTCGTTCCACTTCCAGAACCGGGCTACGGCGAGGCAGTTCTCCGGGGGAAAACGGCCCTTCGCGAAGGGTAGATAGGCGAGCTCATTGCGGGAAAGCGAAAGCAAAGGACGCTTTTCTCCCTCTAACCGCTTTCGTCAGAGGAACGGGGGAAGTCACAGTGTTCTTTCTCTCACTGAGATACACACAATCTGACGTTGCCTCTGAGCTCCGTTGCTGGCAAAGAACTGAAACTGACATACATTCCTGTGGGGACACCCAGGGCTTTGCTAGGATTTCTCTAGGCAGTGTGTTTTCCCTGGGCCTCACTGTAGCAACACTATCTCGCCAGGGCAACACTGCATGGCATATCCTCTGCCAGGATAGAGCTGCTGCTTTGTAGTTTGTGCTGGGAAACCTTGCTTTGGCAAGTGCCAATTGACCGCATTCAGGCAGAAAGAAAAGAGAATAGCAAGAGGCCTTTTCTCCCCGGCTGCTCTGCCAAGCCCTTCCAGCTCAAACTATGAAGTTGCTCCTCTGGAAGGATCCCTGCACCGCGGCGTAGTTTTTCCGAAGAAGCCCTGCGTTTGCAAGAGCAAATGAGGAATTCGTGGCAGGAAAGAGGAAGGAAAGAAAGTTTCTCTCCCTCTGCCTGCTTTGCTCAGAGGACTGGATGAAGTCAGGGACTTCTCCCTTTCACTGAGAAACGTGCGGGCTGCTGTTGCCTGGGCGCTCTCTTCTTTGCAAAAGAGTCTGCAGTTCCACGCTTTGAACCGTGGAAAGGCGCCGGGCTCTGCTAAGATTTCCACCGGCGCTTCGTTTGCCCTGGGCCAAAGCGAGCCTTCACAATAGCTGAACGCTAACACTGCATACTCGTTCCACTTCCAGAAGCGGGCTACGGCGAGGCAGTTCTCCGGGGGAAAACGGCCCTTCGCGAAGGGCAGATCTGCCGAGCTCATTGCGGGAAAGCGAAAGCAAAGGACGCTTTTCTCCCTCTAACCGCTTTCGTCAGAGGAACGGGGAAAGTCACAGTGTTCTTTCTCTCCCTGAGATACACACAATCTGACGTTGCCTCTGAGCTCCATTGCTGGCAAAGAACTGAAACGGACATACATTCCTGTGGGGAAACACAGGGCTTTGCTAGGATTTCTCTAGGCAGTGTGTTTTCCCTGGGCCTCACTGTAGCAACTCTATCTCGCAAGGGCAGAACTGCATGGGATTTCCTCTGCCAGGAGAGAGCTGCTGCTTTGTAGTTTGTGCTGGGAAACCTTGCCTTGGCAAGTGCGAATTGACCGCATTCAGGCAGAAAGAAAAGAGAATAGCAAGAGGCCTTTTCTCCCCGGCTGCTCTGCCAAGCCCTTCCAGCTCAAACTATGTCGTTGCTCCTCTGGAAGGATCCCTGCACCGCGGCGTAGTTTTTCCGAAGCAGCCCTGCGTTTGCAAGAGCAAATGAGGAATTCGTGGCAGGAAAGAGGAAGGAAAGAAAGTTTCTCTCCCTCTGCCTGCTTTGCTCAGAGGACTGGATGAAGTCAGGGAGTTCTCCCTTTCACTGAGAAACGTGCGGGCTGCTGTTGCCTGGGCGCTCTCTTCTTTGCAAAAGAGTCTGCAGTTCCACGCTTTGAACCGTGGAAAGGCGCCGGGCTCTGCTAAGATTTCCCCCAGCGCTTCGTTTGCCCTGGGCCAAAGCGAGCCTTCACAATAGCTGAACGCTAACACTGCATACTCGTTCCACTTCCAGAAGCGGGCTACGGCGAGGCAGTTCTCCGGGGGAAAACGGCCCTTCGCGAAGGGCAGATCTGCCGAGCTCATTGCGGGAAAGCGAAAGCAAAGGACGCTTTTCTCCCTCTAACCGCTTTCGTCAGAGGAACGGGGAAAGTCACAGTGTTCTTTCTCTCCCAGAGATACACACAATCTGACGTTGCCTCTGAGCTCCGTTGCTGGCAAAGAACTGAAACTGACATACATTCCTGTGGGGACACCCAGGGCTTTGCTAGGATTTCTCTAGGCAGTGTGTTTTCCCTGGGCCTCACTGTAGCAACACTATCTCGCCGGGGCAACACTGCATGGCATATCCTCTGCCAGGAGAGAGCTGCTGCTTTGTACTTTGTGCTGGGAAACCTTGCTTTGGCAAGTGCCAATTGACCGCATTCAGGCAGAAAGAAAAGAGAATAGCAAGAGGCCTTTTCTCCCCGGCTGCTCTGCCAAGCCCTTCCAGCTCAAACTATGTCGTTGCTCCTCTGGAAGGATCCCTGCACCGCGGCGTAGTTTTTCCGAAGAAGCCCTGCGTTTGCAAGAGCAAATGAGGAATTCGTGGCAGGAAAGAGGAAGGAAAGAAAGTTTCTCTCCCTCTGCCTGCTTTGCTCAGAGGACTGCATGAAGTCAGGGAGTTCTCCCTTTCACTGAGAAACGTGCGGGCTGCTGTTGCCTGGGCGCTCTCTTCTTTGCAAAAGAGTCTGCAGTTCCACGCTTTGAACCGTGGAACGGCGCCGGGCTCTGCTAAGATTTCCCCCGGCGCTTCGTTTGCCCTGGGCCAAAGCGAGCCTTCACAATAGCTGAACGCTAACACTGCATACTCGTTCCACTTCCAGAACCGGGCTACGGCGAGGCAGTTCTCCGGGGGAAAACGGCCCTTCGCGAAGGGCAGATCTGCCGAGCTCATTGCGGGAAAGCGAAAGCAAAGGACGCTTTTCTCCCTCTAACCGCTTTCGTCAGAGAAACGGGGGAAGTCACAGTGTTCTTTCTCTCACTGAGATACACACAATCTGACGTTGCCTCTGAGCTCCGTTGCTGGCAAAGAACTGAAACTGACATACATTCCTGTGGGGACACCCAGGGCTTTGCTAGGATTTCTCTAGGCAGTGTGTTTTCCCTGGGCCTCACTGTAGCAACACTATCTCGCCAGGGCAACACTGCATGGCATATCCTCTGCCAGGATAGAGCTGCTGCTTTGTAGTTTGTGCTGGGAAACCTTGCTTTGGCAAGTGCGAATTGACCGCATTCAGGCAGAAAGAAAAGAGAATAGCAAGAGGCCTTTTCTCCCCGGCTGCTCTGCCAAGCCCTTCCAGCTCAAACTATGAAGTTGCTCCTCTGGAAGGATCCCTGCACCGCGGCATAGTTTTTCCGAAGAAGCCCTGCGTTTGCAAGAGCAAATGAGGAATTCGTGGCAGGAAAGAGGAAGGAAAGAAAGTTTCTCTCCCTCTGCCTGCTTTGCTCACAGGACTGGATGAAGTCAGGGACTTCTCCCTTTCACTGAGAAACGTACGGGCTGCTGTTGCCTGGGCGCTCTCTTCTTTGCAAAAGAGTCTGCAGTTCCACGCTTTGAACCGTGGAAAGGCGCCGGGCTCTGCTAAGATTTCCCCCGGCGCTTCGTTTGCCCTGGGCCAAAGCGAGCCTTCACAATAGCTGAACGCTAACACTGCATACTCGTTCCACTTCCAGAACCGGGCTACGGCGAGGCAGTTCTCCGGGGGAAAACGGCCCTTCGCGAAGGGCAGATCTGCCGAGCTCATTGCGGGAAAGCGAAAGCAAAGGACGCTTTTCTCCCTCTAACCGCTTTCGTCAGAGGAACGGGGAAAGTCACAGTGTTCTTTCTCTCCCTGAGATACACACAATCTGACGTTGCCTCTGAGCTCCGTTGCTGGCAAAGAACTGAAACGGACATACATTCCTGTGGGGAAACACAGGGCTTTGCTAGGATTTCTCTAGGCAGTGTGTTTTCCCTGGGCCTCACTGTAGCAACACTATCTCGCCAGGGCAACACTGCATGGGATTTCCTCTGCCAGGAGAGAGCTGCTGCTTTGTAGTTTGTGCTGGGAAACTTTGCTTTGGCAAGTGCCAATTGACCGCATTCAGGCAGAAAGAAAAGAGAATAGCAAGAGGCCTTTTCTCCCCGGCTGCTTTCCCAAGCCCTTCCAGCTCAAACTATGTCGTTGCTCCTCTGGAAGGATCCCTGCACCACGGCGTAGTTTTTCCGAAGAAGCCCTGCGTTTGCAAGAGCAAATGAGGAATTCGTGGCAGGAAAGAGGAAGGAAAGAAAGTTTCTCTCCCTCTGCCTGCTTTGCTCAGAGGACTGGATGAAGTCAGGGACTTCTCCCTTTCACTGAGAAACGTGCGGGCTGCTGTTGCCTGGGCGCTCTCTTCTTTGCAAAAGAGTCTGCAGTTCCACGCTTTGAACCGTGGAACGGCGCCGGGCTCTGCTAAGATTTCCCCCGGCGCTTCGTTTGCCCTGGGCCAAAGCGAGCCTTCACAATAGCTGAACGCTAACACTGCATACTCGTTCCACTTCCAGAACCGGGCTACGGCGAGGCAGTTCTCCGGGGGAAAACGGCCCTTCGCGAAGGGCAGATCTGCCGAGCTCATTGCGGGAAAGCGAAAGCAAAGGACGCTTTTCTCCCTCTAACCGCTTTCGTCAGAGGAACGGGGGAAGTCACAGTGTTCTTTCTCTCACTGAGATACACACAATCTGACGTTGCCTCTGAGCTCCGTTGCTGGCAAAGAACTGAAACTGACATACATTCCTGTGGGGACACCCAGGGCTTTGCTAGGATTTCTCTAGGCAGTGTGTTTTCCCTGGGCCTCACTGTAGCAACACTATCTCGCCAGGGCAACACTGCATGGCATATCCTCTGCCAGGATAGAGCTGCTGCTTTGTAGTTTGTGCTGGGAAACCTTGCTTTGGCAAGTGCCAATTGACCGCATTCAGGCAGAAAGAAAAGAGAATAGCAAGAGGCCTTTTCTCCCCGGCTGCTCTGCCAAGCCCTTCCAGCTCAAACTATGAAGTTGCTCCTCTGGAAGGATCCCTGCACCGCGGCGTAGTTTTTCCGAAGAAGCCCTGCGTTTGCAAGAGCAAATGAGGAATTCGTGGCAGGAAAGAGGAAGGAAAGAAAGTTTCTCTCCCTCTGCCTGCTTTGCTCAGAGGACTGGATGAAGTCAGGGACTTCTCCCTTTCACTGAGAAACGTGCGGGCTGCTGTTGCCTGGGCGCTCTCTTCTTTGCAAAAGAGTCTGCAGTTCCACGCTTTGAACCGTGGAAAGGCGCCGGGCTCTGCTAAGATTTCCACCGGCGCTTCGTTTGCCCTGGGCCAAAGCGAGCCTTCACAATAGCTGAACGCTAACACTGCATACTCGTTCCACTTCCAGAAGCGGGCTACGGCGAGGCAGTTCTCCGGGGGAAAACGGCCCTTCGCGAAGGGCAGATCTGCCGAGCTCATTGCGGGAAAGCGAAAGCAAAGGACGCTTTTCTCCCTCTAACCGCTTTCGTCAGAGGAACGGGGAAAGTCACAGTGTTCTTTCTCTCCCTGAGATACACACAATCTGACGTTGCCTCTGAGCTCCATTGCTGGCAAAGAACTGAAACGGACATACATTCCTGTGGGGAAACACAGGGCTTTGCTAGGATTTCTCTAGGCAGTGTGTTTTCCCTGGGCCTCACTGTAGCAACTCTATCTCGCAAGGGCAGAACTGCATGGGATTTCCTCTGCCAGGAGAGAGCTGCTGCTTTGTAGTTTGTGCTGGGAAACCTTGCCTTGGCAAGTGCGAATTGACCGCATTCAGGCAGAAAGAAAAGAGAATAGCAAGAGGCCTTTTCTCCCCGGCTGCTCTGCCAAGCCCTTCCAGCTCAAACTATGTCGTTGCTCCTCTGGAAGGATCCCTGCACCGCGGCGTAGTTTTTCCGAAGAAGCCCTGCGTTTGCAAGAGCAAATGAGGAATTCGTGGCAGGAAAGAGGAAGGAAAGAAAGTTTCTCTCCCTCTGCCTGCTTTGCTCAGAGGACTGGATGAAGTCAGGGAGTTCTCCCTTTCACTGAGAAACGTGCGGGCTGCTGTTGCCTGGGCGCTCTCTTCTTTGCAAAAGAGTCTGCAGTTCCACGCTTTGAACCGTGGAAAGGCGCCGGGCTCTGCTAAGATTTCCCCCAGCGCTTCGTTTGCCCTGGGCCAAAGCGAGCCTTCACAATAGCTGAACGCTAACACTGCATACTCGTTCCACTTCCAGAAGCGGGCTACGGCGAGGCAGTTCTCCGGGGGAAAACGGCCCTTCGCGAAGGGCAGATCTGCCGAGCTCATTGCGGGAAAGCGAAAGCAAAGGACG
Organism: Elephas maximus indicus; assembly: GCF_024166365.1. Classification (NCBI taxonomy): domain Eukaryota; kingdom Metazoa; phylum Chordata; class Mammalia; order Proboscidea; family Elephantidae; genus Elephas; species Elephas maximus. The sequence goes on from NC_064822.1 coordinate 2,282,484, forward strand.
CTTTTCTCCCTCTAACCGCTTTCGTCAGAGGAACGGGGAAAGTCACAGTGTTCTTTCTCTCCCTGAGATACACACAATCTGACGTTGCCTCTGAGCTCCGTTGCTGGCAAAGAACTGAAACTGACATACATTCCTGTGGGGACACCCAGGGCTTTGCTAGGATTTCTCTAGGCAGTGTGTTTTCCCTGGGCCTCACTGTAGCAACACTATCTCGCCGGGGCAACACTGCATGGCATATCCTCTGCCAGGAGAGAGCTGCTGCTTTGTACTTTGTGCTGGGAAACCTTGCTTTGGCAAGTGCCAATTGACCGCATTCAGGCAGAAAGAAAAGAGAATAGCAAGAGGCCTTTTCTCCCCGGCTGCTCTGCCAAGCCCTTCCAGCTCAAACTATGTCGTTGCTCCTCTGGAAGGATCCCTGCACCGCGGCGTAGTTTTTCCGAAGAAGCCCTGCGTTTGCAAGAGCAAATGAGGAATTCGTGGCAGGAAAGAGGAAGGAAAGAAAGTTTCTCTCCCTCTGCCTGCTTTGCTCACAGGACTGGATGAAGTCAGGGAGTTCTCCCTTTCACTGAGAAACGTGCGGGCTGCTGTTGCCTGGGCGCTCTCTTCTTTGCAAAAGAGTCTGCAGTTCCACGCTTTGAACCGTGGAACGGCGCCGGGCTCTGCTAAGATTTCCCCCGGCGCTTCGTTTGCCCTGGGCCAAAGCGAGCCTTCACAATAGCTGAACGCTAACACTGCATACTCGTTCCACTTCCAGAACCGGGCTACGGCGAGGCAGTTCTCCGGGGGAAAACGGCCCTTCGCGAAGGGCAGATCTGCCGAGCTCATTGCGGGAAAGCGAAAGCAAAGGACGCTTTTCTCCCTCTAACCGCTTTCGTCAGAGGAACGGGGAAAGTCACAGTGTTCTTTCTCTCCCTGAGATACACACAATCTGACGTTGCCTCTGAGCTCCGTTGCTGGCAAAGAACTGAAACTGACATACATTCCTGTGGGGACACCCAGGGCTTTGCTAGGATTTCTCTAGGCAGTGTGTTTTCCCTGGGCCTCACTGTAGCAACACTATCTCGCCAGGGCAACACTGCATGGCATATCCTCTGCCAGGATAGAGCTGCTGCTTTGTAGTTTGTGCTGGGAAACCTTGCTTTGGCAAGTGCGAATTGACCGCATTCAGGCAGAAAGAAAAGAGAATAGCAAGAGGCCTTTTCTCCCCGGCTGCTCTGCCAAGCCCTTCCAGCTCAAACTATGAAGTTGCTCCTCTGGAAGGATCCCTGCACCGCGGCGTAGTTTTTCCGAAGAAGCCCTGCGTTTGCAAGAGCAAATGAGGAATTCGTGGCAGGAAAGAGGAAGGAAAGAAAGTTTCTCTCCCTCTGCCTGCTTTGCTCACAGGACTGGATGAAGTCAGGGACTTCTCCCTTTCACTGAGAAACGTACGGGCTGCTGTTCCCTGGGCGCTCTCTTCTTTGCAAAAGAGTCTGCAGTTCCACGCTTTGAACCGTGGAAAGGCGCCGGGCTCTGCTAAGATTTCCCCCGGCGCTTCGTTTGCCCTGGGCCAAAGCGAGCCTTCACAATAGCTGAACGCTAACACTGCATACTCGTTCCACTTCCAGAACCGGGCTACGGCGAGGCAGTTCTCCGGGGGAAAACGGCCCTTCGCGAAGGGCAGATCTGCCGAGCTCATTGCGGGAAAGCGAAAGCAAAGGACGCTTTTCTCCCTCTAACCGCTTTCGTCAGAGGAACGGGGAAAGTCACAGTGTTCTTTCTCTCCCTGAGATACACACAATCTGACGTTGCCTCTGAGCTCCGTTGCTGGCAAAGAACTGAAACTGACATACATTCCTGTGGGGACACCCAGGGCTTTGCTAGGATTTCTCTAGGCAGTGTGTTTTCCCTGGGCCTCACTGTAGCAACACTATCTCGCCAGGGCAACACTGCATGGCATATCCTCTGCCAGGATAGAGCTGCTGCTTTGTAGTTTGTGCTGGGAAACCTTGCTTTGGCAAGTGCGAATTGACCGCATTCAGGCAGAAAGAAAAGAGAATAGCAAGAGGCCTTTTCTCCCCGGCTGCTCTGCCAAGCCCTTCCAGCTCAAACTATGAAGTTGCTCCTCTGGAAGGATCCCTGCACCGCGGCGTAGTTTTTCCGAAGAAGCCCTGCGTTTGCAAGAGCAAATGAGGAATTCGTGGCAGGAAAGAGGAAGGAAAGAAAGTTTCTCTCCCTCTGCCTGCTTTGCTCACAGGACTGGATGAAGTCAGGGAGTTCTCCCTTTCACTGAGAAACGTGCGGGCTGCTGTTGCCTGGGCGCTCTCTTCTTTGCAAAAGAGTCTGCAGTTCCACGCTTTGAACCGTGGAACGGCGCCGGGCTCTGCTAAGATTTCCCCCGGCGCTTCGTTTGCCCTGGGCCAAAGCGAGCCTTCACAATAGCTGAACGCTAACACTGCATACTCGTTCCACTTCCAGAACCGGGCTACGGCGAGGCAGTTCTCCGGGGGAAAACGGCCCTTCGCGAAGGGCAGATCTGCCGAGCTCATTGCGGGAAAGCGAAAGCAAAGGACGCTTTTCTCCCTCTAACCGCTTTCGTCAGAGGAACGGGGGAAGTCACAGTGTTCTTTCTCTCACTGAGATACACACAATCTGACGTTGCCTCTGAGCTCCGTTGCTGGCAAAGAACTGAAACTGACATACATTCCTGTGGGGACACCCAGGGCTTTGCTAGGATTTCTCTAGGCAGTGTGTTTTCCCTGGGCCTCACTGTAGCAACACTATCTCGCCAGGGCAACACTGCATGGCATATCCTCTGCCAGGATAGAGCTGCTGCTTTGTAGTTTGTGCTGGGAAACCTTGCTTTGGCAAGTGCCAATTGACCGCATTCAGGCAGAAAGAAAAGAGAATAGCAAGAGGCCTTTTCTCCCCGGCTGCTCTGCCAAGCCCTTCCAGCTCAAACTATGAAGTTGCTCCTCTGGAAGGATCCCTGCACCGCGGCGTAGATTTTCCGAAGAAGCCCTGCGTTTGCAAGAGCAAATGAGGAATTCGTGGCAGGAAAGAGGAAGGAAAGAAAGTTTCTCTCCCTCTGCCTGCTTTGCTCAGAGGACTGGATGAAGTCAGGGACTTCTCCCTTTCACTGAGAAACGTGCGGGCTGCTGTTGCCTGGGCGCTCTCTTCTTTGCAAAAGAGTCTGCAGTTCCACGCTTTGAACCGTGGAAAGGCGCCGGGCTCTGCTAAGATTTCCACCGGCGCTTCGTTTGCCCTGGGCCAAAGCGAGCCTTCACAATAGCTGAACGCTAACACTGCATACTCGTTCCACTTCCAGAACCGGGCTACGGCGAGGCAGTTCTCCGGGGGAAAACGGCCCTTCGCGAAGGGCAGATCTGCCGAGCTCATTGCGGGAAAGCGAAAGCAAAGGACGCTTTTCTCCCTCTAACCGCTTTCGTCAGAGGAACGGGGAAAGTCACAGTGTTCTTTCTCTCCCTGAGATACACACAATCTGACGTTGCCTCTGAGCTCCATTGCTGGCAAAGAACTGAAACGGACATACATTCCTGTGGGGAAACACAGGGCTTTGCTAGGATTTCTCTAGGCAGTGTGTTTTCCCTGGGCCTCACTGTAGCAACTCTATCTCGCAAGGGCAGAACTGCATGGGATTTCCTCTGCCAGGAGAGAGCTGCTGCTTTGTAGTTTGTGCTGGGAAACCTTGCCTTGGCAAGTGCGAATTGACCGCATTCAGGCAGAAAGAAAAGAGAATAGCAAGAGGCCTTTTCTCCCCGGCTGCTCTGCCAAGCCCTTCCAGCTCAAACTATGTCGTTGCTCCTCTGGAAGGATCCCTGCACCGCGGCGTAGTTTTTCCGAAGAAGCCCTGCGTTTGCAAGAGCAAATGAGGAATTCGTGGCAGGAAAGAGGAAGGAAAGAAAGTTTCTCTCCCTCTGCCTGCTTTGCTCAGAGGACTGGATGAAGTCAGGGAGTTCTCCCTTTCACTGAGAAACGTGCGGGCTGCTGTTGCCTGGGCGCTCTCTTCTTTGCAAAAGAGTCTGCAGTTCCACGCTTTGAACCGTGGAAAGGCGCCGGGCTCTGCTAAGATTTCCCCCAGCGCTTCGTTTGCCCTGGGCCAAAGCGAGCCTTCACAATAGCTGAACGCTAACACTGCATACTCGTTCCACTTCCAGAAGCGGGCTACGGCGAGGCAGTTCTCCGGGGGAAAACGGCCCTTCGCGAAGGGCAGATCTGCCGAGCTCATTGCGGGAAAGCGAAAGCAAAGGACGCTTTTCTCCCTCTAACCGCTTTCGTCAGAGGAACGGGGAAAGTCACAGTGTTCTTTCTCTCCCTGAGATACACACAATCTGACGTTGCCTCTGAGCTCCGTTGCTGGCAAAGAACTGAAACTGACATACATTCCTGTGGGGACACCCAGGGCTTTGCTAGGATTTCTCTAGGCAGTGTGTTTTCCCTGGGCCTCACTGTAGCAACACTATCTCGCCGGGGCAACACTGCATGGCATATCCTCTGCCAGGAGAGAGCTGCTGCTTTGTACTTTGTGCTGGGAAACCTTGCTTTGGCAAGTGCCAATTGACCGCATTCAGGCAGAAAGAAAAGAGAATAGCAAGAGGCCTTTTCTCCCCGGCTGCTCTGCCAAGCCCTTCCAGCTCAAACTATGTCGTTGCTCCTCTGGAAGGATCCCTGCACCGCGGCGTAGTTTTTCCGAAGAAGCCCTGCGTTTGCAAGAGCAAATGAGGAATTCGTGGCAGGAAAGAGGAAGGAAAGAAAGTTTCTCTCCCTCTGCCTGCTTTGCTCACAGGACTGGATGAAGTCAGGGAGTTCTCCCTTTCACTGAGAAACGTGCGGGCTGCTGTTGCCTGGGCGCTCTCTTCTTTGCAAAAGAGTCTGCAGTTCCACGCTTTGAACCGTGGAACGGCGCCGGGCTCTGCTAAGATTTCCCCCGGCGCTTCGTTTGCCCTGGGCCAAAGCGAGCCTTCACAATAGCTGAACGCTAACACTGCATACTCGTTCCACTTCCAGAACCGGGCTACGGCGAGGCAGTTCTCCGGGGGAAAACGGCCCTTCGCGAAGGGCAGATCTGCCGAGCTCATTGCGGGAAAGCGAAAGCAAAGGACGCTTTTCTCCCTCTAACCGCTTTCGTCAGAGGAACGGGGAAAGTCACAGTGTTCTTTCTCTCCCTGAGATACACACAATCTGACGTTGCCTCTGAGCTCCGTTGCTGGCAAAGAACTGAAACTGACATACATTCCTGTGGGGACACCCAGGGCTTTGCTAGGATTTCTCTAGGCAGTGTGTTTTCCCTGGGCCTCACTGTAGCAACACTATCTCGCCAGGGCAACACTGCATGGCATATCCTCTGCCAGGATAGAGCTGCTGCTTTGTAGTTTGTGCTGGGAAACCTTGCTTTGGCAAGTGCGAATTGACCGCATTCAGGCAGAAAGAAAAGAGAATAGCAAGAGGCCTTTTCTCCCCGGCTGCTCTGCCAAGCCCTTCCAGCTCAAACTATGAAGTTGCTCCTCTGGAAGGATCCCTGCACCGCGGCGTAGTTTTTCCGAAGAAGCCCTGCGTTTGCAAGAGCAAATGAGGAATTCGTGGCAGGAAAGAGGAAGGAAAGAAAGTTTCTCTCCCTCTGCCTGCTTTGCTCACAGGACTGGATGAAGTCAGGGACTTCTCCCTTTCACTGAGAAACGTACGGGCTGCTGTTGCCTGGGCGCTCTCTTCTTTGCAAAAGAGTCTGCAGTTCCACGCTTTGAACCGTGGAAAGGCGCCGGGCTCTGCTAAGATTTCCCCCGGCGCTTCGTTTGCCCTGGGCCAAAGCGAGCCTTCACAATAGCTGAACGCTAACACTGCATACTCGTTCCACTTCCAGAACCGGGCTACGGCGAGGCAGTTCTCCGGGGGAAAACGGCCCTTCGCGAAGGGCAGATCTGCCGAGCTCATTGCGGGAAAGCGAAAGCAAAGGACGCTTTTCTCCCTCTAACCGCTTTCGTCAGAGGAACGGGGAAAGTCACAGTGTTCTTTCTCTCCCTGAGATACACACAATCTGACGTTGCCTCTGAGCTCCGTTGCTGGCAAAGAACTGAAACGGACATACATTCCTGTGGGGACACCCAGGGCTTTGCTAGGATTTCTCTAGGCAGTGTGTTTTCCCTGGGCCTCACTGTAGCAACACTATCTCGCCAGGGCAACACTGCATGGCATATCCTCTGCCAGGATAGAGCTGCTGCTTTGTAGTTTGTGCTGGGAAACCTTGCTTTGGCAAGTGCCAATTGACCGCATTCAGGCAGAAAGAAAAGAGAATAGCAAGAGGCCTTTTCTCCCCGGCTGCTCTGCCAAGCCCTTCCAGCTCAAACTATGAAGTTGCTCCTCTGGAAGGATCCCTGCACCGCGGCGTAGTTTTTCCGAAGAAGCCCTGCGTTTGCAAGAGCAAATGAGGAATTCGTGGCAGGAAAGAGGAAGGAAAGAAAGTTTCTCTCCCTCTGCCTGCTTTGCTCACAGGACTGGATGAAGTCAGGGAGTTCTCCCTTTCACTGAGAAACGTGCGGGCTGCTGTTGCCTGGGCGCTCTCTTCTTTGCAAAAGAGTCTGCAGTTCCACGCTTTGAACCGTGGAACGGCGCCGGGCTCTGCTAAGATTTCCCCCGGCGCTTCGTTTGCCCTGGGCCAAAGCGAGCCTTCACAATAGCTGAACGCTAACACTGCATACTCGTTCCACTTCCAGAACCGGGCTACGGCGAGGCAGTTCTCCGGGGGAAAACGGCCCTTCGCGAAGGGCAGATCTGCCGAGCTCATTGCGGGAAAGCGAAAGCAAAGGACGATTTTCTCCCTCTAACCGCTTTCGTCAGAGGAACGGGGAAAGTCACAGTGTTCTTTCTCTCCCTGAGATACACACAATCTGACGTTGCCTCTGAGCTCCGTTGCTGGCAAAGAACTGAAACGGACATACATTCCTGTGGGGAAATACAGGGCTTTGCTAGGATTTCTCTAGGCAGTGTGTTTTCCCTGGGCCTCACTGTAGCAACACTATCTCGCCAGGGCAACACTGCATGGGATTTCCTCTGCCAGGAGAGAGCTGCTGCTTTGTAGTTTGTGCTGGGAAACTTTGCTTTGGCAAGTGCCAATTGACCGCATTCAGGCAGAAAGAAAAGAGAATAGCAAGAGGCCTTTTCTCCCCGGCTGCTTTCCCAAGCCCTTCCAGCTCAAACTATGTCGTTGCTCCTCTGGAAGGATCCCTGCACCACGGCGTAGTTTTTCCGAAGAAGCCCTGCGTTTGCAAGAGCAAATGAGGAATTCGTGGCAGCAAAGAGGAAGGAAAGAAAGTTTCTCTCCCTCTGCCTGCTTTGCTCAGAGGACTGGATGAAGTCAGGGACTTCTCCCTTTCACTGAGAAACGTGCGGGCTGCTGTTGCCTGGGCGCTCTCTTCTTTGCAAAAGAGTCTGCAGTTCCACGCTTTGAACCGTGGAACGGCGCCGGGCTCTGCTAAGATTTCCCCCGGCGCTTCGTTTGCCCTGGGCCAAAGCGAGCCTTCACAATAGCTGAACGCTAACACTGCATACTCGTTCCACTTCCAGAACCGGGCTACGGCGAGGCAGTTCTCCGGGGGAAAACGGCCCTTTGCGAATGGCAGATATGCGAGCTCATTGCGGGAAAGCGAAAGCAAAGGACGCTTTTCTCCCTCTAACCGCTTTCGTCAGAGGAACGGGGGAAGTCACAGTGTTCTTTCTCTCACTGAGATACACATACTCTGACGTTGCCTCTGAGCTCCGTTGCTGGCAAAGAACTGAAACTGACATACATTCCTGTGGGGACACCCAGGGCTTTGCTAGGATTTCTCTAGGCAGTGTGTTTTCCCTGGGCCTCACTGTAGCAACACTATCTCGCCAGGGCAACACTGCATGGCATATCCTCTGCCAGGATAGAGCTGCTGCTTTGTAGTTTGTGCTGGGAAACCTTGCTTTGGCAAGTGCCAATTGACCGCATTCAGGCAGAAAGAAAAGAGAATAGCAAGAGGCCTTTTCTCCCCGGCTGCTCTGCCAAGCCCTTCCAGCTCAAACTATGAAGTTGCTCCTCTGGAAGGATCCCTGCACCGCGGCGTAGTTTTTCCGAAGAAGCCCTGCGTTTGCAAGAGCAAATGAGGAATTCGTGGCAGGAAAGAGGAAGGAAAGAAAGTTTCTCTCCCTCTGCCTGCTTTGCTCAGAGGACTGGATGAAGTCAGGGAGTTCTCCCTTTCACTGAGAAACGTGCGGGCTGCTGTTGCCTGGGCGCTCTCTTCTTTGCAAAAGAGTCTGCAGTTCCACGCTTTGAACCGTGGAAAGGCGCCGGGCTCTGCTAAGATTTCCACCGGCGCTTCGTTTGCCCTGGGCCAAAGCGAGCCTTCACAATAGCTGAACGCTAACACTGCATACTCGTTCCACTTCCAGAACCGGGCTACGGCGAGGCAGTTCTCCGGGGGAAAACGGCCCTTCGCGAAGGGCAGATCTGCCGAGCTCATTGCGGGAAAGCGAAAGCAAAGGACGCTTTTCTCCCTCTAACCGCTTTCGTCAGAGGAACGGGGAAAGTCACAGTGTTCTTTCTCTCCCTGAGATACACACAATCTGACGTTGCCTCTGAGCTCCATTGCTGGCAAAGAACTGAAACGGACATACATTCCTGTGGGGAAACACAGGGCTTTGCTAGGATTTCTCTAGGCAGTGTGTTTTCCCTGGGCCTCACTGTAGCAACTCTATCTCGCAAGGGCAGAACTGCATGGGATTTCCTCTGCCAGGAGAGAGCTGCTGCTTTGTAGTTTGTGCTGGGAAACCTTGCCTTGGCAAGTGCGAATTGACCGCATTCAGGCAGAAAGAAAAGAGAATAGCAAGAGGCCTTTTCTCCCCGGCTGCTCTGCCAAGCCCTTCCAGCTCAAACTATGTCGTTGCTCCTCTGGAAGGATCCCTGCACCGCGGCGTAGTTTTTCCGAAGCAGCCCTGCGTTTGCAAGAGCAAATGAGGAATTCGTGGCAGGAAAGAGGAAGGAAAGAAAGTTTCTCTCCCTCTGCCTGCTTTGCTCAGAGGACTGGATGAAGTCAGGGAGTTCTCCCTTTCACTGAGAAACGTGCGGGCTGCTGTTGCCTGGGCGCTCTCTTCTTTGCAAAAGAGTCTGCAGTTCCACGCTTTGAACCGTGGAAAGGCGCCGGGCTCTGCTAAGATTTCCCCCAGCGCTTCGTTTGCCCTGGGCCAAAGCGAGCCTTCACAATAGCTGAACGCTAACACTGCATACTCGTTCCACTTCCAGAAGCGGGCTACGGCGAGGCAGTTCTCCGGGGGAAAACGGCCCTTCGCGAAGGGCAGATCTGCCGAGCTCATTGCGGGAAAGCGAAAGCAAAGGACGCTTTTCTCCCTCTAACCGCTTTCGTCAGAGGAACGGGGAAAGTCACAGTGTTCTTTCTCTCCCTGAGATACACACAATCTGACGTTGCCTCTGAGCTCCGTTGCTGGCAAAGAACTGAAACTGACATACATTCCTGTGGGGACACCCAGGGCTTTGCTAGGATTTCTCTAGGCAGTGTGTTTTCCCTGGGCCTCACTGTAGCAACACTATCTCGCCGGGGCAACACTGCATGGCATATCCTCTGCCAGGAGAGAGCTGCTGCTTTGTACTTTGTGCTGGGAAACCTTGCTTTGGCAAGTGCCAATTGACCGCATTCAGGCAGAAAGAAAAGAGAATAGCAAGAGGCCTTTTCTCCCCGGCTGCTCTGCCAAGCCCTTCCAGCTCAAACTATGTCGTTGCTCCTCTGGAAGGATCCCTGCACCGCGGCGTAGTTTTTCCGAAGAAGCCCTGCGTTTGCAAGAGCAAATGAGGAATTCGTGGCAGCAAAGAGGAAGGAAAGAAAGTTTCTCTCCCTCTGCCTGCTTTGCTCAGAGGACTGCATGAAGTCAGGGAGTTCTCCCTTTCACTGAGAAACGTGCGGGCTGCTGTTGCCTGGGCGCTCTCTTCTTTGCAAAAGAGTCTGCAGTTCCACGCTTTGAACCGTGGAAAGGCGCCGGGCTCTGCTAAGATTTCCCCCGGCGCTTCGTTTGCCCTGGGCCAAAGCGAGCCTTCACAATAGCTGAACGCTAACACTGCATACTCGTTCCACTTCCAGAACCGGGCTACGGCGAGGCAGTTCTCCGGGGGAAAACGGCCCTTCGCGAAGGGCAGATCTGCCGAGCTCATTGCGGGAAAGCGAAAGCAAAGGACGCTTTTCTCCCTCTAACCGCTTTCGTCAGAGGAACGGGGGAAGTCACAGTGTTCTTTCTCTCACTGAGATACACACAATCTGACGTTGCCTCTGAGCTCCGTTGCTGGCAAAGAACTGAAACTGACATACATTCCTGTGGGGACACCCAGGGCTTTGCTAGGATTTCTCTAGGCAGTGTGTTTTCCCTGGGCCTCACTGTAGCAACACTATCTCGCCAGGGCAACACTGCATGGCATATCCTCTGCCAGGATAGAGCTGCTGCTTTGTAGTTTGTGCTGGGAAACCTTGCTTTGGCAAGTGCGAATTGACCGCATTCAGGCAGAAAGAAAAGAGAATAGCAAGAGGCCTTTTCTCCCCGGCTGCTCTGCCAAGCCCTTCCAGCTCAAACTATGAAGTTGCTCCTCTGGAAGGATCCCTGCACCGCGGCGTAGTTTTTCCGAAGAAGCCCTGCGTTTGCAAGAGCAAATGAGGAATTCGTGGCAGGAAAGAGGAAGGAAAGAAAGTTTCTCTCCCTCTGCCTGCTTTGCTCAGAGGACTGGATGAAGTCAGGGACTTCTCCCTTTCACTGAGAAACGTACGGGCTGCTGTTGCCTGGGCGCTCTCTTCTTTGCAAAAGAGTCTGCAGTTCCACGCTTTGAACCGTGGAAAGGCGCCGGGCTCTGCTAAGATTTCCCCCGGCGCTTCGTTTGCCCTGGGCCAAAGCGAGCCTTCACAATAGCTGAACGCTAACACTGCATACTCGTTCCACTTCCAGAACCGGGCTACGGCGAGGCAGTTCTCCGGGGGAAAACGGCCCTTCGCGAAGGGCAGATCTGCCGAGCTCATTGCGGGAAAGCGAAAGCAAAGGACGCTTTTCTCCCTCTAACCGCTTTCGTCAGAGGAACGGGGAAAGTCACAGTGTTCTTTCTCTCCCTGAGATACACACAATCTGACGTTGCCTCTGAGCTCCGTTGCTGGCAAAGAACTGAAACTGACATACATTCCTGTGGGGACACCCAGGGCTTTGCTAGGATTTCTCTAGGCAGTGTGTTTTCCCTGGGCCTCACTGTAGCAACACTATCTCGCCGGGGGAACACTGCATGGCATATCCTCTGCCAGGAGAGAGCTGCTGCTTTGTACTTTGTGCTGGGAAACCTTGCTTTGGCAAGTGCCAATTGACCGCATTCAGGCAGAAAGAAAAGAGAATAGCAAGAGGCCTTTTCTCCCCGGCTGCTCTGCCAAGCCCTTCCAGCTCAAACTATGTCGTTGCTCCTCTGGAAGGATCCCTGCACCGCGGCGTAGTTTTTCCGAAGAAGCCCTGCGTTTGCAAGAGCAAATGAGGAATTCGTGGCAGGAAAGAGGAAGGAAAGAAAGTTTCTCTCCCTCTGCCTGCTTTGCTCAGAGGACTGCATGAAGTTAGGGAGTTCTCCCTTTCACTGAGAAACGTGCGGGCTGCTGTTGCCTGGGCGCTCTCTTCTTTGCAAAAGAGTCTGCAGTTCCACGCTTTGAACCGTGGAAAGGCGCCGGGCTCTGCTAAGATTTCCCCCGGCGCTTCGTTTGCCCTGGGCCAAAGCGAGCCTTCACAATAGCTGAACGCTAACACTGCATACTCGTTCCACTTCCAGAACCGGGCTACGGCGAGGCAGTTCTCCGGGGGAAAACGGCCCTTCGCGAAGGGCAGATCTGCCGAGCTCATTGCGGGAAAGCGAAAGCAAAGGACGCTTTTCTCCCTCTAACCGCTTTCGTCAGAGGAACGGGGGAAGTCACAGTGTTCTTTCTCTCACTGAGATACACACAATCTGACGTTGCCTCTGAGCTCCGTTGCTGGCAAAGAACTGAAACTGACATACATTCCTGTGGGGACACCCAGGGCTTTGCTAGGATTTCTCTAGGCAGTGTGTTTTCCCTGGGCCTCACTGTAGCAACACTATCTCGCCAGGGCAACACTGCATGGCATATCCTCTGCCAGGATAGAGCTGCTGCTTTGTAGTTTGTGCTGGGAAACCTTGCTTTGGCAAGTGCCAATTGACCGCATTCAGGCAGAAAGAAAAGAGAATAGCAAGAGGCCTTTTCTCCCCGGCTGCTCTGCCAAGCCCTTCCAGCTCAAACTATGAAGTTGCTCCTCTGGAAGGATCCCTGCACCGCGGCGTAGTTTTTCCGAAGAAGCCCTGCGTTTGCAAGAGCAAATGAGGAATTCGTGGCAGGAAAGAGGAAGGAAAGAAAGTTTCTCTCCCTCTGCCTGCTTTGCTCACAGGACTGGATGAAGTCAGGGACTTCTCCCTTTCACTGAGAAACGTACGGGCTGCTGTTGCCTGGGCGCTCTCTTCTTTGCAAAAGAGTCTGCAGTTCCACGCTTTGAACCGTGGAAAGGCGCCGGGCTCTGCTAAGATTTCCCCCGGCGCTTCGTTTGCCCTGGGCCAAAGCGAGCCTTCACAATAGCTGAACGCTAACACTGCATACTCGTTCCACTTCCAGAACCGGGCTACGGCGAGGCAGTTCTCCGGGGGAAAACGGCCCTTCGCGAAGGGCAGATCTGCCGAGCTCATTGCGGGAAAGCGAAAGCAAAGGACGCTTTTCTCCCTCTAACCGCTTTCGTCAGAGGAACGGGGAAAGTCACAGTGTTCTTTCTCTCCCTGAGATACACACAATCTGACGTTGCCTCTGAGCTCCGTTGCTGGCAAAGAACTGAAACTGACATACATTCCTGTGGGGACACCCAGGGCTTTGCTAGGATTTCTCTAGGCAGTGTGTTTTCCCTGGGCCTCACTGTAGCAACACTATCTCGCCAGGGCAACACTGCATGGCATATCCTCTGCCAGGATAGAGCTGCTGCTTTGTAGTTTGTGCTGGGAAACCTTGCTTTGGCAAGTGCGAATTGACCGCATTCAGGCAGAAAGAAAAGAGAATAGCAAGAGGCCTTTTCTCCCCGGCTGCTCTGCCAAGCCCTTCCAGCTCAAACTATGAAGTTGCTCCTCTGGAAGGATCCCTGCACCGCGGCGTAGTTTTTCCGAAGAAGCCCTGCGTTTGCAAGAGCAAATGAGGAATTCGTGGCAGGAAAGAGGAAGGAAAGAAAGTTTCTCTCCCTCTGCCTGCTTTGCTCAGAGGACTGGATGAAGTCAGGGAGTTCTCCCTTTCACTGAGAAACGTGCGGGCTGCTGTTGCCTGGGCGCTCTCTTCTTTGCAAAAGAGTCTGCAGTTCCACGCTTTGAACCGTGGAACGGCGCCGGGCTCTGCTAAGATTTCCCCCGGCGCTTCGTTTGCCCTGGGCCAAAGCGAGCCTTCACAATAGCTGAACGCTAACACTGCATACTCGTTCCACTTCCAGAACCGGGCTACGGCGAGGCAGTTCTCCGGGGGAAAACGGCCCTTCGCGAAGGGCAGATCTGCCGAGCTCATTGCGGGAAAGCGAAAGCAAAGGACGCTTTTCTCCCTCTAACCGCTTTCGTCAGAGGAACGGGGAAAGTCACAGTGTTCTTTCTCTCCCTGAGATACACACAATCTGACGTTGCCTCTGAGCTCCGTTGCTGGCAAAGAACTGAAACGGACATACATTCCTGTGGGGAAACACAGGGCTTTGCTAGGATTTCTCTAGGCAGTGTGTTTTCCCTGGGCCTCACTGTAGCAACACTATCTCGCCAGGGCAACACTGCATGGGATTTCCTCTGCCAGGAGAGAGCTGCTGCTTTGTAGTTTGTGCTGGGAAACTTTGCTTTGGCAAGTGCCAATTGACCGCATTCAGGCAGAAAGAAAAGAGAATAGCAAGAGGCCTTTTCTCCCCGGCTGCTTTCCCAAGCCCTTCCAGCTCAAACTATGTCGTTGCTCCTCTGGAAGGATCCCTGCACCACGGCGTAGTTTTTCCGAAGAAGCCCTGCGTTTGCAAGAGCAAATGAGGAATTCGTGGCAGCAAAGAGGAAGGAAAGAAAGTTTCTCTCCCTCTGCCTGCTTTGCTCAGAGGACTGGATGAAGTCAGGGAGTTCTCCCTTTCACTGAGAAACGTGCGGGCTGCTGTTGCCTGGGCGCTCTCTTCTTTGCAAAAGAGTCTGCAGTTCCACGCTTTGAACCGTGGAAAGGCGCCGGGCTCTGCTAAGATTTCCCCCAGCGCTTCGTTTGCCCTGGGCCAAAGCGAGCCTTCACAATAGCTGAACGCTAACACTGCATACTCGTTCCACTTCCAGAAGCGGGCTACGGCGAGGCAGTTCTCCGGGGGAAAACGGCCCTTCGCGAAGGGCAGATCTGCCGAGCTCATTGCGGGAAAGCGAAAGCAAAGGACGCTTTTCTCCCTCTAACCGCTTTCGTCAGAGGAACGGGGAAAGTCACAGTGTTCTTTCTCTCCCTGAGATACACACAATCTGACGTTGCCTCTGAGCTCCGTTGCTGGCAAAGAACTGAAACTGACATACATTCCTGTGGGGACACCCAGGGCTTTGCTAGGATTTCTCTAGGCAGTGTGTTTTCCCTGGGCCTCACTGTAGCAACACTATCTCGCCGGGGGAACACTGCATGGCATATCCTCTGCCAGGAGAGAGCTGCTGCTTTGTACTTTGTGCTGGGAAACCTTGCTTTGGCAAGTGCCAATTGACCGCATTCAGGCAGAAAGAAAAGAGAATAGCAAGAGGCCTTTTCTCCCCGGCTGCTCTGCCAAGCCCTTCCAGCTCAAACTATGTCGTTGCTCCTCTGGAAGGATCCCTGCACCGCGGCGTAGTTTTTCCGAAGAAGCCCTGCGTTTGCAAGAGCAAATGAGGAATTCGTGGCAGGAAAGAGGAAGGAAAGAAAGTTTCTCTCCCTCTGCCTGCTTTGCTCAGAGGACTGCATGAAGTCAGGGAGTTCTCCCTTTCACTGAGAAACGTGCGGGCTGCTGTTGCCTGGTCGCTCTCTTCTTTGCAAAAGAGTCTGCAGTTCCACGCTTTGAACCGTGGAACGGCGCCGGGCTCTGCTAAGATTTCCCCCGGCGCTTCGTTTGCCCTGGGCCAAAGCGAGCCTTCACAATAGCTGAACGCTAACACTGCATACTCGTTCCACTTCCAGAACCGGGCTACGGCGAGGCAGTTCTCCGGGGGAAAACGGCCCTTCGCGAAGGGCAGATCTGCCGAGCTCATTGCGGGAAAGCGAAAGCAAAGGACGCTTTTCTCCCTCTAACCGCTTTCGTCAGAGGAACGGGGGAAGTCACAGTGTTCTTTCTCTCACTGAGATACACACAATCTGACGTTGCCTCTGAGCTCCGTTGCTGGCAAAGAACTGAAACTGACATACATTCCTGTGGGGACACCCAGGGCTTTGCTAGGATTTCTCTAGGCAGTGTGTTTTCCCTGGGCCTCACTGTAGCAACACTATCTCGCCAGGGCAACACTGCATGGCATATCCTCTGCCAGGATAGAGCTGCTGCTTTGTAGTTTGTGCTGGGAAACCTTGCTTTGGCAAGTGCGAATTGACCGCATTCAGGCAGAAAGAAAAGAGAATAGCAAGAGGCCTTTTCTCCCCGGCTGCTCTGCCAAGCCCTTCCAGCTCAAACTATGAAGTTGCTCCTCTGGAAGGATCCCTGCACCGCGGCGTAGTTTTTCCGAAGAAGCCCTGCGTTTGCAAGAGCAAATGAGGAATTCGTGGCAGGAAAGAGGAAGGAAAGAAAGTTTCTCTCCCTCTGCCTGCTTTGCTCACAGGACTGGATGAAGTCAGGGACTTCTCCCTTTCACTGAGAAACGTACGGGCTGCTGTTGCCTGGGCGCTCTCTTCTTTGCAAAAGAGTCTGCAGTTCCACGCTTTGAACCGTGGAAAGGCGCCGGGCTCTGCTAAGATTTCCCCCGGCGCTTCGTTTGCCCTGGGCCAAAGCGAGCCTTCACAATAGCTGAACGCTAACACTGCATACTCGTTCCACTTCCAGAACCGGGCTACGGCGAGGCAGTTCTCCGGGGGAAAACGGCCCTTCGCGAAGGGCAGATCTGCCGAGCTCATTGCGGGAAAGCGAAAGCAAAGGACGCTTTTCTCCCTCTAACCGCTTTCGTCAGAGGAACGGGGGAAGTCACAGTGTTCTTTCTCTCACTGAGATACACATACTCTGACGTTGCCTCTGAGCTCCGTTGCTGGCAAAGAACTGAAACTGACATACATTCCTGTGGGGACACCCAGGGCTTTGCTAGGATTTCTCTAGGCAGTGTGTTTTCCCTGGGCCTCACTGTAGCAACACTATCTCGCCAGGGCAACACTGCATGGCATATCCTCTGCCAGGATAGAGCTGCTGCTTTGTAGTTTGTGCTGGGAAACCTTGCTTTGGCAAGTGCCAATTGACCGCATTCAGGCAGAAAGAAAAGAGAATAGCAAGAGGCCTTTTCTCCCCGGCTGCTCTGCCAAGCCCTTCCAGCTCAAACTATGAAGTTGCTCCTCTGGAAGGATCCCTGCACCGCGGCGTAGTTTTTCCGAAGAAGCCCTGCGTTTGCAAGAGCAAATGAGGAATTCGTGGCAGGAAAGAGGAAGGAAAGAAAGTTTCTCTCCCTCTGCCTGCTTTGCTCAGAGGACTGGATGAAGTCAGGGACTTCTCCCTTTCACTGAGAAACGTGCGGGCTGCTGTTGCCTGGGCGCTCTCTTCTTTGCAAAAGAGTCTGCAGTTCCACGCTTTGAACCGTGGAAAGGCGCCGGGCTCTGCTAAGATTTCCACCGGCGCTTCGTTTGCCCTGGGCCAAAGCGAGCCTTCACAATAGCTGAACGCTAACACTGCATACTCGTTCCACTTCCAGAAGCGGGCTACGGCGAGGCAGTTCTCCGGGGGAAAACGGCCCTTCGCGAAGGGCAGATCTGCCGAGCTCATTGCGGGAAAGCGAAAGCAAAGGACGCTTTTCTCCCTCTAACCGCTTTCGTCAGAGGAACGGGGAAAGTCACAGTGTTCTTTCTCTCCCTGAGATACACACAATCTGACGTTGCCTCTGAGCTCCATTGCTGGCAAAGAACTGAAACGGACATACATTCCTGTGGGGAAACACAGGGCTTTGCTAGGATTTCTCTAGGCAGTGTGTTTTCCCTGGGCCTCACTGTAGCAACTCTATCTCGCAAGGGCAGAACTGCATGGGATTTCCTCTGCCAGGAGAGAGCTGCTGCTTTGTAGTTTGTGCTGGGAAACCTTGCCTTGGCAAGTGCGAATTGACCGCATTCAGGCAGAAAGAAAAGAGAATAGCAAGAGGCCTTTTCTCCCCGGCTGCTCTGCCAAGCCCTTCCAGCTCAAACTATGTCGTTGCTCCTCTGGAAGGATCCCTGCACCGCGGCGTAGTTTTTCCGAAGAAGCCCTGCGTTTGCAAGAGCAAATGAGGAATTCGTGGCAGGAAAGAGGAAGGAAAGAAAGTTTCTCTCCCTCTGCCTGCTTTGCTCAGAGGACTGGATGAAGTCAGGGAGTTCTCCCTTTCACTGAGAAACGTGCGGGCTGCTGTTGCCTGGGCGCTCTCTTCTTTGCAAAAGAGTCTGCAGTTCCACGCTTTGAACCGTGGAAAGGCGCCGGGCTCTGCTAAGATTTCCCCCAGCGCTTCGTTTGCCCTGGGCCAAAGCGAGCCTTCACAATAGCTGAACGCTAACACTGCATACTCGTTCCACTTCCAGAAGCGGGCTACGGCGAGGCAGTTCTCCGGGGGAAAACGGCCCTTCGCGAAGGGCAGATCTGCCGAGCTCATTGCGGGAAAGCGAAAGCAAAGGACGCTTTTCTCCCTCTAACCGCTTTCGTCAGAGGAACGGGGAAAGTCACAGTGTTCTTTCTCTCCCTGAGATACACACAATCTGACGTTGCCTCTGAGCTCCGTTGCTGGCAAAGAACTGAAACTGACATACATTCCTGTGGGGACACCCAGGGCTTTGCTAGGATTTCTCTAGGCAGTGTGTTTTCCCTGGGCCTCACTGTAGCAACACTATCTCGCCGGGGCAACACTGCATGGCATATCCTCTGCCAGGAGAGAGCTGCTGCTTTGTACTTTGTGCTGGGAAACCTTGCTTTGGCAAGTGCCAATTGACCGCATTCAGGCAGAAAGAAAAGAGAATAGCAAGAGGCCTTTTCTCCCCGGCTGCTCTGCCAAGCCCTTCCAGCTCAAACTATGTCGTTGCTCCTCTGGAAGGATCCCTGCACCGCGGCGTAGTTTTTCCGAAGAAGCCCTGCGTTTGCAAGAGCAAATGAGGAATTCGTGGCAGGAAAGAGGAAGGAAAGAAAGTTTCTCTCCCTCTGCCTGCTTTGCTCACAGGACTGGATGAAGTCAGGGAGTTCTCCCTTTCACTGAGAAACGTGCGGGCTGCTGTTGCCTGGGCGCTCTCTTCTTTGCAAAAGAGTCTGCAGTTCCACGCTTTGAACCGTGGAAAGGCGCCGGGCTCTGCTAAGATTTCCCCCGGCGCTTCGTTTGCCCTGGGCCAAAGCGAGCCTTCACAATAGCTGAACGCTAACACTGCATACTCGTTCCACTTCCAGAACCGGGCTACGGCGAGGCAGTTCTCCGGGGGAAAACGGCCCTTCGCGAAGGGCAGATCTGCCGAGCTCATTGCGGGAAAGCGAAAGCAAAGGACGCTTTTCTCCCTCTAACCGCTTTCGTCAGAGGAACGGGGAAAGTCACAGTGTTCTTTCTCTCCCTGAGATACACACAATCTGACGTTGCCTCTGAGCTCCGTTGCTGGCAAAGAACTGAAACTGACATACATTCCTGTGGGGACACCCAGGGCTTTGCTAGGATTTCTCTAGGCAGTGTGTTTTCCCTGGGCCTCACTGTAGCAACACTATCTCGCCAGGGCAACACTGCATGGCATATCCTCTGCCAGGATAGAGCTGCTGCTTTGTAGTTTGTGCTGGGAAACCTTGCTTTGGCAAGTGCGAATTGACCGCATTCAGGCAGAAAGAAAAGAGAATAGCAAGAGGCCTTTTCTCCCCGGCTGCTCTGCCAAGCCCTTCCAGCTCAAACTATGAAGTTGCTCCTCTGGAAGGATCCCTGCACCGCGGCGTAGTTTTTCCGAAGAAGCCCTGCGTTTGCAAGAGCAAATGAGGAATTCGTGGCAGGAAAGAGGAAGGAAAGAAAGTTTCTCTCCCTCTGCCTGCTTTGCTCACAGGACTGGATGAAGTCAGGGAGTTCTCCCTTTCACTGAGAAACGTGCGGGCTGCTGTTGCCTGGGCGCTCTCTTCTTTGCAAAAGAGTCTGCAGTTCCACGCTTTGAACCGTGGAACGGCGCCGGGCTCTGCTAAGATTTCCCCCGGCGCTTCGTTTGCCCTGGGCCAAAGCGAGCCTTCACAATAGCTGAACGCTAACACTGCATACTCGTTCCACTTCCAGAACCGGGCTACGGCGAGGCAGTTCTCCGGGGGAAAACGGCCCTTCGCGAAGGGCAGATCTGCCGAGCTCATTGCGGGAAAGCGAAAGCAAAGGACGATTTTCTCCCTCTAACCGCTTTCGTCAGAGGAACGGGGAAAGTCACAGTGTTCTTTCTCTCCCTGAGATACACACAATCTGACGTTGCCTCTGAGCTCCGTTGCTGGCAAAGAACTGAAACGGACATACATTCCTGTGGGGAAACACAGGGCTTTGCTAGGATTTCTCTAGGCAGTGTGTTTTCCCTGGGCCTCACTGTAGCAACACTATCTCGCCAGGGCAACACTGCATGGGATTTCCTCTGCCAGGAGAGAGCTGCTGCTTTGTAGTTTGTGCTGGGAAACTTTGCTTTGGCAAGTGCCAATTGACCGCATTCAGGCAGAAAGAAAAGAGAATAGCAAGAGGCCTTTTCTCCCCGGCTGCTTTCCCAAGCCCTTCCAGCTCAAACTATGTCGTTGCTCCTCTGGAAGGATCCCTGCACCACGGCGTAGTTTTTCCGAAGAAGCCCTGCGTTTGCAAGAGCAAATGAGGAATTCGTGGCAGCAAAGAGGAAGGAAAGAAAGTTTCTCTCCCTCTGCCTGCTTTGCTCAGAGGACTGGATGAAGTCAGGGACTTCTCCCTTTCACTGAGAAACGTGCGGGCTGCTGTTGCCTGGGCGCTCTCTTCTTTGCAAAAGAGTCTGCAGTTCCACGCTTTGAACCGTGGAACGGCGCCGGGCTCTGCTAAGATTTCCCCCGGCGCTTCGTTTGCCCTGGGCCAAAGCGAGCCTTCACAATAGCTGAACGCTAACACTGCATACTCGTTCCACTTCCAGAACCGGGCTACGGCGAGGCAGTTCTCCGGGGGAAAACGGCCCTTTGCGAATGGCAGATATGCGAGCTCATTGCGGGAAAGCGAAAGCAAAGGACGCTTTTCTCCCTCTAACCGCTTTCGTCAGAGGAACGGGGGAAGTCACAGTGTTCTTTCTCTCACTGAGATACACATACTCTGACGTTGCCTCTGAGCTCCGTTGCTGGCAAAGAACTGAAACTGACATACATTCCTGTGGGGACACCCAGGGCTTTGCTAGGATTTCTCTAGGCAGTGTGTTTTCCCTGGGCCTCACTGTAGCAACACTATCTCGCCAGGGCAACACTGCATGGCATATCCTCTGCCAGGATAGAGCTGCTGCTTTGTAGTTTGTGCTGGGAAACCTTGCTTTGGCAAGTGCCAATTGACCGCATTCAGGCAGAAAGAAAAGAGAATAGCAAGAGGCCTTTTCTCCCCGGCTGCTCTGCCAAGCCCTTCCAGCTCAAACTATGAAGTTGCTCCTCTGGAAGGATCCCTGCACCGCGGCGTAGTTTTTCCGAAGAAGCCCTGCGTTTGCAAGAGCAAATGAGGAATTCGTGGCAGGAAAGAGGAAGGAAAGAAAGTTTCTCTCCCTCTGCCTGCTTTGCTCAGAGGACTGGATGAAGTCAGGGACTTCTCCCTTTCACTGAGAAACGTGCGGGCTGCTGTTGCCTGGGCGCTCTCTTCTTTGCAAAAGAGTCTGCAGTTCCACGCTTTGAACCGTGGAAAGGCGCCGGGCTCTGCTAAGATTTCCACCGGCGCTTCGTTTGCCCTGGGCCAAAGCGAGCCTTCACAATAGCTGAACGCTAACACTGCATACTCGTTCCACTTCCAGAACCGGGCTACGGCGAGGCAGTTCTCCGGGGGAAAACGGCCCTTCGCGAAGGGCAGATCTGCCGAGCTCATTGCGGGAAAGCGAAAGCAAAGGACGCTTTTCTCCCTCTAACCGCTTTCGTCAGAGGAACGGGGAAAGTCACAGTGTTCTTTCTCTCCCTGAGATACACACAATCTGACGTTGCCTCTGAGCTCCATTGCTGGCAAAGAACTGAAACGGACATACATTCCTGTGGGGAAACACAGGGCTTTGCTAGGATTTCTCTAGGCAGTGTGTTTTCCCTGGGCCTCACTGTAGCAACTCTATCTCGCAAGGGCAGAACTGCATGGGATTTCCTCTGCCAGGAGAGAGCTGCTGCTTTGTAGTTTGTGCTGGGAAACCTTGTCTTGGCAAGTGCGAATTGACCGCATTCAGGCAGAAAGAAAAGAGAATAGCAAGAGGCCTTTTCTCCCCGGCTGCTCTGCCAAGCCCTTCCAGCTCAAACTATGTCGTTGCTCCTCTGGAAGGATCCCTGCACCGCGGCGTAGTTTTTCCGAAGCAGCCCTGCGTTTGCAAGAGCAAATGAGGAATTCGTGGCAGGAAAGAGGAAGGAAAGAAAGTTTCTCTCCCTCTGCCTGCTTTGCTCAGAGGACTGGATGAAGTCAGGGAGTTCTCCCTTTCACTGAGAAACGTGCGGGCTGCTGTTGCCTGGGCGCTCTCTTCTTTGCAAAAGAGTCTGCAGTTCCACGCTTTGAACCGTGGAAAGGCGCCGGGCTCTGCTAAGATTTCCCCCAGCGCTTCGTTTGCCCTGGGCCAAAGCGAGCCTTCACAATAGCTGAACGCTAACACTGCATACTCGTTCCACTTCCAGAAGCGGGCTACGGCGAGGCAGTTCTCCGGGGGAAAACGGCCCTTCGCGAAGGGCAGATCTGCCGAGCTCATTGCGGGAAAGCGAAAGCAAAGGACGCTTTTCTCCCTCTAACCGCTTTCGTCAGAGGAACGGGGAAAGTCACAGTGTTCTTTCTCTCCCTGAGATACACACAATCTGACGTTGCCTCTGAGCTCCGTTGCTGGCAAAGAACTGAAACTGACATACATTCCTGTGGGGACACCCAGGGCTTTGCTAGGATTTCTCTAGGCAGTGTGTTTTCCCTGGGCCTCACTGTAGCAACACTATCTCGCCGGGGGAACACTGCATGGCATATCCTCTGCCAGGAGAGAGCTGCTGCTTTGTACTTTGTGCTGGGAAACCTTGCTTTGGCAAGTGCCAATTGACCGCATTCAGGCAGAAAGAAAAGAGAATAGCAAGAGGCCTTTTCTCCCCGGCTGCTCTGCCAAGCCCTTCCAGCTCAAACTATGTCGTTGCTCCTCTGGAAGGATCCCTGCACCGCGGCGTAGTTTTTCCGAAGAAGCCCTGCGTTTGCAAGTGCAAATGAGGAATTCGTGGCAGCAAAGAGGAAGGAAAGAAAGTTTCTCTCCCTCTGCCTGCTTTGCTCAGAGGACTGCATGAAGTCAGGGAGTTCTCCCTTTCACTGAGAAACGTGCGGGCTGCTGTTGCCTGGGCGCTCTCTTCTTTGCAAAAGAGTCTGCAGTTCCACGCTTTGAACCGTGGAAAGGCGCCGGGCTCTGCTAAGATTTCCCCCGGCGCTTCGTTTGCCCTGGGCCAAAGCGAGCCTTCACAATAGCTGAACGCTAACACTGCATACTCGTTCCACTTCCAGAACCGGGCTACGGCGAGGCAGTTCTCCGGGGGAAAACGGCCCTTCGCGAAGGGCAGATCTGCCGAGCTCATTGCGGGAAAGCGAAAGCAAAGGACGCTTTTCTCCCTCTAACCGCTTTCGTCAGAGGAACGGGGGAAGTCACAGTGTTCTTTCTCTCACTGAGATACACACAATCTGACGTTGCCTCTGAGCTCCGTTGCTGGCAAAGAACTGAAACTGACATACATTCCTGTGGGGACACCCAGGGCTTTGCTAGGATTTCTCTAGGCAGTGTGTTTTCCCTGGGCCTCACTGTAGCAACACTATCTCGCCAGGGCAACACTGCATGGCATATCCTCTGCCAGGATAGAGCTGCTGCTTTGTAGTTTGTGCTGGGAAACCTTGCTTTGGCAAGTGCCAATTGACCGCATTCAGGCAGAAAGAAAAGAGAATAGCAAGAGGCCTTTTCTCCCCGGCTGCTCTGCCAAGCCCTTCCAGCTCAAACTATGAAGTTGCTCCTCTGGAAGGATCCCTGCACCGCGGCGTAGTTTTTCCGAAGAAGCCCTGCGTTTGCAAGAGCAAATGAGGAATTCGTGGCAGGAAAGAGGAAGGAAAGAAAGTTTCTCTCCCTCTGCCTGCTTTGCTCACAGGACTGGATGAAGTCAGGGACTTCTCCCTTTCACTGAGAAACGTACGGGCTGCTGTTGCCTGGGCGCTCTCTTCTTTGCAAAAGAGTCTGCAGTTCCACGCTTTGAACCGTGGAAAGGCGCCGGGCTCTGCTAAGATTTCCCCCGGCGCTTCGTTTGCCCTGGGCCAAAGCGAGCCTTCACAATAGCTGAACGCTAACACTGCA
Source organism: Elephas maximus indicus (assembly GCF_024166365.1). NCBI lineage: Eukaryota > Metazoa > Chordata > Mammalia > Proboscidea > Elephantidae > Elephas > Elephas maximus. The sequence goes on from NC_064822.1 coordinate 2,306,168, forward strand.
TACTCGTTCCACTTCCAGAACCGGGCTACGGCGAGGCAGTTCTCCGGGGGAAAACGGCCCTTCGCGAAGGGCAGATCTGCCGAGCTCATTGCGGGAAAGCGAAAGCAAAGGACGCTTTTCTCCCTCTAACCGCTTTCGTCAGAGGAACGGGGAAAGTCACAGTGTTCTTTCTCTCCCTGAGATACACACAATCTGACGTTGCCTCTGAGCTCCGTTGCTGGCAAAGAACTGAAACTGACATACATTCCTGTGGGGACACCCAGGGCTTTGCTAGGATTTCTCTAGGCAGTGTGTTTTCCCTGGGCCTCACTGTAGCAACACTATCTCGCCGGGGGAACACTGCATGGCATATCCTCTGCCAGGAGAGAGCTGCTGCTTTGTACTTTGTGCTGGGAAACCTTGCTTTGGCAAGTGCCAATTGACCGCATTCAGGCAGAAAGAAAAGAGAATAGCAAGAGGCCTTTTCTCCCCGGCTGCTCTGCCAAGCCCTTCCAGCTCAAACTATGTCGTTGCTCCTCTGGAAGGATCCCTGCACCGCGGCGTAGTTTTTCCGAAGAAGCCCTGCGTTTGCAAGAGCAAATGAGGAATTCGTGGCAGGAAAGAGGAAGGAAAGAAAGTTTCTCTCCCTCTGCCTGCTTTGCTCAGAGGACTGCATGAAGTTAGGGAGTTCTCCCTTTCACTGAGAAACGTGCGGGCTGCTGTTGCCTGGGCGCTCTCTTCTTTGCAAAAGAGTCTGCAGTTCCACGCTTTGAACCGTGGAAAGGCGCCGGGCTCTGCTAAGATTTCCCCCGGCGCTTCGTTTGCCCTGGGCCAAAGCGAGCCTTCACAATAGCTGAACGCTAACACTGCATACTCGTTCCACTTCCAGAACCGGGCTACGGCGAGGCAGTTCTCCGGGGGAAAACGGCCCTTCGCGAAGGGCAGATCTGCCGAGCTCATTGCGGGAAAGCGAAAGCAAAGGACGCTTTTCTCCCTCTAACCGCTTTCGTCAGAGGAACGGGGGAAGTCACAGTGTTCTTTCTCTCACTGAGATACACACAATCTGACGTTGCCTCTGAGCTCCGTTGCTGGCAAAGAACTGAAACTGACATACATTCCTGTGGGGACACCCAGGGCTTTGCTAGGATTTCTCTAGGCAGTGTGTTTTCCCTGGGCCTCACTGTAGCAACACTATCTCGCCAGGGCAACACTGCATGGCATATCCTCTGCCAGGATAGAGCTGCTGCTTTGTAGTTTGTGCTGGGAAACCTTGCTTTGGCAAGTGCCAATTGACCGCATTCAGGCAGAAAGAAAAGAGAATAGCAAGAGGCCTTTTCTCCCCGGCTGCTCTGCCAAGCCCTTCCAGCTCAAACTATGAAGTTGCTCCTCTGGAAGGATCCCTGCACCGCGGCGTAGTTTTTCCGAAGAAGCCCTGCGTTTGCAAGAGCAAATGAGGAATTCGTGGCAGGAAAGAGGAAGGAAAGAAAGTTTCTCTCCCTCTGCCTGCTTTGCTCACAGGACTGGATGAAGTCAGGGACTTCTCCCTTTCACTGAGAAACGTACGGGCTGCTGTTGCCTGGGCGCTCTCTTCTTTGCAAAAGAGTCTGCAGTTCCACGCTTTGAACCGTGGAAAGGCGCCGGGCTCTGCTAAGATTTCCCCCGGCGCTTCGTTTGCCCTGGGCCAAAGCGAGCCTTCACAATAGCTGAACGCTAACACTGCATACTCGTTCCACTTCCAGAACCGGGCTACGGCGAGGCAGTTCTCCGGGGGAAAACGGCCCTTCGCGAAGGGCAGATCTGCCGAGCTCATTGCGGGAAAGCGAAAGCAAAGGACGCTTTTCTCCCTCTAACCGCTTTCGTCAGAGGAACCGGGAAAGTCACAGTGTTCTTTCTCTCCCTGAGATACACACAATCTGACGTTGCCTCTGAGCTCCGTTGCTGGCAAAGAACTGAAACTGACATACATTCCTGTGGGGACACCCAGGGCTTTGCTAGGATTTCTCTAGGCAGTGTGTTTTCCCTGGGCCTCACTGTAGCAACACTATCTCGCCAGGGCAACACTGCATGGCATATCCTCTGCCAGGATAGAGCTGCTGCTTTGTAGTTTGTGCTGGGAAACCTTGCTTTGGCAAGTGCGAATTGACCGCATTCAGGCAGAAAGAAAAGAGAATAGCAAGAGGCCTTTTCTCCCCGGCTGCTCTGCCAAGCCCTTCCAGCTCAAACTATGAAGTTGCTCCTCTGGAAGGATCCCTGCACCGCGGCGTAGTTTTTCCGAAGAAGCCCTGCGTTTGCAAGAGCAAATGAGGAATTCGTGGCAGGAAAGAGGAAGGAAAGAAAGTTTCTCTCCCTCTGCCTGCTTTGCTCACAGGACTGGATGAAGTCAGGGACTTCTCCCTTTCACTGAGAAACGTGCGGGCTGCTGTTGCCTGGGCGCTCTCTTCTTTGCAAAAGAGTCTGCAGTTCCACGCTTTGAACCGTGGAACGGCGCCGGGCTCTGCTAAGATTTCCCCCGGCGCTTCGTTTGCCCTGGGCCAAAGCGAGCCTTCACAATAGCTGAACGCTAACACTGCATACTCGTTCCACTTCCAGAACCGGGCTACGGCGAGGCAGTTCTCCGGGGGAAAACGGCCCTTCGCGAAGGGCAGATCTGCCGAGCTCATTGCGGGAAAGCGAAAGCAAAGGACGCTTTTCTCCCTCTAACCGCTTTCGTCAGAGGAACGGGGAAAGTCACAGTGTTCTTTCTCTCCCTGAGATACACACAATCTGACGTTGCCTCTGAGCTCCGTTGCTGGCAAAGAACTGAAACGGACATACATTCCTGTGGGGAAACACAGGGCTTTGCTAGGATTTCTCTAGGCAGTGTGTTTTCCCTGGGCCTCACTGTAGCAACACTATCTCGCCAGGGCAACACTGCATGGGATTTCCTCTGCCAGGAGAGAGCTGCTGCTTTGTAGTTTGTGCTGGGAAACTTTGCTTTGGCAAGTGCCAATTGACCGCATTCAGGCAGAAAGAAAAGAGAATAGCAAGAGGCCTTTTCTCCCCGGCTGCTTTCCCAAGCCCTTCCAGCTCAAACTATGTCGTTGCTCCTCTGGAAGGATCCCTGCACCACGGCGTAGTTTTTCCGAAGAAGCCCTGCGTTTGCAAGAGCAAATGAGGAATTCGTGGCAGCAAAGAGGAAGGAAAGAAAGTTTCTCTCCCTCTGCCTGCTTTGCTCAGAGGACTGGATGAAGTCAGGGACTTCTCCCTTTCACTGAGAAACGTGCGGGCTGCTGTTGCCTGGGCGCTCTCTTCTTTGCAAAAGAGTCTGCAGTTCCACGCTTTGAACCGTGGAACGGCGCCGGGCTCTGCTAAGATTTCCCCCGGCGCTTCGTTTGCCCTGGGCCAAAGCGAGCCTTCACAATAGCTGAACGCTAACACTGCATACTCGTTCCACTTCCAGAACCGGGCTACGGCGAGGCATTTCTCCGGGGGAAAACGGCCCTTCGCGAATGGCAGATATGCGAGCTCATTGCGGGAAAGCGAAAGCAAAGGACGCTTTTCTCCCTCTAACCGCTTTCGTCAGAGGAACGGGGGAAGTCACAGTGTTCTTTCTCTCACTGAGATACACACACTCTGACGTTGCCTCTGAGCTCCGTTGCTGGCAAAGAACTGAAACTGACATACATTCCTGTGGGGACACCCAGGGCTTTGCTAGGATTTCTCTAGGCAGTGTGTTTTCCCTGGGCCTCACTGTAGCAACACTATCTCGCCAGGGCAACACTGCATGGCATATCCTCTGCCAGGATAGAGCTGCTGCTTTGTAGTTTGTGCTGGGAAACCTTGCTTTGGCAAGTGCCAATTGACCGCATTCAGGCAGAAAGAAAAGAGAATAGCAAGAGGCCTTTTCTCCCCGGCTGCTCTGCCAAGCCCTTCCAGCTCAAACTATGAAGTTGCTCCTCTGGAAGGATCCCTGCACCGCGGCGTAGTTTTTCCGAAGAAGCCCTGCGTTTGCAAGAGCAAATGAGGAATTCGTGGCAGGAAAGAGGAAGGAAAGAAAGTTTCTCTCCCTCTGCCTGCTTTGCTCAGAGGACTGGATGAAGTCAGGGACTTCTCCCTTTCACTGAGAAACGTACGGGCTGCTGTTGCCTGGGCGCTCTCTTCTTTGCAAAAGAGTCTGCAGTTCCACGCTTTGAACCGTGGAAAGGCGCCGGGCTCTGCTAAGATTTCCACCGGCGCTTCGTTTGCCCTGGGCCAAAGCGAGCCTTCACAATAGCTGAACGCTAACACTGCATACTCGTTCCACTTCCAGAAGCGGGCTACGGCGAGGCAGTTCTCCGGGGGAAAACGGCCCTTCGCGAAGGGCAGATCTGCCGAGCTCATTGCGGGAAAGCGAAAGCAAAGGACGCTTTTCTCCCTCTAACCGCTTTCGTCAGAGGAACGGGGAAAGTCACAGTGTTCTTTCTCTCCCTGAGATACACACAATCTGACGTTGCCTCTGAGCTCCATTGCTGGCAAAGAACTGAAACGGACATACATTCCTGTGGGGAAACACAGGGCTTTGCTAGGATTTCTCTAGGCAGTGTGTTTTCCCTGGGCCTCACTGTAGCAACTCTATCTCGCAAGGGCAGAACTGCATGGGATTTCCTCTGCCAGGAGAGAGCTGCTGCTTTGTAGTTTGTGCTGGGAAACCTTGCCTTGGCAAGTGCGAATTGACCGCATTCAGGCAGAAAGAAAAGAGAATAGCAAGAGGCCTTTTCTCCCCGGCTGCTCTGCCAAGCCCTTCCAGCTCAAACTATGTCGTTGCTCCTCTGGAAGGATCCCTGCACCGCGGCGTAGTTTTTCCGAAGCAGCCCTGCGTTTGCAAGAGCAAATGAGGAATTCGTGGCAGGAAAGAGGAAGGAAAGAAAGTTTCTCTCCCTCTGCCTGCTTTGCTCAGAGGACTGGATGAAGTCAGGGAGTTCTCCCTTTCACTGAGAAACGTGCGGGCTGCTGTTGCCTGGGCGCTCTCTTCTTTGCAAAAGAGTCTGCAGTTCCACGCTTTGAACCGTGGAAAGGCGCCGGGCTCTGCTAAGATTTCCCCCAGCGCTTCGTTTGCCCTGGGCCAAAGCGAGCCTTCACAATAGCTGAACGCTAACACTGCATACTCGTTCCACTTCCAGAAGCGGGCTACGGCGAGGCAGTTCTCCGGGGGAAAACGGCCCTTCGCGAAGGGCAGATCTGCCGAGCTCATTGCGGGAAAGCGAAAGCAAAGGACGCTTTTCTCCCTCTAACCGCTTTCGTCAGAGGAACGGGGAAAGTCACAGTGTTCTTTCTCTCCCTGAGATACACACAATCTGACGTTGCCTCTGAGCTCCGTTGCTGGCAAAGAACTGAAACTGACATACATTCCTGTGGGGACACCCAGGGCTTTGCTAGGATTTCTCTAGGCAGTGTGTTTTCCCTGGGCCTCACTGTAGCAACACTATCTCGCCGGGGGAACACTGCATGGCATATCCTCTGCCAGGAGAGAGCTGCTGCTTTGTACTTTGTGCTGGGAAACCTTGCTTTGGCAAGTGCCAATTGACCGCATTCAGGCAGAAAGAAAAGAGAATAGCAAGAGGCCTTTTCTCCCCGGCTGCTCTGCCAAGCCCTTCCAGCTCAAACTATGTCGTTGCTCCTCTGGAAGGATCCCTGCACCGCGGCGTAGTTTTTCCGAAGAAGCCCTGCGTTTGCAAGAGCAAATGAGGAATTCGTGGCAGGAAAGAGGAAGGAAAGAAAGTTTCTCTCCCTCTGCCTGCTTTGCTCAGAGGACTGCATGAAGTCAGGGAGTTCTCCCTTTCACTGAGAAACGTGCGGGCTGCTGTTGCCTGGGCGCTCTCTTCTTTGCAAAAGAGTCTGCAGTTCCACGCTTTGAACCGTGGAAAGGTGCCGGGCTCTGCTAAGATTTCCCCCGGCGCTTCGTTTGCCCTGGGCCAAAGCGAGCCTTCACAATAGCTGAACGCTAACACTGCATACTCGTTCCACTTCCAGAACCGGGCTACGGCGAGGCAGTTCTCCGGGGGAAAACGGCCCTTCGCGAAGGGCAGATCTGCCGAGCTCATTGCGGGAAAGCGAAAGCAAAGGACGCTTTTCTCCCTCTAACCGCTTTCGTCAGAGGAACGGGGGAAGTCACAGTGTTCTTTCTCTCACTGAGATACACACAATCTGACGTTGCCTCTGAGCTCCGTTGCTGGCAAAGAACTGAAACTGACATACATTCCTGTGGGGACACCCAGGGCTTTGCTAGGATTTCTCTAGGCAGTGTGTTTTCCCTGGGCCTCACTGTAGCAACACTATCTCGCCAGGGCAACACTGCATGGCATATCCTCTGCCAGGATAGAGCTGCTGCTTTGTAGTTTGTGCTGGGAAACCTTGCTTTGGCAAGTGCCAATTGACCGCATTCAGGCAGAAAGAAAAGAGAATAGCAAGAGGCCTTTTCTCCCCGGCTGCTCTGCCAAGCCCTTCCAGCTCAAACTATGAAGTTGCTCCTCTGGAAGGATCCCTGCACCGCGGCGTAGTTTTTCCGAAGAAGCCCTGCGTTTGCAAGAGCAAATGAGGAATTCGTGGCAGGAAAGAGGAAGGAAAGAAAGTTTCTCTCCCTCTGCCTGCTTTGCTCACAGGACTGGATGAAGTCAGGGACTTCTCCCTTTCACTGAGAAACGTACGGGCTGCTGTTGCCTGGGCGCTCTCTTCTTTGCAAAAGAGTCTGCAGTTCCACGCTTTGAACCGTGGAAAGGCGCCGGGCTCTGCTAAGATTTCCCCCGGCGCTTCGTTTGCCCTGGGCCAAAGCGAGCCTTCACAATAGCTGAACGCTAACACTGCATACTCGTTCCACTTCCAGAACCGGGCTACGGCGAGGCAGTTCTCCGGGGGAAAACGGCCCTTCGCGAAGGGCAGATCTGCCGAGCTCATTGCGGGAAAGCGAAAGCAAAGGACGCTTTTCTCCCTCTAACCGCTTTCGTCAGAGGAACCGGGAAAGTCACAGTGTTCTTTCTCTCCCTGAGATACACACAATCTGACGTTGCCTCTGAGCTCCGTTGCTGGCAAAGAACTGAAACTGACATACATTCCTGTGGGGACACCCAGGGCTTTGCTAGGATTTCTCTAGGCAGTGTGTTTTCCCTGGGCCTCACTGTAGCAACACTATCTCGCCAGGGCAACACTGCATGGCATATCCTCTGCCAGGATAGAGCTGCTGCTTTGTAGTTTGTGCTGGGAAACCTTGCTTTGGCAAGTGCGAATTGACCGCATTCAGGCAGAAAGAAAAGAGAATAGCAAGAGGCCTTTTCTCCCCGGCTGCTCTGCCAAGCCCTTCCAGCTCAAACTATGAAGTTGCTCCTCTGGAAGGATCCCTGCACCGCGGCGTAGTTTTTCCGAAGAAGCCCTGCGTTTGCAAGAGCAAATGAGGAATTCGTGGCAGGAAAGAGGAAGGAAAGAAAGTTTCTCTCCCTCTGCCTGCTTTGCTCACAGGACTGGATGAAGTCAGGGACTTCTCCCTTTCACTGAGAAACGTGCGGGCTGCTGTTGCCTGGGCGCTCTCTTCTTTGCAAAAGAGTCTGCAGTTCCACGCTTTGAACCGTGGAACGGCGCCGGGCTCTGCTAAGATTTCCCCCGGCGCTTCGTTTGCCCTGGGCCAAAGCGAGCCTTCACAATAGCTGAACGCTAACACTGCATACTCGTTCCACTTCCAGAACCGGGCTACGGCGAGGCAGTTCTCCGGGGGAAAACGGCCCTTCGCGAAGGGCAGATCTGCCGAGCTCATTGCGGGAAAGCGAAAGCAAAGGACGCTTTTCTCCCTCTAACCGCTTTCGTCAGAGGAACGGGGAAAGTCACAGTGTTCTTTCTCTCCCTGAGATACACACAATCTGACGTTGCCTCTGAGCTCCGTTGCTGGCAAAGAACTGAAACGGACATACATTCCTGTGGGGAAACACAGGGCTTTGCTAGGATTTCTCTAGGCAGTGTGTTTTCCCTGGGCCTCACTGTAGCAACACTATCTCGCCAGGGCAACACTGCATGGGATTTCCTCTGCCAGGAGAGAGCTGCTGCTTTGTAGTTTGTGCTGGGAAACTTTGCTTTGGCAAGTGCCAATTGACCGCATTCAGGCAGAAAGAAAAGAGAATAGCAAGAGGCCTTTTCTCCCCGGCTGCTTTCCCAAGCCCTTCCAGCTCAAACTATGTCGTTGCTCCTCTGGAAGGATCCCTGCACCACGGCGTAGTTTTTCCGAAGAAGCCCTGCGTTTGCAAGAGCAAATGAGGAATTCGTGGCAGCAAAGAGGAAGGAAAGAAAGTTTCTCTCCCTCTGCCTGCTTTGCTCAGAGGACTGGATGAAGTCAGGGACTTCTCCCTTTCACTGAGAAACGTGCGGGCTGCTGTTGCCTGGGCGCTCTCTTCTTTGCAAAAGAGTCTGCAGTTCCACGCTTTGAACCGTGGAACGGCGCCGGGCTCTGCTAAGATTTCCCCCGGCGCTTCGTTTGCCCTGGGCCAAAGCGAGCCTTCACAATAGCTGAACGCTAACACTGCATACTCGTTCCACTTCCAGAACCGGGCTACGGCGAGGCATTTCTCCGGGGGAAAACGGCCCTTCGCGAATGGCAGATATGCGAGCTCATTGCGGGAAAGCGAAAGCAAAGGACGCTTTTCTCCCTCTAACCGCTTTCGTCAGAGGAACGGGGGAAGTCACAGTGTTCTTTCTCTCACTGAGATACACACACTCTGACGTTGCCTCTGAGCTCCGTTGCTGGCAAAGAACTGAAACTGACATACATTCCTGTGGGGACACCCAGGGCTTTGCTAGGATTTCTCTAGGCAGTGTGTTTTCCCTGGGCCTCACTGTAGCAACACTATCTCGCCAGGGCAACACTGCATGGCATATCCTCTGCCAGGATAGAGCTGCTGCTTTGTAGTTTGTGCTGGGAAACCTTGCTTTGGCAAGTGCCAATTGACCGCATTCAGGCAGAAAGAAAAGAGAATAGCAAGAGGCCTTTTCTCCCCGGCTGCTCTGCCAAGCCCTTCCAGCTCAAACTATGAAGTTGCTCCTCTGGAAGGATCCCTGCACCGCGGCGTAGTTTTTCCGAAGAAGCCCTGCGTTTGCAAGAGCAAATGAGGAATTCGTGGCAGGAAAGAGGAAGGAAAGAAAGTTTCTCTCCCTCTGCCTGCTTTGCTCAGAGGACTGGATGAAGTCAGGGACTTCTCCCTTTCACTGAGAAACGTACGGGCTGCTGTTGCCTGGGCGCTCTCTTCTTTGCAAAAGAGTCTGCAGTTCCACGCTTTGAACCGTGGAAAGGCGCCGGGCTCTGCTAAGATTTCCACCGGCGCTTCGTTTGCCCTGGGCCAAAGCGAGCCTTCACAATAGCTGAACGCTAACACTGCATACTCGTTCCACTTCCAGAAGCGGGCTACGGCGAGGCAGTTCTCCGGGGGAAAACGGCCCTTCGCGAAGGGCAGATCTGCCGAGCTCATTGCGGGAAAGCGAAAGCAAAGGACGCTTTTCTCCCTCTAACCGCTTTCGTCAGAGGAACGGGGAAAGTCACAGTGTTCTTTCTCTCCCTGAGATACACACAATCTGACGTTGCCTCTGAGCTCCATTGCTGGCAAAGAACTGAAACGGACATACATTCCTGTGGGGAAACACAGGGCTTTGCTAGGATTTCTCTAGGCAGTGTGTTTTCCCTGGGCCTCACTGTAGCAACTCTATCTCGCAAGGGCAGAACTGCATGGGATTTCCTCTGCCAGGAGAGAGCTGCTGCTTTGTAGTTTGTGCTGGGAAACCTTGCCTTGGCAAGTGCGAATTGACCGCATTCAGGCAGAAAGAAAAGAGAATAGCAAGAGGCCTTTTCTCCCCGGCTGCTCTGCCAAGCCCTTCCAGCTCAAACTATGTCGTTGCTCCTCTGGAAGGATCCCTGCACCGCGGCGTAGTTTTTCCGAAGCAGCCCTGCGTTTGCAAGAGCAAATGAGGAATTCGTGGCAGGAAAGAGGAAGGAAAGAAAGTTTCTCTCCCTCTGCCTGCTTTGCTCAGAGGACTGGATGAAGTCAGGGACTTCTCCCTTTCACTGAGAAACGTGCGGGCTGCTGTTGCCTGGGCGCTCTCTTCTTTGCAAAAGAGTCTGCAGTTCCACGCTTTGAACCGTGGAACGGCGCCGGGCTCTGCTAAGATTTCCCCCGGCGCTTCGTTTGCCCTGGGCCAAAGCGAGCCTTCACAATAGCTGAACGCTAACACTGCATACTCGTTCCACTTCCAGAACCGGGCTACGGCGAGGCATTTCTCCGGGGGAAAACGGCCCTTCGCGAATGGCAGATATGCGAGCTCATTGCGGGAAAGCGAAAGCAAAGGACGCTTTTCTCCCTCTAACCGCTTTCGTCAGAGGAACGGGGGAAGTCACAGTGTTCTTTCTCTCACTGAGATACACACACTCTGACGTTGCCTCTGAGCTCCGTTGCTGGCAAAGAACTGAAACTGACATACATTCCTGTGGGGACACCCAGGGCTTTGCTAGGATTTCTCTAGGCAGTGTGTTTTCCCTGGGCCTCACTGTAGCAACACTATCTCGCCAGGGCAACACTGCATGGCATATCCTCTGCCAGGATAGAGCTGCTGCTTTGTAGTTTGTGCTGGGAAACCTTGCTTTGGCAAGTGCGAATTGACCGCATTCAGGCAGAAAGAAAAGAGAATAGCAAGAGGCCTTTTCTCCCCGGCTGCTCTGCCAAGCCCTTCCAGCTCAAACTATGAAGTTGCTCCTCTGGAAGGATCCCTGCACCGCGGCGTAGTTTTTCCGAAGAAGCCCTGCGTTTGCAAGAGCAAATGAGGAATTCGTGGCAGGAAAGAGGAAGGAAAGAAAGTTTCTCTCCCTCTGCCTGCTTTGCTCACAGGACTGGATGAAGTCAGGGACTTCTCCCTTTCACTGAGAAACGTACGGGCTGCTGTTGCCTGGGCGCTCTCTTCTTTGCAAAAGAGTCTGCAGTTCCACGCTTTGAACCGTGGAAAGGCGCCGGGCTCTGCTAAGATTTCCCCCGGCGCTTCGTTTGCCCTGGGCCAAAGCGAGCCTTCACAATAGCTGAACGCTAACACTGCATACTCGTTCCACTTCCAGAACCGGGCTACGGCGAGGCAGTTCTCCGGGGGAAAACGGCCCTTCGCGAAGGGCAGATCTGCCGAGCTCATTGCGGGAAAGCGAAAGCAAAGGACGCTTTTCTCCCTCTAACCGCTTTCGTCAGAGGAACGGGGAAAGTCACAGTGTTCTTTCTCTCCCTGAGATACACACAATCTGACGTTGCCTCTGAGCTCCGTTGCTGGCAAAGAACTGAAACTGACATACATTCCTGTGGGGACACCCAGGGCTTTGCTAGGATTTCTCTAGGCAGTGTGTTTTCCCTGGGCCTCACTGTAGCAACACTATCTCGCCAGGGCAACACTGCATGGCATATCCTCTGCCAGGATAGAGCTGCTGCTTTGTAGTTTGTGCTGGGAAACCTTGCTTTGGCAAGTGCCAATTGACCGCATTCAGGCAGAAAGAAAAGAGAATAGCAAGAGGCCTTTTCTCCCCGGCTGCTCTGCCAAGCCCTTCCAGCTCAAACTATGAAGTTGCTCCTCTGGAAGGATCCCTGCACCGCGACGTAGTTTTTCCGAAGAAGCCCTGCGTTTGCAAGAGCAAATGAGGAATTCGTGGCAGGAAAGAGGAAGGAAAGAAACTTTCTCTCCCTCTGCCTGCTTTGCTCACAGGACTGGATGAAGTCAGGGACTTCTCCCTTTCACTGAGAAACGTGCGGGCTGCTGTTGCCTGGGCGCTCTCTTCTTTGCAAAAGAGTCTGCAGTTCCACGCTTTGAACCGTGGAACGGCGCCGGGCTCTGCTAAGATTTCCCCCGGCGCTTCGTTTGCCCTGGGCCAAAGCGAGCCTTCACAATAGCTGAACGCTAACACTGCATACTCGTTCCACTTCCAGAACCGGGCTACGGCGAGGCAGTTCTCCGGGGGAAAACGGCCCTTCGCGAAGGGCAGATCTGCCGAGCTCATTGCGGGAAAGCGAAAGCAAAGGACGCTTTTCTCCCTCTAACCGCTTTCGTCAGAGGAACGGGGAAAGTCACAGTGTTCTTTCTCTCCCTGAGATACACACAATCTGACATTGCCTCTGAGCTCCGTTGCTGGCAAAGAACTGAAACGGACATACATTCCTGTGGGGAAACACAGGGCTTTGCTAGGATTTCTCTAGGCAGTGTGTTTTCCCTGGGCCTCACTGTAGCAACACTATCTCGCCAGGGCAACACTGCATGGGATTTCCTCTGCCAGGAGAGAGCTGCTGCTTTGTAGTTTGTGCTGGGAAACTTTGCTTTGGCAAGTGCCAATTGACCGCATTCAGGCAGAAAGAAAAGAGAATAGCAAGAGGCCTTTTCTCCCCGGCTGCTTTCCCAAGCCCTTCCAGCTCAAACTATGTCGTTGCTCCTCTGGAAGGATCCCTGCACCACGGCGTAGTTTTTCCGAAGAAGCCCTGCGTTTGCAAGAGCAAATGAGGAATTCGTGGCAGCAAAGAGGAAGGAAAGAAAGTTTCTCTCCCTCTGCCTGCTTTGCTCAGAGGACTGGATGAAGTCAGGGACTTCTCCCTTTCACTGAGAAACGTGCGGGCTGCTGTTGCCTGGGCGCTCTCTTCTTTGCAAAAGAGTCTGCAGTTCCACGCTTTGAACCGTGGAACGGCGCCGGGCTCTGCTAAGATTTCCCCCGGCGCTTCGTTTGCCCTGGGCCAAAGCGAGCCTTCACAATAGCTGAACGCTAACACTGCATACTCGTTCCACTTCCAGAACCGGGCTACGGCGAGGCATTTCTCCGGGGGAAAACGGCCCTTCGCGAATGGCAGATATGCGAGCTCATTGCGGGAAAGCGAAAGCAAAGGACGCTTTTCTCCCTCTAACCGCTTTCGTCAGAGGAACGGGGGAAGTCACAGTGTTCTTTCTCTCACTGAGATACACACACTCTGACGTTGCCTCTGAGCTCCGTTGCTGGCAAAGAACTGAAACTGACATACATTCCTGTGGGGACACCCAGGGCTTTGCTAGGATTTCTCTAGGCAGTGTGTTTTCCCTGGGCCTCACTGTAGCAACACTATCTCGCCAGGGCAACACTGCATGGCATATCCTCTGCCAGGATAGAGCTGCTGCTTTGTAGTTTGTGCTGGGAAACCTTGCTTTGGCAAGTGCGAATTGACCGCATTCAGGCAGAAAGAAAAGAGAATAGCAAGAGGCCTTTTCTCCCCGGCTGCTCTGCCAAGCCCTTCCAGCTCAAACTATGAAGTTGCTCCTCTGGAAGGATCCCTGCACCGCGGCGTAGTTTTTCCGAAGAAGCCCTGCGTTTGCAAGAGCAAATGAGGAATTCGTGGCAGGAAAGAGGAAGGAAAGAAAGTTTCTCTCCCTCTGCCTGCTTTGCTCACAGGACTGGATGAAGTCAGGGACTTCTCCCTTTCACTGAGAAACGTACGGGCTGCTGTTGCCTGGGCGCTCTCTTCTTTGCAAAAGAGTCTGCAGTTCCACGCTTTGAACCGTGGAAAGGCGCCGGGCTCTGCTAAGATTTCCCCCGGCGCTTCGTTTGCCCTGGGCCAAAGCGAGCCTTCACAATAGCTGAACGCTAACACTGCATACTCGTTCCACTTCCAGAACCGGGCTACGGCGAGGCAGTTCTCCGGGGGAAAACGGCCCTTCGCGAAGGGCAGATCTGCCGAGCTCATTGCGGGAAAGCGAAAGCAAAGGACGCTTTTCTCCCTCTAACCGCTTTCGTCAGAGGAACGGGGAAAGTCACAGTGTTCTTTCTCTCCCTGAGATACACACAATCTGACGTTGCCTCTGAGCTCCGTTGCTGGCAAAGAACTGAAACTGACATACATTCCTGTGGGGACACCCAGGGCTTTGCTAGGATTTCTCTAGGCAGTGTGTTTTCCCTGGGCCTCACTGTAGCAACACTATCTCGCCAGGGCAACACTGCATGGCATATCCTCTGCCAGGATAGAGCTGCTGCTTTGTAGTTTGTGCTGGGAAACCTTGCTTTGGCAAGTGCCAATTGACCGCATTCAGGCAGAAAGAAAAGAGAATAGCAAGAGGCCTTTTCTCCCCGGCTGCTCTGCCAAGCCCTTCCAGCTCAAACTATGAAGTTGCTCCTCTGGAAGGATCCCTGCACCGCGACGTAGTTTTTCCGAAGAAGCCCTGCGTTTGCAAGAGCAAATGAGGAATTCGTGGCAGGAAAGAGGAAGGAAAGAAACTTTCTCTCCCTCTGCCTGCTTTGCTCACAGGACTGGATGAAGTCAGGGACTTCTCCCTTTCACTGAGAAACGTGCGGGCTGCTGTTGCCTGGGCGCTCTCTTCTTTGCAAAAGAGTCTGCAGTTCCACGCTTTGAACCGTGGAACGGCGCCGGGCTCTGCTAAGATTTCCCCCGGCGCTTCGTTTGCCCTGGGCCAAAGCGAGCCTTCACAATAGCTGAACGCTAACACTGCATACTCGTTCCACTTCCAGAACCGGGCTACGGCGAGGCAGTTCTCCGGGGGAAAACGGCCCTTCGCGAAGGGCAGATCTGCCGAGCTCATTGCGGGAAAGCGAAAGCAAAGGACGCTTTTCTCCCTCTAACCGCTTTCGTCAGAGGAACGGGGAAAGTCACAGTGTTCTTTCTCTCCCTGAGATACACACAATCTGACGTTGCCTCTGAGCTCCGTTGCTGGCAAAGAACTGAAACGGACATACATTCCTGTGGGGAAACACAGGGCTTTGCTAGGATTTCTCTAGGCAGTGTGTTTTCCCTGGGCCTCACTGTAGCAACACTATCTCGCCAGGGCAACACTGCATGGGATTTCCTCTGCCAGGAGAGAGCTGCTGCTTTGTAGTTTGTGCTGGGAAACTTTGCTTTGGCAAGTGCCAATTGACCGCATTCAGGCAGAAAGAAAAGAGAATAGCAAGAGGCCTTTTCTCCCCGGCTGCTTTCCCAAGCCCTTCCAGCTCAAACTATGTCGTTGCTCCTCTGGAAGGATCCCTGCACCACGGCGTAGTTTTTCCGAAGAAGCCCTGCGTTTGCAAGAGCAAATGAGGAATTCGTGGCAGCAAAGAGGAAGGAAAGAAAGTTTCTCTCCCTCTGCCTGCTTTGCTCAGAGGACTGGATGAAGTCAGGGACTTCTCCCTTTCACTGAGAAACGTGCGGGCTGCTGTTGCCTGGGCGCTCTCTTCTTTGCAAAAGAGTCTGCAGTTCCACGCTTTGAACCGTGGAACGGCGCCGGGCTCTGCTAAGATTTCCCCCGGCGCTTCGTTTGCCCTGGGCCAAAGCGAGCCTTCACAATAGCTGAACGCTAACACTGCATACTCGTTCCACTTCCAGAACCGGGCTACGGCGAGGCATTTCTCCGGGGGAAAACGGCCCTTCGCGAATGGCAGATATGCGAGCTCATTGCGGGAAAGCGAAAGCAAAGGACGCTTTTCTCCCTCTAACCGCTTTCGTCAGAGGAACGGGGGAAGTCACAGTGTTCTTTCTCTCACTGAGATACACACACTCTGACGTTGCCTCTGAGCTCCGTTGCTGGCAAAGAACTGAAACTGACATACATTCCTGTGGGGACACCCAGGGCTTTGCTAGGATTTCTCTAGGCAGTGTGTTTTCCCTGGGCCTCACTGTAGCAACACTATCTCGCCAGGGCAACACTGCATGGCATATCCTCTGCCAGGATAGAGCTGCTGCTTTGTAGTTTGTGCTGGGAAACCTTGCTTTGGCAAGTGCGAATTGACCGCATTCAGGCAGAAAGAAAAGAGAATAGCAAGAGGCCTTTTCTCCCCGGCTGCTCTGCCAAGCCCTTCCAGCTCAAACTATGAAGTTGCTCCTCTGGAAGGATCCCTGCACCGCGGCGTAGTTTTTCCGAAGAAGCCCTGCGTTTGCAAGAGCAAATGAGGAATTCGTGGCAGGAAAGAGGAAGGAAAGAAAGTTTCTCTCCCTCTGCCTGCTTTGCTCACAGGACTGGATGAAGTCAGGGACTTCTCCCTTTCACTGAGAAACGTACGGGCTGCTGTTGCCTGGGCGCTCTCTTCTTTGCAAAAGAGTCTGCAGTTCCACGCTTTGAACCGTGGAAAGGCGCCGGGCTCTGCTAAGATTTCCCCCGGCGCTTCGTTTGCCCTGGGCCAAAGCGAGCCTTCACAATAGCTGAACGCTAACACTGCATACTCGTTCCACTTCCAGAACCGGGCTACGGCGAGGCAGTTCTCCGGGGGAAAACGGCCCTTCGCGAAGGGCAGATCTGCCGAGCTCATTGCGGGAAAGCGAAAGCAAAGGACGCTTTTCTCCCTCTAACCGCTTTCGTCAGAGGAACGGGGAAAGTCACAGTGTTCTTTCTCTCCCTGAGATACACACAATCTGACGTTGCCTCTGAGCTCCGTTGCTGGCAAAGAACTGAAACTGACATACATTCCTGTGGGGACACCCAGGGCTTTGCTAGGATTTCTCTAGGCAGTGTGTTTTCCCTGGGCCTCACTGTAGCAACACTATCTCGCCAGGGCAACACTGCATGGCATATCCTCTGCCAGGATAGAGCTGCTGCTTTGTAGTTTGTGCTGGGAAACCTTGCTTTGGCAAGTGCCAATTGACCGCATTCAGGCAGAAAGAAAAGAGAATAGCAAGAGGCCTTTTCTCCCCGGCTGCTCTGCCAAGCCCTTCCAGCTCAAACTATGAAGTTGCTCCTCTGGAAGGATCCCTGCACCGCGACGTAGTTTTTCCGAAGAAGCCCTGCGTTTGCAAGAGCAAATGAGGAATTCGTGGCAGGAAAGAGGAAGGAAAGAAACTTTCTCTCCCTCTGCCTGCTTTGCTCACAGGACTGGATGAAGTCAGGGACTTCTCCCTTTCACTGAGAAACGTGCGGGCTGCTGTTGCCTGGGCGCTCTCTTCTTTGCAAAAGAGTCTGCAGTTCCACGCTTTGAACCGTGGAACGGCGCCGGGCTCTGCTAAGATTTCCCCCGGCGCTTCGTTTGCCCTGGGCCAAAGCGAGCCTTCACAATAGCTGAACGCTAACACTGCATACTCGTTCCACTTCCAGAACCGGGCTACGGCGAGGCAGTTCTCCGGGGGAAAACGGCCCTTCGCGAAGGGCAGATCTGCCGAGCTCATTGCGGGAAAGCGAAAGCAAAGGACGCTTTTCTCCCTCTAACCGCTTTCGTCAGAGGAACGGGGAAAGTCACAGTGTTCTTTCTCTCCCTGAGATACACACAATCTGACGTTGCCTCTGAGCTCCGTTGCTGGCAAAGAACTGAAACGGACATACATTCCTGTGGGGAAACACAGGGCTTTGCTAGGATTTCTCTAGGCAGTGTGTTTTCCCTGGGCCTCACTGTAGCAACACTATCTCGCCAGGGCAACACTGCATGGGATTTCCTCTGCCAGGAGAGAGCTGCTGCTTTGTAGTTTGTGCTGGGAAACTTTGCTTTGGCAAGTGCCAATTGACCGCATTCAGGCAGAAAGAAAAGAGAATAGCAAGAGGCCTTTTCTCCCCGGCTGCTTTCCCAAGCCCTTCCAGCTCAAACTATGTCGTTGCTCCTCTGGAAGGATCCCTGCACCACGGCGTAGTTTTTCCGAAGAAGCCCTGCGTTTGCAAGAGCAAATGAGGAATTCGTGGCAGCAAAGAGGAAGGAAAGAAAGTTTCTCTCCCTCTGCCTGCTTTGCTCAGAGGACTGGATGAAGTCAGGGACTTCTCCCTTTCACTGAGAAACGTGCGGGCTGCTGTTGCCTGGGCGCTCTCTTCTTTGCAAAAGAGTCTGCAGTTCCACGCTTTGAACCGTGGAACGGCGCCGGGCTCTGCTAAGATTTCCCCCGGCGCTTCGTTTGCCCTGGGCCAAAGCGAGCCTTCACAATAGCTGAACGCTAACACTGCATACTCGTTCCACTTCCAGAACCGGGCTACGGCGAGGCAGTTCTCCGGGGGAAAACGGCCCTTCGCGAATGGCAGATATGCGAGCTCATTGCGGGAAAGCGAAAGCAAAGGACGCTTTTCTCCCTCTAACCGCTTTCGTCAGAGGAACGGGGGAAGTCACAGTGTTCTTTCTCTCACTGAGATACACACACTCTGACGTTGCCTCTGAGCTCCGTTGCTGGCAAAGAACTGAAACTGACATACATTCCTGTGGGGACACCCAGGGCTTTGCTAGGATTTCTCTAGGCAGTGTGTTTTCCCTGGGCCTCACTGTAGCAACACTATCTCGCCAGGGCAACACTGCATGGCATATCCTCTGCCAGGATAGAGCTGCTGCTTTGTAGTTTGTGCTGGGAAACCTTGCTTTGGCAAGTGCCAATTGACCGCATTCAGGCAGAAAGAAAAGAGAATAGCAAGAGGCCTTTTCTCCCCGGCTGCTCTGCCAAGCCCTTCCAGCTCAAACTATGAAGTTGCTCCTCTGGAAGGATCCCTGCACCGCGGCGTAGTTTTTCCGAAGAAGCCCTGCGTTTGCAAGAGCAAATGAGGAATTCGTGGCAGGAAAGAGGAAGGAAAGAAAGTTTCTCTCCCTCTGCCTGCTTTGCTCACAGGACTGGATGAAGTCAGGGACTTCTCCCTTTCACTGAGAAACGTACGGGCTGCTGTTGCCTGGGCGCTCTCTTCTTTGCAAAAGAGTCTGCAGTTCCACGCTTTGAACCGTGGAAAGGCGCCGGGCTCTGCTAAGATTTCCCCCGGCGCTTCGTTTGCCCTGGGCCAAAGCGAGCCTTCACAATAGCTGAACGCTAACACTGCATACTCGTTCCACTTCCAGAACCGGGCTACGGCGAGGCAGTTCTCCGGGGGAAAACGGCCCTTCGCGAAGGGCAGATCTGCCGAGCTCATTGCGGGAAAGCGAAAGCAAAGGACGCTTTTCTCCCTCTAACCGCTTTCGTCAGAGGAACGGGGAAAGTCACAGTGTTCTTTCTCTCCCTGAGATACACACAATCTGACGTTGCCTCTGAGCTCCGTTGCTGGCAAAGAACTGAAACTGACATACATTCCTGTGGGGACACCCAGGGCTTTGCTAGGATTTCTCTAGGCAGTGTGTTTTCCCTGGGCCTCACTGTAGCAACACTATCTCGCCAGGGCAACACTGCATGGCATATCCTCTGCCAGGATAGAGCTGCTGCTTTGTAGTTTGTGCTGGGAAACCTTGCTTTGGCAAGTGCCAATTGACCGCATTCAGGCAGAAAGAAAAGAGAATAGCAAGAGGCCTTTTCTCCCCGGCTGCTCTGCCAAGCCCTTCCAGCTCAAACTATGAAGTTGCTCCTCTGGAAGGATCCCTGCACCGCGACGTAGTTTTTCCGAAGAAGCCCTGCGTTTGCAAGAGCAAATGAGGAATTCGTGGCAGGAAAGAGGAAGGAAAGAAACTTTCTCTCCCTCTGCCTGCTTTGCTCACAGGACTGGATGAAGTCAGGGACTTCTCCCTTTCACTGAGAAACGTGCGGGCTGCTGTTGCCTGGGCGCTCTCTTCTTTGCAAAAGAGTCTGCAGTTCCACGCTTTGAACCGTGGAACGGCGCCGGGCTCTGCTAAGATTTCCCCCGGCGCTTCGTTTGCCCTGGGCCAAAGCGAGCCTTCACAATAGCTGAACGCTAACACTGCATACTCGTTCCACTTCCAGAACCGGGCTACGGCGAGGCAGTTCTCCGGGGGAAAACGGCCCTTCGCGAAGGGCAGATCTGCCGAGCTCATTGCGGGAAAGCGAAAGCAAAGGACGCTTTTCTCCCTCTAACCGCTTTCGTCAGAGGAACGGGGAAAGTCACAGTGTTCTTTCTCTCCCTGAGATACACACAATCTGACGTTGCCTCTGAGCTCCGTTGCTGGCAAAGAACTGAAACGGACATACATTCCTGTGGGGAAACACAGGGCTTTGCTAGGATTTCTCTAGGCAGTGTGTTTTCCCTGGGCCTCACTGTAGCAACACTATCTCGCCAGGGCAACACTGCATGGGATTTCCTCTGCCAGGAGAGAGCTGCTGCTTTGTAGTTTGTGCTGGGAAACTTTGCTTTGGCAAGTGCCAATTGACCGCATTCAGGCAGAAAGAAAAGAGAATAGCAAGAGGCCTTTTCTCCCCGGCTGCTTTCCCAAGCCCTTCCAGCTCAAACTATGTCGTTGCTCCTCTGGAAGGATCCCTGCACCACGGCGTAGTTTTTCCGAAGAAGCCCTGCGTTTGCAAGAGCAAATGAGGAATTCGTGGCAGCAAAGAGGAAGGAAAGAAAGTTTCTCTCCCTCTGCCTGCTTTGCTCAGAGGACTGGATGAAGTCAGGGACTTCTCCCTTTCACTGAGAAACGTGCGGGCTGCTGTTGCCTGGGCGCTCTCTTCTTTGCAAAAGAGTCTGCAGTTCCACGCTTTGAACCGTGGAACGGCGCCGGGCTCTGCTAAGATTTCCCCCGGCGCTTCGTTTGCCCTGGGCCAAAGCGAGCCTTCACAATAGCTGAACGCTAACACTGCATACTCGTTCCACTTCCAGAACCGGGCTACGGCGAGGCATTTCTCCGGGGGAAAACGGCCCTTCGCGAATGGCAGATATGCGAGCTCATTGCGGGAAAGCGAAAGCAAAGGACGCTTTTCTCCCTCTAACCGCTTTCGTCAGAGGAACGGGGGAAGTCACAGTGTTCTTTCTCTCACTGAGATACACACACTCTGACGTTGCCTCTGAGCTCCGTTGCTGGCAAAGAACTGAAACTGACATACATTCCTGTGGGGACACCCAGGGCTTTGCTAGGATTTCTCTAGGCAGTGTGTTTTCCCTGGGCCTCACTGTAGCAACACTATCTCGCCAGGGCAACACTGCATGGCATATCCTCTGCCAGGATAGAGCTGCTGCTTTGTAGTTTGTGCTGGGAAACCTTGCTTTGGCAAGTGCGAATTGACCGCATTCAGGCAGAAAGAAAAGAGAATAGCAAGAGGCCTTTTCTCCCCGGCTGCTCTGCCAAGCCCTTCCAGCTCAAACTATGAAGTTGCTCCTCTGGAAGGATCCCTGCACCGCGGCGTAGTTTTTCCGAAGAAGCCCTGCGTTTGCAAGAGCAAATGAGGAATTCGTGGCAGGAAAGAGGAAGGAAAGAAAGTTTCTCTCCCTCTGCCTGCTTTGCTCACAGGACTGGATGAAGTCAGGGACTTCTCCCTTTCACTGAGAAACGTACGGGCTGCTGTTGCCTGGGCGCTCTCTTCTTTGCAAAAGAGTCTGCAGTTCCACGCTTTGAACCGTGGAAAGGCGCCGGGCTCTGCTAAGATTTCCCCCGGCGCTTCGTTTGCCCTGGGCCAAAGCGAGCCTTCACAATAGCTGAACGCTAACACTGCATACTCGTTCCACTTCCAGAACCGGGCTACGGCGAGGCAGTTCTCCGGGGGAAAACGGCCCTTCGCGAAGGGCAGATCTGCCGAGCTCATTGCGGGAAAGCGAAAGCAAAGGACGCTTTTCTCCCTCTAACCGCTTTCGTCAGAGGAACGGGGAAAGTCACAGTGTTCTTTCTCTCCCTGAGATACACACAATCTGACGTTGCCTCTGAGCTCCGTTGCTGGCAAAGAACTGAAACTGACATACATTCCTGTGGGGACACCCAGGGCTTTGCTAGGATTTCTCTAGGCAGTGTGTTTTCCCTGGGCCTCACTGTAGCAACACTATCTCGCCAGGGCAACACTGCATGGCATATCCTCTGCCAGGATAGAGCTGCTGCTTTGTAGTTTGTGCTGGGAAACCTTGCTTTGGCAAGTGCCAATTGACCGCATTCAGGCAGAAAGAAAAGAGAATAGCAAGAGGCCTTTTCTCCCCGGCTGCTCTGCCAAGCCCTTCCAGCTCAAACTATGAAGTTGCTCCTCTGGAAGGATCCCTGCACCGCGACGTAGTTTTTCCGAAGAAGCCCTGCGTTTGCAAGAGCAAATGAGGAATTCGTGGCAGGAAAGAGGAAGGAAAGAAACTTTCTCTCCCTCTGCCTGCTTTGCTCACAGGACTGGATGAAGTCAGGGACTTCTCCCTTTCACTGAGAAACGTGCGGGCTGCTGTTGCCTGGGCGCTCTCTTCTTTGCAAAAGAGTCTGCAGTTCCACGCTTTGAACCGTGGAACGGCGCCGGGCTCTGCTAAGATTTCCCCCGGCGCTTCGTTTGCCCTGGGCCAAAGCGAGCCTTCACAATAGCTGAACGCTAACACTGCATACTCGTTCCACTTCCAGAACCGGGCTACGGCGAGGCAGTTCTCCGGGGGAAAACGGCCCTTCGCGAAGGGCAGATCTGCCGAGCTCATTGCGGGAAAGCGAAAGCAAAGGACGCTTTTCTCCCTCTAACCGCTTTCGTCAGAGGAACGGGGAAAGTCACAGTGTTCTTTCTCTCCCTGAGATACACACAATCTGACGTTGCCTCTGAGCTCCGTTGCTGGCAAAGAACTGAAACGGACATACATTCCTGTGGGGAAACACAGGGCTTTGCTAGGATTTCTCTAGGCAGTGTGTTTTCCCTGGGCCTCACTGTAGCAACACTATCTCGCCAGGGCAACACTGCATGGGATTTCCTCTGCCAGGAGAGAGCTGCTGCTTTGTAGTTTGTGCTGGGAAACTTTGCTTTGGCAAGTGCCAATTGACCGCATTCAGGCAGAAAGAAAAGAGAATAGCAAGAGGCCTTTTCTCCCCGGCTGCTTTCCCAAGCCCTTCCAGCTCAAACTATGTCGTTGCTCCTCTGGAAGGATCCCTGCACCACGGCGTAGTTTTTCCGAAGAAGCCCTGCGTTTGCAAGAGCAAATGAGGAATTCGTGGCAGCAAAGAGGAAGGAAAGAAAGTTTCTCTCCCTCTGCCTGCTTTGCTCAGAGGACTGGATGAAGTCAGGGACTTCTCCCTTTCACTGAGAAACGTGCGGGCTGCTGTTGCCTGGGCGCTCTCTTCTTTGCAAAAGAGTCTGCAGTTCCACGCTTTGAACCGTGGAACGGCGCCGGGCTCTGCTAAGATTTCCCCCGGCGCTTCGTTTGCCCTGGGCCAAAGCGAGCCTTCACAATAGCTGAACGCTAACACTGCATACTCGTTCCACTTCCAGAACCGGGCTACGGCGAGGCATTTCTCCGGGGGAAAACGGCCCTTCGCGAATGGCAGATATGCGAGCTCATTGCGGGAAAGCGAAAGCAAAGGACGCTTTTCTCCCTCTAACCGCTTTCGTCAGAGGAACGGGGGAAGTCACAGTGTTCTTTCTCTCACTGAGATACACACACTCTGACGTTGCCTCTGAGCTCCGTTGCTGGCAAAGAACTGAAACTGACATACATTCCTGTGGGGACACCCAGGGCTTTGCTAGGATTTCTCTAGGCAGTGTGTTTTCCCTGGGCCTCACTGTAGCAACACTATCTCGCCAGGGCAACACTGCATGGCATATCCTCTGCCAGGATAGAGCTGCTGCTTTGTAGTTTGTGCTGGGAAACCTTGCTTTGGCAAGTGCCAATTGACCGCATTCAGGCAGAAAGAAAAGAGAATAGCAAGAGGCCTTTTCTCCCCGGCTGCTCTGCCAAGCCCTTCCAGCTCAAACTATGAAGTTGCTCCTCTGGAAGGATCCCTGCACCGCGGCGTAGTTTTTCCGAAGAAGCCCTGCGTTTGCAAGAGCAAATGAGGAATTCGTGGCAGGAAAGAGGAAGGAAAGAAAGTTTCTCTCCCTCTGCCTGCTTTGCTCAGAGGACTGGATGAAGTCAGGGACTTCTCCCTTTCACTGAGAAACGTACGGGCTGCTGTTGCCTGGGCGCTCTCTTCTTTGCAAAAGAGTCTGCAGTTCCACGCTTTGAACCGTGGAAAGGCGCCGGGCTCTGCTAAGATTTCCACCGGCGCTTCGTTTGCCCTGGGCCAAAGCGAGCCTTCACAATAGCTGAACGCTAACACTGCATACTCGTTCCACTTCCAGAAGCGGGCTACGGCGAGGCAGTTCTCCGGGGGAAAACGGCCCTTCGCGAAGGGCAGATCTGCCGAGCTCATTGCGGGAAAGCGAAAGCAAAGGACGCTTTTCTCCCTCTAACCGCTTTCGTCAGAGGAACGGGGAAAGTCACAGTGTTCTTTCTCTCCCTGAGATACACACAATCTGACGTTGCCTCTGAGCTCCATTGCTGGCAAAGAACTGAAACGGACATACATTCCTGTGGGGAAACACAGGGCTTTGCTAGGATTTCTCTAGGCAGTGTGTTTTCCCTGGGCCTCACTGTAGCAACTCTATCTCGCAAGGGCAGAACTGCATGGGATTTCCTCTGCCAGGAGAGAGCTGCTGCTTTGTAGTTTGTGCTGGGAAACCTTGCCTTGGCAAGTGCGAATTGACCGCATTCAGGCAGAAAGAAAAGAGAATAGCAAGAGGCCTTTTCTCCCCGGCTGCTCTGCCAAGCCCTTCCAGCTCAAACTATGTCGTTGCTCCTCTGGAAGGATCCCTGCACCGCGGCGTAGTTTTTCCGAAGCAGCCCTGCGTTTGCAAGAGCAAATGAGGAATTCGTGGCAGGAAAGAGGAAGGAAAGAAAGTTTCTCTCCCTCTGCCTGCTTTGCTCAGAGGACTGGATGAAGTCAGGGAGTTCTCCCTTTCACTGAGAAACGTGCGGGCTGCTGTTGCCTGGGCGCTCTCTTCTTTGCAAAAGAGTCTGCAGTTCCACGCTTTGAACCGTGGAAAGGCGCCGGGCTCTGCTAAGATTTCCCCCAGCGCTTCGTTTGCCCTGGGCCAAAGCGAGCCTTCACAATAGCTGAACGCTAACACTGCATACTCGTTCCACTTCCAGAAGCGGGCTACGGCGAGGCAGTTCTCCGGGGGAAAACGGCCCTTCGCGAAGGGCAGATCTGCCGAGCTCATTGCGGGAAAGCGAAAGCAAAGGACGCTTTTCTCCCTCTAACCGCTTTCGTCAGAGGAACGGGGAAAGTCACAGTGTTCTTTCTCTCCCTGAGATACACACAATCTGACGTTGCCTCTGAGCTCCGTTGCTGGCAAAGAACTGAAACTGACATACATTCCTGTGGGGACACCCAGGGCTTTGCTAGGATTTCTCTAGGCAGTGTGTTTTCCCTGGGCCTCACTGTAGCAACACTATCTCGCCGGGGGAACACTGCATGGCATATCCTCTGCCAGGAGAGAGCTGCTGCTTTGTACTTTGTGCTGGGAAACCTTGCTTTGGCAAGTGCCAATTGACCGCATTCAGGCAGAAAGAAAAGAGAATAGCAAGAGGCCTTTTCTCCCCGGCTGCTCTGCCAAGCCCTTCCAGCTCAAACTATGTCGTTGCTCCTCTGGAAGGATCCCTGCACCGCGGCGTAGTTTTTCCGAAGAAGCCCTGCGTTTGCAAGAGCAAATGAGGAATTCGTGGCAGGAAAGAGGAAGGAAAGAAAGTTTCTCTCCCTCTGCCTGCTTTGCTCAGAGGACTGCATGAAGTCAGGGAGTTCTCCCTTTCACTGAGAAACGTGCGGGCTGCTGTTGCCTGGGCGCTCTCTTCTTTGCAAAAGAGTCTGCAGTTCCACGCTTTGAACCGTGGAAAGGTGCCGGGCTCTGCTAAGATTTCCCCCGGCGCTTCGTTTGCCCTGGGCCAAAGCGAGCCTTCACAATAGCTGAACGCTAACACTGCATACTCGTTCCACTTCCAGAACCGGGCTACGGCGAGGCAGTTCTCCGGGGGAAAACGGCCCTTCGCGAAGGGCAGATCTGCCGAGCTCATTGCGGGAAAGCGAAAGCAAAGGACGCTTTTCTCCCTCTAACCGCTTTCGTCAGAGGAACGGGGGAAGTCACAGTGTTCTTTCTCTCACTGAGATACACACAATCTGACGTTGCCTCTGAGCTCCGTTGCTGGCAAAGAACTGAAACGGACATACATTCCTGTGGGGACACCCAGGGCTTTGCTAGGATTTCTCTAGGCAGTGTGTTTTCCCTGGGCCTCACTGTAGCAACACTATCTCGCCAGGGCAACACTGCATGGCATATCCTCTGCCAGGATAGAGCTGCTGCTTTGTAGTTTGTGCTGGGAAACCTTGCTTTGGCAAGTGCCAATTGACCGCATTCAGGCAGAAAGAAAAGAGAATAGCAAGAGGCCTTTTCTCCCCGGCTGCTCTGCCAAGCCCTTCCAGCTCAAACTATGAAGTTGCTCCTCTGGAAGGATCCCTGCACCGCGGCGTAGTTTTTCCGAAGAAGCCCTGCGTTTGCAAGAGCAAATGAGGAATTCGTGGCAGGAAAGAGGAAGGAAAGAAAGTTTCTCTCCCTCTGCCTGCTTTGCTCACAGGACTGGATGAAGTCAGGGACTTCTCCCTTTCACTGAGAAACGTACGGGCTGCTGTTGCCTGGGCGCTCTCTTCTTTGCAAAAGAGTCTGCAGTTCCACGCTTTGAACCGTGGAAAGGCGCCGGGCTCTGCTAAGATTTCCCCCGGCGCTTCGTTTGCCCTGGGCCAAAGCGAGCCTTCACAATAGCTGAACGCTAACACTGCATACTCGTTCCACTTCCAGAACCGGGCTACGGCGAGGCAGTTCTCCGGGGGAAAACGGCCCTTCGCGAAGGGCAGATCTGCCGAGCTCATTGCGGGAAAGCGAAAGCAAAGGACGCTTTTCTCCCTCTAACCGCTTTCGTCAGAGGAACCGGGAAAGTCACAGTGTTCTTTCTCTCCCTGAGATACACACAATCTGACGTTGCCTCTGAGCTCCGTTGCTGGCAAAGAACTGAAACTGACATACATTCCTGTGGGGACACCCAGGGCTTTGCTAGGATTTCTCTAGGCAGTGTGTTTTCCCTGGGCCTCACTGTAGCAACACTATCTCGCCAGGGCAACACTGCATGGCATATCCTCTGCCAGGATAGAGCTGCTGCTTTGTAGTTTGTGCTGGGAAACCTTGCTTTGGCAAGTGCGAATTGACCGCATTCAGGCAGAAAGAAAAGAGAATAGCAAGAGGCCTTTTCTCCCCGGCTGCTCTGCCAAGCCCTTCCAGCTCAAACTATGAAGTTGCTCCTCTGGAAGGATCCCTGCACCGCGGCGTAGTTTTTCCGAAGAAGCCCTGCGTTTGCAAGAGCAAATGAGGAATTCGTGGCAGGAAAGAGGAAGGAAAGAAAGTTTCTCTCCCTCTGCCTGCTTTGCTCACAGGACTGGATGAAGTCAGGGACTTCTCCCTTTCACTGAGAAACGTGCGGGCTGCTGTTGCCTGGGCGCTCTCTTCTTTGCAAAAGAGTCTGCAGTTCCACGCTTTGAACCGTGGAACGGCGCCGGGCTCTGCTAAGATTTCCCCCGGCGCTTCGTTTGCCCTGGGCCAAAGCGAGCCTTCACAATAGCTGAACGCTAACACTGCATACTCGTTCCACTTCCAGAACCGGGCTACGGCGAGGCAGTTCTCCGGGGGAAAACGGCCCTTCGCGAAGGGCAGATCTGCCGAGCTCATTGCGGGAAAGCGAAAGCAAAGGACGCTTTTCTCCCTCTAACCGCTTTCGTCAGAGGAACGGGGAAAGTCACAGTGTTCTTTCTCTCCCTGAGATACACACAATCTGACGTTGCCTCTGAGCTCCGTTGCTGGCAAAGAACTGAAACGGACATACATTCCTGTGGGGAAACACAGGGCTTTGCTAGGATTTCTCTAGGCAGTGTGTTTTCCCTGGGCCTCACTGTAGCAACACTATCTCGCCAGGGCAACACTGCATGGGATTTCCTCTGCCAGGAGAGAGCTGCTGCTTTGTAGTTTGTGCTGGGAAACTTTGCTTTGGCAAGTGCCAATTGACCGCATTCAGGCAGAAAGAAAAGAGAATAGCAAGAGGCCTTTTCTCCCCGGCTGCTTTCCCAAGCCCTTCCAGCTCAAACTATGTCGTTGCTCCTCTGGAAGGATCCCTGCACCACGGCGTAGTTTTTCCGAAGAAGCCCTGCGTTTGCAAGAGCAAATGAGGAATTCGTGGCAGCAAAGAGGAAGGAAAGAAAGTTTCTCTCCCTCTGCCTGCTTTGCTCAGAGGACTGGATGAAGTCAGGGACTTCTCCCTTTCACTGAGAAACGTGCGGGCTGCTGTTGCCTGGGCGCTCTCTTCTTTGCAAAAGAGTCTGCAGTTCCACGCTTTGAACCGTGGAACGGCGCCGGGCTCTGCTAAGATTTCCCCCGGCGCTTCGTTTGCCCTGGGCCAAAGCGAGCCTTCACAATAGCTGAACGCTAACACTGCATACTCGTTCCACTTCCAGAACCGGGCTACGGCGAGGCATTTCTCCGGGGGAAAACGGCCCTTCGCGAATGGCAGATATGCGAGCTCATTGCGGGAAAGCGAAAGCAAAGGACGCTTTTCTCCCTCTAACCGCTTTCGTCAGAGGAACGGGGGAAGTCACAGTGTTCTTTCTCTCACTGAGATACACACACTCTGACGTTGCCTCTGAGCTCCGTTGCTGGCAAAGAACTGAAACTGACATACATTCCTGTGGGGACACCCAGGGCTTTGCTAGGATTTCTCTAGGCAGTGTGTTTTCCCTGGGCCTCACTGTAGCAACACTATCTCGCCAGGGCAACACTGCATGGCATATCCTCTGCCAGGATAGAGCTGCTGCTTTGTAGTTTGTGCTGGGAAACCTTGCTTTGGCAAGTGCCAATTGACCGCATTCAGGCAGAAAGAAAAGAGAATAGCAAGAGGCCTTTTCTCCCCGGCTGCTCTGCCAAGCCCTTCCAGCTCAAACTATGAAGTTGCTCCTCTGGAAGGATCCCTGCACCGCGGCGTAGTTTTTCCGAAGAAGCCCTGCGTTTGCAAGAGCAAATGAGGAATTCGTGGCAGGAAAGAGGAAGGAAAGAAAGTTTCTCTCCCTCTGCCTGCTTTGCTCAGAGGACTGGATGAAGTCAGGGACTTCTCCCTTTCACTGAGAAACGTACGGGCTGCTGTTGCCTGGGCGCTCTCTTCTTTGCAAAAGAGTCTGCAGTTCCACGCTTTGAACCGTGGAAAGGCGCCGGGCTCTGCTAAGATTTCCACCGGCGCTTCGTTTGCCCTGGGCCAAAGCGAGCCTTCACAATAGCTGAACGCTAACACTGCATACTCGTTCCACTTCCAGAAGCGGGCTACGGCGAGGCAGTTCTCCGGGGGAAAACGGCCCTTCGCGAAGGGCAGATCTGCCGAGCTCATTGCGGGAAAGCGAAAGCAAAGGACGCTTTTCTCCCTCTAACCGCTTTCGTCAGAGGAACGGGGAAAGTCACAGTGTTCTTTCTCTCCCTGAGATACACACAATCTGACGTTGCCTCTGAGCTCCATTGCTGGCAAAGAACTGAAACGGACATACATTCCTGTGGGGAAACACAGGGCTTTGCTAGGATTTCTCTAGGCAGTGTGTTTTCCCTGGGCCTCACTGTAGCAACTCTATCTCGCAAGGGCAGAACTGCATGGGATTTCCTCTGCCAGGAGAGAGCTGCTGCTTTGTAGTTTGTGCTGGGAAACCTTGCCTTGGCAAGTGCGAATTGACCGCATTCAGGCAGAAAGAAAAGAGAATAGCAAGAGGCCTTTTCTCCCCGGCTGCTCTGCCAAGCCCTTCCAGCTCAAACTATGTCGTTGCTCCTCTGGAAGGATCCCTGCACCGCGGCGTAGTTTTTCCGAAGCAGCCCTGCGTTTGCAAGAGCAAATGAGGAATTCGTGGCAGGAAAGAGGAAGGAAAGAAAGTTTCTCTCCCTCTGCCTGCTTTGCTCAGAGGACTGGATGAAGTCAGGGAGTTCTCCCTTTCACTGAGAAACGTGCGGGCTGCTGTTGCCTGGGCGCTCTCTTCTTTGCAAAAGAGTCTGCAGTTCCACGCTTTGAACCGTGGAAAGGCGCCGGGCTCTGCTAAGATTTCCCCCAGCGCTTCGTTTGCCCTGGGCCAAAGCGAGCCTTCACAATAGCTGAACGCTAACACTGCATACTCGTTCCACTTCCAGAAGCGGGCTACGGCGAGGCAGTTCTCCGGGGGAAAACGGCCCTTCGCGAAGGGCAGATCTGCCGAGCTCATTGCGGGAAAGCGAAAGCAAAGGACGCTTTTCTCCCTCTAACCGCTTTCGTCAGAGGAACGGGGAAAGTCACAGTGTTCTTTCTCTCCCTGAGATACACACAATCTGACGTTGCCTCTGAGCTCCGTTGCTGGCAAAGAACTGAAACTGACATACATTCCTGTGGGGACACCCAGGGCTTTGCTAGGATTTCTCTAGGCAGTGTGTTTTCCCTGGGCCTCACTGTAGCAACACTATCTCGCCGGGGGAACACTGCATGGCATATCCTCTGCCAGGAGAGAGCTGCTGCTTTGTACTTTGTGCTGGGAAACCTTGCTTTGGCAAGTGCCAATTGACCGCATTCAGGCAGAAAGAAAAGAGAATAGCAAGAGGCCTTTTCTCCCCGGCAGCTCTGCCAAGCCCTTCCAGCTCAAACTATGTCGTTGCTCCTCTGGAAGGATCCCTGCACCGCGGCGTAGTTTTTCCGAAGAAGCCCTGCGTTTGCAAGAGCAAATGAGGAATTCGTGGCAGGAAAGAGGAAGGAAAGAAAGTTTCTCTCCCTCTGCCTGCTTTGCTCAGAGGACTGCATGAAGTCAGGGAGTTCTCCCTTTCACTGAGAAACGTGCGGGCTGCTGTTGCCTGGGCGCTCTCTTCTTTGCAAAAGAGTCTGCAGTTCCACGCTTTGAACCGTGGAAAGGTGCCGGGCTCTGCTAAGATTTCCCCCGGCGCTTCGTTTGCCCTGGGCCAAAGCGAGCCTTCACAATAGCTGAACGCTAACACTGCATACTTGTTCCACTTCCAGAACCGGGCTACGGCGAGGCAGTTCTCCGGGGGAAAACGGCCCTTCGCGAAGGGCAGATCTGCCGAGCTCATTGCGGGAAAGCGAAAGCAAAGGACGCTTTTCTCCCTCTAACCGCTTTCGTCAGAGGAACGGGGGAAGTCACAGTGTTCTTTCTCTCACTGAGATACACACAATCTGACGTTGCCTCTGAGCTCCGTTGCTGGCAAAGAACTGAAACTGACATACATTCCTGTGGGGACACCCAGGGCTTTGCTAGGATTTCTCTAGGCAGTGTGTTTTCCCTGGGCCTCACTGTAGCAACACTATCTCGCCAGGGCAACACTGCATGGCATATCCTCTGCCAGGATAGAGCTGCTGCTTTGTAGTTTGTGCTGGGAAACCTTGCTTTGGCAAGTGCGAATTGACCGCATTCAGGCAGAAAGAAAAGAGAATAGCAAGAGGCCTTTTCTCCCCGGCTGCTCTGCCAAGCCCTTCCAGCTCAAACTATGAAGTTGCTCCTCTGGAAGGATCCCTGCACCGCGGCGTAGTTTTTCCGAAGAAGCCCTGCGTTTGCAAGAGCAAATGAGGAATTCGTGGCAGGAAAGAGGAAGGAAAGAAAGTTTCTCTCCCTCTGCCTGCTTTGCTCACAGGACTGGATGAAGTCAGGGACTTCTCCCTTTCACTGAGAAACGTACGGGCTGCTGTTGCCTGGGCGCTCTCTTCTTTGCAAAAGAGTCTGCAGTTCCACGCTTTGAACCGTGGAAAGGCGCCGGGCTCTGCTAAGATTTCCCCCGGCGCTTCGTTTGCCCTGGGCCAAAGCGAGCCTTCACAATAGCTGAACGCTAACACTGCATACTCGTTCCACTTCCAGAACCGGGCTACGGCGAGGCAGTTCTCCGGGGGAAAACGGCCCTTCGCGAAGGGCAGATCTGCCGAGCTCATTGCGGGAAAGCGAAAGCAAAGGACGCTTTTCTCCCTCTAACCGCTTTCGTCAGAGGAACGGGGAAAGTCACAGTGTTCTTTCTCTCCCTGAGATACACACAATCTGACGTTGCCTCTGAGCTCCGTTGCTGGCAAAGAACTGAAACTGACATACATTCCTGTGGGGACACCCAGGGCTTTGCTAGGATTTCTCTAGGCAGTGTGTTTTCCCTGGGCCTCACTGTAGCAACACTATCTCGCCAGGGCAACACTGCATGGCATATCCTCTGCCAGGATAGAGCTGCTGCTTTGTAGTTTGTGCTGGGAAACCTTGCTTTGGCAAGTGCCAATTGACCGCATTCAGGCAGAAAGAAAAGAGAATAGCAAGAGGCCTTTTCTCCCCGGCTGCTCTGCCAAGCCCTTCCAGCTCAAACTATGAAGTTGCTCCTCTGGAAGGATCCCTGCACCGCGACGTAGTTTTTCCGAAGAAGCCCTGCGTTTGCAAGAGCAAATGAGGAATTCGTGGCAGGAAAGAGGAAGGAAAGAAACTTTCTCTCCCTCTGCCTGCTTTGCTCACAGGACTGGATGAAGTCAGGGACTTCTCCCTTTCACTGAGAAACGTGCGGGCTGCTGTTGCCTGGGCGCTCTCTTCTTTGCAAAAGAGTCTGCAGTTCCACGCTTTGAACCGTGGAACGGCGCCGGGCTCTGCTAAGATTTCCCCCGGCGCTTCGTTTGCCCTGGGCCAAAGCGAGCCTTCACAATAGCTGAACGCTAACACTGCATACTCGTTCCACTTCCAGAACCGGGCTACGGCGAGGCAGTTCTCCGGGGGAAAACGGCCCTTCGCGAAGGGCAGATCTGCCGAGCTCATTGCGGGAAAGCGAAAGCAAAGGACGCTTTTCTCCCTCTAACCGCTTTCGTCAGAGGAACGGGGAAAGTCACAGTGTTCTTTCTCTCCCTGAGATACACACAATCTGACGTTGCCTCTGAGCTCCGTTGCTGGCAAAGAACTGAAACGGACATACATTCCTGTGGGGAAACACAGGGCTTTGCTAGGATTTCTCTAGGCAGTGTGTTTTCCCTGGGCCTCACTGTAGCAACACTATCTCGCCAGGGCAACACTGCATGGGATTTCCTCTGCCAGGAGAGAGCTGCTGCTTTGTAGTTTGTGCTGGGAAACTTTGCTTTGGCAAGTGCCAATTGACCGCATTCAGGCAGAAAGAAAAGAGAATAGCAAGAGGCCTTTTCTCCCCGGCTGCTTTCCCAAGCCCTTCCAGCTCAAACTATGTCGTTGCTCCTCTGGAAGGATCCCTGCACCACGGCGTAGTTTTTCCGAAGAAGCCCTGCGTTTGCAAGAGCAAATGAGGAATTCGTGGCAGCAAAGAGGAAGGAAAGAAAGTTTCTCTCCCTCTGCCTGCTTTGCTCAGAGGACTGGATGAAGTCAGGGACTTCTCCCTTTCACTGAGAAACGTGCGGGCTGCTGTTGCCTGGGCGCTCTCTTCTTTGCAAAAGAGTCTGCAGTTCCACGCTTTGAACCGTGGAACGGCGCCGGGCTCTGCTAAGATTTCCCCCGGCGCTTCGTTTGCCCTGGGCCAAAGCGAGCCTTCACAATAGCTGAACGCTAACACTGCATACTCGTTCCACTTCCAGAACCGGGCTACGGCGAGGCAGTTCTCCGGGGGAAAACGGCCCTTCGCGAATGGCAGATATGCGAGCTCATTGCGGGAAAGCGAAAGCAAAGGACGCTTTTCTCCCTCTAACCGCTTTCGTCAGAGGAACGGGGGAAGTCACAGTGTTCTTTCTCTCACTGAGATACACACACTCTGACGTTGCCTCTGAGCTCCGTTGCTGGCAAAGAACTGAAACTGACATACATTCCTGTGGGGACACCCAGGGCTTTGCTAGGATTTCTCTAGGCAGTGTGTTTTCCCTGGGCCTCACTGTAGCAACACTATCTCGCCAGGGCAACACTGCATGGCATATCCTCTGCCAGGATAGAGCTGCTGCTTTGTAGTTTGTGCTGGGAAACCTTGCTTTGGCAAGTGCCAATTGACCGCATTCAGGCAGAAAGAAAAGAGAATAGCAAGAGGCCTTTTCTCCCCGGCTGCTCTGCCAAGCCCTTCCAGCTCAAACTATGAAGTTGCTCCTCTGGAAGGATCCCTGCACCGCGGTGTAGTTTTTCCGAAGAAGCCCTGCGTTTGCAAGAGCAAATGAGGAATTCGTGGCAGGAAAGAGGAAGGAAAGAAAGTTTCTCTCCCTCTGCCTGCTTTGCTCAGAGGACTGGATGAAGTCAGGGACTTCTCCCTTTCACTGAGAAACGTGCGGGCTGCTGTTGCCTGGGCGCTCTCTTCTTTGCAAAAGAGTCTGCAGTTCCACGCTTTGAACCGTGGAAAGGCGCCGGGCTCTGCTAAGATTTCCACCGGCGCTTCGTTTGCCCTGGGCCAAAGCGAGCCTTCACAATAGCTGAACGCTAACACTGCATACTCGTTCCACTTCCAGAAGCGGGCTACGGCGAGGCAGTTCTCCGGGGGAAAACGGCCCTTCGCGAAGGGCAGATCTGCCGAGCTCATTGCGGGAAAGCGAAAGCAAAGGACGCTTTTCTCCCTCTAACCGCTTTCGTCAGAGGAACGGGGGAAGTCACAGTGTTCTTTCTCTCACTGAGATACACACAATCTGACGTTGCCTCTGAGCTCCGTTGCTGGCAAAGAACTGAAACTGACATACATTCCTGTGGGGACACCCAGGGCTTTGCTAGGATTTCTCTAGGCAGTGTGTTTTCCCTGGGCCTCACTGTAGCAACACTATCTCGCCAGGGCAACACTGCATGGCATATCCTCTGCCAGGATAGAGCTGCTGCTTTGTAGTTTGTGCTGGGAAACCTTGCTTTGGCAAGTGCGAATTGACCGCATTCAGGCAGAAAGAAAAGAGAATAGCAAGAGGCCTTTTCTCCCCGGCTGCTCTGCCAAGCCCTTCCAGCTCAAACTATGAAGTTGCTCCTCTGGAAGGATCCCTGCACCGCGGCGTAGTTTTTCCGAAGAAGCCCTGCGTTTGCAAGAGCAAATGAGGAATTCGTGGCAGGAAAGAGGAAGGAAAGAAAGTTTCTCTCCCTCTGCCTGCTTTGCTCACAGGACTGGATGAAGTCAGGGACTTCTCCCTTTCACTGAGAAACGTACGGGCTGCTGTTGCCTGGGCGCTCTCTTCTTTGCAAAAGAGTCTGCAGTTCCACGCTTTGAACCGTGGAAAGGCGCCGGGCTCTGCTAAGATTTCCCCCGGCGCTTCGTTTGCCCTGGGCCAAAGCGAGCCTTCACAATAGCTGAACGCTAACACTGCATACTCGTTCCACTTCCAGAACCGGGCTACGGCGAGGCAGTTCTCCGGGGGAAAACGGCCCTTCGCGAAGGGCAGATCTGCCGAGCTCATTGCGGGAAAGCGAAAGCAAAGGACGCTTTTCTCCCTCTAACCGCTTTCGTCAGAGGAACGGGGAAAGTCACAGTGTTCTTTCTCTCCCTGAGATACACACAATCTGACGTTGCCTCTGAGCTCCGTTGCTGGCAAAGAACTGAAACTGACATACATTCCTGTGGGGACACCCAGGGCTTTGCTAGGATTTCTCTAGGCAGTGTGTTTTCCCTGGGCCTCACTGTAGCAACACTATCTCGCCAGGGCAACACTGCATGGCATATCCTCTGCCAGGATAGAGCTGCTGCTTTGTAGTTTGTGCTGGGAAACCTTGCTTTGGCAAGTGCCAATTGACCGCATTCAGGCAGAAAGAAAAGAGAATAGCAAGAGGCCTTTTCTCCCCGGCTGCTCTGCCAAGCCCTTCCAGCTCAAACTATGAAGTTGCTCCTCTGGAAGGATCCCTGCACCGCGACGTAGTTTTTCCGAAGAAGCCCTGCGTTTGCAAGAGCAAATGAGGAATTCGTGGCAGGAAAGAGGAAGGAAAGAAACTTTCTCTCCCTCTGCCTGCTTTGCTCACAGGACTGGATGAAGTCAGGGACTTCTCCCTTTCACTGAGAAACGTGCGGGCTGCTGTTGCCTGGGCGCTCTCTTCTTTGCAAAAGAGTCTGCAGTTCCACGCTTTGAACCGTGGAACGGCGCCGGGCTCTGCTAAGATTTCCCCCGGCGCTTCGTTTGCCCTGGGCCAAAGCGAGCCTTCACAATAGCTGAACGCTAACACTGCATACTCGTTCCACTTCCAGAACCGGGCTACGGCGAGGCAGTTCTCCGGGGGAAAACGGCCCTTCGCGAAGGGCAGATCTGCCGAGCTCATTGCGGGAAAGCGAAAGCAAAGGACGCTTTTCTCCCTCTAACCGCTTTCGTCAGAGGAACGGGGAAAGTCACAGTGTTCTTTCTCTCCCTGAGATACACACAATCTGACGTTGCCTCTGAGCTCCGTTGCTGGCAAAGAACTGAAACGGACATACATTCCTGTGGGGAAACACAGGGCTTTGCTAGGATTTCTCTAGGCAGTGTGTTTTCCCTGGGCCTCACTGTAGCAACACTATCTCGCCAGGGCAACACTGCATGGGATTTCCTCTGCCAGGAGAGAGCTGCTGCTTTGTAGTTTGTGCTGGGAAACTTTGCTTTGGCAAGTGCCAATTGACCGCATTCAGGCAGAAAGAAAAGAGAATAGCAAGAGGCCTTTTCTCCCCGGCTGCTTTCCCAAGCCCTTCCAGCTCAAACTATGTCGTTGCTCCTCTGGAAGGATCCCTGCACCACGGCGTAGTTTTTCCGAAGAAGCCCTGCGTTTGCAAGAGCAAATGAGGAATTCGTGGCAGCAAAGAGGAAGGAAAGAAAGTTTCTCTCCCTCTGCCTGCTTTGCTCAGAGGACTGGATGAAGTCAGGGACTTCTCCCTTTCACTGAGAAACGTGCGGGCTGCTGTTGCCTGGGCGCTCTCTTCTTTGCAAAAGAGTCTGCAGTTCCACGCTTTGAACCGTGGAACGGCGCCGGGCTCTGCTAAGATTTCCCCCGGCGCTTCGTTTGCCCTGGGCCAAAGCGAGCCTTCACAATAGCTGAACGCTAACACTGCATACTCGTTCCACTTCCAGAACCGGGCTACGGCGAGGCAGTTCTCCGGGGGAAAACGGCCCTTCGCGAATGGCAGATATGCGAGCTCATTGCGGGAAAGCGAAAGCAAAGGACGCTTTTCTCCCTCTAACCGCTTTCGTCAGAGGAACGGGGGAAGTCACAGTGTTCTTTCTCTCACTGAGATACACACACTCTGACGTTGCCTCTGAGCTCCGTTGCTGGCAAAGAACTGAAACTGACATACATTCCTGTGGGGACACCCAGGGCTTTGCTAGGATTTCTCTAGGCAGTGTGTTTTCCCTGGGCCTCACTGTAGCAACACTATCTCGCCAGGGCAACACTGCATGGCATATCCTCTGCCAGGATAGAGCTGCTGCTTTGTAGTTTGTGCTGGGAAACCTTGCTTTGGCAAGTGCCAATTGACCGCATTCAGGCAGAAAGAAAAGAGAATAGCAAGAGGCCTTTTCTCCCCGGCTGCTCTGCCAAGCCCTTCCAGCTCAAACTATGAAGTTGCTCCTCTGGAAGGATCCCTGCACCGCGGTGTAGTTTTTCCGAAGAAGCCCTGCGTTTGCAAGAGCAAATGAGGAATTCGTGGCAGGAAAGAGGAAGGAAAGAAAGTTTCTCTCCCTCTGCCTGCTTTGCTCAGAGGACTGGATGAAGTCAGGGACTTCTCCCTTTCACTGAGAAACGTGCGGGCTGCTGTTGCCTGGGCGCTCTCTTCTTTGCAAAAGAGTCTGCAGTTCCACGCTTTGAACCGTGGAAAGGCGCCGGGCTCTGCTAAGATTTCCACCGGCGCTTCGTTTGCCCTGGGCCAAAGCGAGCCTTCACAATAGCTGAACGCTAACACTGCATACTCGTTCCACTTCCAGAAGCGGGCTACGGCGAGGCAGTTCTCCGGGGGAAAACGGCCCTTCGCGAAGGGCAGATCTGCCGAGCTCATTGCGGGAAAGCGAAAGCAAAGGACGCTTTTCTCCCTCTAACCGCTTTCGTCAGAGGAACGGGGAAAGTCACAGTGTTCTTTCTCTCCCTGAGATACACACAATCTGACGTTGCCTCTGAGCTCCATTGCTGGCAAAGAACTGAAACGGACATACATTCCTGTGGGGAAACACAGGGCTTTGCTAGGATTTCTCTAGGCAGTGTGTTTTCCCTGGGCCTCACTGTAGCAACTCTATCTCGCAAGGGCAGAACTGCATGGGATTTCCTCTGCCAGGAGAGAGCTGCTGCTTTGTAGTTTGTGCTGGGAAACCTTGCCTTGGCAAGTGCGAATTGACCGCATTCAGGCAGAAAGAAAAGAGAATAGCAAGAGGCCTTTTCTCCCCGGCTGCTCTGCCAAGCCCTTCCAGCTCAAACTATGTCGTTGCTCCTCTGGAAGGATCCCTGCACCGCGGCGTAGTTTTTCCGAAGAAGCCCTGCGTTTGCAAGAGCAAATGAGGAATTCGTGGCAGGAAAGAGGAAGGAAAGAAAGTTTCTCTCCCTCTGCCTGCTTTGCTCAGAGGACTGCATGAAGTCAGGGAGTTCTCCCTTTCACTGAGAAACGTGCGGGCTGCTGTTGCCTGGGCGCTCTCTTCTTTGCAAAAGAGTCTGCAGTTCCACGCTTTGAACCGTGGAAAGGCGCCGGGCTCTGCTAAGATTTCCACCGGCGCTTCGTTTGCCCTGGGCCAAAGCGAGCCTTCACAATAGCTGAACGCTAACACTGCATACTCGTTCCACTTCCAGAACCGGGCTACGGCGAGGCAGTTCTCCGGGGGAAAACGGCCCTTCGCGAAGGGCAGATCTGCCGAGCTCATTGCGGGAAAGCGAAAGCAAAGGACGCTTTTCTCCCTCTAACCGCTTTCGTCAGAGGAACGGGGGAAGTCACAGTGTTCTTTCTCTCACTGAGATACACACAATCTGACGTTGCCTCTGAGCTCCGTTGCTGGCAAAGAACTGAAACTGACATACATTCCTGTGGGGACACCCAGGGCTTTGCTAGGATTTCTCTAGGCAGTGTGTTTTCCCTGGGCCTCACTGTAGCAACACTATCTCGCCAGGGCAACACTGCATGGCATATCCTCTGCCAGGATAGAGCTGCTGCTTTGTAGTTTGTGCTGGGAAACCTTGCTTTGGCAAGTGCGAATTGACCGCATTCAGGCAGAAAGAAAAGAGAATAGCAAGAGGCCTTTTCTCCCCGGCTGCTCTGCCAAGCCCTTCCAGCTCAAACTATGAAGTTGCTCCTCTGGAAGGATCCCTGCACCGCGGCGTAGTTTTTCCGAAGAAGCCCTGCGTTTGCAAGAGCAAATGAGGAATTCGTGGCAGGAAAGAGGAAGGAAAGAAAGTTTCTCTCCCTCTGCCTGCTTTGCTCACAGGACTGGATGAAGTCAGGGACTTCTCCCTTTCACTGAGAAACGTACGGGCTGCTGTTGCCTGGGCGCTCTCTTCTTTGCAAAAGAGTCTGCAGTTCCACGCTTTGAACCGTGGAAAGGCGCCGGGCTCTGCTAAGATTTCCCCCGGCGCTTCGTTTGCCCTGGGCCAAAGCGAGCCTTCACAATAGCTGAACGCTAACACTGCATACTCGTTCCACTTCCAGAACCGGGCTACGGCGAGGCAGTTCTCCGGGGGAAAACGGCCCTTCGCGAAGGGCAGATCTGCCGAGCTCATTGCGGGAAAGCGAAAGCAAAGGACGCTTTTCTCCCTCTAACCGCTTTCGTCAGAGGAACGGGGAAAGTCACAGTGTTCTTTCTCTCCCTGAGATACACACAATCTGACGTTGCCTCTGAGCTCCGTTGCTGGCAAAGAACTGAAACTGACATACATTCCTGTGGGGACAGCCAGGGCTTTGCTAGGATTTCTCTAGGCAGTGTGTTTTCCCTGGGCCTCACTGTAGCAACACTATCTCGCCAGGGCAACACTGCATGGCATATCCTCTGCCAGGATAGAGCTGCTGCTTTGTAGTTTGTGCTGGGAAACCTTGCTTTGGCAAGTGCGAATTGACCGCATTCAGGCAGAAAGAAAAGAGAATAGCAAGAGGCCTTTTCTCCCCGGCTGCTCTGCCAAGCCCTTCCAGCTCAAACTATGAAGTTGCTCCTCTGGAAGGATCCCTGCACCGCGGCGTAGTTTTTCCGAAGAAGCCCTGCGTTTGCAAGAGCAAATGAGGAATTCGTGGCAGGAAAGAGGAAGGAAAGAAAGTTTCTCTCCCTCTGCCTGCTTTGCTCAGAGGACTGGATGAAGTCAGGGACTTCTCCCTTTCACTGAGAAACGTGCGGGCTGCTGTTGCCTGGGCGCTCTCTTCTTTGCAAAAGAGTCTGCAGTTCCACGCTTTGAACCGTGGAACGGCGCCGGGCTCTGCTAAGATTTCCCCCGGCGCTTCGTTTGCCCTGGGCCAAAGCGAGCCTTCACAATAGCTGAACGCTAACACTGCATACTCGTTCCACTTCCAGAACCGGGCTACGGCGAGGCAGTTCTCCGGGGGAAAACGGCCCTTCGCGAATGGCAGATATGCGAGCTCATTGCGGGAAAGCGAAAGCAAAGGACGCTTTTCTCCCTCTAACCGCTTTCGTCAGAGGAACGGGGGAATTCACAGTGTTCTTTCTCTCACTGAGATACACACACTCTGACGTTGCCTCTGAGCTCCGTTGCTGGCAAAGAACTGAAACTGACATACATTCCTGTGGGGACACCCAGGGCTTTGCTAGGATTTCTCTAGGCAGTGTGTTTTCCCTGGGCCTCACTGTAGCAACACTATCTCGCCAGGGCAACACTGCATGGCATATCCTCTGCCAGGATAGAGCTGCTGCTTTGTAGTTTGTGCTGGGAAACCTTGCTTTGGCAAGTGCCAATTGACCGCATTCAGGCAGAAAGAAAAGAGAATAGCAAGAGGCCTTTTCTCCCCGGCTGCTCTGCCAAGCCCTTCCAGCTCAAACTATGAAGTTGCTCCTCTGGAAGGATCCCTGCACCGCGGCGTAGTTTTTCCGAAGAAGCCCTGCGTTTGCAAGAGCAAATGAGGAATTCGTGGCAGGAAAGAGGAAGGAAAGAAAGTTTCTCTCCCTCTGCCTGCTTTGCTCAGAGGACTGGATGAAGTCAGGGACTTCTCCCTTTCACTGAGAAACGTGCGGGCTGCTGTTGCCTGGGCGCTCTCTTCTTTGCAAAAGAGTCTGCAGTTCCACGCTTTGAACCGTGGAAAGGCGCCGGGCTCTGCTAAGATTTCCACCGGCGCTTCGTTTGCCCTGGGCCAAAGCGAGCCTTCACAATAGCTGAACGCTAACACTGCATACTCGTTCCACTTCCAGAAGCGGGCTACGGCGAGGCAGTTCTCCGGGGGAAAACGGCCCTTCGCGAAGGGCAGATCTGCCGAGCTCATTGCGGGAAAGCGAAAGCAAAGGACGCTTTTCTCCCTCTAACCGCTTTCGTCAGAGGAACGGGGAAAGTCACAGTGTTCTTTCTCTCCCTGAGATACACACAATCTGACGTTGCCTCTGAGCTCCATTGCTGGCAAAGAACTGAAACGGACATACATTCCTGTGGGGAAACACAGGGCTTTGCTAGGATTTCTCTAGGCAGTGTGTTTTCCCTGGGCCTCACTGTAGCAACTCTATCTCGCAAGGGCAGAACTGCATGGGATTTCCTCTGCCAGGAGAGAGCTGCTGCTTTGTAGTTTGTGCTGGGAAACCTTGCCTTGGCAAGTGCGAATTGACCGCATTCAGGCAGAAAGAAAAGAGAATAGCAAGAGGCCTTTTCTCCCCGGCTGCTCTGCCAAGCCCTTCCAGCTCAAACTATGTCGTTGCTCCTCTGGAAGGATCCCTGCACCGCGGCGTAGTTTTTCCGAAGCAGCCCTGCGTTTGCAAGAGCAAATGAGGAATTCGTGGCAGGAAAGAGGAAGGAAAGAAAGTTTCTCTCCCTCTGCCTGCTTTGCTCAGAGGACTGGATGAAGTCAGGGAGTTCTCCCTTTCACTGAGAAACGTGCGGGCTGCTGTTGCCTGGGCGCTCTCTTCTTTGCAAAAGAGTCTGCAGTTCCACGCTTTGAACCGTGGAAAGGCGCCGGGCTCTGCTAAGATTTCCCCCAGCGCTTCGTTTGCCCTGGGCCAAAGCGAGCCTTCACAATAGCTGAACGCTAACACTGCATACTCGTTCCACTTCCAGAAGCGGGCTACGGCGAGGCAGTTCTCCGGGGGAAAACGGCCCTTCGCGAAGGGCAGATCTGCCGAGCTCATTGCGGGAAAGCGAAAGCAAAGGACGCTTTTCTCCCTCTAACCGCTTTCGTCAGAGGAACGGGGAAAGTCACAGTGTTCTTTCTCTCCCTGAGATACACACAATCTGACGTTGCCTCTGAGCTCCGTTGCTGGCAAAGAACTGAAACTGACATACATTCCTGTGGGGACACCCAGGGCTTTGCTAGGATTTCTCTAGGCAGTGTGTTTTCCCTGGGCCTCACTGTAGCAACACTATCTCGCCGGGGGAACACTGCATGGCATATCCTCTGCCAGGAGAGAGCTGCTGCTTTGTACTTTGTGCTGGGAAACCTTGCTTTGGCAAGTGCCAATTGACCGCATTCAGGCAGAAAGAAAAGAGAATAGCAAGAGGCCTTTTCTCCCCGGCTGCTCTGCCAAGCCCTTCCAGCTCAAACTATGTCGTTGCTCCTCTGGAAGGATCCCTGCACCGCGGCGTAGTTTTTCCGAAGAAGCCCTGCGTTTGCAAGAGCAAATGAGGAATTCGTGGCAGGAAAGAGGAAGGAAAGAAAGTTTCTCTCCCTCTGCCTGCTTTGCTCAGAGGACTGGATGAAGTCAGGGACTTCTCCCTTTCACTGAGAAACGTACGGGCTGCTGTTGCCTGGGCGCTCTCTTCTTTGCAAAAGAGTCTGCAGTTCCACGCTTTGAACCGTGGAAAGGCGCCGGGCTCTGCTAAGATTTCCCCCGGCGCTTCGTTTGCCCTGGGCCAAAGCGAGCCTTCACAATAGCTGAACGCTAACACTGCATACTCGTTCCACTTCCAGAACCGGGCTACGGCGAGGCAGTTCTCCGGGGGAAAGCGGCCCTTCGCGAAGGGCAGATCTGCCGAGCTCATTGCGGGAAAGCGAAAGCAAAGGACGCTTTTCTCCCTCTAACCGCTTTCGTCAGAGGAACGGGGAAAGTCACAGTGTTCTTTCTCTCCCTGAGATACACACAATCTGACGTTGCCTCTGAGCTCCGTTGCTGGCAAAGAACTGAAACGGACATACATTCCTGTGGGGAAACACAGGGCTTTGCTAGGATTTCTCTAGGCAGTGTGTTTTCCCTGGGCCTCACTGTAGCAACACTATCTCGCCAGGGCAACACTGCATGGGATTTCCTCTGCCAGGAGAGAGCTGCTGCTTTGTAGTTTGTGCTGGGAAACTTTGCTTTGGCAAGTGCCAATTGACCGCATTCAGGCAGAAAGAAAAGAGAATAGCAAGAGGCCTTTTCTCCCCGGCTGCTTTCCCAAGCCCTTCCAGCTCAAACTATGTCGTTGCTCCTCTGGAAGGATCCCTGCACCACGGCGTAGTTTTTCCGAAGAAGCCCTGCGTTTGCAAGAGCAAATGAGGAATTCGTGGCAGCAAAGAGGAAGGAAAGAAAGTTTCTCTCCCTCTGCCTGCTTTGCTCAGAGGACTGGATGAAGTCAGGGACTTCTCCCTTTCACTGAGAAACGTGCGGGCTGCTGTTGCCTGGGCGCTCTCTTCTTTGCAAAAGAGTCTGCAGTTCCACGCTTTGAACCGTGGAACGGCGCCGGGCTCTGCTAAGATTTCCCCCGGCGCTTCGTTTGCCCTGGGCCAAAGCGAGCCTTCACAATAGCTGAACGCTAACACTGCATACTCGTTCCACTTCCAGAACCGGGCTACGGCGAGGCAGTTCTCCGGGGGAAAACGGCCCTTCGCGAATGGCAGATAGGCGAGCTCATTGCGGGAAAGCGAAAGCAAAGGACGCTTTTCTCCCTCTAACCGCTTTCGTCAGAGGAACGGGGGAAGTCACAGTGTTCTTTCTCTCACTGAGATACACACACTCTGACGTTGCCTCTGAGCTCCGTTGCTGGCAAAGAACTGAAACTGACATACATTCCTGTGGGGACACCCAGGGCTTTGCTAGGATTTCTCTAGGCAGTGTGTTTTCCCTGGGCCTCACTGTAGCAACACTATCTCGCCAGGGCAACACTGCATGGCATATCCTCTGCCAGGATAGAGCTGCTGCTTTGTAGTTTGTGCTGGGAAACCTTGCTTTGGCAAGTGCCAATTGACCGCATTCAGGCAGAAAGAAAAGAGAATAGCAAGAGGCCTTTTCTCCCCGGCTGCTCTGCCAAGCCCTTCCAGCTCAAACTATGAAGTTGCTCCTCTGGAAGGATCCCTGCACCGCGGCGTAGTTTTTCCGAAGAAGCCCTGCGTTTGCAAGAGCAAATGAGGAATTCGTGGCAGGAAAGAGGAAGGAAAGAAAGTTTCTCTCCCTCTGCCTGCTTTGCTCAGAGGACTGGATGAAGTCAGGGACTTCTCCCTTTCACTGAGAAACGTGCGGGCTGCTGTTGCCTGGGCGCTCTCTTCTTTGCAAAAGAGTCTGCAGTTCCACGCTTTGAACCGTGGAAAGGCGCCGGGCTCTGCTAAGATTTCCCCCGGCGCTTCGTTTGCCCTGGGCCAAAGCGAGCCTTCACAATAGCTGAACGCTAACACTGCATACTCGTTCCACTTCCAGAACCGGGCTACGGCGAGGCAGTTCTCCGGGGGAAAACGGCCCTTCGCGAAGGGCAGATCTGCCGAGCTCATTGCGAGAAAGCGAAAGCAAAGGACGCTTTTCTCCCTCTAACCGCTTTCGTCAGAGGAACGGGGAAAGTCACAGTGTTCTTTCTCTCCCTGAGATACACACAATCTGACGTTGCCTCTGAGCTCCATTGCTGGCAAAGAACTGAAACGGACATACATTCCTGTGGGGAAACACAGGGCTTTGCTAGGATTTCTCTAGGCAGTGTGTTTTCCCTGGGCCTCACTGTAGCAACTCTATCTCGCAAGGGCAGAACTGCATGGGATTTCCTCTGCCAGGAGAGAGCTGCTGCTTTGTAGTTTGTGCTGGGAAACCTTGCCTTGGCAAGTGCGAATTGACCGCATTCAGGCAGAAAGAAAAGAGAATAGCAAGAGGCCTTTTCTCCCCGGCTGCTCTGCCAAGCCCTTCCAGCTCAAACTATGTCGTTGCTCCTCTGGAAGGATCCCTGCACCGCGGCGTAGTTTTTCCGAAGAAGCCCTGCGTTTGCAAGAGCAAATGAGGAATTCGTGGCAGGAAAGAGGAAGGAAAGAAAGTTTCTCTCCCTCTGCCTGCTTTGCTCAGAGGACTGCATGAAGTCAGGGAGTTCTCCCTTTCACTGAGA
This sequence comes from Elephas maximus indicus, assembly GCF_024166365.1. Taxonomy (NCBI): domain Eukaryota; kingdom Metazoa; phylum Chordata; class Mammalia; order Proboscidea; family Elephantidae; genus Elephas; species Elephas maximus. The sequence goes on from NC_064822.1 coordinate 2,351,040, forward strand.
AACGTGCGGGCTGCTGTTGCCTGGGCGCTCTCTTCTTTGCAAAAGAGTCTGCAGTTCCACGCTTTGAACCGTGGAAAGGCGCCGGGCTCTGCTAAGATTTCCACCGGCGCTTCGTTTGCCCTGGGCCAAAGCGAGCCTTCACAATAGCTGAACGCTAACACTGCATACTCGTTCCACTTCCAGAACCGGGCTACGGCGAGGCAGTTCTCCGGGGGAAAACGGCCCTTCGCGAAGGGCAGATCTGCCGAGCTCATTGCGGGAAAGCGAAAGCAAAGGACGCTTTTCTCCCTCTAACCGCTTTCGTCAGAGGAACGGGGGAAGTCACAGTGTTCTTTCTCTCACTGAGATACACACAATCTGACGTTGCCTCTGAGCTCCGTTGCTGGCAAAGAACTGAAACTGACATACATTCCTGTGGGGACACCCAGGGCTTTGCTAGGATTTCTCTAGGCAGTGTGTTTTCCCTGGGCCTCACTGTAGCAACACTATCTCGCCAGGGCAACACTGCATGGCATATCCTCTGCCAGGATAGAGCTGCTGCTTTGTAGTTTGTGCTGGGAAACCTTGCTTTGGCAAGTGCGAATTGACCGCATTCAGGCAGAAAGAAAAGAGAATAGCAAGAGGCCTTTTCTCCCCGGCTGCTCTGCCAAGCCCTTCCAGCTCAAACTATGAAGTTGCTCCTCTGGAAGGATCCCTGCACCGCGGCGTAGTTTTTCCGAAGAAGCCCTGCGTTTGCAAGAGCAAATGAGGAATTCGTGGCAGGAAAGAGGAAGGAAAGAAAGTTTCTCTCCCTCTGCCTGCTTTGCTCACAGGACTGGATGAAGTCAGGGACTTCTCCCTTTCACTGAGAAACGTACGGGCTGCTGTTGCCTGGGCGCTCTCTTCTTTGCAAAAGAGTCTGCAGTTCCACGCTTTGAACCGTGGAAAGGCGCCGGGCTCTGCTAAGATTTCCCCCGGCGCTTCGTTTGCCCTGGGCCAAAGCGAGCCTTCACAATAGCTGAACGCTAACACTGCATACTCGTTCCACTTCCAGAACCGGGCTACGGCGAGGCAGTTCTCCGGGGGAAAACGGCCCTTCGCGAAGGGCAGATCTGCCGAGCTCATTGCGGGAAAGCGAAAGCAAAGGACGCTTTTCTCCCTCTAACCGCTTTCGTCAGAGGAACGGGGAAAGTCACAGTGTTCTTTCTCTCCCTGAGATACACACAATCTGACGTTGCCTCTGAGCTCCGTTGCTGGCAAAGAACTGAAACTGACATACATTCCTGTGGGGACAGCCAGGGCTTTGCTAGGATTTCTCTAGGCAGTGTGTTTTCCCTGGGCCTCACTGTAGCAACACTATCTCGCCAGGGCAACACTGCATGGCATATCCTCTGCCAGGATAGAGCTGCTGCTTTGTAGTTTGTGCTGGGAAACCTTGCTTTGGCAAGTGCGAATTGACCGCATTCAGGCAGAAAGAAAAGAGAATAGCAAGAGGCCTTTTCTCCCCGGCTGCTCTGCCAAGCCCTTCCAGCTCAAACTATGAAGTTGCTCCTCTGGAAGGATCCCTGCACCGCGGCGTAGTTTTTCCGAAGAAGCCCTGCGTTTGCAAGAGCAAATGAGGAATTCGTGGCAGGAAAGAGGAAGGAAAGAAAGTTTCTCTCCCTCTGCCTGCTTTGCTCAGAGGACTGGATGAAGTCAGGGACTTCTCCCTTTCACTGAGAAACGTGCGGGCTGCTGTTGCCTGGGCGCTCTCTTCTTTGCAAAAGAGTCTGCAGTTCCACGCTTTGAACCGTGGAACGGCGCCGGGCTCTGCTAAGATTTCCCCCGGCGCTTCGTTTGCCCTGGGCCAAAGCGAGCCTTCACAATAGCTGAACGCTAACACTGCATACTCGTTCCACTTCCAGAACCGGGCTACGGCGAGGCAGTTCTCCGGGGGAAAACGGCCCTTCGCGAATGGCAGATATGCGAGCTCATTGCGGGAAAGCGAAAGCAAAGGACGCTTTTCTCCCTCTAACCGCTTTCGTCAGAGGAACGGGGGAATTCACAGTGTTCTTTCTCTCACTGAGATACACACACTCTGACGTTGCCTCTGAGCTCCGTTGCTGGCAAAGAACTGAAACTGACATACATTCCTGTGGGGACACCCAGGGCTTTGCTAGGATTTCTCTAGGCAGTGTGTTTTCCCTGGGCCTCACTGTAGCAACACTATCTCGCCAGGGCAACACTGCATGGCATATCCTCTGCCAGGATAGAGCTGCTGCTTTGTAGTTTGTGCTGGGAAACCTTGCTTTGGCAAGTGCCAATTGACCGCATTCAGGCAGAAAGAAAAGAGAATAGCAAGAGGCCTTTTCTCCCCGGCTGCTCTGCCAAGCCCTTCCAGCTCAAACTATGAAGTTGCTCCTCTGGAAGGATCCCTGCACCGCGGCGTAGTTTTTCCGAAGAAGCCCTGCGTTTGCAAGAGCAAATGAGGAATTCGTGGCAGGAAAGAGGAAGGAAAGAAAGTTTCTCTCCCTCTGCCTGCTTTGCTCACAGGACTGGATGAAGTCAGGGACTTCTCCCTTTCACTGAGAAACGTGCGGGCTGCTGTTGCCTGGGCGCTCTCTTCTTTGCAAAAGAGTCTGCAGTTCCACGCTTTGAACCGTGGAAAGGCGCCGGGCTCTGCTAAGATTTCCACCGGCGCTTCGTTTGCCCTGGGCCAAAGCGAGCCTTCACAATAGCTGAACGCTAACACTGCATACTCGTTCCACTTCCAGAAGCGGGCTACGGCGAGGCAGTTCTCCGGGGGAAAACGGCCCTTCGCGAAGGGCAGATCTGCCGAGCTCATTGCGGGAAAGCGAAAGCAAAGGACGCTTTTCTCCCTCTAACCGCTTTCGTCAGAGGAACGGGGAAAGTCACAGTGTTCTTTCTCTCCCTGAGATACACACAATCTGACGTTGCCTCTGAGCTCCATTGCTGGCAAAGAACTGAAACGGACATACATTCCTGTGGGGAAACACAGGGCTTTGCTAGGATTTCTCTAGGCAGTGTGTTTTCCCTGGGCCTCACTGTAGCAACTCTATCTCGCAAGGGCAGAACTGCATGGGATTTCCTCTGCCAGGAGAGAGCTGCTGCTTTGTAGTTTGTGCTGGGAAACCTTGCCTTGGCAAGTGCGAATTGACCGCATTCAGGCAGAAAGAAAAGAGAATAGCAAGAGGCCTTTTCTCCCCGGCTGCTCTGCCAAGCCCTTCCAGCTCAAACTATGTCGTTGCTCCTCTGGAAGGATCCCTGCACCGCGGCGTAGTTTTTCCGAAGCAGCCCTGCGTTTGCAAGAGCAAATGAGGAATTCGTGGCAGGAAAGAGGAAGGAAAGAAAGTTTCTCTCCCTCTGCCTGCTTTGCTCAGAGGACTGGATGAAGTCAGGGAGTTCTCCCTTTCACTGAGAAACGTGCGGGCTGCTGTTGCCTGGGCGCTCTCTTCTTTGCAAAAGAGTCTGCAGTTCCACGCTTTGAACCGTGGAAAGGCGCCGGGCTCTGCTAAGATTTCCCCCAGCGCTTCGTTTGCCCTGGGCCAAAGCGAGCCTTCACAATAGCTGAACGCTAACACTGCATACTCGTTCCACTTCCAGAAGCGGGCTACGGCGAGGCAGTTCTCCGGGGGAAAACGGCCCTTCGCGAAGGGCAGATCTGCCGAGCTCATTGCGGGAAAGCGAAAGCAAAGGACGCTTTTCTCCCTCTAACCGCTTTCGTCAGAGGAACGGGGAAAGTCACAGTGTTCTTTCTCTCCCTGAGATACACACAATCTGACGTTGCCTCTGAGCTCCGTTGCTGGCAAAGAACTGAAACTGACATACATTCCTGTGGGGACACCCAGGGCTTTGCTAGGATTTCTCTAGGCAGTGTGTTTTCCCTGGGCCTCACTGTAGCAACACTATCTCGCCGGGGGAACACTGCATGGCATATCCTCTGCCAGGAGAGAGCTGCTGCTTTGTACTTTGTGCTGGGAAACCTTGCTTTGGCAAGTGCCAATTGACCGCATTCAGGCAGAAAGAAAAGAGAATAGCAAGAGGCCTTTTCTCCCCGGCTGCTCTGCCAAGCCCTTCCAGCTCAAACTATGTCGTTGCTCCTCTGGAAGGATCCCTGCACCGCGGCGTAGTTTTTCCGAAGAAGCCCTGCGTTTGCAAGAGCAAATGAGGAATTCGTGGCAGGAAAGAGGAAGGAAAGAAAGTTTCTCTCCCTCTGCCTGCTTTGCTCAGAGGACTGGATGAAGTCAGGGACTTCTCCCTTTCACTGAGAAACGTGCGGGCTGCTGTTGCCTGGGCGCTCTCTTCTTTGCAAAAGAGTCTGCAGTTCCACGCTTTGAACCGTGGAAAGGCGCCGGGCTCTGCTAAGATTTCCCCCGGCGCTTCGTTTGCCCTGGGCCAAAGCGAGCCTTCACAATAGCTGAACGCTAACACTGCATACTCGTTCCACTTCCAGAACCGGGCTACGGCGAGGCAGTTCTCCGGGGGAAAGCGGCCCTTCGCGAAGGGCAGATCTGCCGAGCTCATTGCGGGAAAGCGAAAGCAAAGGACGCTTTTCTCCCTCTAACCGCTTTCGTCAGAGGAACGGGGAAAGTCACAGTGTTCTTTCTCTCCCTGAGATACACACAATCTGACGTTGCCTCTGAGCTCCGTTGCTGGCAAAGAACTGAAACGGACATACATTCCTGTGGGGAAACACAGGGCTTTGCTAGGATTTCTCTAGGCAGTGTGTTTTCCCTGGGCCTCACTGTAGCAACACTATCTCGCCAGGGCAACACTGCATGGGATTTCCTCTGCCAGGAGAGAGCTGCTGCTTTGTAGTTTGTGCTGGGAAACTTTGCTTTGGCAAGTGCCAATTGACCGCATTCAGGCAGAAAGAAAAGAGAATAGCAAGAGGCCTTTTCTCCCCGGCTGCTTTCCCAAGCCCTTCCAGCTCAAACTATGTCGTTGCTCCTCTGGAAGGATCCCTGCACCACGGCGTAGTTTTTCCGAAGAAGCCCTGCGTTTGCAAGAGCAAATGAGGAATTCGTGGCAGCAAAGAGGAAGGAAAGAAAGTTTCTCTCCCTCTGCCTGCTTTGCTCAGAGGACTGGATGAAGTCAGGGACTTCTCCCTTTCACTGAGAAACGTGCGGGCTGCTGTTGCCTGGGCGCTCTCTTCTTTGCAAAAGAGTCTGCAGTTCCACGCTTTGAACCGTGGAACGGCGCCGGGCTCTGCTAAGATTTCCCCCGGCGCTTCGTTTGCCCTGGGCCAAAGCGAGCCTTCACAATAGCTGAACGCTAACACTGCATACTCGTTCCACTTCCAGAACCGGGCTACGGCGAGGCAGTTCTCCGGGGGAAAACGGCCCTTCGCGAATGGCAGATAGGCGAGCTCATTGCGGGAAAGCGAAAGCAAAGGACGCTTTTCTCCCTCTAACCGCTTTCGTCAGAGGAACGGGGGAAGTCACAGTGTTCTTTCTCTCACTGAGATACACACACTCTGACGTTGCCTCTGAGCTCCGTTGCTGGCAAAGAACTGAAACTGACATACATTCCTGTGGGGACACCCAGGGCTTTGCTAGGATTTCTCTAGGCAGTGTGTTTTCCCTGGGCCTCACTGTAGCAACACTATCTCGCCAGGGCAACACTGCATGGCATATCCTCTGCCAGGATAGAGCTGCTGCTTTGTAGTTTGTGCTGGGAAACCTTGCTTTGGCAAGTGCCAATTGACCGCATTCAGGCAGAAAGAAAAGAGAATAGCAAGAGGCCTTTTCTCCCCGGCTGCTCTGCCAAGCCCTTCCAGCTCAAACTATGAAGTTGCTCCTCTGGAAGGATCCCTGCACCGCGGCGTAGTTTTTCCGAAGAAGCCCTGCGTTTGCAAGAGCAAATGAGGAATTCGTGGCAGGAAAGAGGAAGGAAAGAAAGTTTCTCTCCCTCTGCCTGCTTTGCTCAGAGGACTGGATGAAGTCAGGGACTTCTCCCTTTCACTGAGAAACGTGCGGGCTGCTGTTGCCTGGGCGCTCTCTTCTTTGCAAAAGAGTCTGCAGTTCCACGCTTTGAACCGTGGAAAGGCGCCGGGCTCTGCTAAGATTTCCCCCGGCGCTTCGTTTGCCCTGGGCCAAAGCGAGCCTTCACAATAGCTGAACGCTAACACTGCATACTCGTTCCACTTCCAGAACCGGGCTACGGCGAGGCAGTTCTCCGGGGGAAAACGGCCCTTCGCGAAGGGCAGATCTGCCGAGCTCATTGCGGGAAAGCGAAAGCAAAGGACGCTTTTCTCCCTCTAACCGCTTTCGTCAGAGGAACGGGGAAAGTCACAGTGTTCTTTCTCTCCCTGAGATACACACAATCTGACGTTGCCTCTGAGCTCCATTGCTGGCAAAGAACTGAAACGGACATACATTCCTGTGGGGAAACACAGGGCTTTGCTAGGATTTCTCTAGGCAGTGTGTTTTCCCTGGGCCTCACTGTAGCAACTCTATCTCGCAAGGGCAGAACTGCATGGGATTTCCTCTGCCAGGAGAGAGCTGCTGCTTTGTAGTTTGTGCTGGGAAACCTTGCCTTGGCAAGTGCGAATTGACCGCATTCAGGCAGAAAGAAAAGAGAATAGCAAGAGGCCTTTTCTCCCCGGCTGCTCTGCCAAGCCCTTCCAGCTCAAACTATGTCGTTGCTCCTCTGGAAGGATCCCTGCACCGCGGCGTAGTTTTTCCGAAGCAGCCCTGCGTTTGCAAGAGCAAATGAGGAATTCGTGGCAGGAAAGAGGAAGGAAAGAAAGTTTCTCTCCCTCTGCCTGCTTTGCTCAGAGGACTGGATGAAGTCAGGGAGTTCTCCCTTTCACTGAGAAACGTGCGGGCTGCTGTTGCCTGGGCGCTCTCTTCTTTGCAAAAGAGTCTGCAGTTCCACGCTTTGAACCGTGGAAAGGCGCCGGGCTCTGCTAAGATTTCCCCCAGCGCTTCGTTTGCCCTGGGCCAAAGCGAGCCTTCACAATAGCTGAACGCTAACACTGCATACTCGTTCCACTTCCAGAAGCGGGCTACGGCGAGGCAGTTCTCCGGGGGAAAACGGCCCTTCGCGAAGGGCAGATCTGCCGAGCTCATTGCGGGAAAGCGAAAGCAAAGGACGCTTTTCTCCCTCTAACCGCTTTCGTCAGAGGAACGGGGAAAGTCACAGTGTTCTTTCTCTCCCTGAGATACACACAATCTGACGTTGCCTCTGAGCTCCGTTGCTGGCAAAGAACTGAAACTGACATACATTCCTGTGGGGACACCCAGGGCTTTGCTAGGATTTCTCTAGGCAGTGTGTTTTCCCTGGGCCTCACTGTAGCAACACTATCTCGCCAGGGCAACACTGCATGGCATATCCTCTGCCAGGATAGAGCTGCTGCTTTGTAGTTTGTGCTGGGAAACCTTGCTTTGGCAAGTGCGAATTGACCGCATTCAGGCAGAAAGAAAAGAGAATAGCAAGAGGCCTTTTCTCCCCGGCTGCTCTGCCAAGCCCTTCCAGCTCAAACTATGAAGTTGCTCCTCTGGAAGGATCCCTGCACCGCGGCGTAGTTTTTCCGAAGAAGCCCTGCGTTTGCAAGAGCAAATGAGGAATTCGTGGCAGGAAAGAGGAAGGAAAGAAAGTTTCTCTCCCTCTGCCTGCTTTGCTCACAGGACTGGATGAAGTCAGGGACTTCTCCCTTTCACTGAGAAACGTACGGGCTGCTGTTGCCTGGGCGCTCTCTTCTTTGCAAAAGAGTCTGCAGTTCCACGCTTTGAACCGTGGAAAGGCGTCGGGCTCTGCTAAGATTTCCCCCGGCGCTTCGTTTGCCCTGGGCCAAAGCGAGCCTTCACAATAGCTGAACGCTAACACTGCATACTCGTTCCACTTCCAGAACCGGGCTACGGCGAGGCAGTTCTCCGGGGGAAAACGGCCCTTCGCGAAGGGCAGATCTGCCGAGCTCATTGCGGGAAAGCGAAAGCAAAGGACGCTTTTCTCCCTCTAACCGCTTTCGTCAGAGGAACGGGGAAAGTCACAGTGTTCTTTCTCTCCCTGAGATACACACAATCTGACGTTGCCTCTGAGCTCCGTTGCTGGCAAAGAACTGAAACGGACATACATTCCTGTGGGGAAACACAGGGCTTTGCTAGGATTTCTCTAGGCAGTGTGTTTTCCCTGGGCCTCACTGTAGCAACACTATCTCGCCAGGGCAACACTGCATGGGATTTCCTCTGCCAGGAGAGAGCTGCTGCTTTGTAGTTTGTGCTGGGAAACTTTGCTTTGGCAAGTGCCAATTGACCGCATTCAGGCAGAAAGAAAAGAGAATAGCAAGAGGCCTTTTCTCCCCGGCTGCTTTCCCAAGCCCTTCCAGCTCAAACTATGTCGTTGCTCCTCTGGAAGGATCCCTGCACCACGGCGTAGATTTTCCGAAGAAGCCCTGCGTTTGCAAGAGCAAATGAGGAATTCGTGGCAGCAAAGAGGAAGGAAAGAAAGTTTCTCTCCCTCTGCCTGCTTTGCTCAGAGGACTGGATGAAGTCAGGGAGTTCTCCCTTTCACTGAGAAACGTGCGGGCTGCTGTTGCCTGGGCGCTCTCTTCTTTGCAAAAGAGTCTGCAGTTCCACGCTTTGAACCGTGGAACGGCGCCGGGCTCTGCTAAGATTTCCCCCGGCGCTTCGTTTGCCCTGGGCCAAAGCGAGCCTTCACAATAGCTGAACGCTAACACTGCATACTCGTTCCACTTCCAGAACCGGGCTACGGCGAGGCAGTTCTCCGGGGGAAAACGGCCCTTCGCGAAGGACAGATAGGCGAGCTCATTGCGGGAAAGCGAAAGCAAAGGACGCTTTTCTCCCTCTAACCGCTTTCGTCAGAGGAACGGGGGAAGTCACAGTGTTCTTTCTCTCACTGAGATACACACAATCTGACGTTGCCTCTGAGCTCCGTTGCTGGCAAAGAACTGAAACGGACATACATTCCTGTGGGGACACCCAGGGCTTTGCTAGGATTTCTCTAGGCAGTGTGTTTTCCCTGGGCCTCACTGTAGCAACACTATCTCGCCAGGGCAACACTGCATGGCATATCCTCTGCCAGGATAGAGCTGCTGCTTTGTAGTTTGTGCTGGGAAACCTTGCTTTGGCAAGTGCCAATTGACCGCATTCAGGCAGAAAGAAAAGAGAATAGCAAGAGGCCTTTTCTCCCCGGCTGCTCTGCCAAGCCCTTCCAGCTCAAACTATGTCGTTGCTCCTCTGGAAGGATCCCTGCACCGCGGCGTAGTTTTTCCGAAGAAGCCCTGCGTTTGCAAGAGCAAATGAGGAATTCGTGGCAGGAAAGAGGAAGGAAAGAAAGTTTCTCTCCCTCTGCCTGCTTTGCTCACAGGACTGGATGAAGTCAGGGAGTTCTCCCTTTCACTGAGAAACGTGCGGGCTGCTGTTGCCTGAGCGCTCTCTTCTTTGCAAAAGAGTCTGCAGTTCCACGCTTTGAACCGTGGAAAGGCGCCGGGCTCTGCTAAGATTTCCCCCAGCGCTTCGTTTGCCCTGGGCCAAAGCGAGCCTTCACAATAGCTGAACGCTAACACTGCATACTCGTTCCACTTCCAGAAGCGGGCTACGGCGAGGCAGTTCTCCGGGGGAAAACGGCCCTTCGCGAAGGGCAGATCTGCCGAGCTCATTGCGGGAAAGCGAAAGCAAAGGACGCTTTTCTCCCTCTAACCGCTTTCATCAGAGGAACGGGGAAAGTCACAGTGTTCTTTCTCTCCCTGAGATACACACAATCTGACGTTGCCTCTGAGCTCCGTTGCTGGCAAAGAACTGAAACTGACATACATTCCTGTGGGGACACCCAGGGCTTTGCTAGGATTTCTCTAGGCAGTGTGTTTTCCCTGGGCCTCACTGTAGCAACACTATCTCGCCGGGGCAACACTGCATGGCATATCCTCTGCCAGGAGAGAGCTGCTGCTTTGTAGTTTGTGCTGGGAAACCTTGCTTTGGCAAGTGCCAATTGACCGCATTCAGGCAGAAAGAAAAGAGAATAGCAAGAGGCCTTTTCTCCCCGGCTGCTCTGCCAAGCCCTTCCAGCTCAAACTATGTCGTTGCTCCTCTGGAAGGATCCCTGCACCGCGGCGTAGTTTTTCCGAAGAAGCCCTGCGTTTGCAAGAGCAAATGAGGAATTCGTGGCAGGAAAGAGGAAGGAAAGAAAGTTTCTCTCCCTCTGCCTGCTTTGCTCAGAGGACCGGATGAAGTCAGGGAGTTCTCCCTTTCACTGAGAAACGTGCGGGCTGCTGTTGCCTGGGCGCTCCCTTCTTTGCAAAAGAGTCTGCAGTTCCAGGCTTTGAACTGTGGAAAGGCGCCGGGCTCTGCTAAGATTTCCCCCGGCGCTTCGTTTGCCCTGGGCCAAAGCGAGCCTTCACAATACCTGAACGCTAACACTGCATACTCGTTCCACTTCCAGAACCGGGCTACGGCGAGGCAGTTCTCCGGGGGAAAACGGCCCTTCGCGAAGGGCAGATCTGCCGAGCTCATTGCGGGAAAGCGAAAGCAAAGGACGCTTTTCTCCCTCTAACCGCTTTCGTCAGAGGAACGGGGGAAGTCACAGTGTTCTTTCTCTCCCTGAGATACACACAATCTGACGTTGCCTCTGAGCTCCGTTGCTGGCAAAGAACTGAAAGTGACATACATTCCTGTGGGGAAACACAGGGCTTTGCTAGGATTTCTCTAGGCAGTGTGTTTTCCCTGGGCCTCACTGTAGCAACACTATCTCGCCAGGGCAACACTGCATGGCACTTCCTCTGCCAGGAGAGAGCTGCTGCTTTGGAGTTTGTGCTGGGATACCTTGCTTTGGCAAGTGCGAATTGACCGCATTCAGGCAGAAAGAAAAGAGAATAGCAAGAGGCCTTTTCTCCCCGGCTGCTCTGCCAAGCCCTTCCAGCTCAAACTATGTCGTTGCTCCTCTGGAAGGATCCCTGCACCGCGACGTAGTTTTTCCGAAGAAGCCCTGCGTTTGCAAGAGCAAATGAGGAATTCGTGGCAGGAAAGAGGAAGGAAAGAAAGTTTCTCTCCCTCTGCCTGCTTTGCTCACAGGACTGGATGAAGTCAGGGACTTCTCCCTTTCACTGAGAAACGTACGGGCTGCTGTTGCCTGGGCGCTCTCTTCTTTGCAAAAGAGTCTGCAGTTCCACGCTTTGAACCGTGGAAAGGCGCCGGGCTCTGCTAAGATTTCCCCCGGCGCTTCGTTTGCCCTGGGCCAAAGCGAGCCTTCACAATAGCTGAACGCTAACACTGCATACTCGTTCCACTTCCAGAAGCGGGCTACGGCGAGGCAGTTCTCCGGGGGAAAACGGCCCTTCGCGAAGGGCAGATCTGCCGAGCTCATTGCGGGAAAGCGAAAGCAAAGGACGCTTTTCTCCCTCTAACCGCTTTCGTCAGAGGAACGGGGAAAGTCACAGTGTTCTTTCTCTCCCTGAGATACACACAATCTGACGTTGCCTCTGAGCTCCATTGCTGGCAAAGAACTGAAACGGACATACATTCCTGTGGGGAAACACAGGGCTTTGCTAGGATTTCTCTAGGCAGTGTGTTTTCCCTGGGCCTCACTGTAGCAACTCTATCTCGCAAGGGCAGAACTGCATGGGATTTCCTCTGCCAGGAGAGAGCTGCTGCTTTGTAGTTTGTGCTGGGAAACCTTGCCTTGGCAAGTGCGAATTGACCGCATTCAGGCAGAAAGAAAAGAGAATAGCAAGAGGCCTTTTCTCCCCGGCTGCTCTGCCAAGCCCTTCCAGCTCAAACTATGTCGTTGCTCCTCTGGAAGGATCCCTGCACCGCGGCGTAGTTTTTCCGAAGAAGCCCTGCGTTTGCAAGAGCAAATGAGGAATTCGTGGCAGGAAAGAGGAAGGAAAGAAAGTTTCTCTCCCTCTGCCTGCTTTGCTCAGAGGACTGGATGAAGTCAGGGAGTTCTCCCTTTCACTGAGAAACGTGCGGGCTGCTGTTGCCTGGGCGCTCTCTTCTTTGCAAAAGAGTCTGCAGTTCCACGCTTTGAACCGTGGAAAGGCGCCGGGCTCTGCTAAGATTTCCCCCGGCGCTTCGTTTGCCCTGGGCCAAAGCGAGCCTTCACAATAGCTGAACGCTAACACTGCATACTCGTTCCACTTCCAGAAGCGGGCTACGGCGAGGCAGTTCTCCGGGGGAAAACGGCCCTTCGCGAAGGGCAGATCTGCCGAGCTCATTGCGGGAAAGCGAAAGCAAAGGACGCTTTTCTCCCTCTAACCGCTTTCGTCAGAGGAACGGGGAAAGTCACAGTGTTCTTTCTCTCCCTGAGATACACACAATCTGACGTTGCCTCTGAGCTCCGTTGCTGGCAAAGAACTGAAACTGACATACATTCCTGTGGGGACACCCAGGGCTTTGCTAGGATTTCTCTAGGCAGTGTGTTTTCCCTGGGCCTCACTGTAGCAACACTATCTCGCCGGGGCAACACTGCATGGCATATCCTCTGCCAGGAGAGAGCTGCTGCTTTGTAGTTTGTGCTGGGAAACCTTGCTTTGGCAAGTGCCAATTGACCGCATTCAGGCAGAAAGAAAAGAGAATAGCAAGAGGCCTTTTCTCCCCGGCTGCTCTGCCAAGCCCTTCCAGCTCAAACTATGTCGTTGCTCCTCTGGAAGGATCCCTGCACCGCGGCGTAGTTTTTCCGAAGAAGCCCTGCGTTTGCAAGAGCAAATGAGGAATTCGTGGCAGGAAAGAGGAAGGAAAGAAAGTTTCTCTCCCTCTGCCTGCTTTGCTCAGAGGACTGCATGAAGTCAGGGAGTTCTCCCTTTCACTGAGAAACGTGCGGGCTGCTGTTGCCTGGGCGCTCTCTTCTTTGCAAAAGAGTCTGCAGTTCCACGCTTTGAACCGTGGAAAGGCGCCGGGCTCTGCTAAGATTTCCCCCGGCGCTTCGTTTGCCCTGGGCCAAAGCGAGCCTTCACAATAGCTGAACGCTAACACTGCATACTCGTTCCACTTCCAGAACCGGGCTACGGCGAGGCAGTTCTCCGGGGGAAAACGGCCCTTCGCGAAGGGCAGATCTGCCGAGCTCATTGCGGGAAAGCGAAAGCAAAGGACGCTTTTCTCCCTCTAACCGCTTTCGTCAGAGGAACGGGGGAAGTCACAGTGTTCTTTCTCTCACTGAGATACACACAATCTGACGTTGCCTCTGAGCTCCGTTGCTGGCAAAGAACTGAAACTGACATACATTCCTGTGGGGACACCCAGGGCTTTGCTAGGATTTCTCTAGGCAGTGTGTTTTCCCTGGGCCTCACTGTAGCAACACTATCTCGCCAGGGCAACACTGCATGGCATATCCTCTGCCAGGATAGAGCTGCTGCTTTGTAGTTTGTGCTGGGAAACCTTGCTTTGGCAAGTGCCAATTGACCGCATTCAGGCAGAAAGAAAAGAGAATAGCAAGAGGCCTTTTCTCCCCGGCTGCTCTGCCAAGCCCTTCCAGCTCAAACTATGAAGTTGCTCCTCTGGAAGGATCCCTGCACCGCGGCGTAGTTTTTCCGAAGAAGCCCTGCGTTTGCAAGAGCAAATGAGGAATTCGTGGCAGGAAAGAGGAAGGAAAGAAAGTTTCTCTCCCTCTGCCTGCTTTGCTCACAGGACTGGATGAAGTCAGGGACTTCTCCCTTTCACTGAGAAACGTACGGGCTGCTGTTGCCTGGGCGCTCTCTTCTTTGCAAAAGAGTCTGCAGTTCCACGCTTTGAACCGTGGAAAGGCGCCGGGCTCTGCTAAGATTTCCCCCAGCGCTTCGTTTGCCCTGGGCCAAAGCGAGCCTTCACAATAGCTGAACGCTAACACTGCATACTCGTTCCACTTCCAGAAGCGGGCTACGGCGAGGCAGTTCTCCGGGGGAAAACGGCCCTTCGCGAAGGGCAGATCTGCCGAGCTCATTGCGGGAAAGCGAAAGCAAAGGACGCTTTTCTCCCTCTAACCGCTTTCGTCAGAGGAACGGGGAAAGTCACAGTGTTCTTTCTCTCCCTGAGATACACACAATCTGACGTTGCCTCTGAGCTCCGTTGCTGGCAAAGAACTGAAACTGACATACATTCCTGTGGGGACACCCAGGGCTTTGCTAGGATTTCTCTAGGCAGTGTGTTTTCCCTGGGCCTCACTGTAGCAACACTATCTCGCCGGGGCAACACTGCATGGCATATCCTCTGCCAGGAGAGAGCTGCTGCTTTGTAGTTTGTGCTGGGAAACCTTGCTTTGGCAAGTGCCAATTGACCGCATTCAGGCAGAAAGAAAAGAGAATAGCAAGAGGCCTTTTCTCCCCGGCTGCTCTGCCAAGCCCTTCCAGCTCAAACTATGAAGTTGCTCCTCTGGAAGGATCCCTGCACCGCGGCATAGTTTTTCCGAAGAAGCCCTGCGTTTGCAAGAGCAAATGAGGAATTCGTGGCAGGAAAGAGGAAGGAAAGAAAGTTTCTCTCCCTCTGCCTGCTTTGCTCACAGGACTGGATGAAGTCAGGGACTTCTCCCTTTCACTGAGAAACGTACGGGCTGCTGTTGCCTGGGCGCTCTCTTCTTTGCAAAAGAGTCTGCAGTTCCACGCTTTGAACCGTGGAAAGGCGCCAGGCTCTGCTAAGATTTCCCCCGGCGCTTCGTTTGCCCTGGGCCAAAGCGAGCCTTCACAATAGCTGAACGCTAACACTGCATACTCGTTCCACTTCCAGAAGCGGGCTACGGCGAGGCAGTTCTCCGGGGGAAAACGGCCCTTCGCGAAGGGCAGATCTGCCGAGCTCATTGCGGGAAAGCGAAAGCAAAGGACGCTTTTCTCCCTCTAACCGCTTTCGTCAGAGGAACGGGGAAAGTCACAGTGTTCTTTCTCTCCCTGAGATACACACAATCTGACGTTGCCTCTGAGCTCCATTGCTGGCAAAGAACTGAAACGGACATACATTCCTGTGGGGAAACACAGGGCTTTGCTAGGATTTCTCTAGGCAGTGTGTTTTCCCTGGGCCTCACTGTAGCAACTCTATCTCGCAAGGGCAGAACTGCATGGGATTTCCTCTGCCAGGAGAGAGCTGCTGCTTTGTAGTTTGTGCTGGGAAACCTTGCCTTGGCAAGTGCGAATTGACCGCATTCAGGCAGAAAGAAAAGAGAATAGCAAGAGGCCTTTTCTCCCCGGCTGCTCTGCCAAGCCCTTCCAGCTCAAACTATGTCGTTGCTCCTCTGGAAGGATCCCTGCACCGCGGCGTAGTTTTTCCGAAGAAGCCCTGCGTTTGCAAGAGCAAATGAGGAATTCGTGGCAGGAAAGAGGAAGGAAAGAAAGTTTCTCTCCCTCTGCCTGCTTTGCTCAGAGGACTGGATGAAGTCAGGGAGTTCTCCCTTTCACTGAGAAACGTGCGGGCTGCTGTTGCCTGGGCGCTCTCTTCTTTGCAAAAGAGTCTGCAGTTCCACGCTTTGAACCGTGGAAAGGCGCCGGGCTCTGCTAAGATTTCCCCCGGCGCTTCGTTTGCCCTGGGCCAAAGCGAGCCTTCACAATAGCTGAACGCTAACACTGCATACTCGTTCCACTTCCAGAACCGGGCTACGGCGAGGCAGTTCTCCGGGGGAAAACGGCCCTTCGCGAAGGGCAGATCTGCCGAGCTCATTGCGGGAAAGCGAAAGCAAAGGACGCTTTTCTCCCTCTAACCGCTTTCGTCAGAGGAACGGGGAAAGTCACAGTGTTCTTTCTCTCCCTGAGATACACACAATCTGACGTTGCCTCTGAGCTCCGTTGCTGGCAAAGAACTGAAACTGACATACATTCCTGTGGGGACACCCAGGGCTTTGCTAGGATTTCTCTAGGCAGTGTGTTTTCCCTGGGCCTCACTGTAGCAACACTATCTCGCCGGGGCAACACTGCATGGCATATCCTCTGCCAGGAGAGAGCTGCTGCTTTGTAGTTTGTGCTGGGAAACCTTGCTTTGGCAAGTGCCAATTGACCGCATTCAGGCAGAAAGAAAAGAGAATAGCAAGAGGCCTTTTCTCCCCGGCTGCTCTGCCAAGCCCTTCCAGCTCAAACTATGTCGTTGCTCCTCTGGAAGGATCCCTGCACCGCGGCGTAGTTTTTCCGAAGAAGCCCTGCGTTTGCAAGAGCAAATGAGGAATTCGTGGCAGGAAAGAGGAAGGAAAGAAAGTTTCTCTCCCTCTGCCTGCTTTGCTCAGAGGACTGCATGAAGTCAGGGAGTTCTCCCTTTCACTGAGAAACGTGCGGGCTGCTGTTGCCTGGGCGCTCTCTTCTTTGCAAAAGAGTCTGCAGTTCCACGCTTTGAACCGTGGAAAGGCGCCGGGCTCTGCTAAGATTTCCCCCGGCGCTTCGTTTGCCCTGGGCCAAAGCGAGCCTTCACAATAGCTGAACGCTAACACTGCATACTCGTTCCACTTCCAGAACCGGGCTACGGCGAGGCAGTTCTCCGGGGGAAAACGGCCCTTCGCGAAGGGCAGATCTGCCGAGCTCATTGCGGGAAAGCGAAAGCAAAGGACGCTTTTCTCCCTCTAACCGCTTTCGTCAGAGGAACGGGGGAAGTCACAGTGTTCTTTCTCTCACTGAGATACACACAATCTGACGTTGCCTCTGAGCTCCGTTGCTGGCAAAGAACTGAAACTGACATACATTCCTGTGGGGACACCCAGGGCTTTGCTAGGATTTCTCTAGGCAGTGTGTTTTCCCTGGGCCTCACTGTAGCAACACTATCTCGCCAGGGCAACACTGCATGGCATATCCTCTGCCAGGATAGAGCTGCTGCTTTGTAGTTTGTGCTGGGAAACCTTGCTTTGGCAAGTGCCAATTGACCGCATTCAGGCAGAAAGAAAAGAGAATAGCAAGAGGCCTTTTCTCCCCGGCTGCTCTGCCAAGCCCTTCCAGCTCAAACTATGAAGTTGCTCCTCTGGAAGGATCCCTGCACCGCGGCGTAGTTTTTCCGAAGAAGCCCTGCGTTTGCAAGAGCAAATGAGGAATTCGTGGCAGGAAAGAGGAAGGAAAGAAAGTTTCTCTCCCTCTGCCTGCTTTGCTCACAGGACTGGATGAAGTCAGGGACTTCTCCCTTTCACTGAGAAACGTACGGGCTGCTGTTGCCTGGGCGCTCTCTTCTTTGCAAAAGAGTCTGCAGTTCCACGCTTTGAACCGTGGAAAGGCGCCGGGCTCTGCTAAGATTTCCCCCGGCGCTTCGTTTGCCCTGGGCCAAAGCGAGCCTTCACAATAGCTGAACGCTAACACTGCATACTCGTTCCACTTCCAGAACCGGGCTACGGCGAGGCAGTTCTCCGGGGGAAAACGGCCCTTCGCGAAGGGCAGATCTGCCGAGCTCATTGCGGGAAAGCGAAAGCAAAGGACGCTTTTCTCCCTCTAACCGCTTTCGTCAGAGGAACGGGGAAAGTCACAGTGTTCTTTCTCTCCCTGAGATACACACAATCTGACGTTGCCTCTGAGCTCCGTTGCTGGCAAAGAACTGAAACGGACATACATTCCTGTGGGGAAACACAGGGCTTTGCTAGGATTTCTCTAGGCAGTGTGTTTTCCCTGGGCCTCACTGTAGCAACACTATCTCGCCAGGGCAACACTGCATGGGATTTCCTCTGCCAGGAGAGAGCTGCTGCTTTGTAGTTTGTGCTGGGAAACTTTGCTTTGGCAAGTGCCAATTGACCGCATTCAGGCAGAAAGAAAAGAGAATAGCAAGAGGCCTTTTCTCCCCGGCTGCTTTCCCAAGCCCTTCCAGCTCAAACTATGTCGTTGCTCCTCTGGAAGGATCCCTGCACCACGGCGTAGTTTTTCCGAAGAAGCCCTGCGTTTGCAAGAGCAAATGAGGAATTCGTGGCAGGAAAGAGGAAGGAAAGAAAGTTTCTCTCCCTCTGCCTGCTTTGCTCAGAGGACTGGATGAAGTCAGGGACTTCTCCCTTTCACTGAGAAACGTGCGGGCTGCTGTTGCCTGGGCGCTCTCTTCTTTGCAAAAGAGTCTGCAGTTCCACGCTTTGAACCGTGGAACGGCGCCGGGCTCTGCTAAGATTTCCCCCGGCGCTTCGTTTGCCCTGGGCCAAAGCGAGCCTTCACAATAGCTGAACGCTAACACTGCATACTCGTTCCACTTCCAGAACCGGGCTACGGCGAGGCAGTTCTCCGGGGGAAAACGGCCCTTCGCGAAGGGCAGATCTGCCGAGCTCATTGCGGGAAAGCGAAAGCAAAGGACGCTTTTCTCCCTCTAACCGCTTTCGTCAGAGGAACGGGGGAAGTCACAGTGTTCTTTCTCTCACTGAGATACACACAATCTGACGTTGCCTCTGAGCTCCGTTGCTGGCAAAGAACTGAAACTGACATACATTCCTGTGGGGACACCCAGGGCTTTGCTAGGATTTCTCTAGGCAGTGTGTTTTCCCTGGGCCTCACTGTAGCAACACTATCTCGCCAGGGCAACACTGCATGGCATATCCTCTGCCAGGATAGAGCTGCTGCTTTGTAGTTTGTGCTGGGAAACCTTGCTTTGGCAAGTGCGAATTGACCGCATTCAGGCAGAAAGAAAAGAGAATAGCAAGAGGCCTTTTCTCCCCGGCTGCTCTGCCAAGCCCTTCCAGCTCAAACTATGAAGTTGCTCCTCTGGAAGGATCCCTGCACCGCGGCGTAGTTTTTCCGAAGAAGCCCTGCGTTTGCAAGAGCAAATGAGGAATTCGTGGCAGGAAAGAGGAAGGAAAGAAAGTTTCTCTCCCTCTGCCTGCTTTGCTCAGAGGACTGGATGAAGTCAGGGACTTCTCCCTTTCACTGAGAAACGTACGGGCTGCTGTTGCCTGGGCGCTCTCTTCTTTGCAAAAGAGTCTGCAGTTCCACGCTTTGAACCGTGGAAAGGCGCCGGGCTCTGCTAAGATTTCCCCCGGCGCTTCGTTTGCCCTGGGCCAAAGCGAGCCTTCACAATAGCTGAACGCTAACACTGCATACTCGTTCCACTTCCAGAACCGGGCTACGGCAAGGCAGTTCTCCGGGGGAAAACGGCCCTTCGCGAAGGGCAGATCTGCCGAGCTCATTGCGGGAAAGCGAAAGCAAAGGACGCTTTTCTCCCTCTAACCGCTTTCGTCAGAGGAACGGGGAAAGTCACAGTGTTCTTTCTCTCCCTGAGATACACACAATCTGACGTTGCCTCTGAGCTCCATTGCTGGCAAAGAACTGAAACTGACATACATTCCTGTGGGGAAACACAGGGCTTTGCTAGGATTTCTCTAGGCAGTGTGTTTTCCCTGGGCCTCACTGTAGCAACTCTATCTCGCAAGGGCAGAACTGCATGGGATTTCCTCTGCCAGGAGAGAGCTGCTGCTTTGTAGTTTGTGCTGGGAAACCTTGCCTTGGCAAGTGCGAATTGACCGCATTCAGGCAGAAAGAAAAGAGAATAGCAAGAGGCCTTTTCTCCCCGGCTGCTCTGCCAAGCCCTTCCAGCTCAAACTATGTCGTTGCTCCTCTGGAAGGATCCCTGCACCGCGGCGTAGTTTTTCCGAAGAAGCCCTGCGTTTGCAAGAGCAAATGAGGAATTCGTGGCAGGAAAGAGGAAGGAAAGAAAGTTTCTCTCCCTCTGCCTGCTTTGCTCAGAGGACTGGATGAAGTCAGGGAGTTCTCCCTTTCACTGAGAAACGTGCGGGCTGCTGTTGCCTGGGCGCTCTCTTCTTTGCAAAAGAGTCTGCAGTTCCACGCTTTGAACCGTGGAAAGGCGCCGGGCTCTGCTAAGATTTCCCCCAGCGCTTCGTTTGCCATGGGCCAAAGCGAGCCTTCACAATAGCTGAACGCTGATACTGCATACTCGTTCCACTTCCAGAAGCGGGCTACGGCGAGGCAGTTCTCCGGGGGAAAACGGCCCTTCGCGAAGGGCAGATCTGCCGAGCTCATTGCGGGAAAGCGAAAGCAAAGGACGCTTTTCTCCCTCTAACCGCTTTCGTCAGAGGAACGGGGAAAGTCACAGTGTTCTTTCTCTCCCTGAGATACACACAATCTGACGTTGCCTCTGAGCTCCGTTGCTGGCAAAGAACTGAAACTGACATACATTCCTGTGGGGACACCCAGGGCTTTGCTAGGATTTCTCTAGGCAGTGTGTTTTCCCTGGGCCTCACTGTAGCAACACTATCTCGCCGGGGCAACACTGCATGGCATATCCTCTGCCAGGAGAGAGCTGCTGCTTTGTAGTTTGTGCTGGGAAACCTTGCTTTGGCAAGTGCGAATTGACCGCATTCAGGCAGAAAGAAAAGAGAATAGCAAGAGGCCTTTTCTCCCCGGCTGCTCTGCCAAGCCCTTCCAGCTCAAACTATGTCGTTGCTCCTCTGGAAGGATCCCTGCACCGCGGCGTAGTTTTTCCGAAGAAGCCCTGCGTTTGCAAGAGCAAATGAGGAATTCGTGGCAGGAAAGAGGAAGGAAAGAAAGTTTCTCTCCCTCTGCCTGCTTTGCTCAGAGGACTGCATGAAGTCAGGGAGTTCTCCCTTTCACTGAGAAACGTGCGGGCTGCTGTTGCCTGGGCGCTCTCTTCTTTGCAAAAGAGTCTGCAGTTCCACGCTTTGAACCGTGGAAAGGCGCCGGGCTCTGCTAAGATTTCCCCCGGCGCTTCGTTTGCCCTGGGCCAAAGCGAGCCTTCACAATAGCTGAACGCTAACACTGCATACTCGTTCCACTTCCAGAACCGGGCTACGGCGAGGCAGTTCTCCGGGGGAAAACGGCCCTTCGCGAAGGGCAGATCTGCCGAGCTCATTGCGGGAAAGCGAAAGCAAAGGACGCTTTTCTCCCTCTAACCGCTTTCGTCAGAGGAACGGGGGAAGTCACAGTGTTCTTTCTCTCACTGAGATACACACAATCTGACGTTGCCTCTGAGCTCCGTTGCTGGCAAAGAACTGAAACTGACATACATTCCTGTGGGGACACCCAGGGCTTTGCTAGGATTTCTCTAGGCAGTGTGTTTTCCCTGGGCCTCACTGTAGCAACACTATCTCGCCAGGGCAACACTGCATGGCATATCCTCTGCCAGGATAGAGCTGCTGCTTTGTAGTTTGTGCTGGGAAACCTTGCTTTGGCAAGTGCGAATTGACCGCATTCAGGCAGAAAGAAAAGAGAATAGCAAGAGGCCTTTTCTCCCCGGCTGCTCTGCCAAGCCCTTCCAGCTCAAACTATGAAGTTGCTCCTCTGGAAGGATCCCTGCACCGCGGCGTAGTTTTTCCGAAGAAGCCCTGCGTTTGCAAGAGCAAATGAGGAATTCGTGGCAGGAAAGAGGAAGGAAAGAAAGTTTCTCTCCCTCTGCCTGCTTTGCTCACAGGACTGGATGAAGTCAGGGACTTCTCCCTTTCACTGAGAAACGTACGGGCTGCTGTTGCCTGGGCGCTCTCTTCTTTGCAAAAGAGTCTGCAGTTCCACGCTTTGAACCGTGGAAAGGCGCCGGGCTCTGCTAAGATTTCCCCCGGCGCTTCGTTTGCCCTGGGCCAAAGCGAGCCTTCACAATAGCTGAACGCTAACACTGCATACTCGTTCCACTTCCAGAACCGGGCTACGGCGAGGCAGTTCTCCGGGGGAAAACGGCCCTTCGCGAAGGGCAGATCTGCCGAGCTCATTGCGGGAAAGCGAAAGCAAAGGACGCTTTTCTCCCTCTAACCGCTTTCGTCAGAGGAACGGGGAAAGTCACAGTGTTCTTTCTCTCCCTGAGATACACACAATCTGACGTTGCCTCTGAGCTCCGTTGCTGGCAAAGAACTGAAACGGACATACATTCCTGTGGGGAAACACAGGGCTTTGCTAGGATTTCTCTAGGCAGTGTGTTTTCCCTGGGCCTCACTGTAGCAACACTATCTCGCCAGGGCAACACTGCATGGGATTTCCTCTGCCAGGAGAGAGCTGCTGCTTTGTAGTTTGTGCTGGGAAACCTTGCCTTGGCAAGTGCGAATTGACCGCATTCAGGCAGAAAGAAAAGAGAATAGCAAGAGGCCTTTTCTCCCCGGCTGCTCTGCCAAGCCCTTCCAGCTCAAACTATGTCGTTGCTCCTCTGGAAGGATCCCTGCACCGCGGCGTAGTTTTTCCGAAGAAGCCCTGCGTTTGCAAGAGCAAATGAGGAATTCGTGGCAGGAAAGAGGAAGGAAAGAAAGTTTCTCTCCCTCTGCCTGCTTTGCTCAGAGGACTGGATGAAGTCAGGGAGTTCTCCCTTTCACTGAGAAACGTGCGGGCTGCTGTTGCCTGGGCGCTCTCTTCTTTGCAAAAGAGTCTGCAGTTCCACGCTTTGAACCGTGGAAAGGCGCCGGGCTCTGCTAAGATTTCCCCCAGCGCTTCGTTTGCCATGGGCCAAAGCGAGCCTTCACAATAGCTGAACGCTAACACTGCATACTCGTTCCACTTCCAGAAGCGGGCTACGGCGAGGCAGTTCTCCGGGGGAAAACGGCCCTTCGCGAAGGGCAGATCTGCCGAGCTCATTGCGGGAAAGCGAAAGCAAAGGACGCTTTTCTCCCTCTAACCGCTTTCGTCAGAGGAACGGGGAAAGTCACAGTGTTCTTTCTCTCCCTGAGATACACACAATCTGACGTTGCCTCTGAGCTCCGTTGCTGGCAAAGAACTGAAACTGACATACATTCCTGTGGGGACACCCAGGGCTTTGCTAGGATTTCTCTAGGCAGTGTGTTTTCCCTGGGCCTCACTGTAGCAACACTATCTCGCCGGGGCAACACTGCATGGCATATCCTCTGCCAGGAGAGAGCTGCTGCTTTGTACTTTGTGCTGGGAAACCTTGCTTTGGCAAGTGCCAATTGACCGCATTCAGGCAGAAAGAAAAGAGAATAGCAAGAGGCCTTTTCTCCCCGGCTGCTCTGCCAAGCCCTTCCAGCTCAAACTATGTCGTTGCTCCTCTGGAAGGATCCCTGCACCGCGGCGTAGTTTTTCCGAAGAAGCCCTGCGTTTGCAAGAGCAAATGAGGAATTCGTGGCAGGAAAGAGGAAGGAAAGAAAGTTTCTCTCCCTCTGCCTGCTTTGCTCAGAGGACTGCATGAAGTCAGGGAGTTCTCCCTTTCACTGAGAAACGTGCGGGCTGCTGTTGCCTGGGCGCTCTCTTCTTTGCAAAAGAGTCTGCAGTTCCACGCTTTGAACCGTGGAAAGGCGCCGGGCTCTGCTAAGATTTCCCCCGGCGCTTCGTTTGCCCTGGGCCAAAGCGAGCCTTCACAATAGCTGAACGCTAACACTGCATACTCGTTCCACTTCCAGAACCGGGCTACGGCGAGGCAGTTCTCCGGGGGAAAACGGCCCTTCGCGAAGGGCAGATCTGCCGAGCTCATTGCGGGAAAGCGAAAGCAAAGGACGCTTTTCTCCCTCTAACCGCTTTCGTCAGAGGAACGGGGGAAGTCACAGTGTTCTTTCTCTCACTGAGATACACAAAATCTGACGTTGCCTCTGAGCTCCGTTGCTGGCAAAGAACTGAAACTGACATACATTCCTGTGGGGACACCCAGGGCTTTGCTAGGATTTCTCTAGGCAGTGTGTTTTCCCTGGGCCTCACTGTAGCAACACTATCTCGCCAGGGCAACACTGCATGGCATATCCTCTGCCAGGATAGAGCTGCTGCTTTGTAGTTTGTGCTGGGAAACCTTGCTTTGGCAAGTGCGAATTGACCGCATTCAGGCAGAAAGAAAAGAGAATAGCAAGAGGCCTTTTCTCCCCGGCTGCTCTGCCAAGCCCTTCCAGCTCAAACTATGAAGTTGCTCCTCTGGAAGGATCCCTGCACCGCGGCGTAGTTTTTCCGAAGAAGCCCTGCGTTTGCAAGAGCAAATGAGGAATTCGTGGCAGGAAAGAGGAAGGAAAGAAAGTTTCTCTCCCTCTGCCTGCTTTGCTCACAGGACTGGATGAAGTCAGGGACTTCTCCCTTTCACTGAGAAACGTACGGGCTGCTGTTGCCTGGGCGCTCTCTTCTTTGCAAAAGAGTCTGCAGTTCCACGCTTTGAACCGTGGAAAGGCGCCGGGCTCTGCTAAGATTTCCCCCGGCGCTTCGTTTGCCCTGGGCCAAAGCGAGCCTTCACAATAGCTGAACGCTAACACTGCATACTCGTTCCACTTCCAGAACCGGGCTACGGCGAGGCAGTTCTCCGGGGGAAAACGGCCCTTCGCGAAGGGCAGATCTGCCGAGCTCATTGCGGGAAAGCGAAAGCAAAGGACGCTTTTCTCCCTCTAACCGCTTTCGTCAGAGGAACGGGGAAAGTCACAGTGTTCTTTCTCTCCCTGAGATACACACAATCTGACGTTGCCTCTGAGCTCCGTTGCTGGCAAAGAACTGAAACGGACATACATTCCTGTGGGGAAACACAGGGCTTTGCTAGGATTTCTCTAGGCAGTGTGTTTTCCCTGGGCCTCACTGTAGCAACACTATCTCGCCAGGGCAACACTGCATGGGATTTCCTCTGCCAGGAGAGAGCTGCTGCTTTGTAGTTTGTGCTGGGAAACTTTGCTTTGGCAAGTGCCAATTGACCGCATTCAGGCAGAAAGAAAAGAGAATAGCAAGAGGCCTTTTCTCCCGGCTGCTTTCCCAAGCCCTTCCAGCTCAAACTATGTCGTTGCTCCTCTGGAAGGATCCCTGCACCGCGGCGTAGTTTTTCCGAAGAAGCCCTGCGTTTGCAAGAGCAAATGAGGAATTCGTGGCAGGAAAGAGGAAGGAAAGAAAGTTTCTCTCCCTCTGCCTGCTTTGCTCACAGGACTGGATGAAGTCAGGGACTTCTCCCTTTCACTGAGAAACGTACGGGCTGCTGTTGCCTGGGCGCTCTCTTCTTTGCAAAAGAGTCTGCAGTTCCACGCTTTGAACCGTGGAAAGGCGCCGGGCTCTGCTAAGATTTCCCCCGGCGCTTCGTTTGCCCTGGGCCAAAGCGAGCCTTCACAATAGCTGAACGCTAACACTGCATACTCGTTCCACTTCCAGAACCGGGCTACGGCGAGGCAGTTCTCCGGGGGAAAACGGCCCTTCGCGAAGGGCAGATCTGCCGAGCTCATTGCGGGAAAGCGAAAGCAAAGGACGCTTTTCTCCCTCTAACCGCTTTCGTCAGAGGAACGGGGAAAGTCACAGTGTTCTTTCTCTCCCTGAGATACACACAATCTGACGTTGCCTCTGAGCTCCGTTGCTGGCAAAGAACTGAAACGGACATACATTCCTGTGGGGAAACACAGGGCTTTGCTAGGATTTCTCTAGGCAGTGTGTTTTCCCTGGGCCTCACTGTAGCAACACTATCTCGCCAGGGCAACACTGCATGGGATTTCCTCTGCCAGGAGAGAGCTGCTGCTTTGTAGTTTGTGCTGGGAAACTTTGCTTTGGCAAGTGCCAATTGACCGCATTCAGGCAGAAAGAAAAGAGAATAGCAAGAGGCCTTTTCTCCCCGGCTGCTTTCCCAAGCCCTTCCAGCTCAAACTATGTCGTTGCTCCTCTGGAAGGATCCCTGCACCACGGCGTAGTTTTTCCGAAGAAGCCCTGCGTTTGCAAGAGCAAATGAGGAATTCGTGGCAGGAAAGAGGAAGGAAAGAAAGTTTCTCTCCCTCTGCCTGCTTTGCTCAGAGGACTGGATGAAGTCAGGGACTTCTCCCTTTCACTGAGAAACGTGCGGGCTGCTGTTGCCTGGGCGCTCTCTTCTTTGCAAAAGAGTCTGCAGTTCCACGCTTTGAACCGTGGAACGGCGCCGGGCTCTGCTAAGATTTCCCCCGGCGCTTCGTTTGCCCTGGGCCAAAGCGAGCCTTCACAATAGCTGAACGCTAACACTGCATACTCGTTCCACTTCCAGAACCGGGCTACGGCGAGGCAGTTCTCCGGGGGAAAACGGCCCTTCGCGAAGGGCAGATCTGCCGAGCTCATTGCGGGAAAGCGAAAGCAAAGGACGCTTTTCTCCCTCTAACCGCTTTCGTCAGAGGAACGGGGGAAGTCACAGTGTTCTTTCTCTCACTGAGATACACACAATCTGACGTTGCCTCTGAGCTCCGTTGCTGGCAAAGAACTGAAACTGACATACATTCCTGTGGGGACACCCAGGGCTTTGCTAGGATTTCTCTAGGCAGTGTGTTTTCCCTGGGCCTCACTGTAGCAACACTATCTCGCCGGGGCAACACTGCATGGCATATCCTCTGCCAGGATAGAGCTGCTGCTTTGTAGTTTGTGCTGGGAAACCTTGCTTTGGCAAGTGCGAATTGACCGCATTCAGGCAGAAAGAAAAGAGAATAGCAAGAGGCCTTTTCTCCCCGGCTGCTCTGCCAAGCCCTTCCAGCTCAAACTATGAAGTTGCTCCTCTGGAAGGATCCCTGCACCGCGGCGTAGTTTTTCCGAAGAAGCCCTGCGTTTGCAAGAGCAAATGAGGAATTCGTGGCAGGAAAGAGGAAGGAAAGAAAGTTTCTCTCCCTCTGCCTGCTTTGCTCACAGGACTGGATGAAGTCAGGGACTTCTCCCTTTCACTGAGAAACGTACGGGCTGCTGTTGCCTGGGCGCTCTCTTCTTTGCAAAAGAGTCTGCAGTTCCACGCTTTGAACCGTGGAAAGGCGCCGGGCTCTGCTAAGATTTCCCCCGGCGCTTCGTTTGCCCTGGGCCAAAGCGAGCCTTCACAATAGCTGAACGCTAACACTGCATACTCGTTCCACTTCCAGAACCGGGCTACGGCGAGGCAGTTCTCCGGGGGAAAACGGCCCTTCGCGAAGGGCAGATCTGCCGAGCTCATTGCGGGAAAGCGAAAGCAAAGGACGCTTTTCTCCCTCTAACCGCTTTCGTCAGAGGAACGGGGAAAGTCACAGTGTTCTTTCTCTCCCTGAGATACACACAATCTGACGTTGCCTCTGAGCTCCGTTGCTGGCAAAGAACTGAAACGGACATACATTCCTGTGGGGAAACACAGGGCTTTGCTAGGATTTCTCTAGGCAGTGTGTTTTCCCTGGGCCTCACTGTAGCAACACTATCTCGCCAGGGCAACACTGCATGGGATTTCCTCTGCCAGGAGAGAGCTGCTGCTTTGTAGTTTGTGCTGGGAAACCTTGCCTTGGCAAGTGCGAATTGACCGCATTCAGGCAGAAAGAAAAGAGAATAGCAAGAGGCCTTTTCTCCCCGGCTGCTCTGCCAAGCCCTTCCAGCTCAAACTATGTCGTTGCTCCTCTGGAAGGATCCCTGCACCGCGGCGTAGTTTTTCCGAAGAAGCCCTGCGTTTGCAAGAGCAAATGAGGAATTCGTGGCAGGAAAGAGGAAGGAAAGAAAGTTTCTCTCCCTCTGCCTGCTTTGCTCAGAGGACTGGATGAAGTCAGGGAGTTCTCCCTTTCACTGAGAAACGTGCGGGCTGCTGTTGCCTGGGCGCTCTCTTCTTTGCAAAAGAGTCTGCAGTTCCACGCTTTGAACCGTGGAAAGGCGCCGGGCTCTGCTAAGATTTCCCCCAGCGCTTCGTTTACCCTGGGCCAAAGCGAGCCTTCACAATAGCTGAACGCTAACACTGCATACTCGTTCCACTTCCAGAAGCGGGCTACGGCGAGGCAGTTCTCCGGGGGAAAACGGCCCTTCGCGAAGGGCAGATCTGCCGAGCTCATTGCGGGAAAGCGAAAGCAAAGGACGCTTTTCTCCCTCTAACCGCTTTCGTCAGAGGAACGGGGAAAGTCACAGTGTTCTTTCTCTCCCTGAGATACACACAATCTGACGTTGCCTCTGAGCTCCGTTGCTGGCAAAGAACTGAAACTGACATACATTCCTGTGGGGACACCCAGGGCTTTGCTAGGATTTCTCTAGGCAGTGTGTTTTCCCTGGGCCTCACTGTAGCAACACTATCTCGCCGGGGCAACACTGCATGGCATATCCTCTGCCAGGAGAGAGCTGCTGCTTTGTACTTTGTGCTGGGAAACCTTGCTTTGGCAAGTGCCAATTGACCGCATTCAGGCAGAAAGAAAAGAGAATAGCAAGAGGCCTTTTCTCCCCGGCTGCTCTGCCAAGCCCTTCCAGCTCAAACTATGTCGTTGCTCCTCTGGAAGGATCCCTGCACCGCGGCGTAGTTTTTCCGAAGAAGCCCTGCGTTTGCAAGAGCAAATGAGGAATTCGTGGCAGGAAAGAGGAAGGAAAGAAAGTTTCTCTCCCTCTGCCTGCTTTGCTCAGAGGACTGCATGAAGTCAGGGAGTTCTCCCTTTCACTGAGAAACGTGCGGGCTGCTGTTGCCTGGGCGCTCTCTTCTTTGCAAAAGAGTCTGCAGTTCCACGCTTTGAACCGTGGAAAGGCGCCGGGCTCTGCTAAGATTTCCCCCGGCGCTTCGTTTGCCCTGGGCCAAAGCGAGCCTTCACAATAGCTGAACGCTAACACTGCATACTCGTTCCACTTCCAGAACCGGGCTACGGCGAGGCAGTTCTCCGGGGGAAAACGGCCCTTCGCGAAGGGCAGATCTGCCGAGCTCATTGCGGGAAAGCGAAAGCAAAGGACGCTTTTCTCCCTCTAACCGCTTTCGTCAGAGGAACGGGGGAAGTCACAGTGTTCTTTCTCTCCCTGAGATACACACAATCTGACGTTGCCTCTGAGCTCCGTTGCTGGCAAAGAACTGAAAGTGACATACATTCCTGTGGGGAAACACAGGGCTTTGCTAGGATTTCTCTAGGCAGTGTGTTTTCCCTGGGCCTCACTGTAGCAACTCTATCTCGCAAGGGCAGAACTGCATGGGATTTCCTCTGCCAGGAGAGAGCTGCTGCTTTGTAGTTTGTGCTGGGAAACTTTGCTTTGGCAAGTGCCAATTGACCGCATTCAGGCAGAAAGAAAAGAGAATAGCAAGAGGCCTTTTCTCCCCGGCTGCTTTCCCAAGCCCTTCCAGCTCAAACTATGTCGTTGCTCCTCTGGAAGGATCCCTGCACCGCGGCGTAGTTTTTCCGAAGAAGCCCTGCGTTTGCAAGAGCAAATGAGGAATTCGTGGCAGGAAAGAGGAAGGAAAGAAAGTTTCTCTCCCTCTGCCTGCTTTGCTCAGAGGACTGGATGAAGTCAGGGACTTCTCCCTTTCACTGAGAAACGTGCGGGCTGCTGTTGCCTGGGCGCTCTCTTCTTTGCAAAAGAGTCTGCAGTTCCACGCTTTGAACCGTGGAACGGCGCCGGGCTCTGCTAAGATTTCCCCCGGCGCTTCGTTTGCCCTGGGCCAAAGCGAGCCTTCACAATAGCTGAACGCTAACACTGCATACTCGTTCCACTTCCAGAACCGGGCTACGGCGAGGCAGTTCTCCGGGGGAAAACGGCCCTTCGCGAAGGGCAGATCTGCCGAGCTCATTGCGGGAAAGCGAAAGCAAAGGACGCTTTTCTCCCTCTAACCGCTTTCGTCAGAGGAACGGGGGAAGTCACAGTGTTCTTTCTCTCACTGAGATACACACAATCTGACGTTGCCTCTGAGCTCCGTTGCTGGCAAAGAACTGAAACTGACATACATTCCTGTGGGGACACCCAGGGCTTTGCTAGGATTTCTCTAGGCAGTGTGTTTTCCCTGGGCCTCACTGTAGCAACACTATCTCGCCAGGGCAACACTGCATGGCATATCCTCTGCCAGGATAGAGCTGCTGCTTTGTAGTTTGTGCTGGGAAACCTTGCTTTGGCAAGTGCGAATTGACCGCATTCAGGCAGAAAGAAAAGAGAATAGCAAGAGGCCTTTTCTCCCCGGCTGCTCTGCCAAGCCCTTCCAGCTCAAACTATGAAGTTGCTCCTCTGGAAGGATCCCTGCACCGCGGCGTAGTTTTTCCGAAGAAGCCCTGCGTTTGCAAGAGCAAATGAGGAATTCGTGGCAGGAAAGAGGAAGGAAAGAAAGTTTCTCTCCCTCTGCCTGCTTTGCTCACAGGACTGGATGAAGTCAGGGACTTCTCCCTTTCACTGAGAAACGTACGGGCTGCTGTTGCCTGGGCGCTCTCTTCTTTGCAAAAGAGTCTGCAGTTCCACGCTTTGAACCGTGGAAAGGCGCCGGGCTCTGCTAAGATTTCCCCCGGCGCTTCGTTTGCCCTGGGCCAAAGCGAGCCTTCACAATAGCTGAACGCTAACACTGCATACTCGTTCCACTTCCAGAACCGGGCTACGGCGAGGCAGTTCTCCGGGGGAAAACGGCCCTTCGCGAAGGGCAGATCTGCCGAGCTCATTGCGGGAAAGCGAAAGCAAAGGACGCTTTTCTCCCTCTAACCGCTTTCGTCAGAGGAACGGGGAAAGTCACAGTGTTCTTTCTCTCCCTGAGATACACACAATCTGACGTTGCCTCTGAGCTCCGTTGCTGGCAAAGAACTGAAACGGACATACATTCCTGTGGGGAAACACAGGGCTTTGCTAGGATTTCTCTAGGCAGTGTGTTTTCCCTGGGCCTCACTGTAGCAACACTATCTCGCCAGGGCAACACTGCATGGGATTTCCTCTGCCAGGAGAGAGCTGCTGCTTTGTAGTTTGTGCTGGGAAACCTTGCCTTGGCAAGTGCGAATTGACCGCATTCAGGCAGAAAGAAAAGAGAATAGCAAGAGGCCTTTTCTCCCCGGCTGCTCTGCCAAGCCCTTCCAGCTCAAACTATGTCGTTGCTCCTCTGGAAGGATCCCTGCACCGCGGCGTAGTTTTTCCGAAGAAGCCCTGCGTTTGCAAGAGCAAATGAGGAATTCGTGGCAGGAAAGAGGAAGGAAAGAAAGTTTCTCTCCCTCTGCCTGCTTTGCTCAGAGGACTGGATGAAGTCAGGGAGTTCTCCCTTTCACTGAGAAACGTGCGGGCTGCTGTTGCCTGGGCGCTCTCTTCTTTGCAAAAGAGTCTGCAGTTCCACGCTTTGAACCGTGGAAAGGCGCCGGGCTCTGCTAAGATTTCCCCCAGCGCTTCGTTTGCCATGGGCCAAAGCGAGCCTTCACAATAGCTGAACGCTAACACTGCATACTCGTTCCACTTCCAGAAGCGGGCTACGGCGAGGCAGTTCTCCGGGGGAAAACGGCCCTTCGCGAAGGGCAGATCTGCCGAGCTCATTGCGGGAAAGCGAAAGCAAAGGACGCTTTTCTCCCTCTAACCGCTTTCGTCAGAGGAACGGGGAAAGTCACAGTGTTCTTTCTCTCCCTGAGATACACACAATCTGACGTTGCCTCTGAGCTCCGTTGCTGGCAAAGAACTGAAACTGACATACATTCCTGTGGGGACACCCAGGGCTTTGCTAGGATTTCTCTAGGCAGTGTGTTTTCCCTGGGCCTCACTGTAGCAACACTATCTCGCCGGGGCAACACTGCATGGCATATCCTCTGCCAGGAGAGAGCTGCTGCTTTGTACTTTGTGCTGGGAAACCTTGCTTTGGCAAGTGCCAATTGACCGCATTCAGGCAGAAAGAAAAGAGAATAGCAAGAGGCCTTTTCTCCCCGGCTGCTCTGCCAAGCCCTTCCAGCTCAAACTATGTCGTTGCTCCTCTGGAAGGATCCCTGCACCGCGGCGTAGTTTTTCCGAAGAAGCCCTGCGTTTGCAAGAGCAAATGAGGAATTCGTGGCAGGAAAGAGGAAGGAAAGAAAGTTTCTCTCCCTCTGCCTGCTTTGCTCAGAGGACTGCATGAAGTCAGGGAGTTCTCCCTTTCACTGAGAAACGTGCGGGCTGCTGTTGCCTGGGCGCTCTCTTCTTTGCAAAAGAGTCTGCAGTTCCACGCTTTGAACCGTGGAAAGGCGCCGGGCTCTGCTAAGATTTCCCCCGGCGCTTCGTTTGCCCTGGGCCAAAGCGAGCCTTCACAATAGCTGAACGCTAACACTGCATACTCGTTCCACTTCCAGAACCGGGCTACGGCGAGGCAGTTCTCCGGGGGAAAACGGCCCTTCGCGAAGGGCAGATCTGCCGAGCTCATTGCGGGAAAGCGAAAGCAAAGGACGCTTTTCTCCCTCTAACCGCTTTCGTCAGAGGAACGGGGGAAGTCACAGTGTTCTTTCTCTCACTGAGATACACAAAATCTGACGTTGCCTCTGAGCTCCGTTGCTGGCAAAGAACTGAAACTGACATACATTCCTGTGGGGACACCCAGGGCTTTGCTAGGATTTCTCTAGGCAGTGTGTTTTCCCTGGGCCTCACTGTAGCAACACTATCTCGCCAGGGCAACACTGCATGGCATATCCTCTGCCAGGATAGAGCTGCTGCTTTGTAGTTTGTGCTGGGAAACCTTGCTTTGGCAAGTGCGAATTGACCGCATTCAGGCAGAAAGAAAAGAGAATAGCAAGAGGCCTTTTCTCCCCGGCTGCTCTGCCAAGCCCTTCCAGCTCAAACTATGAAGTTGCTCCTCTGGAAGGATCCCTGCACCGCGGCGTAGTTTTTCCGAAGAAGCCCTGCGTTTGCAAGAGCAAATGAGGAATTCGTGGCAGGAAAGAGGAAGGAAAGAAAGTTTCTCTCCCTCTGCCTGCTTTGCTCACAGGACTGGATGAAGTCAGGGACTTCTCCCTTTCACTGAGAAACGTACGGGCTGCTGTTGCCTGGGCGCTCTCTTCTTTGCAAAAGAGTCTGCAGTTCCACGCTTTGAACCGTGGAAAGGCGCCGGGCTCTGCTAAGATTTCCCCCGGCGCTTCGTTTGCCCTGGGCCAAAGCGAGCCTTCACAATAGCTGAACGCTAACACTGCATACTCGTTCCACTTCCAGAACCGGGCTACGGCGAGGCAGTTCTCCGGGGGAAAACGGCCCTTCGCGAAGGGCAGATCTGCCGAGCTCATTGCGGGAAAGCGAAAGCAAAGGACGCTTTTCTCCCTCTAACCGCTTTCGTCAGAGGAACGGGGAAAGTCACAGTGTTCTTTCTCTCCCTGAGATACACACAATCTGACGTTGCCTCTGAGCTCCGTTGCTGGCAAAGAACTGAAACGGACATACATTCCTGTGGGGAAACACAGGGCTTTGCTAGGATTTCTCTAGGCAGTGTGTTTTCCCTGGGCCTCACTGTAGCAACACTATCTCGCCAGGGCAACACTGCATGGGATTTCCTCTGCCAGGAGAGAGCTGCTGCTTTGTAGTTTGTGCTGGGAAACTTTGCTTTGGCAAGTGCCAATTGACCGCATTCAGGCAGAAAGAAAAGAGAATAGCAAGAGGCCTTTTCTCCCCGGCTGCTTTCCCAAGCCCTTCCAGCTCAAACTATGTCGTTGCTCCTCTGGAAGGATCCCTGCACCGCGGCGTAGTTTTTCCGAAGAAGCCCTGCGTTTGCAAGAGCAAATGAGGAATTCGTGGCAGGAAAGAGGAAGGAAAGAAAGTTTCTCTCCCTCTGCCTGCTTTGCTCAGAGGACTGGATGAAGTCAGGGACTTCTCCCTTTCACTGAGAAACGTGCGGGCTGCTGTTGCCTGGGCGCTCTCTTCTTTGCAAAAGAGTCTGCAGTTCCACGCTTTGAACCGTGGAACGGCGCCGGGCTCTGCTAAGATTTCCCCCAGCGCTTCGTTTGCCCTGGGCCAAAGCGAGCCTTCACAATAGCTGAACGCTAACACTGCATACTCGTTCCACTTCCAGAACCGGGCTACGGCGAGGCAGTTCTCCGGGGGAAAACGGCCCTTCGCGAAGGGCAGATCTGCCGAGCTCATTGCGGGAAAGCGAAAGCAAAGGACGCTTTTCTCCCTCTAACCGCTTTCGTCAGAGGAACGGGGGAAGTCACAGTGTTCTTTCTCTCACTGAGATACACACAATCTGACGTTGCCTCTGAGCTCCGTTGCTGGCAAAGAACTGAAACTGACATACATTCCTGTGGGGACACCCAGGGCTTTGCTAGGATTTCTCTAGGCAGTGTGTTTTCCCTGGGCCTCACTGTAGCAACACTATCTCGCCAGGGCAACACTGCATGGCATATCCTCTGCCAGGATAGAGCTGCTGCTTTGTAGTTTGTGCTGGGAAACCTTGCTTTGGCAAGTGCGAATTGACCGCATTCAGGCAGAAAGAAAAGAGAATAGCAAGAGGCCTTTTCTCCCCGGCTGCTCTGCCAAGCCCTTCCAGCTCAAACTATGAAGTTGCTCCTCTGGAAGGATCCCTGCACCGCGGCGTAGTTTTTCCGAAGAAGCCCTGCGTTTGCAAGAGCAAATGAGGAATTCGTGGCAGGAAAGAGGAAGGAAAGAAAGTTTCTCTCCCTCTGCCTGCTTTGCTCACAGGACTGGATGAAGTCAGGGACTTCTCCCTTTCACTGAGAAACGTACGGGCTGCTGTTGCCTGGGCGCTCTCTTCTTTGCAAAAGAGTCTGCAGTTCCACGCTTTGAACCGTGGAAAGGCGCCGGGCTCTGCTAAGATTTCCCCCGGCGCTTCGTTTGCCCTGGGCCAAAGCGAGCCTTCACAATAGCTGAACGCTAACACTGCATACTCGTTCCACTTCCAGAACCGGGCTACGGCGAGGCAGTTCTCCGGGGGAAAACGGCCCTTCGCGAAGGGCAGATCTGCCGAGCTCATTGCGGGAAAGCGAAAGCAAAGGACGCTTTTCTCCCTCTAACCGCTTTCGTCAGAGGAACGGGGAAAGTCACAGTGTTCTTTCTCTCCCTGAGATACACACAATCTGACGTTGCCTCTGAGCTCCGTTGCTGGCAAAGAACTGAAACGGACATACATTCCTGTGGGGAAACACAGGGCTTTGCTAGGATTTCTCTAGGCAGTGTGTTTTCCCTGGGCCTCACTGTAGCAACACTATCTCGCCAGGGCAACACTGCATGGGATTTCCTCTGCCAGGAGAGAGCTGCTGCTTTGTAGTTTGTGCTGGGAAACTTTGCTTTGGCAAGTGCCAATTGACCGCATTCAGGCAGAAAGAAAAGAGAATAGCAAGAGGCCTTTTCTCCCCGGCTGCTTTCCCAAGCCCTTCCAGCTCAAACTATGTCGTTGCTCCTCTGGAAGGATCCCTGCACCACGGCGTAGTTTTTCCGAAGAAGCCCTGCGTTTGCAAGAGCAAATGAGGAATTCGTGGCAGGAAAGAGGAAGGAAAGAAAGTTTCTCTCCCTCTGCCTGCTTTGCTCAGAGGACTGGATGAAGTCAGGGACTTCTCCCTTTCACTGAGAAACGTGCGGGCTGCTGTTGCCTGGGCGCTCTCTTCTTTGCAAAAGAGTCTGCAGTTCCACGCTTTGAACCGTGGAACGGCGCCGGGCTCTGCTAAGATTTCCCCCGGCGCTTCGTTTGCCCTGGGCCAAAGCGAGCCTTCACAATAGCTGAACGCTAACACTGCATACTCGTTCCACTTCCAGAACCGGGCTACGGCGAGGCAGTTCTCCGGGGGAAAACGGCCCTTCGCGAAGGGCAGATCTGCCGAGCTCATTGCGGGAAAGCGAAAGCAAAGGACGCTTTTCTCCCTCTAACCGCTTTCGTCAGAGGAACGGGGGAAGTCACAGTGTTCTTTCTCTCACTGAGATACACACAATCTGACGTTGCCTCTGAGCTCCGTTGCTGGCAAAGAACTGAAACTGACA
This sequence comes from Elephas maximus indicus, assembly GCF_024166365.1. Classification (NCBI taxonomy): domain Eukaryota; kingdom Metazoa; phylum Chordata; class Mammalia; order Proboscidea; family Elephantidae; genus Elephas; species Elephas maximus. The sequence continues at coordinate 2,386,291 of NC_064822.1, forward strand.
TACATTCCTGTGGGGACACCCAGGGCTTTGCTAGGATTTCTCTAGGCAGTGTGTTTTCCCTGGGCCTCACTGTAGCAACACTATCTCGCCAGGGCAACACTGCATGGCATATCCTCTGCCAGGATAGAGCTGCTGCTTTGTAGTTTGTGCTGGGAAACCTTGCTTTGGCAAGTGCGAATTGACCGCATTCAGGCAGAAAGAAAAGAGAATAGCAAGAGGCCTTTTCTCCCCGGCTGCTCTGCCAAGCCCTTCCAGCTCAAACTATGAAGTTGCTCCTCTGGAAGGATCCCTGCACCGCGGCGTAGTTTTTCCGAAGAAGCCCTGCGTTTGCAAGAGCAAATGAGGAATTCGTGGCAGGAAAGAGGAAGGAAAGAAAGTTTCTCTCCCTCTGCCTGCTTTGCTCACAGGACTGGATGAAGTCAGGGACTTCTCCCTTTCACTGAGAAACGTACGGGCTGCTGTTGCCTGGGCGCTCTCTTCTTTGCAAAAGAGTCTGCAGTTCCACGCTTTGAACCGTGGAAAGGCGCCGGGCTCTGCTAAGATTTCCCCCGGCGCTTCGTTTGCCCTGGGCCAAAGCGAGCCTTCACAATAGCTGAACGCTAACACTGCATACTCGTTCCACTTCCAGAACCGGGCTACGGCGAGGCAGTTCTCCGGGGGAAAACGGCCCTTCGCGAAGGGCAGATCTGCCGAGCTCATTGCGGGAAAGCGAAAGCAAAGGACGCTTTTCTCCCTCTAACCGCTTTCGTCAGAGGAACGGGGAAAGTCACAGTGTTCTTTCTCTCCCTGAGATACACACAATCTGACGTTGCCTCTGAGCTCCGTTGCTGGCAAAGAACTGAAACGGACATACATTCCTGTGGGGAAACACAGGGCTTTGCTAGGATTTCTCTAGGCAGTGTGTTTTCCCTGGGCCTCACTGTAGCAACACTATCTCGCCAGGGCAACACTGCATGGGATTTCCTCTGCCAGGAGAGAGCTGCTGCTTTGTAGTTTGTGCTGGGAAACCTTGCCTTGGCAAGTGCGAATTGACCGCATTCAGGCAGAAAGAAAAGAGAATAGCAAGAGGCCTTTTCTCCCCGGCTGCTCTGCCAAGCCCTTCCAGCTCAAACTATGTCGTTGCTCCTCTGGAAGGATCCCTGCACCGCGGCGTAGTTTTTCCGAAGAAGCCCTGCGTTTGCAAGAGCAAATGAGGAATTCGTGGCAGGAAAGAGGAAGGAAAGAAAGTTTCTCTCCCTCTGCCTGCTTTGCTCAGAGGACTGGATGAAGTCAGGGAGTTCTCCCTTTCACTGAGAAACGTGCGGGCTGCTGTTGCCTGGGCGCTCTCTTCTTTGCAAAAGAGTCTGCAGTTCCACGCTTTGAACCGTGGAAAGGCGCCGGGCTCTGCTAAGATTTCCCCCAGCGCTTCGTTTGCCATGGGCCAAAGCGAGCCTTCACAATAGCTGAACGCTAACACTGCATACTCGTTCCACTTCCAGAAGCGGGCTACGGCGAGGCAGTTCTCCGGGGGAAAACGGCCCTTCGCGAAGGGCAGATCTGCCGAGCTCATTGCGGGAAAGCGAAAGCAAAGGACGCTTTTCTCCCTCTAACCGCTTTCGTCAGAGGAACGGGGAAAGTCACAGTGTTCTTTCTCTCCCTGAGATACACACAATCTGACGTTGCCTCTGAGCTCCGTTGCTGGCAAAGAACTGAAACTGACATACATTCCTGTGGGGACACCCAGGGCTTTGCTAGGATTTCTCTAGGTAGTGTGTTTTCCCTGGGCCTCACTGTAGCAACACTATCTCGCCGGGGCAACACTGCATGGCATATCCTCTGCCAGGAGAGAGCTGCTGCTTTGTACTTTGTGCTGGGAAACCTTGCTTTGGCAAGTGCCAATTGACCGCATTCAGGCAGAAAGAAAAGAGAATAGCAAGAGGCCTTTTCTCCCCGGCTGCTCTGCCAAGCCCTTCCAGCTCAAACTATGTCGTTGCTCCTCTGGAAGGATCCCTGCACCGCGGCGTAGTTTTTCCGAAGAAGCCCTGCGTTTGCAAGAGCAAATGAGGAATTCGTGGCAGGAAAGAGGAAGGAAAGAAAGTTTCTCTCCCTCTGCCTGCTTTGCTCAGAGGACTGCATGAAGTCAGGGAGTTCTCCCTTTCACTGAGAAACGTGCGGGCTGCTGTTGCCTGGGCGCTCTCTTCTTTGCAAAAGAGTCTGCAGTTCCACGCTTTGAACCGTGGAAAGGCGCCGGGCTCTGCTAAGATTTCCCCCGGCGCTTCGTTTGCCCTGGGCCAAAGCGAGCCTTCACAATAGCTGAACGCTAACACTGCATACTCGTTCCACTTCCAGAACCGGGCTACGGCGAGGCAGTTCTCCGGGGGAAAACGGCCCTTCGCGAAGGGCAGATCTGCCGAGCTCATTGCGGGAAAGCGAAAGCAAAGGACGCTTTTCTCCCTCTAACCGCTTTCGTCAGAGGAACGGGGGAAGTCACAGTGTTCTTTCTCTCACTGAGATACACAAAATCTGACGTTGCCTCTGAGCTCCGTTGCTGGCAAAGAACTGAAACTGACATACATTCCTGTGGGGACACCCAGGGCTTTGCTAGGATTTCTCTAGGCAGTGTGTTTTCCCTGGGCCTCACTGTAGCAACACTATCTCGCCAGGGCAACACTGCATGGCATATCCTCTGCCAGGATAGAGCTGCTGCTTTGTAGTTTGTGCTGGGAAACCTTGCTTTGGCAAGTGCGAATTGACCGCATTCAGGCAGAAAGAAAAGAGAATAGCAAGAGGCCTTTTCTCCCCGGCTGCTCTGCCAAGCCCTTCCAGCTCAAACTATGAAGTTGCTCCTCTGGAAGGATCCCTGCACCGCGGCGTAGTTTTTCCGAAGAAGCCCTGCGTTTGCAAGAGCAAATGAGGAATTCGTGGCAGGAAAGAGGAAGGAAAGAAAGTTTCTCTCCCTCTGCCTGCTTTGCTCACAGGACTGGATGAAGTCAGGGACTTCTCCCTTTCACTGAGAAACGTACGGGCTGCTGTTGCCTGGGCGCTCTCTTCTTTGCAAAAGAGTCTGCAGTTCCACGCTTTGAACCGTGGAAAGGCGCCGGGCTCTGCTAAGATTTCCCCCGGCGCTTCGTTTGCCCTGGGCCAAAGCGAGCCTTCACAATAGCTGAACGCTAACACTGCATACTCGTTCCACTTCCAGAACCGGGCTACGGCGAGGCAGTTCTCCGGGGGAAAACGGCCCTTCGCGAAGGGCAGATCTGCCGAGCTCATTGCGGGAAAGCGAAAGCAAAGGACGCTTTTCTCCCTCTAACCGCTTTCGTCAGAGGAACGGGGAAAGTCACAGTGTTCTTTCTCTCCCTGAGATACACACAATCTGACGTTGCCTCTGAGCTCCGTTGCTGGCAAAGAACTGAAACGGACATACATTCCTGTGGGGAAACACAGGGCTTTGCTAGGATTTCTCTAGGCAGTGTGTTTTCCCTGGGCCTCACTGTAGCAACACTATCTCGCCAGGGCAACACTGCATGGGATTTCCTCTGCCAGGAGAGAGCTGCTGCTTTGTAGTTTGTGCTGGGAAACTTTGCTTTGGCAAGTGCCAATTGACCGCATTCAGGCAGAAAGAAAAGAGAATAGCAAGAGGCCTTTTCTCCCCGGCTGCTTTCCCAAGCCCTTCCAGCTCAAACTATGTCGTTGCTCCTCTGGAAGGATCCCTGCACCACGGCGTAGTTTTTCCGAAGAAGCCCTGCGTTTGCAAGAGCAAATGAGGAATTCGTGGCAGGAAAGAGGAAGGAAAGAAAGTTTCTCTCCCTCTGCCTGCTTTGCTCAGAGGACTGGATGAAGTCAGGGACTTCTCCCTTTCACTGAGAAACGTGCGGGCTGCTGTTGCCTGGGCGCTCTCTTCTTTGCAAAAGAGTCTGCAGTTCCACGCTTTGAACCGTGGAACGGCGCCGGGCTCTGCTAAGATTTCCCCCGGCGCTTCGTTTGCCCTGGGCCAAAGCGAGCCTTCACAATAGCTGAACGCTAACACTGCATACTCGTTCCACTTCCAGAACCGGGCTACGGCGAGGCAGTTCTCCGGGGGAAAACGGCCCTTCGCGAAGGGCAGATCTGCCGAGCTCATTGCGGGAAAGCGAAAGCAAAGGACGCTTTTCTCCCTCTAACCGCTTTCGTCAGAGGAACGGGGGAAGTCACAGTGTTCTTTCTCTCACTGAGATACACACAATCTGACGTTGCCTCTGAGCTCCGTTGCTGGCAAAGAACTGAAACTGACATACATTCCTGTGGGGACACCCAGGGCTTTGCTAGGATTTCTCTAGGCAGTGTGTTTTCCCTGGGCCTCACTGTAGCAACACTATCTCGCCGGGGCAACACTGCATGGCATATCCTCTGCCAGGATAGAGCTGCTGCTTTGTAGTTTGTGCTGGGAAACCTTGCTTTGGCAAGTGCGAATTGACCGCATTCAGGCAGAAAGAAAAGAGAATAGCAAGAGGCCTTTTCTCCCCGGCTGCTCTGCCAAGCCCTTCCAGCTCAAACTATGAAGTTGCTCCTCTGAAAGGATCCCTGCACCGCGGCGTAGTTTTTCCGAAGAAGCCCTGCGTTTGCAAGAGCAAATGAGGAATTCGTGGCAGGAAAGAGGAAGGAAAGAAAGTTTCTCTCCCTCTGCCTGCTTTGCTCACAGGACTGGATGAAGTCAGGGACTTCTCCCTTTCACTGAGAAACGTACGGGCTGCTGTTGCCTGGGCGCTCTCTTCTTTGCAAAAGAGTCTGCAGTTCCACGCTTTGAACCGTGGAAAGGCGCCGGGCTCTGCTAAGATTTCCCCCGGCGCTTCGTTTGCCCTGGGCCAAAGCGAGCCTTCACAATAGCTGAACGCTAACACTGCATACTCGTTCCACTTCCAGAACCGGGCTACGGCGAGGCAGTTCTCCGGGGGAAAACGGCCCTTCGCGAAGGGCAGATCTGCCGAGCTCATTGCGGGAAAGCGAAAGCAAAGGACGCTTTTCTCCCTCTAACCGCTTTCGTCAGAGGAACGGGGAAAGTCACAGTGTTCTTTCTCTCCCTGAGATACACACAATCTGACGTTGCCTCTGAGCTCCGTTGCTGGCAAAGAACTGAAACGGACATACATTCCTGTGGGGAAACACAGGGCTTTGCTAGGATTTCTCTAGGCAGTGTGTTTTCCCTGGGCCTCACTGTAGCAACACTATCTCGCCAGGGCAACACTGCATGGGATTTCCTCTGCCAGGAGAGAGCTGCTGCTTTGTAGTTTGTGCTGGGAAACCTTGCCTTGGCAAGTGCGAATTGACCGCATTCAGGCAGAAAGAAAAGAGAATAGCAAGAGGCCTTTTCTCCCCGGCTGCTCTGCCAAGCCCTTCCAGCTCAAACTATGTCGTTGCTCCTCTGGAAGGATCCCTGCACCGCGGCGTAGTTTTTCCGAAGAAGCCCTGCGTTTGCAAGAGCAAATGAGGAATTCGTGGCAGGAAAGAGGAAGGAAAGAAAGTTTCTCTCCCTCTGCCTGCTTTGCTCAGAGGACTGGATGAAGTCAGGGAGTTCTCCCTTTCACTGAGAAACGTGCGGGCTGCTGTTGCCTGGGCGCTCTCTTCTTTGCAAAAGAGTCTGCAGTTCCACGCTTTGAACCGTGGAAAGGCGCCGGGCTCTGCTAAGATTTCCCCCAGCGCTTCGTTTACCCTGGGCCAAAGCGAGCCTTCACAATAGCTGAACGCTAACACTGCATACTCGTTCCACTTCCAGAAGCGGGCTACGGCGAGGCAGTTCTCCGGGGGAAAACGGCCCTTCGCGAAGGGCAGATCTGCCGAGCTCATTGCGGGAAAGCGAAAGCAAAGGACGCTTTTCTCCCTCTAACCGCTTTCGTCAGAGGAACGGGGAAAGTCACAGTGTTCTTTCTCTCCCTGAGATACACACAATCTGACGTTGCCTCTGAGCTCCGTTGCTGGCAAAGAACTGAAACTGACATACATTCCTGTGGGGACACCCAGGGCTTTGCTAGGATTTCTCTAGGCAGTGTGTTTTCCCTGGGCCTCACTGTAGCAACACTATCTCGCCGGGGCAACACTGCATGGCATATCCTCTGCCAGGAGAGAGCTGCTGCTTTGTACTTTGTGCTGGGAAACCTTGCTTTGGCAAGTGCCAATTGACCGCATTCAGGCAGAAAGAAAAGAGAATAGCAAGAGGCCTTTTCTCCCCGGCTGCTCTGCCAAGCCCTTCCAGCTCAAACTATGTCGTTGCTCCTCTGGAAGGATCCCTGCACCGCGGCGTAGTTTTTCCGAAGAAGCCCTGCGTTTGCAAGAGCAAATGAGGAATTCGTGGCAGGAAAGAGGAAGGAAAGAAAGTTTCTCTCCCTCTGCCTGCTTTGCTCAGAGGACTGCATGAAGTCAGGGAGTTCTCCCTTTCACTGAGAAACGTGCGGGCTGCTGTTGCCTGGGCGCTCTCTTCTTTGCAAAAGAGTCTGCAGTTCCACGCTTTGAACCGTGGAAAGGCGCCGGGCTCTGCTAAGATTTCCCCCGGCGCTTCGTTTGCCCTGGGCCAAAGCGAGCCTTCACAATAGCTGAACGCTAACACTGCATACTCGTTCCACTTCCAGAACCGGGCTACGGCGAGGCAGTTCTCCGGGGGAAAACGGCCCTTCGCGAAGGGCAGATCTGCCGAGCTCATTGCGGGAAAGCGAAAGCAAAGGACGCTTTTCTCCCTCTAACCGCTTTCGTCAGAGGAACGGGGGAAGTCACAGTGTTCTTTCTCTCACTGAGATACACAAAATCTGACGTTGCCTCTGAGCTCCGTTGCTGGCAAAGAACTGAAACTGACATACATTCCTGTGGGGACACCCAGGGCTTTGCTAGGATTTCTCTAGGCAGTGTGTTTTCCCTGGGCCTCACTGTAGCAACACTATCTCGCCAGGGCAACACTGCATGGCATATCCTCTGCCAGGATAGAGCTGCTGCTTTGTAGTTTGTGCTGGGAAACCTTGCTTTGGCAAGTGCGAATTGACCGCATTCAGGCAGAAAGAAAAGAGAATAGCAAGAGGCCTTTTCTCCCCGGCTGCTCTGCCAAGCCCTTCCAGCTCAAACTATGAAGTTGCTCCTCTGGAAGGATCCCTGCACCGCGGCGTAGTTTTTCCGAAGAAGCCCTGCGTTTGCAAGAGCAAATGAGGAATTCGTGGCAGGAAAGAGGAAGGAAAGAAAGTTTCTCTCCCTCTGCCTGCTTTGCTCACAGGACTGGATGAAGTCAGGGACTTCTCCCTTTCACTGAGAAACGTACGGGCTGCTGTTGCCTGGGCGCTCTCTTCTTTGCAAAAGAGTCTGCAGTTCCACGCTTTGAACCGTGGAAAGGCGCCGGGCTCTGCTAAGATTTCCCCCGGCGCTTCGTTTGCCCTGGGCCAAAGCGAGCCTTCACAATAGCTGAACGCTAACACTGCATACTCGTTCCACTTCCAGAACCGGGCTACGGCGAGGCAGTTCTCCGGGGGAAAACGGCCCTTCGCGAAGGGCAGATCTGCCGAGCTCATTGCGGGAAAGCGAAAGCAAAGGACGCTTTTCTCCCTCTAACCGCTTTCGTCAGAGGAACGGGGAAAGTCACAGTGTTCTTTCTCTCCCTGAGATACACACAATCTGACGTTGCCTCTGAGCTCCGTTGCTGGCAAAGAACTGAAACGGACATACATTCCTGTGGGGAAACACAGGGCTTTGCTAGGATTTCTCTAGGCAGTGTGTTTTCCCTGGGCCTCACTGTAGCAACACTATCTCGCCAGGGCAACACTGCATGGGATTTCCTCTGCCAGGAGAGAGCTGCTGCTTTGTAGTTTGTGCTGGGAAACCTTGCCTTGGCAAGTGCGAATTGACCGCATTCAGGCAGAAAGAAAAGAGAATAGCAAGAGGCCTTTTCTCCCCGGCTGCTCTGCCAAGCCCTTCCAGCTCAAACTATGTCGTTGCTCCTCTGGAAGGATCCCTGCACCGCGGCGTAGTTTTTCCGAAGAAGCCCTGCGTTTGCAAGAGCAAATGAGGAATTCGTGGCAGGAAAGAGGAAGGAAAGAAAGTTTCTCTCCCTCTGCCTGCTTTGCTCAGAGGACTGGATGAAGTCAGGGACTTCTCCCTTTCACTGAGAAACGTGCGGGCTGCTGTTGCCTGGGCGCTCTCTTCTTTGCAAAAGAGTCTGCAGTTCCACGCTTTGAACCGTGGAACGGCGCCGGGCTCTGCTAAGATTTCCCCCGGCGCTTCGTTTGCCCTGGGCCAAAGCGAGCCTTCACAATAGCTGAACGCTAACACTGCATACTCGTTCCACTTCCAGAACCGGGCTACGGCGAGGCAGTTCTCCGGGGGAAAACGGCCCTTCGCGAAGGGCAGATCTGCCGAGCTCATTGCGGGAAAGCGAAAGCAAAGGACGCTTTTCTCCCTCTAACCGCTTTCGTCAGAGGAACGGGAGAAGTCACAGTGTTCTTTCTCTCACTGAGATACACACAATCTGACGTTGCCTCTGAGCTCCGTTGCTGGCAAAGAACTGAAACTGACATACATTCCTGTGGGGACACCCAGGGCTTTGCTAGGATTTCTCTAGGCAGTGTGTTTTCCCTGGGCCTCACTGTAGCAACACTATCTCGCCAGGGCAACACTGCATGGCATATCCTCTGCCAGGATAGAGCTGCTGCTTTGTAGTTTGTGCTGGGAAACCTTGCTTTGGCAAGTGCGAATTGACCGCATTCAGGCAGAAAGAAAAGAGAATAGCAAGAGGCCTTTTCTCCCCGGCTGCTCTGCCAAGCCCTTCCAGCTCAAACTATGAAGTTGCTCCTCTGGAAGGATCCCTGCACCGCGGCGTAGTTTTTCCGAAGAAGCCCTGCGTTTGCAAGAGCAAATGAGGAATTCGTGGCAGGAAAGAGGAAGGAAAGAAAGTTTCTCTCCCTCTGCCTGCTTTGCTCACAGGACTGGATGAAGTCAGGGACTTCTCCCTTTCACTGAGAAACGTACGGGCTGCTGTTGCCTGGGCGCTCTCTTCTTTGCAAAAGAGTCTGCAGTTCCACGCTTTGAACCGTGGAAAGGCGCCGGGCTCTGCTAAGATTTCCCCCGGCGCTTCGTTTGCCCTGGGCCAAAGCGAGCCTTCACAATAGCTGAACGCTAACACTGCATACTCGTTCCACTTCCAGAACCGGGCTACGGCGAGGCAGTTCTCCGGGGGAAAACGGCCCTTCGCGAAGGGCAGATCTGCCGAGCTCATTGCGGGAAAGCGAAAGCAAAGGACGCTTTTCTCCCTCTAACCGCTTTCGTCAGAGGAACGGGGAAAGTCACAGTGTTCTTTCTCTCCCTGAGATACACACAATCTGACGTTGCCTCTGAGCTCCGTTGCTGGCAAAGAACTGAAACGGACATACATTCCTGTGGGGAAACACAGGGCTTTGCTAGGATTTCTCTAGGCAGTGTGTTTTCCCTGGGCCTCACTGTAGCAACACTATCTCGCCAGGGCAACACTGCATGGGATTTCCTCTGCCAGGAGAGAGCTGCTGCTTTGTAGTTTGTGCTGGGAAACTTTGCTTTGGCAAGTGCCAATTGACCGCATTCAGGCAGAAAGAAAAGAGAATAGCAAGAGGCCTTTTCTCCCCGGCTGCTTTCCCAAGCCCTTCCAGCTCAAACTATGTCGTTGCTCCTCTGGAAGGATCCCTGCACCACGGCGTAGTTTTTCCGAAGAAGCCCTGCGTTTGCAAGAGCAAATGAGGAATTCGTGGCAGGAAAGAGGAAGGAAAGAAAGTTTCTCTCCCTCTGCCTGCTTTGCTCAGAGGACTGGATGAAGTCAGGGACTTCTCCCTTTCACTGAGAAACGTGCGGGCTGCTGTTGCCTGGGCGCTCTCTTCTTTGCAAAAGAGTCTGCAGTTCCACGCTTTGAACCGTGGAACGGCGCCGGGCTCTGCTAAGATTTCCCCCGGCGCTTCGTTTGCCCTGGGCCAAAGCGAGCCTTCACAATAGCTGAACGCTAACACTGCATACTCGTTCCACTTCCAGAAGCGGGCTACGGCGAGGCAGTTCTCCGGGGGAAAACGGCCCTTCGCGAAGGGCAGATCTGCCGAGCTCATTGCGGGAAAGCGAAAGCAAAGGACGCTTTTCTCCCTCTAACCGCTTTCGTCAGAGGAACGGGGGAAGTCACAGTGTTCTTTCTCTCACTGAGATACACACAATCTGACGTTGCCTCTGAGCTCCGTTGCTGGCAAAGAACTGAAACTGACATACATTCCTGTGGGGACACCCAGGGCTTTGCTAGGATTTCTCTAGGCAGTGTGTTTTCCCTGGGCCTCACTGTAGCAACACTATCTCGCCAGGGCAACACTGCATGGCATATCCTCTGCCAGGATAGAGCTGCTGCTTTGTAGTTTGTGCTGGGAAACCTTGCTTTGGCAAGTGCGAATTGACCGCATTCAGGCAGAAAGAAAAGAGAATAGCAAGAGGCCTTTTCTCCCCGGCTGCTCTGCCAAGCCCTTCCAGCTCAAACTATGAAGTTGCTCCTCTGGAAGGATCCCTGCACCGCGGCGTAGTTTTTCCGAAGAAGCCCTGCGTTTGCAAGAGCAAATGAGGAATTCGTGGCAGGAAAGAGGAAGGAAAGAAAGTTTCTCTCCCTCTGCCTGCTTTGCTCACAGGACTGGATGAAGTCAGGGACTTCTCCCTTTCACTGAGAAACGTACGGGCTGCTGTTGCCTGGGCGCTCTCTTCTTTGCAAAAGAGTCTGCAGTTCCACGCTTTGAACCGTGGAAAGGCGCCGGGCTCTGCTAAGATTTCCCCCGGCGCTTCGTTTGCCCTGGGCCAAAGCGAGCCTTCACAATAGCTGAACGCTAACACTGCATACTCGTTCCACTTCCAGAACCGGGCTACGGCGAGGCAGTTCTCCGGGGGAAAACGGCCCTTCGCGAAGGGCAGATCTGCCGAGCTCATTGCGGGAAAGCGAAAGCAAAGGACGCTTTTCTCCCTCTAACCGCTTTCGTCAGAGGAACGGGGAAAGTCACAGTGTTCTTTCTCTCCCTGAGATACACACAATCTGACGTTGCCTCTGAGCTCCGTTGCTGGCAAAGAACTGAAACGGACATACATTCCTGTGGGGAAACACAGGGCTTTGCTAGGATTTCTCTAGGCAGTGTGTTTTCCCTGGGCCTCACTGTAGCAACACTATCTCGCCAGGGCAACACTGCATGGGATTTCCTCTGCCAGGAGAGAGCTGCTGCTTTGTAGTTTGTGCTGGGAAACTTTGCTTTGGCAAGTGCCAATTGACCGCATTCAGGCAGAAAGAAAAGAGAATAGCAAGAGGCCTTTTCTCCCCGGCTGCTTTCCCAAGCCCTTCCAGCTCAAACTATGTCGTTGCTCCTCTGGAAGGATCCCTGCACCACGGCGTAGTTTTTCCGAAGAAGCCCTGCGTTTGCAAGAGCAAATGAGGAATTCGTGGCAGGAAAGAGGAAGGAAAGAAAGTTTCTCTCCCTCTGCCTGCTTTGCTCAGAGGACTGGATGAAGTCAGGGACTTCTCCCTTTCACTGAGAAACGTGCGGGCTGCTGTTGCCTGGGCGCTCTCTTCTTTGCAAAAGAGTCTGCAGTTCCACGCTTTGAACCGTGGAACGGCGCCGGGCTCTGCTAAGATTTCCCCCGGCGCTTCGTTTGCCCTGGGCCAAAGCGAGCCTTCACAATAGCTGAACGCTAACACTGCATACTCGTTCCACTTCCAGAACCGGGCTACGGCGAGGCAGTTCTCCGGGGGAAAACGGCCCTTCGCGAAGGGCAGATCTGCCGAGCTCATTGCGGGAAAGCGAAAGCAAAGGACGCTTTTCTCCCTCTAACCGCTTTCGTCAGAGGAACGGGGGAAGTCACAGTGTTCTTTCTCTCACTGAGATACACACAATCTGACGTTGCCTCTGAGCTCCGTTGCTGGCAAAGAACTGAAACTGACATACATTCCTGTGGGGACACCCAGGGCTTTGCTAGGATTTCTCTAGGCAGTGTGTTTTCCCTGGGCCTCACTGTAGCAACACTATCTCGCCGGGGCAACACTGCATGGCATATCCTCTGCCAGGATAGAGCTGCTGCTTTGTAGTTTGTGCTGGGAAACCTTGCTTTGGCAAGTGCGAATTGACCGCATTCAGGCAGAAAGAAAAGAGAATAGCAAGAGGCCTTTTCTCCCCGGCTGCTCTGCCAAGCCCTTCCAGCTCAAACTATGAAGTTGCTCCTCTGGAAGGATCCCTGCACCGCGGCGTAGTTTTTCCGAAGAAGCCCTGCGTTTGCAAGAGCAAATGAGGAATTCGTGGCAGGAAAGAGGAAGGAAAGAAAGTTTCTCTCCCTCTGCCTGCTTTGCTCACAGGACTGGATGAAGTCAGGGACTTCTCCCTTTCACTGAGAAACGTACGGGCTGCTGTTGCCTGGGCGCTCTCTTCTTTGCAAAAGAGTCTGCAGTTCCACGCTTTGAACCGTGGAAAGGCGCCGGGCTCTGCTAAGATTTCCCCCGGCGCTTCGTTTGCCCTGGGCCAAAGCGAGCCTTCACAATAGCTGAACGCTAACACTGCATACTCGTTCCACTTCCAGAACCGGGCTACGGCGAGGCAGTTCTCCGGGGGAAAACGGCCCTTCGCGAAGGGCAGATCTGCCGAGCTCATTGCGGGAAAGCGAAAGCAAAGGACGCTTTTCTCCCTCTAACCGCTTTCGTCAGAGGAACGGGGAAAGTCACAGTGTTCTTTCTCTCCCTGAGATACACACAATCTGACGTTGCCTCTGAGCTCCGTTGCTGGCAAAGAACTGAAACGGACATACATTCCTGTGGGGAAACACAGGGCTTTGCTAGGATTTCTCTAGGCAGTGTGTTTTCCCTGGGCCTCACTGTAGCAACACTATCTCGCCAGGGCAACACTGCATGGGATTTCCTCTGCCAGGAGAGAGCTGCTGCTTTGTAGTTTGTGCTGGGAAACCTTGCCTTGGCAAGTGCGAATTGACCGCATTCAGGCAGAAAGAAAAGAGAATAGCAAGAGGCCTTTTCTCCCCGGCTGCTCTGCCAAGCCCTTCCAGCTCAAACTATGTCGTTGCTCCTCTGGAAGGATCCCTGCACCGCGGCGTAGTTTTTCCGAAGAAGCCCTGCGTTTGCAAGAGCAAATGAGGAATTCGTGGCAGGAAAGAGGAAGGAAAGAAAGTTTCTCTCCCTCTGCCTGCTTTGCTCAGAGGACTGGATGAAGTCAGGGAGTTCTCCCTTTCACTGAGAAACGTGCGGGCTGCTGTTGCCTGGGCGCTCTCTTCTTTGCAAAAGAGTCTGCAGTTCCACGCTTTGAACCGTGGAAAGGCGCCGGGCTCTGCTAAGATTTCCCCCAGCGCTTCGTTTGCCCTGGGCCAAAGCGAGCCTTCACAATAGCTGAACGCTAACACTGCATACTCGTTCCACTTCCAGAAGCGGGCTACGGCGAGGCAGTTCTCCGGGGGAAAACGGCCCTTCGCGAAGGGCAGATCTGCCGAGCTCATTGCGGGAAAGCGAAAGCAAAGGACGCTTTTCTCCCTCTAACCGCTTTCGTCAGAGGAACGGGGAAAGTCACAGTGTTCTTTCTCTCCCTGAGATACACACAATCTGACGTTGCCTCTGAGCTCCGTTGCTGGCAAAGAACTGAAACTGACATACATTCCTGTGGGGACACCCAGGGCTTTGCTAGGATTTCTCTAGGCAGTGTGTTTTCCCTGGGCCTCACTGTAGCAACACTATCTCGCCGGGGCAACACTGCATGGCATATCCTCTGCCAGGAGAGAGCTGCTGCTTTGTACTTTGTGCTGGGAAACCTTGCTTTGGCAAGTGCCAATTGACCGCATTCAGGCAGAAAGAAAAGAGAATAGCAAGAGGCCTTTTCTCCCCGGCTGCTCTGCCAAGCCCTTCCAGCTCAAACTATGTCGTTGCTCCTCTGGAAGGATCCCTGCACCGCGGCGTAGTTTTTCCGAAGAAGCCCTGCGTTTGCAAGAGCAAATGAGGAATTCGTGGCAGGAAAGAGGAAGGAAAGAAAGTTTCTCTCCCTCTGCCTGCTTTGCTCAGAGGACTGCATGAAGTCAGGGAGTTCTCCCTTTCACTGAGAAACGTGCGGGCTGCTGTTGCCTGGGCGCTCTCTTCTTTGCAAAAGAGTCTGCAGTTCCACGCTTTGAACCGTGGAAAGGCGCCGGGCTCTGCTAAGATTTCCCCCGGCGCTTCGTTTGCCCTGGGCCAAAGCGAGCCTTCACAATAGCTGAACGCTAACACTGCATACTCGTTCCACTTCCAGAAGCGGGCTACGGCGAGGCAGTTCTCCGGGGGAATACGGCCCTTCGCGAAGGGCAGATCTGCCGAGCTCATTGCGGGAAAGCGAAAGCAAAGGACGCTTTTCTCCCTCTAACCGCTTTCGTCAGAGGAACGGGGGAAGTCACAGTGTTCTTTCTCTCACTGAGATACACAAAATCTGACGTTGCCTCTGAGCTCCGTTGCTGGCAAAGAACTGAAACTGACATACATTCCTGTGGGGACACCCAGGGCTTTGCTAGGATTTCTCTAGGCAGTGTGTTTTCCCTGGGCCTCACTGTAGCAACACTATCTCGCCAGGGCAACACTGCATGGCATATCCTCTGCCAGGATAGAGCTGCTGCTTTGTAGTTTGTGCTGGGAAACCTTGCTTTGGCAAGTGCGAATTGACCGCATTCAGGCAGAAAGAAAAGAGAATAGCAAGAGGCCTTTTCTCCCCGGCTGCTCTGCCAAGCCCTTCCAGCTCAAACTATGAAGTTGCTCCTCTGGAAGGATCCCTGCACCGCGGCGTAGTTTTTCCGAAGAAGCCCTGCGTTTGCAAGAGCAAATGAGGAATTCGTGGCAGGAAAGAGGAAGGAAAGAAAGTTTCTCTCCCTCTGCCTGCTTTGCTCACAGGACTGGATGAAGTCAGGGACTTCTCCCTTTCACTGAGAAACGTACGGGCTGCTGTTGCCTGGGCGCTCTCTTCTTTGCAAAAGAGTCTGCAGTTCCACGCTTTGAACCGTGGAAAGGCGCCGGGCTCTGCTAAGATTTCCCCCGGCGCTTCGTTTGCCCTGGGCCAAAGCGAGCCTTCACAATAGCTGAACGCTAACACTGCATACTCGTTCCACTTCCAGAACCGGGCTACGGCGAGGCAGTTCTCCGGGGGAAAACGGCCCTTCGCGAAGGGCAGATCTGCCGAGCTCATTGCGGGAAAGCGAAAGCAAAGGACGCTTTTCTCCCTCTAACCGCTTTCGTCAGAGGAACGGGGAAAGTCACAGTGTTCTTTCTCTCCCTGAGATACACACAATCTGACGTTGCCTCTGAGCTCCGTTGCTGGCAAAGAACTGAAACGGACATACATTCCTGTGGGGAAACACAGGGCTTTGCTAGGATTTCTCTAGGCAGTGTGTTTTCCCTGGGCCTCACTGTAGCAACACTATCTCGCCAGGGCAACACTGCATGGGATTTCCTCTGCCAGGAGAGAGCTGCTGCTTTGTAGTTTGTGCTGGGAAACTTTGCTTTGGCAAGTGCCAATTGACCGCATTCAGGCAGAAAGAAAAGAGAATAGCAAGAGGCCTTTTCTCCCCGGCTGCTTTCCCAAGCCCTTCCAGCTCAAACTATGTCGTTGCTCCTCTGGAAGGATCCCTGCACCACGGCGTAGTTTTTCCGAAGAAGCCCTGCGTTTGCAAGAGCAAATGAGGAATTCGTGGCAGGAAAGAGGAAGGAAAGAAAGTTTCTCTCCCTCTGCCTGCTTTGCTCAGAGGACTGGATGAAGTCAGGGACTTCTCCCTTTCACTGAGAAACGTGCGGGCTGCTGTTGCCTGGGCGCTCTCTTCTTTGCAAAAGAGTCTGCAGTTCCACGCTTTGAACCGTGGAAAGGCGCCGGGCTCTGCTAAGATTTCCCCCGGCGCTTCGTTTGCCCTGGGCCAAAGCGAGCCTTCACAATAGCTGAACGCTAACACTGCATACTCGTTCCACTTCCAGAAGCGGGCTACGGCGAGGCAGTTCTCCGGGGGAATACGGCCCTTCGCGAAGGGCAGATCTGCCGAGCTCATTGCGGGAAAGCGAAAGCAAAGGACGCTTTTCTCCCTCTAACCGCTTTCGTCAGAGGAACGGGGGAAGTCACAGTGTTCTTTCTCTCACTGAGATACACAAAATCTGACGTTGCCTCTGAGCTCCGTTGCTGGCAAAGAACTGAAACTGACATACATTCCTGTGGGGACACCCAGGGCTTTGCTAGGATTTCTCTAGGCAGTGTGTTTTCCCTGGGCCTCACTGTAGCAACACTATCTCGCCAGGGCAACACTGCATGGCATATCCTCTGCCAGGATAGAGCTGCTGCTTTGTAGTTTGTGCTGGGAAACCTTGCTTTGGCAAGTGCGAATTGACCGCATTCAGGCAGAAAGAAAAGAGAATAGCAAGAGGCCTTTTCTCCCCGGCTGCTCTGCCAAGCCCTTCCAGCTCAAACTATGAAGTTGCTCCTCTGGAAGGATCCCTGCACCGCGGCGTAGTTTTTCCGAAGAAGCCCTGCGTTTGCAAGAGCAAATGAGGAATTCGTGGCAGGAAAGAGGAAGGAAAGAAAGTTTCTCTCCCTCTGCCTGCTTTGCTCACAGGACTGGATGAAGTCAGGGACTTCTCCCTTTCACTGAGAAACGTACGGGCTGCTGTTGCCTGGGCGCTCTCTTCTTTGCAAAAGAGTCTGCAGTTCCACGCTTTGAACCGTGGAAAGGCGCCGGGCTCTGCTAAGATTTCCCCCGGCGCTTCGTTTGCCCTGGGCCAAAGCGAGCCTTCACAATAGCTGAACGCTAACACTGCATACTCGTTCCACTTCCAGAACCGGGCTACGGCGAGGCAGTTCTCCGGGGGAAAACGGCCCTTCGCGAAGGGCAGATCTGCCGAGCTCATTGCGGGAAAGCGAAAGCAAAGGACGCTTTTCTCCCTCTAACCGCTTTCGTCAGAGGAACGGGGAAAGTCACAGTGTTCTTTCTCTCCCTGAGATACACACAATCTGACGTTGCCTCTGAGCTCCGTTGCTGGCAAAGAACTGAAACGGACATACATTCCTGTGGGGAAACACAGGGCTTTGCTAGGATTTCTCTAGGCAGTGTGTTTTCCCTGGGCCTCACTGTAGCAACACTATCTCGCCAGGGCAACACTGCATGGGATTTCCTCTGCCAGGAGAGAGCTGCTGCTTTGTAGTTTGTGCTGGGAAACTTTGCTTTGGCAAGTGCCAATTGACCGCATTCAGGCAGAAAGAAAAGAGAATAGCAAGAGGCCTTTTCTCCCCGGCTGCTTTCCCAAGCCCTTCCAGCTCAAACTATGTCGTTGCTCCTCTGGAAGGATCCCTGCACCGCGGCGTAGTTTTTCCGAAGAAGCCCTGCGTTTGCAAGAGCAAATGAGGAATTCGTGGCAGGAAAGAGGAAGGAAAGAAAGTTTCTCTCCCTCTGCCTGCTTTGCTCAGAGGACTGGATGAAGTCAGGGACTTCTCCCTTTCACTGAGAAACGTGCGGGCTGCTGTTGCCTGGGCGCTCTCTTCTTTGCAAAAGAGTCTGCAGTTCCACGCTTTGAACCGTGGAACGGCGCCGGGCTCTGCTAAGATTTCCCCCGGCGCTTCGTTTGCCCTGGGCCAAAGCGAGCCTTCACAATAGCTGAACGCTAACACTGCATACTCGTTCCACTTCCAGAACCGGGCTACGGCGAGGCAGTTCTCCGGGGGAAAACGGCCCTTCGCGAAGGGCAGATCTGCCGAGCTCATTGCGGGAAAGCGAAAGCAAAGGACGCTTTTCTCCCTCTAACCGCTTTCGTCAGAGGAACGGGGGAAGTCACAGTGTTCTTTCTCTCACTGAGATACACACAATCTGACGTTGCCTCTGAGCTCCGTTGCTGGCAAAGAACTGAAACTGACATACATTCCTGTGGGGACACCCAGGGCTTTGCTAGGATTTCTCTAGGCAGTGTGTTTTCCCTGGGCCTCACTGTAGCAACACTATCTCGCCAGGGCAACACTGCATGGCATATCCTCTGCCAGGATAGAGCTGCTGCTTTGTAGTTTGTGCTGGGAAACCTTGCTTTGGCAAGTGCGAATTGACCGCATTCAGGCAGAAAGAAAAGAGAATAGCAAGAGGCCTTTTCTCCCCGGCTGCTCTGCCAAGCCCTTCCAGCTCAAACTATGAAGTTGCTCCTCTGGAAGGATCCCTGCACCGCGGCGTAGTTTTTCCGAAGAAGCCCTGCGTTTGCAAGAGCAAATGAGGAATTCGTGGCAGGAAAGAGGAAGGAAAGAAAGTTTCTCTCCCTCTGCCTGCTTTGCTCACAGGACTGGATGAAGTCAGGGAGTTCTCCCTTTCACTGAGAAACGTACGGGCTGCTGTTGCCTGGGCGCTCTCTTCTTTGCAAAAGAGTCTGCAGTTCCACGCTTTGAACCGTGGAAAGGCGCCGGGCTCTGCTAAGATTTCCCCCGGCGCTTCGTTTGCCCTGGGCCAAAGCGAGCCTTCACAATAGCTGAACGCTAACACTGCATACTCGTTCCACTTCCAGAACCGGGCTACGGCGAGGCAGTTCTCCGGGGGAAAACGGCCCTTCGCGAAGGGCAGATCTGCCGAGCTCATTGCGGGAAAGCGAAAGCAAAGGACGCTTTTCTCCCTCTAACCGCTTTCGTCAGAGGAACGGGGAAAGTCACAGTGTTCTTTCTCTCCCTGAGATACACACAATCTGACGTTGCCTCTGAGCTCCGTTGCTGGCAAAGAACTGAAACGGACATACATTCCTGTGGGGAAACACAGGGCTTTGCTAGGATTTCTCTAGGCAGTGTGTTTTCCCTGGGCCTCACTGTAGCAACACTATCTCGCCAGGGCAACACTGCATGGGATTTCCTCTGCCAGGAGAGAGCTGCTGCTTTGTAGTTTGTGCTGGGAAACCTTGCCTTGGCAAGTGCGAATTGACCGCATTCAGGCAGAAAGAAAAGAGAATAGCAAGAGGCCTTTTCTCCCCGGCTGCTCTGCCAAGCCCTTCCAGCTCAAACTATGTCGTTGCTCCTCTGGAAGGATCCCTGCACCGCGGCGTAGTTTTTCCGAAGAAGCCCTGCGTTTGCAAGAGCAAATGAGGAATTCGTGGCAGGAAAGAGGAAGGAAAGAAAGTTTCTCTCCCTCTGCCTGCTTTGCTCAGAGGACTGCATGAAGTCAGGGAGTTCTCCCTTTCACTGAGAAACGTGCGGGCTGCTGTTGCCTGGGCGCTCTCTTCTTTGCAAAAGAGTCTGCAGTTCCACGCTTTGAACCGTGGAAAGGCGCCGGGCTCTGCTAAGATTTCCCCCGGCGCTTCGTTTGCCCTGGGCCAAAGCGAGCCTTCACAATAGCTGAACGCTAACACTGCATACTCGTTCCACTTCCAGAACCGGGCTACGGCGAGGCAGTTCTCCGGGGGAAAACGGCCCTTCGCGAAGGGCAGATCTGCCGAGCTCATTGCGGGAAAGCGAAAGCAAAGGACGCTTTTCTCCCTCTAACCGCTTTCGTCAGAGGAACGGGGGAAGTCACAGTGTTCTTTCTCTCACTGAGATACACAAAATCTGACGTTGCCTCTGAGCTCCGTTGCTGGCAAAGAACTGAAACTGACATACATTCCTGTGGGGACACCCAGGGCTTTGCTAGGATTTCTCTAGGCAGTGTGTTTTCCCTGGGCCTCACTGTAGCAACACTATCTCGCCAGGGCAACACTGCATGGCATATCCTCTGCCAGGATAGAGCTGCTGCTTTGTAGTTTGTGCTGGGAAACCTTGCTTTGGCAAGTGCGAATTGACCGCATTCAGGCAGAAAGAAAAGAGAATAGCAAGAGGCCTTTTCTCCCCGGCTGCTCTGCCAAGCCCTTCCAGCTCAAACTATGAAGTTGCTCCTCTGGAAGGATCCCTGCACCGCGGCGTAGTTTTTCCGAAGAAGCCCTGCGTTTGCAAGAGCAAATGAGGAATTCGTGGCAGGAAAGAGGAAGGAAAGAAAGTTTCTCTCCCTCTGCCTGCTTTGCTCACAGGACTGGATGAAGTCAGGGACTTCTCCCTTTCACTGAGAAACGTACGGGCTGCTGTTGCCTGGGCGCTCTCTTCTTTGCAAAAGAGTCTGCAGTTCCACGCTTTGAACCGTGGAAAGGCGCCGGGCTCTGCTAAGATTTCCCCCGGCGCTTCGTTTGCCCTGGGCCAAAGCGAGCCTTCACAATAGCTGAACGCTAACACTGCATACTCGTTCCACTTCCAGAACCGGGCTACGGCGAGGCAGTTCTCCGGGGGAAAACGGCCCTTCGCGAAGGGCAGATCTGCCGAGCTCATTGCGGGAAAGCGAAAGCAAAGGACGCTTTTCTCCCTCTAACCGCTTTCGTCAGAGGAACGGGGAAAGTCACAGTGTTCTTTCTCTCCCTGAGATACACACAATCTGACGTTGCCTCTGAGCTCCGTTGCTGGCAAAGAACTGAAACGGACATACATTCCTGTGGGGAAACACAGGGCTTTGCTAGGATTTCTCTAGGCAGTGTGTTTTCCCTGGGCCTCACTGTAGCAACACTATCTCGCCAGGGCAACACTGCATGGGATTTCCTCTGCCAGGAGAGAGCTGCTGCTTTGTAGTTTGTGCTGGGAAACTTTGCTTTGGCAAGTGCCAATTGACCGCATTCAGGCAGAAAGAAAAGAGAATAGCAAGAGGCCTTTTCTCCCCGGCTGCTTTCCCAAGCCCTTCCAGCTCAAACTATGTCGTTGCTCCTCTGGAAGGATCCCTGCACCGCGGCGTAGTTTTTCCGAAGAAGCCCTGCGTTTGCAAGAGCAAATGAGGAATTCGTGGCAGGAAAGAGGAAGGAAAGAAAGTTTCTCTCCCTCTGCCTGCTTTGCTCAGAGGACTGGATGAAGTCAGGGACTTCTCCCTTTCACTGAGAAACGTGCGGGCTGCTGTTGCCTGGGCGCTCTCTTCTTTGCAAAAGAGTCTGCAGTTCCACGCTTTGAACCGTGGAACGGCGCCGGGCTCTGCTAAGATTTCCCCCGGCGCTTCGTTTGCCCTGGGCCAAAGCGAGCCTTCACAATAGCTGAACGCTAACACTGCATACTCGTTCCACTTCCAGAACCGGGCTACGGCGAGGCAGTTCTCCGGGGGAAAACGGCCCTTCGCGAAGGGCAGATCTGCCGAGCTCATTGCGGGAAAGCGAAAGCAAAGGACGCTTTTCTCCCTCTAACCGCTTTCGTCAGAGGAACGGGGGAAGTCACAGTGTTCTTTCTCTCACTGAGATACACACAATCTGACGTTGCCTCTGAGCTCCGTTGCTGGCAAAGAACTGAAACTGACATACATTCCTGTGGGGACACCCAGGGCTTTGCTAGGATTTCTCTAGGCAGTGTGTTTTCCCTGGGCCTCACTGTAGCAACACTATCTCGCCAGGGCAACACTGCATGGCATATCCTCTGCCAGGATAGAGCTGCTGCTTTGTAGTTTGTGCTGGGAAACCTTGCTTTGGCAAGTGCGAATTGACCGCATTCAGGCAGAAAGAAAAGAGAATAGCAAGAGGCCTTTTCTCCCCGGCTGCTCTGCCAAGCCCTTCCAGCTCAAACTATGAAGTTGCTCCTCTGGAAGGATCCCTGCACCGCGGCGTAGTTTTTCCGAAGAAGCCCTGCGTTTGCAAGAGCAAATGAGGAATTCGTGGCAGGAAAGAGGAAGGAAAGAAAGTTTCTCTCCCTCTGCCTGCTTTGCTCACAGGACTGGATGAAGTCAGGGACTTCTCCCTTTCACTGAGAAACGTACGGGCTGCTGTTGCCTGGGCGCTCTCTTCTTTGCAAAAGAGTCTGCAGTTCCACGCTTTGAACCGTGGAAAGGCGCCGGGCTCTGCTAAGATTTCCCCCGGCGCTTCGTTTGCCCTGGGCCAAAGCGAGCCTTCACAATAGCTGAACGCTAACACTGCATACTCGTTCCACTTCCAGAACCGGGCTACGGCGAGGCAGTTCTCCGGGGGAAAACGGCCCTTCGCGAAGGGCAGATCTGCCGAGCTCATTGCGGGAAAGCGAAAGCAAAGGACGCTTTTCTCCCTCTAACCGCTTTCGTCAGAGGAACGGGGAAAGTCACAGTGTTCTTTCTCTCCCTGAGATACACACAATCTGACGTTGCCTCTGAGCTCCGTTGCTGGCAAAGAACTGAAACGGACATACATTCCTGTGGGGAAACACAGGGCTTTGCTAGGATTTCTCTAGGCAGTGTGTTTTCCCTGGGCCTCACTGTAGCAACACTATCTCGCCAGGGCAACACTGCATGGGATTTCCTCTGCCAGGAGAGAGCTGCTGCTTTGTAGTTTGTGCTGGGAAACTTTGCTTTGGCAAGTGCCAATTGACCGCATTCAGGCAGAAAGAAAAGAGAATAGCAAGAGGCCTTTTCTCCCCGGCTGCTTTCCCAAGCCCTTCCAGCTCAAACTATGTCGTTGCTCCTCTGGAAGGATCCCTGCACCACGGCGTAGTTTTTCCGAAGAAGCCCTGCGTTTGCAAGAGCAAATGAGGAATTCGTGGCAGGAAAGAGGAAGGAAAGAAAGTTTCTCTCCCTCTGCCTGCTTTGCTCAGAGGACTGGATGAAGTCAGGGACTTCTCCCTTTCACTGAGAAACGTGCGGGCTGCTGTTGCCTGGGCGCTCTCTTCTTTGCAAAAGAGTCTGCAGTTCCACGCTTTGAACCGTGGAACGGCGCCGGGCTCTGCTAAGATTTCCCCCGGCGCTTCGTTTGCCCTGGGCCAAAGCGAGCCTTCACAATAGCTGAACGCTAACACTGCATACTCGTTCCACTTCCAGAACCGGGCTACGGCGAGGCAGTTCTCCGGGGGAAAACGGCCCTTCGCGAAGGGCAGATCTGCCGAGCTCATTGCGGGAAAGCGAAAGCAAAGGACGCTTTTCTCCCTCTAACCGCTTTCGTCAGAGGAACGGGGGAAGTCACAGTGTTCTTTCTCTCACTGAGATACACAAAATCTGACGTTGCCTCTGAGCTCCGTTGCTGGCAAAGAACTGAAACTGACATACATTCCTGTGGGGACACCCAGGGCTTTGCTAGGATTTCTCTAGGCAGTGTGTTTTCCCTGGGCCTCACTGTAGCAACACTATCTCGCCAGGGCAACACTGCATGGCATATCCTCTGCCAGGATAGAGCTGCTGCTTTGTAGTTTGTGCTGGGAAACCTTGCTTTGGCAAGTGCGAATTGACCGCATTCAGGCAGAAAGAAAAGAGAATAGCAAGAGGCCTTTTCTCCCCGGCTGCTCTGCCAAGCCCTTCCAGCTCAAACTATGAAGTTGCTCCTCTGGAAGGATCCCTGCACCGCGGCGTAGTTTTTCCGAAGAAGCCCTGCGTTTGCAAGAGCAAATGAGGAATTCGTGGCAGGAAAGAGGAAGGAAAGAAAGTTTCTCTCCCTCTGCCTGCTTTGCTCACAGGACTGGATGAAGTCAGGGACTTCTCCCTTTCACTGAGAAACGTACGGGCTGCTGTTGCCTGGGCGCTCTCTTCTTTGCAAAAGAGTCTGCAGTTCCACGCTTTGAACCGTGGAAAGGCGCCGGGCTCTGCTAAGATTTCCCCCGGCGCTTCGTTTGCCCTGGGCCAAAGCGAGCCTTCACAATAGCTGAACGCTAACACTGCATACTCGTTCCACTTCCAGAACCGGGCTACGGCGAGGCAGTTCTCCGGGGGAAAACGGCCCTTCGCGAAGGGCAGATCTGCCGAGCTCATTGCGGGAAAGCGAAAGCAAAGGACGCTTTTCTCCCTCTAACCGCTTTCGTCAGAGGAACGGGGAAAGTCACAGTGTTCTTTCTCTCCCTGAGATACACACAATCTGACGTTGCCTCTGAGCTCCGTTGCTGGCAAAGAACTGAAACGGACATACATTCCTGTGGGGAAACACAGGGCTTTGCTAGGATTTCTCTAGGCAGTGTGTTTTCCCTGGGCCTCACTGTAGCAACACTATCTCGCCAGGGCAACACTGCATGGGATTTCCTCTGCCAGGAGAGAGCTGCTGCTTTGTAGTTTGTGCTGGGAAACTTTGCTTTGGCAAGTGCCAATTGACCGCATTCAGGCAGAAAGAAAAGAGAATAGCAAGAGGCCTTTTCTCCCCGGCTGCTTTCCCAAGCCCTTCCAGCTCAAACTATGTCGTTGCTCCTCTGGAAGGATCCCTGCACCGCGGCGTAGTTTTTCCGAAGAAGCCCTGCGTTTGCAAGAGCAAATGAGGAATTCGTGGCAGGAAAGAGGAAGGAAAGAAAGTTTCTCTCCCTCTGCCTGCTTTGCTCAGAGGACTGGATGAAGTCAGGGACTTCTCCCTTTCACTGAGAAACGTGCGGGCTGCTGTTGCCTGGGCGCTCTCTTCTTTGCAAAAGAGTCTGCAGTTCCACGCTTTGAACCGTGGAAAGGCGCCGGGCTCTGCTAAGATTTCCCCCAGCGCTTCGTTTGCCCTGGGCCAAAGCGAGCCTTCACAATAGCTGAACGCTAACACTGCATACTCGTTCCACTTCCAGAAGCGGGCTACGGCGAGGCAGTTCTCCGGGGGAAAACGGCCCTTCGCGAAGGGCAGATCTGCCGAGCTCATTGCGGGAAAGCGAAAGCAAAGGACGCTTTTCTCCCTCTAACCGCTTTCGTCAGAGGAACGGGGAAAGTCACAGTGTTCTTTCTCTCCCTGAGATACACACAATCTGACGTTGCCTCTGAGCTCCGTTGCTGGCAAAGAACTGAAACTGACATACATTCCTGTGGGGACACCCAGGGCTTTGCTAGGATTTCTCTAGGCAGTGTGTTTTCCCTGGGCCTCACTGTAGCAACACTATCTCGCCGGGGCAACACTGCATGGCATATCCTCTGCCAGGAGAGAGCTGCTGCTTTGTACTTTGTGCTGGGAAACCTTGCTTTGGCAAGTGCCAATTGACCGCATTCAGGCAGAAAGAAAAGAGAATAGCAAGAGGCCTTTTCTCCCCGGCTGCTCTGCCAAGCCCTTCCAGCTCAAACTATGTCGTTGCTCCTCTGGAAGGATCCCTGCACCGCGGCGTAGTTTTTCCGAAGAAGCCCTGCGTTTGCAAGAGCAAATGAGGAATTCGTGGCAGGAAAGAGGAAGGAAAGAAAGTTTCTCTCCCTCTGCCTGCTTTGCTCAGAGGACTGCATGAAGTCAGGGAGTTCTCCCTTTCACTGAGAAACGTGCGGGCTGCTGTTGCCTGGGCGCTCTCTTCTTTGCAAAAGAGTCTGCAGTTCCACGCTTTGAACCGTGGAAAGGCGCCGGGCTCTGCTAAGATTTCCCCCGGCGCTTCGTTTGCCCTGGGCCAAAGCGAGCCTTCACAATAGCTGAACGCTAACACTGCATACTCGTTCCACTTCCAGAAGCGGGCTACGGCGAGGCAGTTCTCCGGGGGAAAACGGCCCTTCGCGAAGGGCAGATCTGCCGAGCTCATTGCGGGAAAGCGAAAGCAAAGGACGCTTTTCTCCCTCTAACCGCTTTCGTCAGAGGAACGGGGGAAGTCACAGTGTTCTTTCTCTCACTGAGATACACAAAATCTGACGTTGCCTCTGAGCTCCGTTGCTGGCAAAGAACTGAAACTGACATACATTCCTGTGGGGACACCCAGGGCTTTGCTAGGATTTCTCTAGGCAGTGTGTTTTCCCTGGGCCTCACTGTAGCAACACTATCTCGCCAGGGCAACACTGCATGGCATATCCTCTGCCAGGATAGAGCTGCTGCTTTGTAGTTTGTGCTGGGAAACCTTGCTTTGGCAAGTGCGAATTGACCGCATTCAGGCAGAAAGAAAAGAGAATAGCAAGAGGCCTTTTCTCCCCGGCTGCTCTGCCAAGCCCTTCCAGCTCAAACTATGAAGTTGCTCCTCTGGAAGGATCCCTGCACCGCGGCGTAGTTTTTCCGAAGAAGCCCTGCGTTTGCAAGAGCAAATGAGGAATTCGTGGCAGGAAAGAGGAAGGAAAGAAAGTTTCTCTCCCTCTGCCTGCTTTGCTCACAGGACTGGATGAAGTCAGGGACTTCTCCCTTTCACTGAGAAACGTACGGGCTGCTGTTGCCTGGGCGCTCTCTTCTTTGCAAAAGAGTCTGCAGTTCCACGCTTTGAACCGTGGAAAGGCGCCGGGCTCTGCTAAGATTTCCCCCGGCGCTTCGTTTGCCCTGGGCCAAAGCGAGCCTTCACAATAGCTGAACGCTAACACTGCATACTCGTTCCACTTCCAGAACCGGGCTACGGCGAGGCAGTTCTCCGGGGGAAAACGGCCCTTCGCGAAGGGCAGATCTGCCGAGCTCATTGCGGGAAAGCGAAAGCAAAGGACGCTTTTCTCCCTCTAACCGCTTTCGTCAGAGGAACGGGGAAAGTCACAGTGTTCTTTCTCTCCCTGAGATACACACAATCTGACGTTGCCTCTGAGCTCCGTTGCTGGCAAAGAACTGAAACGGACATACATTCCTGTGGGGAAACACAGGGCTTTGCTAGGATTTCTCTAGGCAGTGTGTTTTCCCTGGGCCTCACTGTAGCAACACTATCTCGCCAGGGCAACACTGCATGGGATTTCCTCTGCCAGGAGAGAGCTGCTGCTTTGTAGTTTGTGCTGGGAAACCTTGCCTTGGCAAGTGCGAATTGACCGCATTCAGGCAGAAAGAAAAGAGAATAGCAAGAGGCCTTTTCTCCCCGGCTGCTCTGCCAAGCCCTTCCAGCTCAAACTATGTCGTTGCTCCTCTGGAAGGATCCCTGCACCGCGGCGTAGTTTTTCCGAAGAAGCCCTGCGTTTGCAAGAGCAAATGAGGAATTCGTGGCAGGAAAGAGGAAGGAAAGAAAGTTTCTCTCCCTCTGCCTGCTTTGCTCACAGGACTGGATGAAGTCAGGGACTTCTCCCTTTCACTGAGAAACGTACGGGCTGCTGTTGCCTGGGCGCTCTCTTCTTTGCAAAAGAGTCTGCAGTTCCACGCTTTGAACCGTGGAAAGGCGCCGGGCTCTGCTAAGATTTCCCCCGGCGCTTCGTTTGCCCTGGGCCAAAGCGAGCCTTCACAATAGCTGAACGCTAACACTGCATACTCGTTCCACTTCCAGAACCGGGCTACGGCGAGGCAGTTCTCCGGGGGAAAACGGCCCTTCGCGAAGGGCAGATCTGCCGAGCTCATTGCGGGAAAGCGAAAGCAAAGGACGCTTTTCTCCCTCTAACCGCTTTCGTCAGAGGAACGGGGAAAGTCACAGTGTTCTTTCTCTCCCTGAGATACACACAATCTGACGTTGCCTCTGAGCTCCGTTGCTGGCAAAGAACTGAAACGGACATACATTCCTGTGGGGAAACACAGGGCTTTGCTAGGATTTCTCTAGGCAGTGTGTTTTCCCTGGGCCTCACTGTAGCAACACTATCTCGCCAGGGCAACACTGCATGGGATTTCCTCTGCCAGGAGAGAGCTGCTGCTTTGTAGTTTGTGCTGGGAAACTTTGCTTTGGCAAGTGCCAATTGACCGCATTCAGGCAGAAAGAAAAGAGAATAGCAAGAGGCCTTTTCTCCCCGGCTGCTTTCCCAAGCCCTTCCAGCTCAAACTATGTCGTTGCTCCTCTGGAAGGATCCCTGCACCGCGGCGTAGTTTTTCCGAAGAAGCCCTGCGTTTGCAAGAGCAAATGAGGAATTCGTGGCAGGAAAGAGGAAGGAAAGAAAGTTTCTCTCCCTCTGCCTGCTTTGCTCAGAGGACTGGATGAAGTCAGGGACTTCTCCCTTTCACTGAGAAACGTGCGGGCTGCTGTTGCCTGGGCGCTCTCTTCTTTGCAAAAGAGTCTGCAGTTCCACGCTTTGAACCGTGGAACGGCGCCGGGCTCTGCTAAGATTTCCCCCGGCGCTTCGTTTGCCCTGGGCCAAAGCGAGCCTTCACAATAGCTGAACGCTAACACTGCATACTCGTTCCACTTCCAGAACCGGGCTACGGCGAGGCAGTTCTCCGGGGGAAAACGGCCCTTCGCGAAGGGCAGATCTGCCGAGCTCATTGCGGGAAAGCGAAAGCAAAGGACGCTTTTCTCCCTCTAACCGCTTTCGTCAGAGGAACGGGGGAAGTCACAGTGTTCTTTCTCTCACTGAGATACACACAATCTGACGTTGCCTCTGAGCTCCGTTGCTGGCAAAGAACTGAAACTGACATACATTCCTGTGGGGACACCCAGGGCTTTGCTAGGATTTCTCTAGGCAGTGTGTTTTCCCTGGGCCTCACTGTAGCAACACTATCTCGCCAGGGCAACACTGCATGGCATATCCTCTGCCAGGATAGAGCTGCTGCTTTGTAGTTTGTGCTGGGAAACCTTGCTTTGGCAAGTGCCAATTGACCGCATTCAGGCAGAAAGAAAAGAGAATAGCAAGAGGCCTTTTCTCCCCGGCTGCTCTGCCAAGCCCTTCCAGCTCAAACTATGAAGTTGCTCCTCTGGAAGGATCCCTGCACCGCGGCGTAGTTTTTCCGAAGAAGCCCTGCGTTTGCAAGAGCAAATGAGGAATTCGTGGCAGGAAAGAGGAAGGAAAGAAAGTTTCTCTCCCTCTGCCTGCTTTGCTCACAGGACTGGATGAAGTCAGGGAGTTCTCCCTTTCACTGAGAAACGTACGGGCTGCTGTTGCCTGGGCGCTCTCTTCTTTGCAAAAGAGTCTGCAGTTCCACGCTTTGAACCGTGGAAAGGCGCCGGGCTCTGCTAAGATTTCCCCCGGCGCTTCGTTTGCCCTGGGCCAAAGCGAGCCTTCACAATAGCTGAACGCTAACACTGCATACTCGTTCCACTTCCAGAACCGGGCTACGGCGAGGCAGTTCTCCGGGGGAAAACGGCCCTTCGCGAAGGGCAGATCTGCCGAGCTCATTGCGGGAAAGCGAAAGCAAAGGACGCTTTTCTCCCTCTAACCGCTTTCGTCAGAGGAACGGGGAAAGTCACAGTGTTCTTTCTCTCCCTGAGATACACACAATCTGACGTTGCCTCTGAGCTCCGTTGCTGGCAAAGAACTGAAACGGACATACATTCCTGTGGGGAAACACAGGGCTTTGCTAGGATTTCTCTAGGCAGTGTGTTTTCCCTGGGCCTCACTGTAGCAACACTATCTCGCCAGGGCAACACTGCATGGGATTTCCTCTGCCAGGAGAGAGCTGCTGCTTTGTAGTTTGTGCTGGGAAACCTTGCCTTGGCAAGTGCGAATTGACCGCATTCAGGCAGAAAGAAAAGAGAATAGCAAGAGGCCTTTTCTCCCCGGCTGCTCTGCCAAGCCCTTCCAGCTCAAACTATGTCGTTGCTCCTCTGGAAGGATCCCTGCACCGCGGCGTAGTTTTTCCGAAGAAGCCCTGCGTTTGCAAGAGCAAATGAGGAATTCGTGGCAGGAAAGAGGAAGGAAAGAAAGTTTCTCTCCCTCTGCCTGCTTTGCTCAGAGGACTGGATGAAGTCAGGGAGTTCTCCCTTTCACTGAGAAACGTGCGGGCTGCTGTTGCCTGGGCGCTCTCTTCTTTGCAAAAGAGTCTGCAGTTCCACGCTTTGAACCGTGGAAAGGCGCCGGGCTCTGCTAAGATTTCCCCCAGCGCTTCGTTTGCCCTGGGCCAAAGCGAGCCTTCACAATAGCTGAACGCTAACACTGCATACTCGTTCCACTTCCAGAAGCGGGCTACGGCGAGGCAGTTCTCCGGGGGAAAACGGCCCTTCGCGAAGGGCAGATCTGCCGAGCTCATTGCGGGAAAGCGAAAGCAAAGGACGCTTTTCTCCCTCTAACCGCTTTCGTCAGAGGAACGGGGAAAGTCACAGTGTTCTTTCTCTCCCTCAGATACACACAATCTGACGTTGCCTCTGAGCTCCGTTGCTGGCAAAGAACTGAAACTGACATACATTCCTGTGGGGACACCCAGGGCTTTGCTAGGATTTCTCTAGGCAGTGTGTTTTCCCTGGGCCTCACTGTAGCAACACTATCTCGCCGGGGCAACACTGCATGGCATATCCTCTGCCAGGAGAGAGCTGCTGCTTTGTACTTTGTGCTGGGAAACCTTGCTTTGGCAAGTGCCAATTGACCGCATTCAGGCAGAAAGAAAAGAGAATAGCAAGAGGCCTTTTCTCCCCGGCTGCTCTGCCAAGCCCTTCCAGCTCAAACTATGTCGTTGCTCCTCTGGAAGGATCCCTGCACCGCGGCGTAGTTTTTCCGAAGAAGCCCTGCGTTTGCAAGAGCAAATGAGGAATTCGTGGCAGGAAAGAGGAAGGAAAGAAAGTTTCTCTCCCTCTGCCTGCTTTGCTCAGAGGACTGCATGAAGTCAGGGAGTTCTCCCTTTCACTGAGAAACGTGCGGGCTGCTGTTGCCTGGGCGCTCTCTTCTTTGCAAAAGAGTCTGCAGTTCCACGCTTTGAACCGTGGAAAGGCGCCGGGCTCTGCTAAGATTTCCCCCGGCGCTTCGTTTGCCCTGGGCCAAAGCGAGCCTTCACAATAGCTGAACGCTAACACTGCATACTCGTTCCACTTCCAGAACCGGGCTACGGCGAGGCAGTTCTCCGGGGGAAAACGGCCCTTCGCGAAGGGCAGATCTGCCGAGCTCATTGCGGGAAAGCGAAAGCAAAGGACGCTTTTCTCCCTCTAACCGCTTTCGTCAGAGGAACGGGGGAAGTCACAGTGTTCTTTCTCTCACTGAGATACACAAAATCTGACGTTGCCTCTGAGCTCCGTTGCTGGCAAAGAACTGAAACTGACATACATTCCTGTGGGGACACCCAGGGCTTTGCTAGGATTTCTCTAGGCAGTGTGTTTTCCCTGGGCCTCACTGTAGCAACACTATCTCGCCAGGGCAACACTGCATGGCATATCCTCTGCCAGGATAGAGCTGCTGCTTTGTAGTTTGTGCTGGGAAACCTTGCTTTGGCAAGTGCGAATTGACCGCATTCAGGCAGAAAGAAAAGAGAATAGCAAGAGGCCTTTTCTCCCCGGCTGCTCTGCCAAGCCCTTCCAGCTCAAACTATGAAGTTGCTCCTCTGGAAGGATCCCTGCACCGCGGCGTAGTTTTTCCGAAGAAGCCCTGCGTTTGCAAGAGCAAATGAGGAATTCGTGGCAGGAAAGAGGAAGGAAAGAAAGTTTCTCTCCCTCTGCCTGCTTTGCTCACAGGACTGGATGAAGTCAGGGACTTCTCCCTTTCACTGAGAAACGTACGGGCTGCTGTTGCCTGGGCGCTCTCTTCTTTGCAAAAGAGTCTGCAGTTCCACGCTTTGAACCGTGGAAAGGCGCCGGGCTCTGCTAAGATTTCCCCCGGCGCTTCGTTTGCCCTGGGCCAAAGCGAGCCTTCACAATAGCTGAACGCTAACACTGCATACTCGTTCCACTTCCAGAACCGGGCTACGGCGAGGCAGTTCTCCGGGGGAAAACGGCCCTTCGCGAAGGGCAGATCTGCCGAGCTCATTGCGGGAAAGCGAAAGCAAAGGACGCTTTTCTCCCTCTAACCGCTTTCGTCAGAGGAACGGGGAAAGTCACAGTGTTCTTTCTCTCCCTGAGATACACACAATCTGACGTTGCCTCTGAGCTCCGTTGCTGGCAAAGAACTGAAACGGACATACATTCCTGTGGGGAAACACAGGGCTTTGCTAGGATTTCTCTAGGCAGTGTGTTTTCCCTGGGCCTCACTGTAGCAACACTATCTCGCCAGGGCAACACTGCATGGGATTTCCTCTGCCAGGAGAGAGCTGCTGCTTTGTAGTTTGTGCTGGGAAACTTTGCTTTGGCAAGTGCCAATTGACCGCATTCAGGCAGAAAGAAAAGAGAATAGCAAGAGGCCTTTTCTCCCCGGCTGCTTTCCCAAGCCCTTCCAGCTCAAACTATGTCGTTGCTCCTCTGGAAGGATCCCTGCACCGCGGCGTAGTTTTTCCGAAGAAGCCCTGCGTTTGCAAGAGCAAATGAGGAATTCGTGGCAGGAAAGAGGAAGGAAAGAAAGTTTCTCTCCCTCTGCCTGCTTTGCTCAGAGGACTGGATGAAGTCAGGGACTTCTCCCTTTCACTGAGAAACGTGCGGGCTGCTGTTGCCTGGGCGCTCTCTTCTTTGCAAAAGAGTCTGCAGTTCCACGCTTTGAACCGTGGAACGGCGCCGGGCTCTGCTAAGATTTCCCCCGGCGCTTCGTTTGCCCTGGGCCAAAGCGAGCCTTCACAATAGCTGAACGCTAACACTGCATACTCGTTCCACTTCCAGAACCGGGCTACGGCGAGGCAGTTCTCCGGGGGAAAACGGCCCTTCGCGAAGGGCAGATCTGCCGAGCTCATTGCGGGAAAGCGAAAGCAAAGGACGCTTTTCTCCCTCTAACCGCTTTCGTCAGAGGAACGGGGGAAGTCACAGTGTTCTTTCTCTCACTGAGATACACACAATCTGACGTTGCCTCTGAGCTCCGTTGCTGGCAAAGAACTGAAACTGACATACATTCCTGTGGGGACACCCAGGGCTTTGCTAGGATTTCTCTAGGCAGTGTGTTTTCCCTGGGCCTCACTGTAGCAACACTATCTCGCCAGGGCAACACTGCATGGCATATCCTCTGCCAGGATAGAGCTGCTGCTTTGTAGTTTGTGCTGGGAAACCTTGCTTTGGCAAGTGCGAATTGACCGCATTCAGGCAGAAAGAAAAGAGAATAGCAAGAGGCCTTTTCTCCCCGGCTGCTCTGCCAAGCCCTTCCAGCTCAAACTATGAAGTTGCTCCTCTGGAAGGATCCCTGCACCGCGGCGTAGTTTTTCCGAAGAAGCCCTGCGTTTGCAAGAGCAAATGAGGAATTCGTGGCAGGAAAGAGGAAGGAAAGAAAGTTTCTCTCCCTCTGCCTGCTTTGCTCACAGGACTGGATGAAGTCAGGGACTTCTCCCTTTCACTGAGAAACGTACGGGCTGCTGTTGCCTGGGCGCTCTCTTCTTTGCAAAAGAGTCTGCAGTTCCACGCTTTGAACCGTGGAAAGGCGCCGGGCTCTGCTAAGATTTCCCCCGGCGCTTCGTTTGCCCTGGGCCAAAGCGAGCCTTCACAATAGCTGAACGCTAACACTGCATACTCGTTCCACTTCCAGAACCGGGCTACGGCGAGGCAGTTCTCCGGGGGAAAACGGCCCTTCGCGAAGGGCAGATCTGCCGAGCTCATTGCGGGAAAGCGAAAGCAAAGGACGCTTTTCTCCCTCTAACCGCTTTCGTCAGAGGAACGGGGAAAGTCACAGTGTTCTTTCTCTCCCTGAGATACACACAATCTGACGTTGCCTCTGAGCTCCGTTGCTGGCAAAGAACTGAAACGGACATACATTCCTGTGGGGAAACACAGGGCTTTGCTAGGATTTCTCTAGGCAGTGTGTTTTCCCTGGGCCTCACTGTAGCAACACTATCTCGCCAGGGCAACACTGCATGGGATTTCCTCTGCCAGGAGAGAGCTGCTGCTTTGTAGTTTGTGCTGGGAAACTTTGCTTTGGCAAGTGCCAATTGACCGCATTCAGGCAGAAAGAAAAGAGAATAGCAAGAGGCCTTTTCTCCCCGGCTGCTTTCCCAAGCCCTTCCAGCTCAAACTATGTCGTTGCTCCTCTGGAAGGATCCCTGCACCACGGCGTAGTTTTTCCGAAGAAGCCCTGCGTTTGCAAGAGCAAATGAGGAATTCGTGGCAGGAAAGAGGAAGGAAAGAAAGTTTCTCTCCCTCTGCCTGCTTTGCTCAGAGGACTGGATGAAGTCAGGGACTTCTCCCTTTCACTGAGAAACGTGCGGGCTGCTGTTGCCTGGGCGCTCTCTTCTTTGCAAAAGAGTCTGCAGTTCCACGCTTTGAACCGTGGAACGGCGCCGGGCTCTGCTAAGATTTCCCCCGGCGCTTCGTTTGCCCTGGGCCAAAGCGAGCCTTCACAATAGCTGAACGCTAACACTGCATACTCGTTCCACTTCCAGAACCGGGCTACGGCGAGGCAGTTCTCCGGGGGAAAACGGCCCTTCGCGAAGGGCAGATCTGCCGAGCTCATTGCGGGAAAGCGAAAGCAAAGGACGCTTTTCTCCCTCTAACCGCTTTCGTCAGAGGAACGGGGGAAGTCACAGTGTTCTTTCTCTCACTGAGATACACACAATCTGACGTTGCCTCTGAGCTCCGTTGCTGGCAAAGAACTGAAACTGACATACATTCCTGTGGGGACACCCAGGGCTTTGCTAGGATTTCTCTAGGCAGTGTGTTTTCCCTGGGCCTCACTGTAGCAACACTATCTCGCCAGGGCAACACTGCATGGCATATCCTCTGCCAGGATAGAGCTGCTGCTTTGTAGTTTGTGCTGGGAAACCTT
The DNA here is from genome assembly GCF_024166365.1 of Elephas maximus indicus. Classification (NCBI taxonomy): domain Eukaryota; kingdom Metazoa; phylum Chordata; class Mammalia; order Proboscidea; family Elephantidae; genus Elephas; species Elephas maximus. The sequence goes on from NC_064822.1 coordinate 2,420,452, forward strand.
GCTTTGGCAAGTGCGAATTGACCGCATTCAGGCAGAAAGAAAAGAGAATAGCAAGAGGCCTTTTCTCCCCGGCTGCTCTGCCAAGCCCTTCCAGCTCAAACTATGAAGTTGCTCCTCTGGAAGGATCCCTGCACCGCGGCGTAGTTTTTCCGAAGAAGCCCTGCGTTTGCAAGAGCAAATGAGGAATTCGTGGCAGGAAAGAGGAAGGAAAGAAAGTTTCTCTCCCTCTGCCTGCTTTGCTCACAGGACTGGATGAAGTCAGGGACTTCTCCCTTTCACTGAGAAACGTACGGGCTGCTGTTGCCTGGGCGCTCTCTTCTTTGCAAAAGAGTCTGCAGTTCCACGCTTTGAACCGTGGAAAGGCGCCGGGCTCTGCTAAGATTTCCCCCGGCGCTTCGTTTGCCCTGGGCCAAAGCGAGCCTTCACAATAGCTGAACGCTAACACTGCATACTCGTTCCACTTCCAGAAGCGGGCTACGGCGAGGCAGTTCTCCGGGGGAAAACGGCCCTTCGCGAAGGGCAGATCTGCCGAGCTCATTGCGGGAAAGCGAAAGCAAAGGACGCTTTTCTCCCTCTAACCGCTTTCGTCAGAGGAACGGGGAAAGTCACAGTGTTCTTTCTCTCCCTGAGATACACACAATCTGACGTTGCCTCTGAGCTCCGTTGCTGGCAAAGAACTGAAACGGACATACATTCCTGTGGGGAAACACAGGGCTTTGCTAGGATTTCTCTAGGCAGTGTGTTTTCCCTGGGCCTCACTGTAGCAACACTATCTCGCCAGGGCAACACTGCATGGGATTTCCTCTGCCAGGAGAGAGCTGCTGCTTTGTAGTTTGTGCTGGGAAACTTTGCTTTGGCAAGTGCCAATTGACCGCATTCAGGCAGAAAGAAAAGAGAATAGCAAGAGGCCTTTTCTCCCCGGCTGCTTTCCCAAGCCCTTCCAGCTCAAACTATGTCGTTGCTCCTCTGGAAGGATCCCTGCACCGCGGCGTAGTTTTTCCGAAGAAGCCCTGCGTTTGCAAGAGCAAATGAGGAATTCGTGGCAGGAAAGAGGAAGGAAAGAAAGTTTCTCTCCCTCTGCCTGCTTTGCTCAGAGGACTGGATGAAGTCAGGGACTTCTCCCTTTCACTGAGAAACGTGCGGGCTGCTGTTGCCTGGGCGCTCTCTTCTTTGCAAAAGAGTCTGCAGTTCCACGCTTTGAACCGTGGAACGGCGCCGGGCTCTGCTAAGATTTCCCCCGGCGCTTCGTTTGCCCTGGGCCAAAGCGAGCCTTCACAATAGCTGAACGCTAACACTGCATACTCGTTCCACTTCCAGAACCGGGCTACGGCGAGGCAGTTCTCCGGGGGAAAACGGCCCTTCGCGAAGGGCAGATCTGCTGAGCTCATTGCGGGAAAGCGAAAGCAAAGGACGCTTTTCTCCCTCTAACCGCTTTCGTCAGAGGAACGGGGAAAGTCACAGTGTTCTTTCTCTCCCTGAGATACACACAATCTGACGTTGCCTCTGAGCTCCGTTGCTGGCAAAGAACTGAAACGGACATACATTCCTGTGGGGAAACACAGGGCTTTGCTAGGATTTCTCTAGGCAGTGTGTTTTCCCTGGGCCTCACTGTAGCAACACTATCTCGCCAGGGCAACACTGCATGGGATTTCCTCTGCCAGGAGAGAGCTGCTGCTTTGTAGTTTGTGCTGGGAAACTTTGCTTTGGCAAGTGCCAATTGACCGCATTCAGGCAGAAAGAAAAGAGAATAGCAAGAGGCCTTTTCTCCCCGGCTGCTTTCCCAAGCCCTTCCAGCTCAAACTATGTCGTTGCTCCTCTGGAAGGATCCCTGCACCGCGGCGTAGTTTTTCCGAAGAAGCCCTGCGTTTGCAAGAGCAAATGAGGAATTCGTGGCAGGAAAGAGGAAGGAAAGAAAGTTTCTCTCCCTCTGCCTGCTTTGCTCAGAGGACTGGATGAAGTCAGGGACTTCTCCCTTTCACTGAGAAACGTGCGGGCTGCTGTTGCCTGGGCGCTCTCTTCTTTGCAAAAGAGTCTGCAGTTCCACGCTTTGAACCGTGGAACGGCGCCGGGCTCTGCTAAGATTTCCCCCGGCGCTTCGTTTGCCCTGGGCCAAAGCGAGCCTTCACAATAGCTGAACGCTAACACTGCATACTCGTTCCACTTCCAGAACCGGGCTACGGCGAGGCAGTTCTCCGGGGGAAAACGGCCCTTCGCGAAGGGCAGATCTGCCGAGCTCATTGCGGGAAAGCGAAAGCAAAGGACGCTTTTCTCCCTCTAACCGCTTTCGTCAGAGGAACGGGGGAAGTCACAGTGTTCTTTCTCTCACTGAGATACACACAATCTGACGTTGCCTCTGAGCTCCGTTGCTGGCAAAGAACTGAAACTGACATACATTCCTGTGGGGACACCCAGGGCTTTGCTAGGATTTCTCTAGGCAGTGTGTTTTCCCTGGGCCTCACTGTAGCAACACTATCTCGCCAGGGCAACACTGCATGGCATATCCTCTGCCAGGATAGAGCTGCTGCTTTGTAGTTTGTGCTGGGAAACCTTGCTTTGGCAAGTGCGAATTGACCGCATTCAGGCAGAAAGAAAAGAGAATAGCAAGAGGCCTTTTCTCCCCGGCTGCTCTGCCAAGCCCTTCCAGCTCAAACTATGAAGTTGCTCCTCTGGAAGGATCCCTGCACCGCGGCGTAGTTTTTCCGAAGAAGCCCTGCGTTTGCAAGAGCAAATGAGGAATTCGTGGCAGGAAAGAGGAAGGAAAGAAAGTTTCTCTCCCTCTGCCTGCTTTGCTCACAGGACTGGATGAAGTCAGGGACTTCTCCCTTTCACTGAGAAACGTACGGGCTGCTGTTGCCTGGGCGCTCTCTTCTTTGCAAAAGAGTCTGCAGTTCCACGCTTTGAACCGTGGAAAGGCGCCGGGCTCTGCTAAGATTTCCCCCGGCGCTTCGTTTGCCCTGGGCCAAAGCGAGCCTTCACAATAGCTGAACGCTAACACTGCATACTCGTTCCACTTCCAGAACCGGGCTACGGCGAGGCAGTTCTCCGGGGGAAAACGGCCCTTCGCGAAGGGCAGATCTGCCGGGCTCATTGCGGGAAAGCGAAAGCAAAGGACGCTTTTCTCCCTCTAACCGCTTTCGTCAGAGGAACGGGGAAAGTCACAGTGTTCTTTCTCTCCCTGAGATACACACAATCTGACGTTGCCTCTGAGCTCCGTTGCTGGCAAAGAACTGAAACGGACATACATTCCTGTGGGGAAACACAGGGCTTTGCTAGGATTTCTCTAGGCAGTGTGTTTTCCCTGGGCCTCACTGTAGCAACACTATCTCGCCAGGGCAACACTGCATGGGATTTCCTCTGCCAGGAGAGAGCTGCTGCTTTGTAGTTTGTGCTGGGAAACTTTGCTTTGGCAAGTGCCAATTGACCGCATTCAGGCAGAAAGAAAAGAGAATAGCAAGAGGCCTTTTCTCCCCGGCTGCTTTCCCAAGCCCTTCCAGCTCAAACTATGTCGTTGCTCCTCTGGAAGGATCCCTGCACCACGGCGTAGTTTTTCCGAAGAAGCCCTGCGTTTGCAAGAGCAAATGAGGAATTCGTGGCAGGAAAGAGGAAGGAAAGAAAGTTTCTCTCCCTCTGCCTGCTTTGCTCAGAGGACTGGATGAAGTCAGGGACTTCTCCCTTTCACTGAGAAACGTGCGGGCTGCTGTTGCCTGGGCGCTCTCTTCTTTGCAAAAGAGTCTGCAGTTCCACGCTTTGAACCGTGGAACGGCGCCGGGCTCTGCTAAGATTTCCCCCGGCGCTTCGTTTGCCCTGGGCCAAAGCGAGCCTTCACAATAGCTGAACGCTAACACTGCATACTCGTTCCACTTCCAGAACCGGGCTACGGCGAGGCAGTTCTCCGGGGGAAAACGGCCCTTCGCGAAGGGCAGATCTGCCGAGCTCATTGCGGGAAAGCGAAAGCAAAGGACGCTTTTCTCCCTCTAACCGCTTTCGTCAGAGGAACGGGGGAAGTCACAGTGTTCTTTCTCTCACTGAGATACACACAATCTGACGTTGCCTCTGAGCTCCGTTGCTGGCAAAGAACTGAAACTGACATACATTCCTGTGGGGACACCCAGGGCTTTGCTAGGATTTCTCTAGGCAGTGTGTTTTCCCTGGGCCTCACTGTAGCAACACTATCTCGCCGGGGCAACACTGCATGGCATATCCTCTGCCAGGATAGAGCTGCTGCTTTGTAGTTTGTGCTGGGAAACCTTGCTTTGGCAAGTGCGAATTGACCGCATTCAGGCAGAAAGAAAAGAGAATAGCAAGAGGCCTTTTCTCCCCGGCTGCTCTGCCAAGCCCTTCCAGCTCAAACTATGAAGTTGCTCCTCTGGAAGGATCCCTGCACCGCGGCGTAGTTTTTCCGAAGAAGCCCTGCGTTTGCAAGAGCAAATGAGGAATTCGTGGCAGGAAAGAGGAAGGAAAGAAAGTTTCTCTCCCTCTGCCTGCTTTGCTCACAGGACTGGATGAAGTCAGGGACTTCTCCCTTTCACTGAGAAACGTACGGGCTGCTGTTGCCTGGGCGCTCTCTTCTTTGCAAAAGAGTCTGCAGTTCCACGCTTTGAACCGTGGAAAGGCGCCGGGCTCTGCTAAGATTTCCCCCGGCGCTTCGTTTGCCCTGGGCCAAAGCGAGCCTTCACAATAGCTGAACGCTAACACTGCATACTCGTTCCACTTCCAGAACCGGGCTACGGCGAGGCAGTTCTCCGGGGGAAAACGGCCCTTCGCGAAGGGCAGATCTGCCGAGCTCATTGCGGGAAAGCGAAAGCAAAGGACGCTTTTCTCCCTCTAACCGCTTTCGTCAGAGGAACGGGGAAAGTCACAGTGTTCTTTCTCTCCCTGAGATACACACAATCTGACGTTGCCTCTGAGCTCCGTTGCTGGCAAAGAACTGAAACGGACATACATTCCTGTGGGGAAACACAGGGCTTTGCTAGGATTTCTCTAGGCAGTGTGTTTTCCCTGGGCCTCACTGTAGCAACACTATCTCGCCAGGGCAACACTGCATGGGATTTCCTCTGCCAGGAGAGAGCTGCTGCTTTGTAGTTTGTGCTGGGAAACTTTGCTTTGGCAAGTGCCAATTGACCGCATTCAGGCAGAAAGAAAAGAGAATAGCAAGAGGCCTTTTCTCCCCGGCTGCTTTCCCAAGCCCTTCCAGCTCAAACTATGTCGTTGCTCCTCTGGAAGGATCCCTGCACCGCGGCGTAGTTTTTCCGAAGAAGCCCTGCGTTTGCAAGAGCAAATGAGGAATTCGTGGCAGGAAAGAGGAAGGAAAGAAAGTTTCTCTCCCTCTGCCTGCTTTGCTCAGAGGACTGGATGAAGTCAGGGACTTCTCCCTTTCACTGAGAAACGTGCGGGCTGCTGTTGCCTGGGCGCTCTCTTCTTTGCAAAAGAGTCTGCAGTTCCACGCTTTGAACCGTGGAACGGCGCCGGGCTCTGCTAAGATTTCCCCCGGCGCTTCGTTTGCCCTGGGCCAAAGCGAGCCTTCACAATAGCTGAACGCTAACACTGCATACTCGTTCCACTTCCAGAACCGGGCTACGGCGAGGCAGTTCTCCGGGGGAAAACGGCCCTTCGCGAAGGGCAGATCTGCCGAGCTCATTGCGGGAAAGCGAAAGCAAAGGACGCTTTTCTCCCTCTAACCGCTTTCGTCAGAGGAACGGGGGAAGTCACAGTGTTCTTTCTCTCACTGAGATACACACAATCTGACGTTGCCTCTGAGCTCCGTTGCTGGCAAAGAACTGAAACTGACATACATTCCTGTGGGGACACCCAGGGCTTTGCTAGGATTTCTCTAGGCAGTGTGTTTTCCCTGGGCCTCACTGTAGCAACACTATCTCGCCAGGGCAACACTGCATGGCATATCCTCTGCCAGGATAGAGCTGCTGCTTTGTAGTTTGTGCTGGGAAACCTTGCTTTGGCAAGTGCGAATTGACCGCATTCAGGCAGAAAGAAAAGAGAATAGCAAGAGGCCTTTTCTCCCCGGCTGCTCTGCCAAGCCCTTCCAGCTCAAACTATGAAGTTGCTCCTCTGGAAGGATCCCTGCACCGCGGCGTAGTTTTTCCGAAGAAGCCCTGCGTTTGCAAGAGCAAATGAGGAATTCGTGGCAGGAAAGAGGAAGGAAAGAAAGTTTCTCTCCCTCTGCCTGCTTTGCTCACAGGACTGGATGAAGTCAGGGACTTCTCCCTTTCACTGAGAAACGTACGGGCTGCTGTTGCCTGGGCGCTCTCTTCTTTGCAAAAGAGTCTGCAGTTCCACGCTTTGAACCGTGGAAAGGCGCCGGGCTCTGCTAAGATTTCCCCCGGCGCTTCGTTTGCCCTGGGCCAAAGCGAGCCTTCACAATAGCTGAACGCTAACACTGCATACTCGTTCCACTTCCAGAACCGGGCTACGGCGAGGCAGTTCTCCGGGGGAAAACGGCCCTTCGCGAAGGGCAGATCTGCCGAGCTCATTGCGGGAAAGCGAAAGCAAAGGACGCTTTTCTCCCTCTAACCGCTTTCGTCAGAGGAACGGGGAAAGTCACAGTGTTCTTTCTCTCCCTGAGATACACACAATCTGACGTTGCCTCTGAGCTCCGTTGCTGGCAAAGAACTGAAACGGACATACATTCCTGTGGGGAAACACAGGGCTTTGCTAGGATTTCTCTAGGCAGTGTGTTTTCCCTGGGCCTCACTGTAGCAACACTATCTCGCCAGGGCAACACTGCATGGGATTTCCTCTGCCAGGAGAGAGCTGCTGCTTTGTAGTTTGTGCTGGGAAACTTTGCTTTGGCAAGTGCCAATTGACCGCATTCAGGCAGAAAGAAAAGAGAATAGCAAGAGGCCTTTTCTCCCCGGCTGCTTTCACAAGCCCTTCCAGCTCAAACTATGTCGTTGCTCCTCTGGAAGGATCCCTGCACCACGGCGTAGTTTTTCCGAAGAAGCCCTGCGTTTGCAAGAGCAAATGAGGAATTCGTGGCAGGAAAGAGGAAGGAAAGAAAGTTTCTCTCCCTCTGCCTGCTTTGCTCAGAGGACTGGATGAAGTCAGGGACTTCTCCCTTTCACTGAGAAACGTGCGGGCTGCTGTTGCCTGGGCGCTCTCTTCTTTGCAAAAGAGTCTGCAGTTCCACGCTTTGAACCGTGGAACGGCGCCGGGCTCTGCTAAGATTTCCCCCGGCGCTTCGTTTGCCCTGGGCCAAAGCGAGCCTTCACAATAGCTGAACGCTAACACTGCATACTCGTTCCACTTCCAGAACCGGGCTACGGCGAGGCAGTTCTCCGGGGGAAAACGGCCCTTCGCGAAGGGCAGATCTGCCGAGCTCATTGCGGGAAAGCGAAAGCAAAGGACGCTTTTCTCCCTCTAACCGCTTTCGTCAGAGGAACGGGGGAAGTCACAGTGTTCTTTCTCTCACTGAGATACACACAATCTGACGTTGCCTCTGAGCTCCGTTGCTGGCAAAGAACTGAAACTGACATACATTCCTGTGGGGACACCCAGGGCTTTGCTAGGATTTCTCTAGGCAGTGTGTTTTCCCTGGGCCTCACTGTAGCAACACTATCTCGCCAGGGCAACACTGCATGGCATATCCTCTGCCAGGATAGAGCTGCTGCTTTGTAGTTTGTGCTGGGAAACCTTGCTTTGGCAAGTGCGAATTGACCGCATTCAGGCAGAAAGAAAAGAGAATAGCAAGAGGCCTTTTCTCCCCGGCTGCTCTGCCAAGCCCTTCCAGCTCAAACTATGAAGTTGCTCCTCTGGAAGGATCCCTGCACCGCGGCGTAGTTTTTCCGAAGAAGCCCTGCGTTTGCAAGAGCAAATGAGGAATTCGTGGCAGGAAAGAGGAAGGAAAGAAAGTTTCTCTCCCTCTGCCTGCTTTGCTCACAGGACTGGATGAAGTCAGGGACTTCTCCCTTTCACTGAGAAACGTACGGGCTGCTGTTGCCTGGGCGCTCTCTTCTTTGCAAAAGAGTCTGCAGTTCCACGCTTTGAACCGTGGAAAGGCGCCGGGCTCTGCTAAGATTTCCCCCGGCGCTTCGTTTGCCCTGGGCCAAAGCGAGCCTTCACAATAGCTGAACGCTAACACTGCATACTCGTTCCACTTCCAGAAGCGGGCTACGGCGAGGCAGTTCTCCGGGGGAAAACGGCCCTTCGCGAAGGGCAGATCTGCCGAGCTCATTGCGGGAAAGCGAAAGCAAAGGACGCTTTTCTCCCTCTAACCGCTTTCGTCAGAGGAACGGGGAAAGTCACAGTGTTCTTTCTCTCCCTGAGATACACACAATCTGACGTTGCCTCTGAGCTCCGTTGCTGGCAAAGAACTGAAACGGACATACATTCCTGTGGGGAAACACAGGGCTTTGCTAGGATTTCTCTAGGCAGTGTGTTTTCCCTGGGCCTCACTGTAGCAACACTATCTCGCCAGGGCAACACTGCATGGGATTTCCTCTGCCAGGAGAGAGCTGCTGCTTTGTAGTTTGTGCTGGGAAACTTTGCTTTGGCAAGTGCCAATTGACCGCATTCAGGCAGAAAGAAAAGAGAATAGCAAGAGGCCTTTTCTCCCCGGCTGCTTTCCCAAGCCCTTCCAGCTCAAACTATGTCGTTGCTCCTCTGGAAGGATCCCTGCACCGCGGCGTAGTTTTTCCGAAGAAGCCCTGCGTTTGCAAGAGCAAATGAGGAATTCGTGGCAGGAAAGAGGAAGGAAAGAAAGTTTCTCTCCCTCTGCCTGCTTTGCTCAGAGGACTGGATGAAGTCAGGGACTTCTCCCTTTCACTGAGAAACGTGCGGGCTGCTGTTGCCTGGGCGCTCTCTTCTTTGCAAAAGAGTCTGCAGTTCCACGCTTTGAACCGTGGAACGGCGCCGGGCTCTGCTAAGATTTCCCCCGGCGCTTCGTTTGCCCTGGGCCAAAGCGAGCCTTCACAATAGCTGAACGCTAACACTGCATACTCGTTCCACTTCCAGAACCGGGCTACGGCGAGGCAGTTCTCCGGGGGAAAACGGCCCTTCGCGAAGGGCAGATCTGCCGAGCTCATTGCGGGAAAGCGAAAGCAAAGGACGCTTTTCTCCCTCTAACCGCTTTCGTCAGAGGAACGGGGGAAGTCACAGTGTTCTTTCTCTCACTGAGATACACACAATCTGACGTTGCCTCTGAGCTCCGTTGCTGGCAAAGAACTGAAACTGACATACATTCCTGTGGGGACACCCAGGGCTTTGCTAGGATTTCTCTAGGCAGTGTGTTTTCCCTGGGCCTCACTGTAGCAACACTATCTCGCCAGGGCAACACTGCATGGCATATCCTCTGCCAGGATAGAGCTGCTGCTTTGTAGTTTGTGCTGGGAAACCTTGCTTTGGCAAGTGCGAATTGACCGCATTCAGGCAGAAAGAAAAGAGAATAGCAAGAGGCCTTTTCTCCCCGGCTGCTCTGCCAAGCCCTTCCAGCTCAAACTATGAAGTTGCTCCTCTGGAAGGATCCCTGCACCGCGGCGTAGTTTTTCCGAAGAAGCCCTGCGTTTGCAAGAGCAAATGAGGAATTCGTGGCAGGAAAGAGGAAGGAAAGAAAGTTTCTCTCCCTCTGCCTGCTTTGCTCACAGGACTGGATGAAGTCAGGGACTTCTCCCTTTCACTGAGAAACGTACGGGCTGCTGTTGCCTGGGCGCTCTCTTCTTTGCAAAAGAGTCTGCAGTTCCACGCTTTGAACCGTGGAAAGGCGCCGGGCTCTGCTAAGATTTCCCCCGGCGCTTCGTTTGCCCTGGGCCAAAGCGAGCCTTCACAATAGCTGAACGCTAACACTGCATACTCGTTCCACTTCCAGAACCGGGCTACGGCGAGGCAGTTCTCCGGGGGAAAACGGCCCTTCGCGAAGGGCAGATCTGCCGGGCTCATTGCGGGAAAGCGAAAGCAAAGGACGCTTTTCTCCCTCTAACCGCTTTCGTCAGAGGAACGGGGAAAGTCACAGTGTTCTTTCTCTCCCTGAGATACACACAATCTGACGTTGCCTCTGAGCTCCGTTGCTGGCAAAGAACTGAAACGGACATACATTCCTGTGGGGAAACACAGGGCTTTGCTAGGATTTCTCTAGGCAGTGTGTTTTCCCTGGGCCTCACTGTAGCAACACTATCTCGCCAGGGCAACACTGCATGGGATTTCCTCTGCCAGGAGAGAGCTGCTGCTTTGTAGTTTGTGCTGGGAAACTTTGCTTTGGCAAGTGCCAATTGACCGCATTCAGGCAGAAAGAAAAGAGAATAGCAAGAGGCCTTTTCTCCCCGGCTGCTTTCCCAAGCCCTTCCAGCTCAAACTATGTCGTTGCTCCTCTGGAAGGATCCCTGCACCACGGCGTAGTTTTTCCGAAGAAGCCCTGCGTTTGCAAGAGCAAATGAGGAATTCGTGGCAGGAAAGAGGAAGGAAAGAAAGTTTCTCTCCCTCTGCCTGCTTTGCTCAGAGGACTGGATGAAGTCAGGGACTTCTCCCTTTCACTGAGAAACGTGCGGGCTGCTGTTGCCTGGGCGCTCTCTTCTTTGCAAAAGAGTCTGCAGTTCCACGCTTTGAACCGTGGAACGGCGCCGGGCTCTGCTAAGATTTCCCCCGGCGCTTCGTTTGCCCTGGGCCAAAGCGAGCCTTCACAATAGCTGAACGCTAACACTGCATACTCGTTCCACTTCCAGAACCGGGCTACGGCGAGGCAGTTCTCCGGGGGAAAACGGCCCTTCGCGAAGGGCAGATCTGCCGAGCTCATTGCGGGAAAGCGAAAGCAAAGGACGCTTTTCTCCCTCTAACCGCTTTCGTCAGAGGAACGGGGGAAGTCACAGTGTTCTTTCTCTCACTGAGATACACACAATCTGACGTTGCCTCTGAGCTCCGTTGCTGGCAAAGAACTGAAACTGACATACATTCCTGTGGGGACACCCAGGGCTTTGCTAGGATTTCTCTAGGCAGTGTGTTTTCCCTGGGCCTCACTGTAGCAACACTATCTCGCCGGGGCAACACTGCATGGCATATCCTCTGCCAGGATAGAGCTGCTGCTTTGTAGTTTGTGCTGGGAAACCTTGCTTTGGCAAGTGCGAATTGACCGCATTCAGGCAGAAAGAAAAGAGAATAGCAAGAGGCCTTTTCTCCCCGGCTGCTCTGCCAAGCCCTTCCAGCTCAAACTATGAAGTTGCTCCTCTGGAAGGATCCCTGCACCGCGGCGTAGTTTTTCCGAAGAAGCCCTGCGTTTGCAAGAGCAAATGAGGAATTCGTGGCAGGAAAGAGGAAGGAAAGAAAGTTTCTCTCCCTCTGCCTGCTTTGCTCACAGGACTGGATGAAGTCAGGGACTTCTCCCTTTCACTGAGAAACGTACGGGCTGCTGTTGCCTGGGCGCTCTCTTCTTTGCAAAAGAGTCTGCAGTTCCACGCTTTGAACCGTGGAAAGGCGCCGGGCTCTGCTAAGATTTCCCCCGGCGCTTCGTTTGCCCTGGGCCAAAGCGAGCCTTCACAATAGCTGAACGCTAACACTGCATACTCGTTCCACTTCCAGAACCGGGCTACGGCGAGGCAGTTCTCCGGGGGAAAACGGCCCTTCGCGAAGGGCAGATCTGCCGAGCTCATTGCGGGAAAGCGAAAGCAAAGGACGCTTTTCTCCCTCTAACCGCTTTCGTCAGAGGAACGGGGAAAGTCACAGTGTTCTTTCTCTCCCTGAGATACACACAATCTGACGTTGCCTCTGAGCTCCGTTGCTGGCAAAGAACTGAAACGGACATACATTCCTGTGGGGAAACACAGGGCTTTGCTAGGATTTCTCTAGGCAGTGTGTTTTCCCTGGGCCTCACTGTAGCAACACTATCTCGCCAGGGCAACACTGCATGGGATTTCCTCTGCCAGGAGAGAGCTGCTGCTTTGTAGTTTGTGCTGGGAAACTTTGCTTTGGCAAGTGCCAATTGACCGCATTCAGGCAGAAAGAAAAGAGAATAGCAAGAGGCCTTTTCTCCCCGGCTGCTTTCCCAAGCCCTTCCAGCTCAAACTATGTCGTTGCTCCTCTGGAAGGATCCCTGCACCGCGGCGTAGTTTTTCCGAAGAAGCCCTGCGTTTGCAAGAGCAAATGAGGAATTCGTGGCAGGAAAGAGGAAGGAAAGAAAGTTTCTCTCCCTCTGCCTGCTTTGCTCAGAGGACTGGATGAAGTCAGGGACTTCTCCCTTTCACTGAGAAACGTGCGGGCTGCTGTTGCCTGGGCGCTCTCTTCTTTGCAAAAGAGTCTGCAGTTCCACGCTTTGAACCGTGGAACGGCGCCGGGCTCTGCTAAGATTTCCCCCGGCGCTTCGTTTGCCCTGGGCCAAAGCGAGCCTTCACAATAGCTGAACGCTAACACTGCATACTCGTTCCACTTCCAGAACCGGGCTACGGCGAGGCAGTTCTCCGGGGGAAAACGGCCCTTCGCGAAGGGCAGATCTGCCGAGCTCATTGCGGGAAAGCGAAAGCAAAGGACGCTTTTCTCCCTCTAACCGCTTTCGTCAGAGGAACGGGGGAAGTCACAGTGTTCTTTCTCTCACTGAGATACACACAATCTGACGTTGCCTCTGAGCTCCGTTGCTGGCAAAGAACTGAAACTGACATACATTCCTGTGGGGACACCCAGGGCTTTGCTAGGATTTCTCTAGGCAGTGTGTTTTCCCTGGGCCTCACTGTAGCAACACTATCTCGCCAGGGCAACACTGCATGGCATATCCTCTGCCAGGATAGAGCTGCTGCTTTGTAGTTTGTGCTGGGAAACCTTGCTTTGGCAAGTGCGAATTGACCGCATTCAGGCAGAAAGAAAAGAGAATAGCAAGAGGCCTTTTCTCCCCGGCTGCTCTGCCAAGCCCTTCCAGCTCAAACTATGAAGTTGCTCCTCTGGAAGGATCCCTGCACCGCGGCGTAGTTTTTCCGAAGAAGCCCTGCGTTTGCAAGAGCAAATGAGGAATTCGTGGCAGGAAAGAGGAAGGAAAGAAAGTTTCTCTCCCTCTGCCTGCTTTGCTCACAGGACTGGATGAAGTCAGGGACTTCTCCCTTTCACTGAGAAACGTACGGGCTGCTGTTGCCTGGGCGCTCTCTTCTTTGCAAAAGAGTCTGCAGTTCCACGCTTTGAACCGTGGAAAGGCGCCGGGCTCTGCTAAGATTTCCCCCGGCGCTTCGTTTGCCCTGGGCCAAAGCGAGCCTTCACAATAGCTGAACGCTAACACTGCATACTCGTTCCACTTCCAGAACCGGGCTACGGCGAGGCAGTTCTCCGGGGGAAAACGGCCCTTCGCGAAGGGCAGATCTGCCGAGCTCATTGCGGGAAAGCGAAAGCAAAGGACGCTTTTCTCCCTCTAACCGCTTTCGTCAGAGGAACGGGGAAAGTCACAGTGTTCTTTCTCTCCCTGAGATACACACAATCTGACGTTGCCTCTGAGCTCCGTTGCTGGCAAAGAACTGAAACGGACATACATTCCTGTGGGGAAACACAGGGCTTTGCTAGGATTTCTCTAGGCAGTGTGTTTTCCCTGGGCCTCACTGTAGCAACACTATCTCGCCAGGGCAACACTGCATGGGATTTCCTCTGCCAGGAGAGAGCTGCTGCTTTGTAGTTTGTGCTGGGAAACTTTGCTTTGGCAAGTGCCAATTGACCGCATTCAGGCAGAAAGAAAAGAGAATAGCAAGAGGCCTTTTCTCCCCGGCTGCTTTCACAAGCCCTTCCAGCTCAAACTATGTCGTTGCTCCTCTGGAAGGATCCCTGCACCACGGCGTAGTTTTTCCGAAGAAGCCCTGCGTTTGCAAGAGCAAATGAGGAATTCGTGGCAGGAAAGAGGAAGGAAAGAAAGTTTCTCTCCCTCTGCCTGCTTTGCTCAGAGGACTGGATGAAGTCAGGGACTTCTCCCTTTCACTGAGAAACGTGCGGGCTGCTGTTGCCTGGGCGCTCTCTTCTTTGCAAAAGAGTCTGCAGTTCCACGCTTTGAACCGTGGAACGGCGCCGGGCTCTGCTAAGATTTCCCCCGGCGCTTCGTTTGCCCTGGGCCAAAGCGAGCCTTCACAATAGCTGAACGCTAACACTGCATACTCGTTCCACTTCCAGAACCGGGCTACGGCGAGGCAGTTCTCCGGGGGAAAACGGCCCTTCGCGAAGGGCAGATCTGCCGAGCTCATTGCGGGAAAGCGAAAGCAAAGGACGCTTTTCTCCCTCTAACCGCTTTCGTCAGAGGAACGGGGGAAGTCACAGTGTTCTTTCTCTCACTGAGATACACACAATCTGACGTTGCCTCTGAGCTCCGTTGCTGGCAAAGAACTGAAACTGACATACATTCCTGTGGGGACACCCAGGGCTTTGCTAGGATTTCTCTAGGCAGTGTGTTTTCCCTGGGCCTCACTGTAGCAACACTATCTCGCCAGGGCAACACTGCATGGCATATCCTCTGCCAGGATAGAGCTGCTGCTTTGTAGTTTGTGCTGGGAAACCTTGCTTTGGCAAGTGCGAATTGACCGCATTCAGGCAGAAAGAAAAGAGAATAGCAAGAGGCCTTTTCTCCCCGGCTGCTCTGCCAAGCCCTTCCAGCTCAAACTATGAAGTTGCTCCTCTGGAAGGATCCCTGCACCGCGGCGTAGTTTTTCCGAAGAAGCCCTGCGTTTGCAAGAGCAAATGAGGAATTCGTGGCAGGAAAGAGGAAGGAAAGAAAGTTTCTCTCCCTCTGCCTGCTTTGCTCACAGGACTGGATGAAGTCAGGGACTTCTCCCTTTCACTGAGAAACGTACGGGCTGCTGTTGCCTGGGCGCTCTCTTCTTTGCAAAAGAGTCTGCAGTTCCACGCTTTGAACCGTGGAAAGGCGCCGGGCTCTGCTAAGATTTCCCCCGGCGCTTCGTTTGCCCTGGGCCAAAGCGAGCCTTCACAATAGCTGAACGCTAACACTGCATACTCGTTCCACTTCCAGAAGCGGGCTACGGCGAGGCAGTTCTCCGGGGGAAAACGGCCCTTCGCGAAGGGCAGATCTGCCGAGCTCATTGCGGGAAAGCGAAAGCAAAGGACGCTTTTCTCCCTCTAACCGCTTTCGTCAGAGGAACGGGGAAAGTCACAGTGTTCTTTCTCTCCCTGAGATACACACAATCTGACGTTGCCTCTGAGCTCCGTTGCTGGCAAAGAACTGAAACGGACATACATTCCTGTGGGGAAACACAGGGCTTTGCTAGGATTTCTCTAGGCAGTGTGTTTTCCCTGGGCCTCACTGTAGCAACACTATCTCGCCAGGGCAACACTGCATGGGATTTCCTCTGCCAGGAGAGAGCTGCTGCTTTGTAGTTTGTGCTGGGAAACTTTGCTTTGGCAAGTGCCAATTGACCGCATTCAGGCAGAAAGAAAAGAGAATAGCAAGAGGCCTTTTCTCCCCGGCTGCTTTCCCAAGCCCTTCCAGCTCAAACTATGTCGTTGCTCCTCTGGAAGGATCCCTGCACCGCGGCGTAGTTTTTCCGAAGAAGCCCTGCGTTTGCAAGAGCAAATGAGGAATTCGTGGCAGGAAAGAGGAAGGAAAGAAAGTTTCTCTCCCTCTGCCTGCTTTGCTCAGAGGACTGGATGAAGTCAGGGACTTCTCCCTTTCACTGAGAAACGTGCGGGCTGCTGTTGCCTGGGCGCTCTCTTCTTTGCAAAAGAGTCTGCAGTTCCACGCTTTGAACCGTGGAACGGCGCCGGGCTCTGCTAAGATTTCCCCCGGCGCTTCGTTTGCCCTGGGCCAAAGCGAGCCTTCACAATAGCTGAACGCTAACACTGCATACTCGTTCCACTTCCAGAACCGGGCTACGGCGAGGCAGTTCTCCGGGGGAAAACGGCCCTTCGCGAAGGGCAGATCTGCCGAGCTCATTGCGGGAAAGCGAAAGCAAAGGACGCTTTTCTCCCTCTAACCGCTTTCGTCAGAGGAACGGGGAAAGTCACAGTGTTCTTTCTCTCCCTGAGATACACACAATCTGACGTTGCCTCTGAGCTCCGTTGCTGGCAAAGAACTGAAACGGACATACATTCCTGTGGGGAAACACAGGGCTTTGCTAGGATTTCTCTAGGCAGTGTGTTTTCCCTGGGCCTCACTGTAGCAACACTATCTCGCCAGGGCAACACTGCATGGGATTTCCTCTGCCAGGAGAGAGCTGCTGCTTTGTAGTTTGTGCTGGGAAACTTTGCTTTGGCAAGTGCCAATTGACCGCATTCAGGCAGAAAGAAAAGAGAATAGCAAGAGGCCTTTTCTCCCCGGCTGCTTTCCCAAGCCCTTCCAGCTCAAACTATGTCGTTGCTCCTCTGGAAGGATCCCTGCACCGCGGCGTAGTTTTTCCGAAGAAGCCCTGCGTTTGCAAGAGCAAATGAGGAATTCGTGGCAGGAAAGAGGAAGGAAAGAAAGTTTCTCTCCCTCTGCCTGCTTTGCTCAGAGGACTGGATGAAGTCAGGGACTTCTCCCTTTCACTGAGAAACGTGCGGGCTGCTGTTGCCTGGGCGCTCTCTTCTTTGCAAAAGAGTCTGCAGTTCCACGCTTTGAACCGTGGAACGGCGCCGGGCTCTGCTAAGATTTCCCCCGGCGCTTCGTTTGCCCTGGGCCAAAGCGAGCCTTCACAATAGCTGAACGCTAACACTGCATACTCGTTCCACTTCCAGAACCGGGCTACGGCGAGGCAGTTCTCCGGGGGAAAACGGCCCTTCGCGAAGGGCAGATCTGCCGAGCTCATTGCGGGAAAGCGAAAGCAAAGGACGCTTTTCTCCCTCTAACCGCTTTCGTCAGAGGAACGGGGGAAGTCACAGTGTTCTTTCTCTCACTGAGATACACACAATCTGACGTTGCCTCTGAGCTCCGTTGCTGGCAAAGAACTGAAACTGACATACATTCCTGTGGGGACACCCAGGGCTTTGCTAGGATTTCTCTAGGCAGTGTGTTTTCCCTGGGCCTCACTGTAGCAACACTATCTCGCCAGGGCAACACTGCATGGCATATCCTCTGCCAGGATAGAGCTGCTGCTTTGTAGTTTGTGCTGGGAAACCTTGCTTTGGCAAGTGCGAATTGACCGCATTCAGGCAGAAAGAAAAGAGAATAGCAAGAGGCCTTTTCTCCCCGGCTGCTCTGCCAAGCCCTTCCAGCTCAAACTATGAAGTTGCTCCTCTGGAAGGATCCCTGCACCGCGGCGTAGTTTTTCCGAAGAAGCCCTGCGTTTGCAAGAGCAAATGAGGAATTCGTGGCAGGAAAGAGGAAGGAAAGAAAGTTTCTCTCCCTCTGCCTGCTTTGCTCACAGGACTGGATGAAGTCAGGGACTTCTCCCTTTCACTGAGAAACGTACGGGCTGCTGTTGCCTGGGCGCTCTCTTCTTTGCAAAAGAGTCTGCAGTTCCACGCTTTGAACCGTGGAAAGGCGCCGGGCTCTGCTAAGATTTCCCCCGGCGCTTCGTTTGCCCTGGGCCAAAGCGAGCCTTCACAATAGCTGAACGCTAACACTGCATACTCGTTCCACTTCCAGAAGCGGGCTACGGCGAGGCAGTTCTCCGGGGGAAAACGGCCCTTCGCGAAGGGCAGATCTGCCGAGCTCATTGCGGGAAAGCGAAAGCAAAGGACGCTTTTCTCCCTCTAACCGCTTTCGTCAGAGGAACGGGGAAAGTCACAGTGTTCTTTCTCTCCCTGAGATACACACAATCTGACGTTGCCTCTGAGCTCCGTTGCTGGCAAAGAACTGAAACGGACATACATTCCTGTGGGGAAACACAGGGCTTTGCTAGGATTTCTCTAGGCAGTGTGTTTTCCCTGGGCCTCACTGTAGCAACACTATCTCGCCAGGGCAACACTGCATGGGATTTCCTCTGCCAGGAGAGAGCTGCTGCTTTGTAGTTTGTGCTGGGAAACTTTGCTTTGGCAAGTGCCAATTGACCGCATTCAGGCAGAAAGAAAAGAGAATAGCAAGAGGCCTTTTCTCCCCGGCTGCTTTCCCAAGCCCTTCCAGCTCAAACTATGTCGTTGCTCCTCTGGAAGGATCCCTGCACCACGGCGTAGTTTTTCCGAAGAAGCCCTGCGTTTGCAAGAGCAAATGAGGAATTCGTGGCAGGAAAGAGGAAGGAAAGAAAGTTTCTCTCCCTCTGCCTGCTTTGCTCAGAGGACTGGATGAAGTCAGGGACTTCTCCCTTTCACTGAGAAACGTGCGGGCTGCTGTTGCCTGGGCGCTCTCTTCTTTGCAAAAGAGTCTGCAGTTCCACGCTTTGAACCGTGGAACGGCGCCGGGCTCTGCTAAGATTTCCCCCGGCGCTTCGTTTGCCCTGGGCCAAAGCGAGCCTTCACAATAGCTGAACGCTAACACTGCATACTCGTTCCACTTCCAGAACCGGGCTACGGCGAGGCAGTTCTCCGGGGGAAAACGGCCCTTCGCGAAGGGCAGATCTGCCGAGCTCATTGCGGGAAAGCGAAAGCAAAGGACGCTTTTCTCCCTCTAACCGCTTTCGTCAGAGGAACGGGGGAAGTCACAGTGTTCTTTCTCTCACTGAGATACACACAATCTGACGTTGCCTCTGAGCTCCGTTGCTGGCAAAGAACTGAAACTGACATACATTCCTGTGGGGACACCCAGGGCTTTGCTAGGATTTCTCTAGGCAGTGTGTTTTCCCTGGGCCTCACTGTAGCAACACTATCTCGCCAGGGCAACACTGCATGGCATATCCTCTGCCAGGATAGAGCTGCCGCTTTGTAGTTTGTGCTGGGAAACCTTGCTTTGGCAAGTGCCAATTGACCGCATTCAGGCAGAAAGAAAAGAGAATAGCAAGAGGCCTTTTCTCCCCGGCTGCTCTGCCAAGCCCTTCCAGCTCAAACTATGAAGTTGCTCCTCTGGAAGGATCCCTGCACCGCGGCGTAGTTTTTCCGAAGAAGCCCTGCGTTTGCAAGAGCAAATGAGGAATTCGTGGCAGGAAAGAGGAAGGAAAGAAAGTTTCTCTCCCTCTGCCTGCTTTGCTCACAGGACTGGATGAAGTCAGGGACTTCTCCCTTTCACTGAGAAACGTACGGGCTGCTGTTGCCTGGGCGCTCTCTTCTTTGCAAAAGAGTCTGCAGTTCCACGCTTTGAACCGTGGAAAGGCGCCGGGCTCTGCTAAGATTTCCCCCGGCGCTTCGTTTGCCCTGGGCCAAAGCGAGCCTTCACAATAGCTGAACGCTAACACTGCATACTCGTTCCACTTCCAGAAGCGGGCTACGGCGAGGCAGTTCTCCGGGGGAAAACGGCCCTTCGCGAAGGGCAGATCTGCCGAGCTCATTGCGGGAAAGCGAAAGCAAAGGACGCTTTTCTCCCTCTAACCGCTTTCGTCAGAGGAACGGGGAAAGTCACAGTGTTCTTTCTCTCCCTGAGATACACACAATCTGACGTTGCCTCTGAGCTCCGTTGCTGGCAAAGAACTGAAACGGACATACATTCCTGTGGGGAAACACAGGGCTTTGCTAGGATTTCTCTAGGCAGTGTGTTTTCCCTGGGCCTCACTGTAGCAACACTATCTCGCCAGGGCAACACTGCATGGGATTTCCTCTGCCAGGAGAGAGCTGCTGCTTTGTAGTTTGTGCTGGGAAACTTTGCTTTGGCAAGTGCCAATTGACCGCATTCAGGCAGAAAGAAAAGAGAATAGCAAGAGGCCTTTTCTCCCCGGCTGCTTTCCCAAGCCCTTCCAGCTCAAACTATGTCGTTGCTCCTCTGGAAGGATCCCTGCACCGCGGCGTAGTTTTTCCGAAGAAGCCCTGCGTTTGCAAGAGCAAATGAGGAATTCGTGGCAGCAAAGAGGAAGGAAAGAAAGTTTCTCTCCCTCTGCCTGCTTTGCTCAGAGGACTGGATGAAGTCAGGGACTTCTCCCTTTCACTGAGAAACGTGCGGGCTGCTGTTGCCTGGGCGCTCTCTTCTTTGCAAAAGAGTCTGCAGTTCCACGCTTTGAACCGTGGAACGGCGCCGGGCTCTGCTAAGATTTCCCCCGGCGCTTCGTTTGCCCTGGGCCAAAGCGAGCCTTCACAATAGCTGAACGCTAACACTGCATACTCGTTCCACTTCCAGAACCGGGCTACGGCGAGGCAGTTCTCCGGGGGAAAACGGCCCTTCGCGAAGGGCAGATCTGCCGAGCTCATTGCGGGAAAGCGAAAGCAAAGGACGCTTTTCTCCCTCTAACCGCTTTCGTCAGAGGAACGGGGAAAGTCACAGTGTTCTTTCTCTCCCTGAGATACACACAATCTGACGTTGCCTCTGAGCTCCGTTGCTGGCAAAGAACTGAAACTGACATACATTCCTGTGGGGAAACACAGGGCTTTGCTAGGATTTCTCTAGGCAGTGTGTTTTCCCTGGGCCTCACTGTAGCAACACTATCTCGCCAGGGCAACACTGCATGGGATTTCCTCTGCCAGGAGAGAGCTGCTGCTTTGTAGTTTGTGCTGGGAAACTTTGCTTTGGCAAGTGCCAATTGACCGCATTCAGGCAGAAAGAAAAGAGAATAGCAAGAGGCCTTTTCTCCCCGGCTGCTTTCCCAAGCCCTTCCAGCTCAAACTATGTCGTTGCTCCTCTGGAAGGATCCCTGCACCACGGCGTAGTTTTTCCGAAGAAGCCCTGCGTTTGCAAGAGCAAATGAGGAATTCGTGGCAGCAAAGAGGAAGGAAAGAAAGTTTCTCTCCCTCTGCCTGCTTTGCTCAGAGGACTGGATGAAGTCAGGGAGTTCTCCCTTTCACTGAGAAACGTGCGGGCTGCTGTTGCCTGGGCGCTCTCTTCTTTGCAAAAGAGTCTGCAGTTCCACGCTTTGAACCGTGGAACGGCGCCGGGCTCTGCTAAGATTTCCCCCGGCGCTTCGTTTGCCCTGGGCCAAAGCGAGCCTTCACAATAGCTGAACGCTAACACTGCATACTCGTTCCACTTCCAGAAGCGGGCTACGGCGAGGCAGTTCTCCGGGGGAAAACGGCCCTTCGCGAAGGGCAGATAGGCAAGCTCATTGCGGGAAAGCGAAAGCAAAGGACGCTTTTCTCCCTCTAACCGCTTTCGTCAGAGGAACGGGGGAAGTCACAGTGTTCTTTCTCTCACTGAGATACACACAATCTGACGTTGCCTCTGAGCTCCGTTGCTGGCAAAGAACTGAAACTGACATACATTCCTGTGGGGACACCCAGGGCTTTGCTAGGATTTCTCTAGGCAGTGTGTTTTCCCTGGGCCTCACTGTAGCAACACTATCTCGCCAGGGCAACACTGCATGGCATATCCTCTGCCAGGATAGAGCTGCTGCTTTGTAGTTTGTGCTGGGAAACCTTGCTTTGGCAAGTGCGAATTGACCGCATTCAGGCAGAAAGAAAAGAGAATAGCAAGAGGCCTTTTCTCCCCGGCTGCTCTGCCAAGCCCTTCCAGCTCAAACTATGAAGTTGCTCCTCTGGAAGGATCCCTGCACCGCGGCGTAGTTTTTCCGAAGAAGCCCTGCGTTTGCAAGAGCAAATGAGGAATTCGTGGCAGGAAAGAGGAAGGAAAGAAAGTTTCTCTCCCTCTGCCTGCTTTGCTCAGAGGACTGGATGAAGTCAGGGACTTCTCCCTTTCACTGAGAAACGTGCGGGCTGCTGTTGCCTGGGCGCTCTCTTCTTTGCAAAAGAGTCTGCAGTTCCACGCTTTGAACCGTGGAAAGGCGCCGGGCTCTGCTAAGATTTCCACCGGCGCTTCGTTTGCCCTGGGCCAAAGCGAGCCTTCACAATAGCTGAACGCTAACACTGCATACTCGTTCCACTTCCAGAAGCGGGCTACGGCGAGGCAGTTCTCCGGGGGAAAACGGCCCTTCGCGAAGGGCAGATAGGCGAGCTCATTGCGGGAAAGCGAAAGCAAAGGACGCTTTTCTCCCTCTAACCGCTTTCGTCAGAGGAACGGGGGAAGTCACAGTGTTCTTTCTCTCACTGAGATACACACAATCTGACGTTGCCTCTGAGCTCCGTTGCTGGCAAAGAACTGAAACTGACATACATTCCTGTGGGGACACCCAGGGCTTTGCTAGGATTTCTCTAGGCAGTGTGTTTTCCCTGGGCCTCACTGTAGCAACACTATCTCGCCAGGGCAACACTGCATGGCATATCCTCTGCCAGGATAGAGCTGCTGCTTTGTAGTTTGTGCTGGGAAACCTTGCTTTGGCAAGTGCCAATTGACCGCATTCAGGCAGAAAGAAAAGAGAATAGCAAGAGGCCTTTTCTCCCCGGCTGCTCTGCCAAGCCCTTCCAGCTCAAACTATGAAGTTGCTCCTCTGGAAGGATCCCTGCACCGCGGCGTAGTTTTTCCGAAGAAGCCCTGCGTTTGCAAGAGCAAATGAGGAATTCGTGGCAGGAAAGAGGAAGGAAAGAAAGTTTCTCTCCCTCTGCCTGCTTTGCTCAGAGGACTGGATGAAGTCAGGGACTTCTCCCTTTCACTGAGAAACGTGCGGGCTGCTGTTGCCTGGGCGCTCTCTTCTTTGCAAAAGAGTCTGCAGTTCCACGCTTTGAACCGTGGAAAGGCGCCGGGCTCTGCTAAGATTTCCACCGGCGCTTCGTTTGCCCTGGGCCAAAGCGAGCCTTCACAATAGCTGAACGCTAACACTGCATACTCGTTCCACTTCCAGAAGCGGGCTACGGCGAGGCAGTTCTCCGGGGGAAAACGGCCCTTCGCGAAGGGCAGATCTGCCGAGCTCATTGCGGGAAAGCGAAAGCAAAGGACGCTTTTCTCCCTCTAACCGCTTTCGTCAGAGGAACGGGGAAAGTCACAGTGTTCTTTCTCTCCCTGAGATACACACAATCTGACGTTGCCTCTGAGCTCCCTTGCTGGCAAAGAACTGAAACGGACATACATTCCTGTGGGGAAACACAGGGCTTTGCTAGGATTTCTCTAGGCAATGTGTTTTCCCTGGGCCTCACTGTAGCAACTCTATCTCGCAAGGGCAGAACTGCATGGGATTTCCTCTGCCAGGAGAGAGCTGCTGCTTTGTAGTTTGTGCTGGGAAACCTTGCCTTGGCAAGTGCGAATTGACCGCATTCAGGCAGAAAGAAAAGAGAATAGCAAGAGGCCTTTTCTCCCCGGCTGCTCTGCCAAGCCCTTCCAGCTCAAACTATGTCGTTGCTCCTCTGGAAGGATCCCTGCACCGCGGCGTAGTTTTTCCGAAGAAGCCCTGCGTTTGCAAGAGCAAATGAGGAATTCGTGGCAGGAAAGAGGAAGGAAAGAAAGTTTCTCTCCCTCTGCCTGCTTTGCTCAGAGGACTGCATGAAGTCAGGGAGTTCTCCCTTTCACTGAGAAACGTGCGGGCTGCTGTTGCCTGGGCGCTCTCTTCTTTGCAAAAGAGTCTGCAGTTCCACGCTTTGAACCGTGGAAAGGCGCCGGGCTCTGCTAAGATTTCCCCCGGCGCTTCGTTTGCCCTGGGCCAAAGCGAGCCTTCACAATAGCTGAACGCTAACACTGCATACTCGTTCCACTTCCAGAACCGGGCTACGGCGAGGCAGTTCTCCGGGGGAAAACGGCCCTTCGCGAAGGGCAGATCTGCCGAGCTCATTGCGGGAAAGCGAAAGCAAAGGACGCTTTTCTCCCTCTAACCGCTTTCGTCAGAGGAACGGGGAAAGTCACAGTGTTCTTTCTCTCCCTGAGATACACACAATCTGACGTTGCCTCTGAGCTCCGTTGCTGGCAAAGAACTGAAACGGACATACATTCCTGTGGGGAAACACAGGGCTTTGCTAGGATTTCTCTAGGCAGTGTGTTTTCCCTGGGCCTCACTGTAGCAACACTATCTCGCCAGGGCAACACTGCATGGGATTTCCTCTGCCAGGAGAGAGCTGCTGCTTTGTAGTTTGTGCTGGGAAACTTTGCTTTGGCAAGTGCCAATTGACCGCATTCAGGCAGAAAGAAAAGAGAATAGCAAGAGGCCTTTTCTCCCCGGCTGCTTTCCCAAGCCCTTCCAGCTCAAACTATGTCGTTGCTCCTCTGGAAGGATCCCTGCACCACGGCGTAGTTTTTCCGAAGAAGCCCTGCGTTTGCAAGAGCAAATGAGGAATTCGTGGCAGGAAAGAGGAAGGAAAGAAAGTTTCTCTCCCTCTGCCTGCTTTGCTCAGAGGACTGGATGAAGTCAGGGACTTCTCCCTTTCACTGAGAAACGTGCGGGCTGCTGTTGCCTGGGCGCTCTCTTCTTTGCAAAAGAGTCTGCAGTTCCACGCTTTGACCCGTGGAACGGCGCCGGGCTCTGCTAAGATTTCCCCCGGCGCTTCGTTTGCCCTGGGCCAAAGCGAGCCTTCACAATAGCTGAACGCTAACACTGCATACTCGTTCCACTTCCAGAACCGGGCTACGGCGAGGCAGTTCTCCGGGGGAAAACGGCCCTTCGCGAAGGGCAGATCTGCCGAGCTCATTGCGGGAAAGCGAAAGCAAAGGACGCTTTTCTCCCTCTAACCGCTTTCGTCAGAGGAACGGGGGAAGTCACAGTGTTCTTTCTCTCACTGAGATACACACAATCTGACGTTGCCTCTGAGCTCCGTTGCTGGCAAAGAACTGAAACTGACATACATTCCTGTGGGGACACCCAGGGCTTTGCTAGGATTTCTCTAGGCAGTGTGTTTTCCCTGGGCCTCACTGTAGCAACACTATCTCGCCAGGGCAACACTGCATGGCATATCCTCTGCCAGGATAGAGCTGCTGCTTTGTAGTTTGTGCTGGGAAACCTTGCTTTGGCAAGTGCCAATTGACCGCATTCAGGCAGAAAGAAAAGAGAATAGCAAGAGGCCTTTTCTCCCCGGCTGCTCTGCCAAGCCCTTCCAGCTCAAACTATGAAGTTGCTCCTCTGGAAGGATCCCTGCACCGCGGCGTAGTTTTTCCGAAGAAGCCCTGCGTTTGCAAGAGCAAATGAGGAATTCGTGGCAGGAAAGAGGAAGGAAAGAAAGTTTCTCTCCCTCTGCCTGCTTTGCTCACAGGACTGGATGAAGTCAGGGACTTCTCCCTTTCACTGAGAAACGTACGGGCTGCTGTTGCCTGGGCGCTCTCTTCTTTGCAAAAGAGTCTGCAGTTCCACGCTTTGAACCGTGGAAAGGCGCCGGGCTCTGCTAAGATT